>NC_139158.1:78910167-79510167 GCF_964270905.1 Leucopleurus acutus | reverse complement strand
TGGCATCTGCTGCAAGGTCTGAGGAATCCGATGTTGTCTTCCAGCATCTCTCATGACAATGGCAGTCACGTGCAGTAAAGAATGAACACTTCACCTCCAGATGCCCACAGACGTTCCCGGGGACTCAGACACGGGAACAATCTAAAATTATCCAGCTTTGTATGCTATGGAAATAGTCTCATTCAAAGGCAACTACGTATTTGTTGGGATAATTACAAGTTTGATAAGTGCAAATTATCTGAGGAATAATTTCTGTGAAGAATTATGCACAAGTCCTAGAGTACTGGTTAACAAACATTTTATAGCAAATTGCTATAGATGGAGACAAATCAAAAATATTTATGTACCTACAGGCACATAAAAATCTGCACGCCACTCTTTCATTCAGTTCTCAATACAGGGCAGACATATTTTTGCAACGGATTTGAACCTGAATAACTCATAGACCAAAGCCTTTCTGTTTGCCAGCCTACTGGCATTGTCATGTGGCCATACCATATACAGTGTATAGCTTGCTCAGCCTGATAGCTCTGAAATTGTGTTTCCGGACAGATTTGTAATCTGAGAGGAAATGCACAACCAAATTTGTGATCAGACATTTTTAATATGTCACATTATCTTAAATTTATACAATTCAAATTTCTGTCATGTTTATCACACTGTATTTAATTTGAATTTATGGCTCCCAGACAAATAGAGGATACAAATGTCCGTCTGAAATGCTTTGGATTGAAATACCTGTCCATACACCACAGAATTTCTCCAACATGGCACTTCTGGGCTGGAAAAGTCTTTGTTGTAGGGGCTCTTCTGTGCGCTGAAGGATAATTAGCCTCGTCCCTGGCTTCTACCCACTAGTTGCCTGTACTAAATCCCCCCTCCACCTGTTGTGACAACCAAAGATGTCTCCCGACATTTTCAGATGTTTCCTAGGAGGCATCATCACCCCGGTTGAGAATCAGAGCTATAGTATGTTCCAGAACATTTTGTTTTGTTTCGTTTTCTTCAATTTTTTTTTTTAATGTCAGTTCATTGGTTTGTTTATTTATTTATTTTTGGCTGTGTTGGGTCTTCGTTTCTGTGCGAGGGCTTTCTCCAGTTGTGGGAAGCGGGGGCCACTCTTCATCGCGGTACGCGGGCCTCTCACTATCGTGGCCTCTCCCGTTGCGGAGCACAGGCTCCAGACGCGCAGGCTCAGTAGTTGTGGCTCACGGGCCTAGTTGCTCCGGGGCATGCGGGATCCTCCCAGACCAGGGCTCGAACCCGTGTCCCCTGCATTGGCAGGCAGATTCTCAACCATTGCTCCACCAGGGAAGCCCCCAGAACATTTGTTTTGAACCCAGATCCAGATTCTCTACTATTTACTAGCTGTGGGAGCTTAAGCATAATTTAACCCCTGTTAAATCAGACCTTGGTTTTTCTCTCTGGAACATACACTCAATAACAGTTTTATCTCGTAAGATTGTTGTAGAATGAAATGACAACACATGTAAAACAATAAATTCTCAAGACATGGTGGCTATTCTAATTTTATTATCATTGCTAATTATCAATATATCTTCTGGTGGCAGAGTCCTCACTCTGGGCTTTGTAGAGTAGGCTTCTGAACAGCATAGACAATCACCCCGAGCTGGGACTGATGTAAAAAGCTCGTGAGCTGAGAAATAAAGTCTTTCTTTCCAAGTGAAATGAAACATTGGATTTCACAAGCCATCAAAAAGTTTTTAAGAACATTTTAGAAAGCTGTGAAGCAAAACGAGCTCTCTTCTTCCCTTGGTGGACAGAGGAAAGGGCAGGGAGGCATCTTTCTTCAAGGCCAGATCAGCCTGTAGATGAAGGTAAGAGTTTTAAGGGAAACGCACACCTCCTGCTACAGCCCCTAGAATGACTGGTGAGTGTGCTGGTTTCTGCTGATGCCAGCATGGGGCTCTCCTAGAGCCTGGGAGGAATAAGCGTGTTGGCTCTTGAAAGAACCAGGCAGATGGCTACCAACCCCAATTACTTTCATTTCTCAAGTGTGTAAACTCTACTGGTACAATTGTCTGCCTCTCCAGTTTCAGGAGGTTTTTATTGCCAGATTAGCTGTTTGAAGCCTGCCTCTTGCCTCTGTTGTCCTGGAGAATGAACCCTTTCCTTGAACATGGCATTTCCCCCCAAAATGCTGTCACTGAAGAATATGTTTTATCCCCTCTCAGGTCTTGGATGGGAACATTCGGCTGAGATTCGCTTTTCCTTTTCTCTAAAATATATGCATAACTCTTAGGAATGTATTCTTAAGATGTACTCCCACACACGGTGAAACAGTGTATAACAGCGGTCCCCAAACTTTTCGGCACCAGGGACTGGTTTCGTGGAAGACAGTTTTTCCACCAACGGCAGGGGGTGGACGGGGGGGGATGGACGGCGGTTCAGGCGGTAATGGAGTGATGGTGAAGTTTCACTCTTTTATATTTTTTATTTTTTAAAATTTTTTTAAGTTTCACTCTTTTGCCTGCTGCTCACCTGGTTCGTAACAGGCCGCTGAGCGGTGGTGGTCCACGGCCCAGGGGTTGGGGACCCCTGGTGTACAAGGCTATTTATTGCACACTGTTTGTCAGAGCAAAGGAGTGGAAATGATTTAAATTCTCACCCATAGGAGATAAGGTACACAAACTAATTAAATGGAATACTATGCAGCAATAAAAAAGGATGAGGAAGAACTTCACTGATACGCAGCAATCTCCAAAATACACTTCGAAATAAAAACAAACAAAAGTATACACAGCACATAGCACAGAGATTGCTTGCATATTCATAGAATAACCCTGGAAAGATATGGGAGAAATTTGTAACATAGGTTTTTTTCCCAAGCAAGAACTGGGTCATTCGAAATTGGGTTAGAAGGAGATTCAACACCCTTTTGTTACCTTATGTAACATGGCAGTTATTGATTTTTTTAATAAATAGGGTATGTAAAAGGTTAAATAATACCTACCCGCAAAAATAAAATGTATAATTATCATAATATTGATGTATCTTCAGATGGAGGTTGGAAAACAGTGTAAACTGTACTGTTTTTTTTCCTCTTTTTTCTTCTTTTTTTTTTCTTCTTTCCTTTTTTTTTCTGTTTTCTTTTTTTTCCCTCTTTGGTATTTTTCCCAACTTTTTTTTTTTTTGCGGTACGTGGGCCTCTCACTGTTGTGGCTCTCCTGTTGTGGAGCACAGGCTCCAGACGCGCAGGCTCAGCGCCCATGGCTCACTGGCCCAGCCGCTCCGCGGCATGTGGGATCTTCCCAGACTGGGGCACGAACCCATGTCCCCTGCATTGGCAGGCGGACTCTCAACCACTGCGCCACCAGGGAAGCCCCCTCTTTGGTATTTTTATATAGAAATAATTTGAGATTTACAAAAGAGCTGCACAGACAGTACAAAGAGTTCCCATGTAGCCTTTACCCCACTTCCCCAACTATTAACGTCTTACAGATCATAGTTCACTTATTAAATGAAGAAATTTGACATTGATGCAATACTCTTTACTAAACTACAGACTTTATTCCTATTGCACCAGCTTTTCTACTAAGGTCCTTCTGTTCCAGGATCCGATCCAGAACATCCCATTGCATAGTCTTCCTGTCTCCTTGGTCTCCAATCAGTGATAGTTGAACCATAGTGTTTTAGCCCTGGCTCCACCCTCTGCCAATAGGAAGAGTTGGAAGAAAACGAACTGCCTTGATCTTGAAAGCATATAGGATACTGGTTTGTGCATGGGCACAAGTGCAACCAGATGCTGTACATCTTCTATCAGAGCGCCTCTGTGGGACTGTGGACCTGCTGCTCTTTCTCTCTGAGGAAGGAGAAGAGTCTTCCCCAGATATTTTGCACAGCCAGATCCTCCCCTGCATTTAGATCCCAACTTTGATTAAACTCAGAGATGCGGTCCAAAGCCTGTGCAAATTGGTCCTCCACCTACACGAGATGCACAGTAACTACAGAGGTTCTCAACATGTTTTAGTGCCATGGACCATTTGACAGACATTGACCTCTTCTCAAGATCATGTTTTTAAGCACAGAAAGTAGGATTTCCCTGGTGGCACAGTGGTTAAGAATCCGCCTGCCAATGCAGGGGACATGGGTTTGAGCCCTAGTCCGGGAAGATCCCACGTGCCATGGAGCAACTAAGCCCGTGTGCCACAACTACTGAGCTTGCACTCCAGAGCCCACAAGCCACAGCTACTAAGCCCATGTGCCACAACTACTGAATCCCGCTTGCCTAGAGCCCGTGCTCCGCAACAAGAGAAGCCACCACAATGAGAAGCCTGCGTGCCACAACGAAGACCCAGAACAGCCAAAACTAAATAAATAAATTTATAAAAATAAATAAATTTATGAATAAATAAATAAATACAGAAAATACAACGAGGTATCACCTCACACCCATCAGAATGGCCAGCATCAAAAAGTCTACAAATAATAAGTGCTGGAGAGGGTGTGAAGAAAAAGCAACCCTCCTACACTGTTGGTGGGAATATAAATTGATACAACCACTGTGGAGAACAGTATGGAGGTTCCTTAAAAAACTAAAAGCTACCATATGATCCTGCAATCCCACTCCTGGGCATATATTGGAGAAAACCATAATTTGAAAAGTTACATGCACCCCAATATTCATAGCAGCACTATTTACAATAGCCAAGACATGGAAGCAACCTAAATGTCCATCAACAGATGAATGGATAAAGAAGACATGGTACATGTATACAATGGAATATTACTCAGCCATAAAAAAGAATGAGATAATGCCATTTGCAGCACCATGATAAATCTAAAGCTTATCATACTAAGTGAAGTAAGCCAGAGAAGGACAAAATATATCACTTATATGTGGAATCAAAAAAATGATACAAATGAACTTATTTATAAAACGGAAATAGACTCACAGACACAGAAAACAAACTGATGGTTACCAAAGTGGGGGGGGGGGGATAAATTAGGAGTTGGGATTAAAATATACACACTACTATATATAAAATAGATAACCAGCAAGGACCTACTGTAGAGCACAAGGAACTATACTCAATATCTTATAATAACCTGTAATGGAAGAGAATGTAAAAAAAAGAATATTTATTATATATATATGTAAGTATAACTGAATCACTTTGCTATATGCTGAAAGTAACAGTGTGAATCAACTATATTACAATAAAAAATTTTTAAAAAGCAAGGCTCAGAGAGCATAAAAAAATACAGAAAGTAAATACATAAGATTACAAAGGAACCCAAGTATTTTGAAATAGGTTATTGAAATGTTTTAAGACACGTTCATTTGTAGTACATGACAAAATGACGCATTTAAAATATAGGCAAGAACTTAGACTAAAGATGTCATTTTGGCCCCATCTAAGTTCACAGATCCCTTAAATCCGTTCTGGGGTGGGGAGGGGAGGGTCTGTGAACCCCAGATTAAGAATCCGTACAGCAAACCAATCACCTTGTCTGTTTTTTCTTACACATATTACTTGCAAACTATCTTATTCATTTCTCTGTTTGTTTATCTGTCTGATACCGTCTCCCTTCCATACTAGATGGTAATTCCATCATGGGGCAGAGTGGAGGGACAGGAGCCTTTGTTTTGTCTCACCTTCATCCCTTCATCTAAGTGGCAAGCCTAAAACAGTGCTTGCCACTTAGAAATCAATTAATGTTTGCTGAAAGGGAAAAACGAATGGACAGAAGGCTAAATAGATGCTAAACACTGATGCTCCAAAATTCCAACTGGGGTTGTATTTGAGTTCTTTTGTGATGTTCCAAGCAGGATTTCTCATACTAATAGCTAAGTTTTATTGAGTGCCTACTATTTGTAAGGCACTATGCTAAGCACTATTGGAACTTCCCAACAACCCTATGCGGTGGAACTTATCCCCATTTTACAGATGAAAGAACTGAGGCTTAGAGAGGTTAAGTGGCTTATCCAAAATCACAACCCCTTAGTGACAAAAGTAAATTTAAACTTGAGCAGGCTGGGGAAGTTCCTGGCGGTCCAGTGGTTAGGACTTGGCGCTTTCATTGCCGAGGCCCTGGTTCAATCCCTGGTTGGGGAACTAAGATCCCACAAGCTGCGTGGCACAGCCAAAAAAATAAATAAATAAAAATCCTATCTTAAAGAACAACAGCAACAACAAAAACTTGAGCGGGCTGGATCCAGATTCTTCTACCTTAACCTCTATATTCTACTACTCCCTTCAGTCACCCAGAATCATTTTGTATGTTTAAAAACTAAAGCCAGGAGAAGGAAAACATTACATCCAACAGACGTTTTAAGAGAACTGGATTCTCTTAAAGTTTCAAAGGTATTGAAACGAGCTTCTGGTTCATGCTTCAGTATCTACTCACAAGAGACTGGTTTGTGAATTAGGCAAGTTACTTAGTCTATCTCAGGCTTGTTCTCCTCATACATTAAATGGGGATAACTCAAGCTTTGAAACTCTCACTCGAGGTCATGGAATCTAGAAGGGCTCAATCTCTAGAAGGTTTTTTGTTTGTTTTGTTTGTTGAGTATAAACGTATTTCCACCTGTGGCTAGAAAGGGAGGAGGGCGCATAGGTGGAACATCAGAAGCACGGTGCAGGAAAAGATCCAGAATTAGGGGCTTTCCTGGTGGCGCAGTGGTTGAGAGTCCGCCTGCCGATGCAGGGGACATGGGTTCGTGCCCCAGTCCGGGAAGGTCCCACGTGCCACGGAGCAGCTAGGCCCGTGAGCCATGGGCGCTGAGCCTGCGCGTCCGGAGCCTGTGCTCCGCAATGGGAGAGGCCACAACAGTGAGAGGCCCGCGTACCGCAAAAAAAAAAAAAAAAAAAAAAAAGATCCAGAATTAAACTAGCTGAGCTGTAGAACCAGCCTGTCTCAGACAGATGCTTTTGTAAAATACAGTAGAAACTAAGTACTAGAAGAATGAACCAAAAAAGCAAAGATGAAAACAGATGTAGCTGCTTTGATAATTAAAATCTACAGGGTCCTGAAGAGATGATATATTTAAACCTCTAAAAAATAATGTGGAAGCTGTAAAATTACACACGGAGAAGGGATACGTGTTCCCTATTACTGCTCGTCAAATTATATGTTGATAATAGGGTATTGATGTTATTCCTTAAAAAAGAATTTCAAGAAGTTTTTTGAAAACTTTAAATCCAAATCCTGAGCCACTTCTTGTCTGGCAGACCTGCTCCACTACCAAAGGGCACCTCTAGAGAGGGCTACATCTCGAAAGGGTATCATTTAAATGTCTCCCGCTTTAAAAAAAAAAAAAAGCAAAGACATACAAAGCACAAGCCCAACTTTTCATTGGATTCAATAAACATAAAGTTAATGAAATTTCTGTAAAAGTTTCCCGGGACTGACTCAACTTCTTTACCTGCCTCCTCAAAAACAGGTAACGGCTCACACAGCAGCCTTGTCCACGGACCACGTGGACAGCAGTCCTCGGTCTAAGGAGAAGCTGAAGCTCTGTGCATAGATCAATTTGCACCCGCTTCCGTCCTGCAGAGTGGCTCTCGCGGACACTGCAAAAAGTAAATCTGGGGCCACAGACCCCGAAGGCCACGGGCGCAGGCAGCACGTACAGAGTGAAGACTGCAAGAAGTACAGAGGAAGCGCTGCTCGGCTCCAGGTAAGTTTTTGCTGTGAAGAGAAACTGGCTCAGCATTGCCAAGCCTTCTGGTATCTTCAGAGGAGCTAGATTTTCATAGGAAAAAAAATCTCCCGGTTTTTAAATGCAGTTAAATAATTTTTAAGAAGAATAAGTAACTATGCCAGCCACTCTTGTGAACAGCTTCATAGTTGGTAGGGCCCAATATAAATGGAACATGTGAGGCCCCTCGTTCCAAATGATGAAGAGTCGCAAGACATGGACAGCAGAGCATTCAAACCAAGCACGGGCCGCCACTTGGGAAGGCCGGACAAAATGCATTTGGGCCAAACTGGGATCTAGGTTGTCAGTTTTCATGACTTTTGTTTTATTACTTGAGAGAAAGGGCTGTGTTTCCCGCAAAGTTTCCACATACAGGCCCTCCCTTTTCTAGTAGGGACTTAAGATCAGATGAGATGAAGCTCTATGTGGATGAATCAGGAGAAGCAGATGTGGGCAGAGCACCTTGCTAGCTCCAAACAGACACAGCGGCCGACGCTTTATGGGACAGGAAGCAAGTAAGCGCTTAATCTTGAGGGGTTCCCCTCAAGGGGGAAAGACTTGTTAACAGTATCAGGCATTTATGTGCCAGACACTGTTGGGAGCATTTTCGTATGTATTCACTTCGTTAAACCTTCATAATGACCTTAAGAGGCAGGGACAGTGATTTTGCTCATTTTACAGATAAGGAAACAGTGAGGGTAAGTAACACGTCCAAGGTCACACAGCTGGGAGAGGGTGGAGTCAAGACAGGTGTTTAGGCTGTCTGGCTCCAGAGCCCACACTGTTCACCACGGGGCTGCGTCACCTCAGAATGAATAGCTAAGCGTCCAGAGAGTTCTGTGGCATCCTCAGGCTGGTGGGGGGAAATTGGCTAAGGAAGATTTTGCCAGACTCAAATGGGATCCGGGGAATGGTGCAGAGGGAACCCACGGGAAATATATCTGATGGAAAAGCAGGCGGACGGGGGGAAGGGGGCGTTCTGGAGCGCGGGGACCGAAGCTGTCTCCTAGTGGCCCCTAAAGAAACTGACTCTGCACAAGGCTATAAGGAAACTCATCTTTCTTCTGGAGACAGAGACCGGGGAGGAGAGTGAAGAGGGGAAAAAAGAAATGAAGGGAAAAGAGAGTAGAGCCAGGGGGACCCAGGGCCCTGTTGGGGAGGGGAGGAGAGCGAGGAGAAGGGAGCAGAGGCGGCTGAGTGAACTGAAAGGTCCAAGGCGGATTGCCGAGTACAGGGGTTTGAGAGGTCAGTTCCCTGCCCCAGCTCCCCTGCAGTTTTCTATGGAGTCCGCAGTTCTCACCTGCCCCTGTTTCGGTCAACAGTGGGTGCCAGAGCAGGGTCTCCAGTTAAAGCCTGGTGGCTGGGATGTGCTCAGTGGAATAAGGGGTGGGGGAGAGAAGGCAGCTGTGGAATCACTGTGAACCGGCGGCCTTCCAAATGCATCACTAGCCCCGGGCTTTCCAGGCTCCCCGTCACCCACGTGTGGAGCCCCGGACAGCACTGGCACAGCCCACAGGGACGTGGTGTGAAGGAAGAAGAGGATGCAGGTCCTGCACAGGAGCCCTTGCTCACCTGCGCCCCTGGACCATGGGGGGACACCTCTTCGTTGTCCTTCAAACTTCCATTTGGGGGAGGTAGGGGACCCGAGGACAGTGCCCACTGCCGTGCTCACCCCTGTCTCCCCAGTGCCCACACCAGGATCAGGTACACAGTGGGTGCTCAGCAAATGGCCATCTAGCAAACGAATGAAACTGAGCAAACCACAGCTGAACCTTATAGATTCAAGTAGGTGAACAAGCAAGGAACCTAGGGAGGCAGGAGGGAGAGGAAAGAACATCTCGGTTTAGGGAAGAGGCAGTGCAGGAGTCCTGGCCTGGGCTTGGGTCCTTCTAAGGAGCAGGCTTGCGAGAGAAAAGGAGCGTTTGCAGTCGGCTCATCCAGGCCCACCATCAGGCAGTGGCTCATCCTCAGCACTACTGACACCGGGGGCTGGAACATTCTCTGTTTGCGGGGCGGGGGGGGGGGGGGGGCAAACTGTGCCTTGTAGGATATTCAGCAGCATCCCTGGTCTCTACCCACTGGATGCCAGAAGCATCCCTCCCCAGTGCTGGGACAACCAGAATGTCTCCAGACAGCACCAAGGGTCCCTGGGGGCAAAATCCCCTGCTGAGAACTATGGCCTTAAGGTAATCTGCCCCTCTCATTTCCTCACCTCTGAGATCCTGGAGGTCCTGGTTTCCAGTCTCTCTGAGTGGATCTGGGACTTCTTGCAACATCTATGCTGAGACTCTCAAAGCAAAGCTGGGACACCTGCGTTTTCCTTGCAAATCCCCTTTCCAGAGCGGGTTCTGTGGAATTTGAGCTCATTGGTGTTACGTGCATGCAAAGGACACACCTTTTTTGAGAGGGTTGTTGTCGTTAATCCAACTACTTTATTCTAGAAATGAGGACCTCAAGGCCCAGAGGGGTTCAGTGACTAGTCCAAGTTTACAACAGCTAGTTGGGGAGCAGGTAGATGGTTTATTTCTAACCTGCACAAACTAGTAGGAATGCTGATAAATAATGTTTTTGAGTTGGCAAAGGGCCTTCATTTTGTCCCCGCTGACCTTAGAGTGAGTGGCGCAGTGAAGTGCCCTGGGGCTCACGGCCCGTTTCCAGCCTGCTCCCTGGGGCTCCCTGCTTTGCTAAATGCCTGAAAGAGGCAGGGTACTTCTGTCCTTCTGCCTGCTGCTGCTGGGCTGGACATAAGCAACTGAGGATCTTTGTGAAACCTCAGGAACGGGAAAGAGAGACAGAGACAGAGACAGAGAGACAAATTCCTAGAGACAGAAAGTAGCATGGTGATTGTCAGGGGCTGGGATGGCGAGGAGGGGTTGTGGTGGAGAATGAGAAGTCACTGTTCAGTGGGTACAAAGCTTCTCTCTGGGACGATGAGAAGTTTTGGAGCTGGATGATGATTGTGGTGGCCCAACAACGTGAATGTACTTAATACCACTGAGCTATACGCTTAAAACGGCTAAAATGGTAAGTTTCATGTTATGTATATTTTACCACAATTTTTGTGGTGAAGCTATGAATAGGATGTTTTACCAAAAAAGCTACCTGTGACTGTGTGCCAGGCATTGTTCACGTACTGACTCATATGATCCTCAGAACAGCTTGAACTGGTGGGATTATTTATCTCCTTTTTATAGATCAGGAAAGTGCGGCCCAGAGAGGTTAAGACACTTGTCTGAGGTCACAGCGCCATGCAGTCTGGCCCAGAGCCCAGGATCTCAACCATGACCCCTAACTGCCTGCACTGCTGTACACCTGCAAACACACGCGCACATCTCCAGAGCACACCCAGCGGGACCGGCTCTCCTGGGGGATCGTCGGTGCCACAGTTTTCCAAGCAGATGTGATTCAACACATTCAAACAAAGTAGTGGGAGTCAGATTCCTCAGGCTTAGTTTCTTGACTAAAGAGCATGTCTATGGAAAGAATTCTAGACACTAAATAATAAAACTTTAGTTACCGTTTGAGATTCACAGAACCAAAGATGAGTGGAAACAAGATGCAATGTATCCGTCTTACAGGCACCCCTGTGCTTTTACATGGAATTATCACAGATTCCATTTTTATAGTGTCTTTTTAAAAAACATTTTTAATTATGGTAAAATGTATATAACATAAAGTTAGCTATTTTAACCATTTTAAGTGTACAATTCAGTTGTATTAATTCATTGACAGTGTTGTGGAACCACCACAACTATCTATTTCCAAAATTTTTCATCACTCCAAACAGAAACTCTGTACCCATTAAGCAATAACTCCCCATTCCTGTAGCCCCTGGTAGCCTCTGTACTACTTTCTGTTTCTATGAATATGACGGTTCTAGATATTTCCTGTAAGTGGACTCACACCATGCTTGTCTTTTATGTTGGCTCTCTTAATGTTCTCAAGGCTCACCCATATTGTAGTATGTATCAGAAATTCGTTCTTTTATAATGCGGAATAATATTTTATTGTGCCTTTACACCACATTTTGTTTATTCGTTCATCTGTTCATGGACTCTTAGGTCGTTTCCATTTTTGGGCTCTTGTGAATAGTACTGCAATGAACATTGGTGCACAAGTTTCTCTCTGAGTTCCTGTTTTCAATTCTTTTGGGTTCCATCTAGGAGTAGAATTGCTGGGTCATACAGTAATTCTATGTTTAACTTTTTGAGGAACTGCCTGATTCAGTTTTTGAACAGAATGTTTCCAAAAAGGAGGAGAAGTAGACAAAGAAAAAGAAACCACTCCCAAACCTCACAGCCTAGCTCAGAATAGGTGTTTTGCACTGATTACGTTTTTTCCCCTTCCTATCAAGCATTCCATCTGTAATTCTGCTAGTTAACATTCAGAAAGAGAGACAGAAAAATAGGGTTTGGGGTTTCCTTTTCTAAGGCAAGCCTTTTCTTCAGAAGTCCTGATAAAGTAAAATTTCTCTAGAACTTGAAACTGTATTTTAAAACCATGCTTGATACTGATGCCAAAAGAAGTCCCTTCCTCTGAGCGTATCTTTGTTTGAGGGTACACGTGAATAATTGCACACAGTTTGCATGCTAGACCAATATTAGGCAAACCGAATCGATACATCTCTGTCCTCAAAGATATGTTTCCCTGAATTTTCGAACTTCCTGGCCAGAGCCCAGTTAGTGAGTTAGTTTGCCTCATGAGACCCACTTTATAAGTAGTCAAGGTACTATCTATCTTAAATATGCAACATTTGATTTCACCACATATGTGACTTTTCTAAGATCGAAACTCAGCCCCCGAGGCATAATCAATTGAAGCTAAAATTCTGTAGGAAACTCAAAAACATTTCAGGAATCTTAAATATTCTATTTATAGATAGGGTAAAATATGCCTTCAGTCCGTGGAACCAGAGCATATGGTGAACACAATTCCCTGAAGAAGGAAAAAAAAAAATTCACCCTGCCTGTCTACTCTGCGCACTGCTGTGTGTATGTTCTTGACTAGAAGGCTCCTCCGTACCAGTTCTGAGAAGCAATTCGTTATTTTCCTCTAAACCCCTCAGCTGTGGCAAGATTTTCTTCCCAGTTGAATCAATCTGCTTCAAGAATGTGCTTGCGTGATATTTAATCCCTTACTGGGAGCCCAGATAAGGTTTCTTGCCAGAGCTAGAAATGGCCTCTTTTACAAATTCCCCTTCCTAAGCAGGCTATGATAAGCCACATTTGGGGCCACTAACACCCTATCAGTGTATCTTTAAACAAGAGAAAAAGGCTCCACCTTGTATCATAAATTACAGCAACATCGTTTCTAACCACAGAGGTGCAGTTCACAGGAGCAGAAGCAGCCTATTTCAGATCTCAGGGATAAAGCAGAAACTTTCTAATAGAACACTGGATAGCTGTCAGATCAGTGGCATGCTGACAGACCGGCTCTGGGGGAGCCTTGATGGGGTTTGCCAGTTTCAGTGGTGTAAATACTCCCACTATGGTGATGTCACTGGACGCAGAGTTGGGAATATAGGTACAGATCAGCTCCCAAGAGCCAGTCCAGGAGGCTCCAGGATTCCACACTCTCAAACTCTCCTTTGACTCAAGACGTAAGAACCAAAATCTCTTGAAACAGCACCATCCCACTCTTTCTTGGAGAAAGTTAAAAATGAGGTTTTGCTACTCCATCACAGAATCCCAGGGGCTCTGCTAATTCTTTCCAAGGAACAGAATTTACTTAAATTATTCCAAAGTTAATATTAAACCTCAACCACTCTTCTGATCCAGAGGATAAGTATCCCGAGAAATCAAATATTTTTTGTATTAAAAAAAAAAAAACATCTCATTAGTGCCTCCCTGCTGTGGAATTAATCCCATTTAAAAATAATTGCCACATGTACTTTAGGACTTGGAGTTATTTTAACAAAATGTTCTTGTCATGTTGATGTCATTCTAATGACATGTTATTGGTATTTTTGTTCTCAAAATGTGGATGTTTCCCAGGAAACTGACCAGTGGGAAGGAAGGTGGGTGGGGAAATGAAAGTGTGTCAGAAACTGCAAGTTAACGTTTCTTTTTTATAAATTTATTTATAAAAATTTATTTATTTATTATTTATTATTTATTATTTATTATTTATATTTATTATTATTATTATTATTATTTTATTATTATTATTTATTATTATTATTATTATTATTTTTATTATTATATTTTATATTATAAATATAAATATAATATATTATATTATATATAATTATATATATATATATTATATATATATATATATATAATATATTATATTATAAATATAAATATAATATATTATATTATATTATATTATATTTTATTATTATTATATTATTATTATTATTATTATTATTATTATTATATTATTATTATTATTATTATATATTATTATTATATTATTATTATATTATTATTATTATTATATAAAATTATTTATTATTTATTATTATTTATTATTATTATTTATTATTAAAATAAATTTATTTATTTATTTTTGGCTGCGTTGGGTCTTCTTGCTGCACACGGGCTTTCTCTAGTTGTGAGCGGGGGCTACTCTTCGTTGCAGTGCGCGGGCTTCTCATTGCGGTGGCTTCTCTTGTTGCGGAGCATGGGCTCTAGGCACGCGGGCTTCAGTAGTTGTGGCACGTGGGCTCAGTAGTAGTGGCTCGCGGGCTCTAGAGCACAGGCTCTGTAGTTGTGGCTCATAGGCTTAGTTGCTCCGCGGCATGTGGGATCTTCCCGGACCAGGATTCGAACCCGTGTCCCCTGCATCGGCAGGCGGACTATCAACCACTGCACCACCAGCGAAGCCCTCTCTCCTTATTCTATTAGACCAGGCTCTTCATCAAATAGCCGGGTTTTTTTTTATCTCTTTGACACTCTCCCGTACCCAGAAAAGCAGTGGATTTGTTTGTGGAATGAGTGACATGAACTTTTTTCAAAATTAGAAGATAACATCAAGATGCTAGTGGACTCGTCTTTTTCATAAATTCATCCTACACAATTGAGCCCCCTTTAAGCCCACTACCATTTTGGATTTACTTGGCAACCAACTCTATTGAAAGTTGCATAAGAGGTTGTGGTTTTTGTAAATGGCTTAAGCAAATAGTGAGGTGCTGTCGTGTGGGTATAGGTGGTAGGTTAATAGGGTGGGCAGAGAGCCCGGAACATGGGGTTGAATCACAGCTTTGTCACTCACCACTGAGAAAGGCACTTAATGGTTCCGAGTGTTGGTTTGTTCATCTGTAAGCAGGGATCATATCTGACATTTAAGGATGTTGTAAAGCTTAAATGAGATAATGTATGTAGAAGATCTAAGAGGCTGCCTGATGCAGAGTAAGCTTCATTCAGTAAATGTCCCTGTCCTTCTCCGTCCTCCCGACACCTACCCTTTTTTTATCAGCTATTTTAAAAAATTGTGGTGAAATTATATATATAATGTGTATGTTATTTCATTGCTGGAATACTACTCATCGATGAAAAGTGATGGTACCTGCAACAACTTGGATGGATCTCAAGGACCATGTTCTGAGTCATGTTCTGTTGAGTGAAAAAAAGCCAATTCCAAAAGGTCATACTGTATGCTTCCATTTATACAATATTCTAAGAATGACAGAACTGTAAAGATGGTGGATAGGTTAGTGATTGCTAGGAGTTAGGATGGTGAGTAGGAGAGGAGTGGGTATTACTAAAAGGGGTAGCATAAGGGAGATCTTTGGAGTGATGGAACAGTGCTGTGTCTTGATGGCGGTGGCAGTTACACATGTGACAGAGAGTCCGAGAACTCTGCACGCACACATCGTCCCACTGTCGATTGCGTGGCTTTGATGTGGTCCTTTAGTGTTATGGATGGGGAACCAATGGGGAGACTGGAGGAAGAGGCCATAAGACCTCTCTCTGCTGTCTTTGCAACTTCCTGTGAAACTACTTCAAAATAAGAAGTTTTAAAAAACAATAATATGTACACAATAAGAACAATTCAATAGATACTGAGCCCATTAAGAAGAGGACAAGACAAATAGGCTACTCAAGAGTTACTTTTTAAATGGTTTTATTTTTAGTGTTTGAGTTTCCTAAGAGCCAAGCCATAAAGAGGAGGAAACTGGAAGAAAACAGGACAGATTCTTGGGGGGCTGGAAAAAGACTTTATTTTTCAGATGCTAAATGCCAAGAGATACTTCGTGGGAGTTTATTTATTTATTTGTTTGGCTGCTCTGCTGGGCATGTGGGACTTTAGTTCCCCGACCAGGGATGGAACCCATGCCCCTTGCAGTGGAAGCTCGGAGTCCTAACCACTGGACCACCAGGGAAGTCCCTGTTGATTGATTGACTGATTAATTGATTGATTGATTTAATTGGGTTCTAATGGGAAAATATTCTGAAGAGCAGATTTTACATGTGCAGAATTGCTTTTTATGCCCATTTCTTGTAGTGATTCTCAGAGTCTAAGGAAGGGGAACTAAAATTTATCAGGCCAATTTACAGATGCCAAGGATTTTGCATGTATTATTTCCATTTGAAACATAAGAAAACTGAGGCTTGGGGAACCCATTAATTATCAAGAGACAAATGGGAAGTCAGGTGCCTGCTCAACTTTGAAGCCCAGCTTCTCTCTAGTCCCTTCTTTTCACCCACATTCCTGACCGCAGTGACTGTTATCATCATCTCCATCTTGGGCCTGGAATTCTATAATTCAAGAAGCTTGGTTTTCCAAACTTCCGTGTGCATAAAAAAAACCCTGGGGAAAATGCAGATTCTTAGGCCACATCCCAGTCAATCCTTCATTAGTTGGTCTGAAGGGGGACCAGGTATCCTCGTTTGTAATAGGTGCTTCGGGGATGCAGATGTATTTCACTCTTAGTCTGCCCTTGAGGACCACTGGCCCAGACTCTCAGGACTCTACCGTCAGAATATTCTGGAATTACCAAGTACTGAGGGCAATCTGCTAAGGTGACCAACAACCCCAGTTTGCTCAGGATGGAGGGGTTCTCCGAGATGTGGAAATCTCAGTTCTAAAACTAGGAAAGGGGCTTCCCCGGTGGCGCAGTGGTTAAGAATCTTCCTGCCAATGCAGGAGACACGGGTTCTAGCCCTGGTGATCCGGCCTTTCTATCACATTCACCACTGTGTCACTGGGAGAGCTCCTGGCACATGGGAGGTGCTCGATACATGCTCCCTGGAATGAAAAAATGAATGAATGAATGAATGGTCTACTCTTGAGGATACTCATTTCATGTCCTGAAAGCTCTTCCTGTAGATCTTGAATTCCTTACTTGTCCCTTTCGCGTCTACATATAGTTTGCATTTCTTATTAAAATTTGTTTTTATTACAAAAACAGTAACCCACTCCAGCTAGCTTAGTTTGGAAGGGGGCATTTCTCAAAGGATGCAGATGGGCACTCCAGAACTACAGGCCTGACTTGGCATCAGGAAGGGCCAGGACTAGGAAGTGGAAACCGCTGGGAGCCCGGGGAGATACCGCATCTCTGCCTCTCTCTGCATATCCTCATTCTCCCCTTTCTTGTAGACTGGCTGTGTCTGCAGAAAATATAGGTGCCCGAGGCTCCCTGTCTGACATATTTCAGTGTCACTGTGGAGACTGCATCTCTTTCGATACTAACTCCAAATTCTCAGGAAGAGCTGGATTTGCCCAGCCTGGATCAAGTCTTGCCTCTGATTCACTCAGCAGTGGTTGGAAGAGCATATGGTCTTTCAGTTCAAGCTGCTGGGGACCGCACTCCGTGGAAGAGGGTGGGGAGAAGACAGTGAAGGAATCACTGTGAGCTGATGGCATTCCAAATGCATCACCAACCTTGGGCTTCCCAAACCTCAGTCTTCCATGTGCCACTTCGACAACAGGAAGGATAGGACCGACTGCCTGGGTGTACGTCACAGCTCTGGAACTTCCTCGCTGTGTGACCCTGAGTAAGTGACTGAGCCTCAGTTTCCTCATCTGTAGGATGAGTGTTGTGAGTATTGAATGAAGTTCATCGGTCTAAAATTCTTAAAACTGTGATTGTCACATAGTAAAGAGATCAAAAAATACTCAGCCATTATACTGCTAAGAGCCTTTATTGTTTTTAAATTCCCTTGTGGACCACATAATATCATTAGCATTGCTTATTTTTTTTAATAGTGTTCCACTTTAAATAAAATGTTTAAAAGAAAACAGCATCACTGCTATAAATGGAAAATCAATGCCATATTCCATAAATAGAAGGCAACCATTTCAGAAAAGGTGCAAAAATATAATGCTAAATTCTAGCCCCAGAGTGTTGCCTGCTGGAGGCTCTGACGAGCTGGCGACCTGCTCTCTCTTGGTTCCAAAGGGAGATTTGCAAGCATTAGAGAGGTGTTAAAGACACATCAGCGTCACACTGAGACTTTCTTCTTTGAGTAATTATAAGGATGGACCAGACAATGAAAAGAGCATTATGTTCTCACTTTGGGATTCTTTGTGATTAATGCCTTGTCACTGTACCACTAAAATCCTCTTCCAGACCACAAACAGGGAAACACTTTGTTATATCATCAAATCTCCATTCACATTACAACAATCAGGTTTTTGTTCAGCAGGGATCGCAACTTCCTTCACTGGCCCTCCCAGCATCTACACCGGCCTGGTGGCAGGCTCTCCGACATGCTGAGTTGCCTGGTTCTCAGGAGTTAATGCACCATTGTAAAATGTTGCAGTCACTTTGCAAAACAGGCTGGCAGTTCCTCAAAAGGATAAACAGAGAGTTATTCCACTTGTGAGTATATACCGGAGAAGATTGAAAGCATATATTCATAATAGCCCAGAAATGGAATAAGCCTAATGTTCATCGCAGATGAATGGATAAATAAAATGGAATATTTGGCAATGAAAAGGGGTAAGGTATGGACACATATTACTACAACACGGATGGTTCTTGAAAACATCAAGCCAAGTAAAAGAAGCCAGTCACAAAGGATCGTATATTGTATAATTTTCTCTGTTTGAAAGCTGCAGAACAGGCAGATCCTTAGAGACAAGATTAGAGGGAGGTAGGATTGGGGAGAAATGGGGAGTGAGTGCTAATTAGTAAGGGGTTTCTTTCTGAGATCATGAAAATGTTCTGGATTTAGTGCTGATGATTGCACAACTCTGTAAATATACTAAAAACCATTGAATTGTATACTTTGAATAGGTGAGTTGTATGGTATGTGAATTATATCTCATTAAAACTATTTTAAAAATAGCTGACTTAGGGACTTCCCTGGTGGTGCAGTGGTTAAGAATCTGCCTGCCAATACAGGGGACAGGGGTTTGAGCCCTGGTCCAGAAAGATCCCACATGCCACGGAGCAATGAAGCCCGTGGGCCACAACTACTGAGCCTGCGCTCTAGAGCCCACGAGCCACAACTACTGAAGCCCGCACGCCTAGAACCCGTGCTCTGCAACAAGAGAAGCCACCGCAATGAGAAGCCTGCGCACCGCAACGAAGAGTAGCCCCCCTCTCGCCGCAACTAGAGAAAGCCCGCGTGCAGCAACGAAGACCCAACGCAGCCAAAAATAAATAAGTTTCTAAAAACAGAACAAAAGAAAACGAGCATGTGTTAATTTTTAAGGAAAAAAAAAGCTAACTTACGCCTTGGGAGGGGTTGGATGACCAATACTGTACCTCACTAGAATGTGTAACTAATTGTTGCCCTGCCCATCTCATTGACTCATGGGCTGGGTTGCCAGTCACCACACGGTTCTGTCTGTAAGGTGAGGATTCTGCCTGCAGCAATGAATTTGAATACGTTAAAATCTTTACCTAGGAGAATGCTCACCACGATGCATCCAAAACTAGTCTTTAGCATTCAGAGTGGCTTGGGCCAATCCATTCAATAAGCCCATATCAAAAAAAATTTTTTGAGCACCTACTAAGTGCCAAGCAGTGTCATAGTATCTGGAGATAACAGTGCTGAAGGAGACTGAAAAGGACACAGCCCTTATGGAGGTGGCAACCAAGTGAGAGAGACAGCCAAAAACCAGTTCACACAGACAGCTAAGGAAGGTAATTTCAGGAAATGATACGAGTGTTCCTATGGTAATAGTATAATGGGAGAGAGGACCAGAGGAGTAGGGGAGAGCCTCCAAATGAGATTCCATTTGAATGAGGAGAAGAAGCCAACCCTGGGAAGCTCTACAGAAAGTGTGTTCCTGGCAGAGAACAGCAATTGCAAAGGCCCTGTGGCAGGGAGAGGCTTGGCCTGCTAGAGGTAGAGAAACAAAGCTGGTGCATTTGATCATGAGCAATGGGGAGAGTGGAAAGGGCTGCAGAGAGGCAGGCAGGGGTCCTGTTCACATAGGCTCTAGGGCCATTGTAGGGAGTTTGGATTTTGTTTCAAGTCAGAAGCTGCTGCAGACGGTGTGAAGACACAGTGACAGGATCTGATTTGCTTTTGGAAAAGATCACTGAGCTGCAGTGCAGAGAATGGATTGTGGGAGGGCGAGAGTGGGACCGAGAGACCCGTCAGGACACCAGTGCAGTTGTCTGTCCTGTTCTGGGCTGTCTGTGTGATCTCAAAAACATGATGAAGTGCCTTTATTTGTTGTTAAAATTGTCCAAGTATTTACAAGCCTAATTTGTTTGAACAAAAATGTAGAGAGGTGAGTTGAAATGCAGAGAGCCTCTGTGCTTAAATGCATCTGCACACGTATATAGATTCTTAATCTCAACCAGATTGAATGCCTTTGTGTGCAGATGGCATTATTCACCAGGCTGTAATGTCCTACAGCATGACACCTGACACTGCGGTGTAGTGTGTGTTTCTATGCCTGCACAGATGTCAGCTGGGTTGAATGATTACTAAAGATCTGAAGGCTAAATTAAGGGAGATATATAATATATTTTTTGATTTATATATTAGTGTATTTATAAATGAATGATATATAAACCACTAATATATAAATTAAAATTTAATAAAATTATAAATTATTTATAATATTATATATCATCTATCTATAATAAATAATATAGTAACTATATGTTATATTAAACAATGGTATATTAAATGTTATATATGAAATACACATGCATATATATATAATATATATGTGTATATGTATATTCTTTGATCCCCTATATATAGAAATGTATCCAGTTTGCAGTTGCTGCACGTGGGTTCGCCCAAATCAAAATCATTTAGTTCCATTCAAACCCATTTAGGCTAACAAGTTTGACTTAACGATCAGCACAGCCCTGTTCAAGTAGGAACATGGGTTTCTATCATTCAGCTCATTCAAGTCAGTTTCTATGGCTGCAGTAAGTCTCAAAGTGTGTCTAATGGGTTCATTAAATCTGTACTTCTTCCCCTTTGGCTTTAATAATAATACTTTGTGGATGTTGAAAAGCGCTATTATTCTCTTTTTGTGTTACTTCTCTCTAACCATTCACAGACCAGCTCACTTCTGTATAAATGGACAGATTTCAGGGTATTTCATGTGATACATATTCTGCATGTTTAAGACAGAGACAGCAAAGAAACACTTGGGGTTGATGTTCTTCTAGATTATTCCTTTTCCCCCAAGGCCTTTACCCAACAGCCAATCAGCTGCTAACTCCTATTGATTTTTTTCCACAATGCCCTGGGGATCCTTCTGCCAGTCCTGCTGTCATTGACTTAGCGTCTTCATGACCTCTTAGTAGAGAACTGAATAGCTTCCCTTCTCCAGTCTCTCCTGCTTCCCCAGTTAAAAGCATTATGAGTCAGTCTTGACACCTCCTTCCTCCTCACCCTCCTTGTCCAAACCATCAACAAGTCCTACCAATTTTGCTGCCTAGGAATCTCTCAAGACTGTCCACGCGGGCTTCCCTGGTGGCACAGTGGTTAAGAATCCGCCTGTCAATGCAGAGGACACGGGTTTGAGCCCTGGTCCAGGAAGATCCCACATGCCGCGGAGCAACTAAGCCCGTGCGTCACAACTACTCAGCCTGTGTTCTAGAGCCCGCGAGCCACAACTACTGAAGCCCGTGTGCCTAGAGCCTGTGCTCTGCAACAAGAGAAGCCACTGCAATGAGAAGCCCGCGCACCGCAACAAAGAGTAGCCCTTGCTCGCCGCAACTGGAGAAAGCCCGAGCACAGCCACGAAGACCCATCGCAGCCAAAAATAAATTAACAAACTAATAAAGAAAAAAAAAAAGACTGTCCACACAGCTTCATCTTCCCACTGACACCCATCCAATCCACCCTCCTAGATTCAATTGCAGGCACCTCCAGACTGGTCCCCTGCATCCACTCTTATCCTTGTATAACCCATCCTCCCTACTCCACTGCTTGAGTAAACCTTTTTTTGTGTGTGTGGTACGTGAGCCCCTTTCACTGTTGTGGCCTCTCCCGTTGAGGAGCACACGCTCCATTCACGCAGGCTCAGCGGCCATGGCTTACGGGCCCAGCCACTCCACAGCATGTGGGATCCTCCCAGACCGGGTCACGAACCCGTGTCCCCTGCATCGGCAGGCAGACTCTCAACTACTGCGCCACCAGGGAAGCCCTTGAGTAAACTTTTAAAATTAAAAATGTGAGCATGCCACCCCCTCACTAGAACGCTTCTTATTGGGCTGAGAATAAAGACCAAACTCCTTAACGTAACCTACAAGCTGCTATAGGATCTCGCCCCCTGCCATCCCCTCCAGCCTCATCTGGGCTCCAGACTCACTTGATTTTTAAGCTCTCCACACACTTCACACTTTCTCCTTTCAGGAAACTTTGCACGTGCTGTTCCTGCAGCCAGAAATTCTCTTCCAATCCCAGATTGCCAAGTTAATGCAAGGTACTCTTCAAATCCCAGCTTAATCATCATTTCCCAGGAAAGCCTGGCTCCTCAGGCACAAAATTAGGCTATTCCATGATATAGCCTTTCAGTGTCATGGATCTCTCTCCCACTGCACTTGACACAGCTATAAGGCCACACTAATTGGTATCATGTAAATGACATCTTTCAGGAATTCCCTGGCGGTCCAGTGGTTAGGACTCCACGCTTCCACTGCAGGGGGCACTGGTTTGATCCCTGGTCAGGGAATTAAGATCCTGCATGCTGTGCAGAGAGGCCAAAGGGAAAAAAAAAAAAAAAAGACATCTTTCAACCCGCCAGGCTGTAAGTTCCATGAGGACAGAGACTGTATTGTTATCCATTTCTGAGTAACAAATTATCCCCAAACATAGCAGCTAAAAACAACAGTAATTTTTGCAGGTAGTATCCTAGTGGGTCAGGAATCTGGATGTGGCTTTATTGGATGCCTCTAGTTCAAGGTGCAGTTAAAGTGCAGGCTAGGGTTGCAGCCTGACGTAAAGGCTTCCCTGGGGAAGGGTCCACTTCCAACTCACTCCCGTGGTTGTTGGCAGAACTCAGTTCCTGATGGGCTTCTGGACTGAGGGACATGTTCTTCTCTGGCTGTGGGCTGGACGCCTTGCTTACTTCCTGCCAAGTGGGCCTCTTCATAGGACAGCTCACAACATGGCAACTGGCTTCTCTCAGAGCAGGTGAGCTTGTGAGAAAGGGCAAGAGAAGGCAAATGACATGGAAGTCACAATCTTTGTGTAACCTAAGCTTTGAAGTGACATCCCCTCACTTTTGTCATATTCTGTTCATTAGAGCTGAGTCACTGGATTCAGCCCGCACCCAAGGGTGTGAATACCAGGAGGCGGGGATCACTGGAGCCATCTTAGAGGTTGCTGCCACACAGCCCATGTCTGTTGTGACTCACCATTATTTCCCCAAATTTTGTTACTGTGTGGCTGGCGCATAGTAAATAAGTAAATAGTCAACAAGTAAATCCCTAAGTGATTCTACCTAAAATACCAATTGAATCACGCCACATCTGTGTTCAGAAACCTTCAGTGGATTCCTGCTTCCCAAACTATAGTATTTAAGATCCTTCATAGCCCGCTTATAAACTACTTATTTGTTTGTTTATTTATTTATTTATTTGGCTGTTCCGGGTCTTAGTTGCGGCATGTGGGATCTAGTTCCCCGACCAGGGATCGAACCCAGGCCCCCTGCATTGGGAGCGCAGAGTCCTAGCCACTGGACCGCCAGGGAAATCCCTAAGCTACCTTGGATTTCAGAACCACTTGCCACTATCTAAAGGCCTCTGCACAAGCTCATCTTTGTGACTTTCCTCACATACTTTTCTCTCACGCTGGCTCACCTCTTCCTTACCTATTCACTCTGAATTTCATCTTCCAGTTACTCTTTGAAAGTCTGTTTCTTTCTTTTAATTTCAACAAATATAAAATTTTAGAAGCCAGAAATCTAGGACTTTCTATTTAATGTTTTTTTCTTAAAGAGATGTGGTATGCTCTCCCTGCCATGTGAGGGTACAAGATAATTTGTTGTTCATATATAGAAATTACATCAAATCAAAAAGCTTCTGCACAGTGAAAGAAATAATTAAAATGAAAAGACAACCTACTGGATGGGGAAAATATTTGCAAATCATATATCTGATAACAGATTAATATACAAAATATATAAAGAATTCATACATCTCAGTAGCAAAACAACAACGACAACAACAACAATAATAATCCAGGACTTCCCTGGTGGCGCAGTGGTTAAGAATCCGCCTGCCAAGGCAGGGGACACGGGTTCAAGCCCTGGTCCGGGAAAATCCCACATGCCATGGAGCAACTAAGCCCGTGCGCCACAACCACTGAGCCTGCACTCTAGAGACCGCGAGCCACAACTACTGAGCCCACGTGCCACAACTACTGCCCGTGCTCTGCAACAAGAGAAGCCACTGCAATGAGAAGCCCGCGCACCGCAACGAAGAGTAGCCCCCGCTCGCCGCAACTAGAGAAAGCCCGCGTTCAACAATGAAGACCTAACGCAGCCAATAAATAAATAAATAAATTTATTTATTTATTAAAAAAAATAGTAATAGTCCAATTTTAAAATGGACAAAGAACTTGAATAGACAGTTTTCCAAAGAAGATATACAACTGGACAACAGGTCCATGAAAAGGTGCTCAACATCACTAATCATTACTAATCATTACGGAAATGCAAATCAAAACCATAATGAGATATCACCTCATGCTTGTTAGAATGGCCATCATCAAAAAGACAAACTTAATAATTTTTCTTCTCAACTCAGCCAAACAGGGTTCCTAGAATGCATGTAGGTTACAAGTGATCTTGCTTTGCAGCCAGATAGATCAGATTTTATATCCAGCACCACCATTTAATGGCTGTTTGTCCTTGGGCAAGTTGTTTAACCTCTCTGAGCTTTTCTCACAGATAATACAAGTATAATGATATTATTTCTTTGGATGGTTGTGAGGATTAAATGAAACAATCCATTTAAAGTTCTTAGCACAGGACCTCAGTAAATGGTAAAAACAAAGTGATAATTTTCCAGACTAGGTTTTCATCAACTCAGTGTTCACAGTTGCCTGTCACAGAGCCCAGTACCGGGGTGCTTAAAAATATACTTGGGAATTTATTTCAATTTCCAGTCTGCAAGTTACATTTAATGCAATCAAGCTCAATTATAATATTTAGATATATACTTTCAAATGCAGTGTGTTAGTGTTATTAATGAATTACTCATGAGAGGAGCCCAGCTCGTAGCCAAAATTATGTAGTAAACAGCACATGTCTTACAACAATGAGAAAGCAGTTGATATCATTTAGAAGAAAGGAAGGAAGAAATGAAGAGAGGGAGGGAGAAAGGGAAGGAGGGAACAAAGGAAGGCAGCAGTGAGGGAGGGAGGAAGGGAGGAAAAGACAAAAGAACAAACGGGCAGGCCACGGAGTTTTCCCACAGAAAGAGAAAATACCTCACAAATTGGTGTAATGAGAAAGGTCAAAAAATTCCATAGCCAACAGCTTGGAATAACAGGTATAATTTCAGTTCTAATATTACAATAAATGGTTTTCAAAGAACTCTTTCCTTTTTAATCAAATAGTTATGGGAACAGTATACCATTGGCACAGAAAACCATAAAAAGTATTTTATTAGAGAAGACTAAGAAATGTAGTACATATTTCTCTTAGCATTTAAACGTACTACAGATTTTTTTTTAGTCAAAAATAGAAAACTTTCAGTTCTCTTTTGAGTTACCAATCTATACTGGTTTTAAATAATCACAATTGAACAATGCACAGATCTCCAAGCAGTGCACCGACTTGGGATGAAAGTAAAGGTGAAATTCGAGTTTTGAATTGTGGCTGATATGCCAGCTCCCTCCCAGACCTAGTCATGAATCAGAGGTGCCTCAACTGCTGCTGACATGACAGCCTCTTCACCCACAGGCCACCTGCTTCCAGCTGTGAGGACCACAGCCATCCTCTCCTCCTTCCCCACCAGTCACACCACAGCCACCTTCAGCAGCCAGGACAGCTGCCTGCAGGCACACCCTGGCTCAGGTTTGGGGGAATCCAATCACATTCGTTATTATTGAGAGTTGGATTCTGATGTGATCAGTAGATGAATCAAGATCAAAACACTTCCTGAATTAGCACTAGAACATAGAAGATAACAACTCAGTGTTTACAGAAAGAAAATATCTGCACAGCTGGGTCAGGTCCCCAGAGATTCAACTTTTTGTGTGTTTAAAATAGATGGGGAATTTATACAAATAGGCAAGATTCTAGACTCATTACACTAATAAGGCTCACTCATTACTAAGTAACACTAGACATTTCAAGGATTGACTGCATTTACAAGATACTTCTCTATTAAATGGGGGTAAAACTAGAACCAATCATACTAGGTCAACTGTGAGGGTGAAATGAATGAATACCTGCCCAATAATTATTATTGTCAAGCGTTCAGTCTTCCAGGGGTCTCTCTTTGGGTGCCACAATGTCTAATAAGGACCAGGTACATAATTTGCAGGGACCAGTGCAAAATGAAAATGTGACCTCCCTTTTCAAAAATTACTAAGAATTTCAAGATGTTGTCAGCAGAACGTTAAGCCAAGTGTGGGGCTCTTCTGAGCCTGGGCCCCGGACACAGGTCTGTGAAGCCGGCCCTGCGTCTAATGATGAGAATACCGAGGCCAAGGTGTCCACTCAAATGGTGTAAGACACTAAACAGTCAACGCCTCAGCTCAGTCTCAGGCACAAGGCACGTTCTGTGAGCCCATGGCAATAAAATTTGGGGATTATACTGCAAGATCAAGTGTCCTCTGCTTGGGAGGCTTGGAGATTTATAAATAAGCTCGGGGAAGGTCTCTGATACCCCTGAAACTGTGCACCAAGTGTTGTGTTCGTGTGTCCTTTCCTGGGGAAATGGGCCATAGAGAATCCATGACTACAGACACAAGGGCTTGGAACCATTCTACCAGGCTTTACATCCCTGAGCTCTTCGTATTGCCAGCTCTCAGCATGGTGTCTGGTGTTTAATGGGCAATCAGTAAATGTCAGCTGGCAAAATGGCGAGAAGGAGTTGGTGGGCGGGACCGGAAGCAGGTAGAAGGCGGCTCAGGCTCAAATCCCAGCGCCGCTGTCACTAGCTGTGTGAGTCACTGACACTGTTAAGCCTCTATTTCTTCATCTGTAAAAGGAGAATAATAACTAGTGCCTCCCACCCTAAGCTGCTCTGGGGCTTGAGCGAGCTCGTCATCGAGCACGGCATAAGGCCTGTGGTGAGTGTCCGTCTATGTTGGTCCTCACTGTACCTTTCCTTACCCCTCATGTTTTTCTTCTTTTTCAATTTGTTATGACTTCAAGCCACTCTAGAAAAGAAAGATAAAACTTCACAGCTCTTAAATTATATGGTATAGCCTGTAGCACATCAGTTTATAAAGAAACAAATGTTTTTTTAATTTTTGAATTTTATTTAAATTTTTTTATACAGTAGGTTCTCATTAGTTATCTGTTTTATACATATTAGTGTATAGATGTCAATCCCAATCTCCCAGTTCGTCCCACCTCCCCACCCCACTCCTGCCACTTTCCCCCCTTGGTGCCCATACGTTTGAAACAAACAATTTTTTAAATTAACTCTTCCAGAAGGATAGAAATTAGCTGTTGATTTTCACTTTCTATTTTATACCTTCCTGCATTGTCTGCATTTTATTAAGGTCAGCAAATATTACTTTTGCAAATAAAGCCAAATAAAGACACATACTTTCTAGGTCCACGGATCTCAAAGCGTGGATCCCAGACCGGCAGCATCACCTTTAATGCAAGTATTTAAAAAAGAACTTAACTCAGGGGTCTCAAACGCAAATGCCAAGAGAATGAGGGAGATCCTGAAGGGTAAGGGATTCTAGCAAAGGTCATCCCATCAACGTAAAGTCACTGTTACTCAGCTATTGTTGCCACATGGGGGAATTGCCTGATTTTCCCATTTTCCTAGGGAATATCTGAATGTGTATGCAATCTGCCTCCTAAAAACGTTTAACACTCCATGAACTAAACACGATGTGTCTGCAAATGCAGTTTGGCCTGCGGGGTCACCAACTTGCTGCCTTAAATTCTAAGATGGGAATGTTGATGTCCTCCTCCCTATGCTACCCAATCCGCTCTGCAAAAGTGTTACATAGCAATGATACGAATAGTGGCCGTCCTTCCTCGGTGGGCTTGCACATTCACTTTCTCTTTAAATCCTGTTGTCACCTATTAGGCAGAGAGCGTTATCTTCCCATTTTACAGATCAGAAAGCTAAGCCTTCCAAAGCCTGACTAGCTCACTTAAGGTCACACAGCCTGTATACGATGACAGTCAAGACTCCTTCTTAGAGCCGGTGAGTCTGAAGCCCACGCTCTGAACGGCTGTGCTGTCTGCTGATATCACTGGTTAGTTCTCCTGACAATTCTGACCTTTTAAATGCTCTTTCACAATCAGCCCTAGGCCTACTTAAGGACCCTTTCTGGGCCTTATCTGTCCATCTCAGCAAAGCACCTTTTCGTATCCTCTGATACTCCAGTTGCTTGAGTATGGTTGACTGCCTCTCCAGAGTCGTGTGCATGGTGTGGAAAGGGTCACGGTACCACTTGTGTCCTCAAGTGACATGAAGTGCAGTAGCAAGTAGGTGACAGATGCTCAGGAAGCTTGTAGTTGGTTGGTTACAACAGTGAAGAACGTTGTCACTTCCGGGGGGAGGGTTATGAGAACTTTTCCTGTTCTATTTGTTGCTGTCGGTTGTAGAATTTTCCCAGTTTTCTACTCTGAACATACACCAAATTTCTAATCGAAAGAAAGAAGGCAAGGGGGCCGCGGGGCCTAGAGACTGGAACCCAGGCCCCTGAGGCCGCGCAGGCGCCTTGGCCAAGCACCTGGCCCAGGTCATGGTGTTGGGCGCGCGGGTGACGGGCAGGGCCTCCGCCCAGGGATGCGCCGCAGACCGGCCTGCAGCCATCTGCAGCCTCTCCGGCCTCAGCCTTAAGGAGCCGCAGCAGATTCTCAGTCTCCAAGCTGAGTCCTGAGGAGACGCATAGAAACTACAAACACCTATGCAAGGTGAATGATCAGCCTGTGGGTGGCTCCTTCCACCTGCAGTAAAGGGGGGTGCGAATGAAGGAGCACCTCGGTGAGGAATTCAGAATCCAGGCCCAGCACGTGCCCACGTGGCTCCTCCCACCCCAGCCATCGCCTGTGATTTATAGCTCAGTAGTAAATGTCTTTTCCACAAGAAGAGAGAGGAAGGGAGGAAGGGAGGGAGGGAAGGAAGGAAGGAAGGAAGGAGGGAAGGAAGGAAGGAAGGAGGGAAGGAAGGAGGGAGGGAAGGAGGGAAGGAAGGAGGGAGGGAAGGAAGGAAGGAGGGAGGGAGGGAGGGAAGGAAGGAAGAAGGGAGGGAAGGAGGGAGGGAAGGAAGGATAGAGGGAGGGAAGGAGGGAAGAAAGGAAGGATGGAATAAAGGAGGGAGGGAAGGAAGGAGGGAGGGAAGGAAGGAGGGAGGGAAGGAAGGAAGGAGGGAGGGAAGGAAGGAAGAAGGGAGGGAAGGAAGGAGGGAGGGAAGGAGGGAAGGAAGGAAGGGAAGGAGGGAAGGAAGGAGGAAGGGAAGGAAGGAGGGAGGGAAGGAAGGAGGGAGGGAGGGAGGGAAGGAAGGAAGAAGGGAGGGAAGGAAGGAGGGAGGGAAGGGAGGGAAGGAGGGAAGGAAGGAAGGGAAGGAGGGAGGGAAGGAAGGAGGGAATAAAGGAGGGAGGGAAGGAAGGAAGAAGTGAGGGAAGGAAGGAGGGAGGGAAGGGAGGGAAGGAAGGAGGGAGGGAAGGAAGGAGGGAGGGAAGGAAGGAGGGAGGGAAGGGAGGGAAGGAAGGAGGGAGGGAAGGAAGGAGGGAAGCAAGGAGGGAGGGAAGGAAGGAAGGGAGGGAGGGAAGGAGGGAAGGAAGGAAGAAGAGAGGGAAGGAAGGAGGGAATAAAGGAGGGAGGGAAGGAAAGAGGGAAGGAGGGAGGGAAGGAAGGAGGGAGGGGAGGAGGGAATAAAGGAGGGAGGGAAGGAGGAAAGGAGGGAGGGAAGGAGGCAGGGAAGGAGGGAAGGAAGGAGGGAGGGAAGGAGGGAGTAAAGGAGGGAAGGAGGGAAGGAAGGAAGGAAGGAAGGAAATGGCTAAAATTAGATCTGGAATACTTTTATTATTTAATAATGCTCTTTTCCCCTTCTCAATGCCCCCAGAAAATAGATTGTAAAAAACTGAAACAGTGAAACTTACAGAACTTGGAAGACTTACCTCTCAAGAAGCATGAGAGCAGGGGCGTTAGGAATCTGGGCTGCAACACACCCACAAGTGCTGACTATTACTACTGTTACTACTGAGTGTCTAATTTTGGACAAATTTCCGTTTTCTTCTTACACTAGAAAACCAACAGTTACTCACTGTTACCAAATAGCCTTATTCGTCCAAGCTCAAGTTTATTATGCTTTTCATAAAATATTTTTCCACAAGGAAAGAACATAACCTCCATGTAACTGTAAAAGTGTTTATCTTGGTAAGAATTAACTCCAACTTCCAAACTCTGTGTTTTCTAAAGCATATGAACATTTTCCAGGTACATGGATTTACAGGCAAGCCATTCTATTTTAAGTTATTTCCAAACACACAAAAGCCAACTCATCAAAATAGAAGCTATAGAAATAATTTTAAGCAAAATCGTGACCACAGACTAGACAGCTTCTGATACCTGCCATGAAGCAGGAGCTAGCTGAATGCCTCTGCATGTACATTATCTCCTTTAATCCTTGCAGTGAATAAATGGAATGAATTCTTATTAAACCCATTTTATAGCTGAGAGAATGGAGGTACAAGGCAAGTGCTTAATTAATTTGTCCAGGACCTTAAACAGTAGAGCAGGTCAGCCCAACACTTGAGCAGTTCACTTTTCCTTCCAAAATTATTTTCTTGCATGGAATCACAGTAACTTCGAGTCGTGGACAATTCCTGGAAATGTGTCGACAAGCAAAAGTTAACTCTCTTCCCACATTCCTGACTTTTTTTTTTGCCCCCTTCTTAATGTGTATTTTTGGTTTAAAACTAACATTCTTTTATATAATCCTGGGATAATTATCAAAATCATGAAATTACCATTGATACAGTATCCTGATTAAATCTACAAACCTTATTCAGATTTGGCCTATTGTCCAGTTAATGCCCTTTATAAGAAAAATGTTAAAATCTGATCCAGGATCCTATTCTCATGTTGCACTCAATTTTTTTTTTAAAGCATAATCTATTATCTGTATTATTGTTTGTGACACATGAAACAAAAAAGCTATCGTTGGCATTGTGATTGTCTTGTCTTTCCTTCCTCAAGAGGTGCTGTATTTGTCTATCCACCTCATACAGTCACCTAGACCCTGAGTCATAGGTGATTTATAGAGAAAAATTCCACACACATTCCCTAAATAATCAGTATCCCATCACTTTCAAGTCAGAACATCGCCATTTGTCTCTCTTTAATCGTCCTCGATCTATTTTCCTGTGTTCTGCATTATCATCTGCTAAAAATATTCCAACGTGTTATTTGTTTTAGTTCATGGTGCCAAGACCTTGATATATCCCTTTGCTCCCACCTCAGGAATTTCCCAAATAAATCATGAAATGGAGGACAATTGAAGTTAAGCGCCAATCCCTAGAATCTAGAAAGAAGTGGCCTAGGTAAACATTTGCTTATATGTCCCCTGTTTTCCCTTCCCAACCTAATCCTATAATTTCTCTTTATGAAAAACACACGGCACTTAATAAAAGCACCTCATGAAACCCTGATTTATTTTTGTCTCTTAAGGAGTTAGCTATCAGATGTTCTCTGGATTGCTCTGTCCCCGGCCTAGTAGCGCTCGCCAATTAGTCCTTCCAAGAGCTTTCATTCACCTCTTTCAGAACGAGCCTTCCTTTCATTTGGGAAGCCTTCAGTCAAAGAGGGCCTTTGAGTTTGTGGCCGGAGTGTTGTCACCCAGCTCCTTCCCTTCCAGAGAACAAATGAAACGCAAGGGCCCTGCAGACTGGTGTAAAATGACAAGTCCGCTCTGCATAAGACTCAAAATCCGCCGCCCAAGATCACCAACAATTCTATACACGAGGCTTCATGTTTGGAAGCATGGCTGATGTTTGAGAATTTCAAGGTAAACAATTCTTTGAAAACCAGTCTTTAAAGTGGCCTTCAGGGAGGGAGTTGGAATGACTGTACATTTTTTGAGCTTGGCATATGATTTTTGTTTTTCCTTCTTCAAAATGAACATTTAAGTTGCCCCCTCTGCCATTGTATTGTAAGTACTATAATTAGTACTATTTAAACAATGTAGCCATAACTAAACCAGATTATCTATCTGGACTTAATCTAGTGAGAACAAAGAAATCCATTCAATTTGCCCTGAAATCCAATTTAATACATAAACATGAATGGGGAAAGTCAACATTCTGGGTAACTTTAATGCAATCGTATGATTTTTAAAGTACAATATGTCACAGAAAGGTAAATGTCTAGAAAATGACAAAGGCCGCAGACTCGCAGTTGCTGCTACAATTTCTCATTTAGGGGCCTTCCTAATTCAGGAGGAGGCCAGGCTAGCTGCTACGGTGAAAGGTATTTAGCGGAAATTGCTTTGTGCATCACAGCTGTTTGTGTATTCCGACACCCTCCCAGAAGCAATGTCCTCTAAACTGGTTTCTTTCATCAAGATATAAATATAAACCGGTATTCAATGAAAATACAGCCTGGCGTTCAAAATGCCAAACTTCTAATAGCAGATAATGTTAGAATTAAAATCAAAGAGCATAATTAGAGCATCAGCTCTAGCTCTTAAAGATATCAGCAACTAGAAAAAAGCCAGTCCGTTAAAAAGACATTCTTGTCTCTTCTCCACCATATAATGCCTTTTTGCTTTGATAAGGCCGAAGTGTAGCTTTCTTTTTCCTATTAACATGGCAATCCAAGTTTTAGACTTATTATTTTGTTAATATTCAATATGTTTGAGCTTTCTATGCCACCTTTGCTTTTGTTTAATGCTATTAATTATATTCTTGTTCAGTCTGCTATAAGCTGCCCCTATCCGCAGAGATTCAAGGCAGATTTGAAAGAGCAAGCATATTTATCAAAGGAGAAAAAAATGAAGAAAATAAAGACAGCACTGGAGCATATTGGATATGTAAACTGCTCTTTCTGAAAAGATAAATGATTTGGTAATGAATAGATCCTTTAGGCCATAAAAAATCCATTTATTTTCTTTTGAATTTGAATAGGAGAGATTTGCATTTTTCCTGAGCAGTTACACTTAAATTAAAATGCAGAGCATGAGGCTAGCATACAATCAAACTAAATAATAACCGGGGCATACTGTATTATTCATAAAAACAAAATTAATAGTTTGGAGAAAGGAAGCATTGTGGTAGGAAAAAAAATGTACATTGACACCAAACACCTACTGTCGGAGGAGAAAATAAAGCCAATTTAGACTACCTACGAATTGGTAATAGAAGTTTGGCATTTATGCTTATGTTATTCGGGAGCAGGGGGGAATGGGCGACGTGTTTATCTTGTATGTAATCTGCAATGTCTAAAACGTCTGCTTTTCTGATAGCAAAGTATTACGAATGTTTCTCTATTTTTGTGTCTCATTATATAATAGGAAGAGAGTAAACAGTTTTTTGCTCAAAGCAGAGTAACATCGAGATTCCCCCCCCCCAAAAAATATATATATTTCAAGTAAGTGTCTTGCTGGCGTTAGTGTAACAGCCAGGATGGGCCGAGAACAGAAAGGCTGAGCAATAACCCTCCTTGATCTTTGTGTGTCTTTTCTCCCCATCTCCCCTCCCCCAGCCCACGTGCACAGGAGAAAGTATTCCAGTGTCTTTGATTGCCATCAACCTACAGTAGAGAGTTTGCTGAGAGAGGAGTGTCTGCAGAGAGTTGTCCCTGCTAGTCTCGTAAAGACAAAGGACAAAAAAACCCCAAAACAAAAAACAGGCTATCAAGGAAGGTTCGGGAATAGCAAGTTCTTAGAAATCGGGAGGAGAAACAGCAAGTCAGTTTCTCTGAATTTAAAGAATAATCTCAGATAAGATCTCCAAGGTAACATAGTCCAGACTTTAAAAAAAAAAAAAAGTGGCAAAATCAAAATGCCGACAAGGGCCAGGCAGGTAGGGAGGTGAGCCAGGCAGCCAGCTGGGGGCTGGGCCAGTATGGGAGAGAGGCGGCTGTTCCTCGCGCCCCGCCCACTCCGTTGTCACGTGGCTGGGAGTTCAGACTTGGTGTGGCCAGAGCTCACGTTTTGTCAAGAAAAGCCAGACCTCCAGGTTTTTATGTAGAAGCTTACTTTAGAAATGCTGGCCAGTATTTAAAGATGTTTAAATACCACCTGAACCTAAAAATAAAAATGCCGTGATTGTGGCACTTGGACATGAGTTTGCTACCTCTACTTATGGAGAACGTGAACATCCAGAAAATGATTGTTCAGAGCTTGTACTTAACACCCATCGGTTACCTATTAACAGTTCCTGACTAGCTCTGGCTGCTTAGATAGACTTTGATTGATAGGATGGACACTTGACTTTTTAAGTTTTGTATGACATGTATTTATTCAACTATTTTTTATTGAGCATTTACTACATTCCATGAACTAGGCATTGTCTGGAGTGCCCGTGTCTAAAGGGAAATCCATCATTAGAAACCTGTTTATGGGCTTCCCTGGTGGCAGCAGTGGTTAAGAATCCACCTGCCAATGCAGGGGACACGGGTTCGAGCCCTGGTCCAGGAAGATCCCACATGCCGCGGAGCAACTAAGCCCGTGCACCACAACTACTGAGCCTGTGCTCTAGAGCCCACGAGCCACAGCTACTGAAGCCCGCGCACCTACAGCCCATGCTCCGCAACAAGAGAAGCCACCGCGATGAGACGCCTGTGCATCGCAACGAAGACCCAATGCAGCCAAAAAAAAAAGTGAAATGCTGGACACACAAGAGCGTTTGCACAAGGCCCAATTGGAATAATTATAAGTTGTAAACAACTGTAATGTCCCTCAAAAGCAAACGGTTAGATAAAGTATGGCACAGTCACACAATGGAATATTTTCAGCCATTAATAAAAATAATGTTGAATGATGTTTATTACTGCAGAAAAATGTTTATGACATACAGCATAGAATTTATGTACTGTAAAATTATTGCGTGTATAAGAGAAGTCAAGAATGAGGTTCGTCAAAGGTACATGCACCCCAGTGTTCATAGCAGCACCATTTACAATAGCCAAGACATGGAAGCAACTGAAGTGTCCCATTGACAGATGAATGGCATACATATACAATGGAATACTACTCAGCCTTAATAAAGAATGAAATAATGCCATTTGCAGCAACGCCGATGGACTAGAGATTATCAAACTAAGTGAAGTAAGTCAGAAAGAGAAAGACAAATTCCATATGATATCACTTATATGCGGAATCTAAAATATGACACAGATGAACTTATTTACAAAACAGACTCACAGACACACGTAACAAACTTACGGTTATCAAAGGGGAAAGGGGGGGAGGGATAACTTAGGAGTTTGAGATTAGCAGATATAAACTACTATATATAAAATAACAAGGTCCTACTGTATAGCACGGGGTACTATATTCCGTAATTGTGATAAACTATAGTGAAAAAGAATATGAAAAAGAATATGTAAATTACTTTGCTGTACACCAGAAACTAACACAACATTGTAAATCAACTATAATTTAAAAAAAATTAAAAAAAAGAAGAATGAGGTTCATCAAGGCATTGGGTACCCTTTCTACATGGTAAAATATTAATGATTTTTACTCTTTGTACTTTAAAGCGGAACACAGGTGGTTTAAACAACAAAAAAATCTCCTCTCCAAAGAATTAGGAATGTATTAAGCTATTAAGCAGAGAAACAATTTGAGTGTAGAGTGGAAATTTTTTAAAAAAAGAAAAAAAAGTATAAATAAGCTGAATAACTTTCTCATATAATATGGTGGTGATCATTTTGAGATACACAGAAATATCGAGTCACTATGTTGTGTACCAGGAACTAACATAGTGTTATAAGTCAATTATATTTCAAAAACAAGCAAACTCAGAAAAAGAGATCGGGTTTTTGGTCACCAGAGGTGGGGAGTGAAGGAGGAGGAGTTGGATGAAGGCAGTCAAAATGCACAAACTTACAGTTATAAGATAAATAAGTACTAGGGATATAATGTACAACATGATAACTCTAATTAGCATCGCTGTATGTTATATATAAAAGTTGTTAAAAGAGTAAATCCTGGGACTTACCTGGTGGCGCAGTGATTAAGAATCCGCCTGCCAATGCAGGGGACACGGGTTTGAGCCCTGGTCCAGGAAGATCCCACATGCCGCGGAGCAACTAAGCCCGTGCGCCACAACTACTGAGCCCACGTGCTTAAACTACTGAAGCCCACGCACCTAGAGCCCGCGCTTGGCGACAAGAGAAGCACTACAGTGAGAAGCCTGTGCACCACAACGAAGAGTAGCCCCTGCTTGCCGCAGCTAGAGAAAGCCCGCGCGCAGCAACAAAGACCCAACGCAGCCAAAAATAAGTAAATAAATAAATTTATATATATATTTAAAAAAAGAGTAAATCCTAAGAACTCTCATCACAAAGAAAATAAAGTTTTTCTCTCCCTTTAATGTTGTGTCCATATGAGATGATGGGCATTCACTAAACTTACTGTGGTCATCATTTCATGATGTACGTAAGTCAAATCATGCTGTCCACCTTAAATGTATACAGTACATATGTCAACTGTATCTCAGTAAAACTGGAAGGAAGACATAACCATAGTGTTGACCCAGAATTGAGTAATAGCCCCCCTGGTGATATCCTGAAGTTAGAACAGCCCTCACTTGCCATAGACAGACACCACTTGGTACCATGTAGGCTTGCCCTTTGCCCCTGAGCCTGGTGACACCCAGCATTACCCTGAATGGAGCTGTGGCTGAAAGAACGAAGAGCTGTTAGTGTTTTTGTCACACTGAACAAGCAACAAACAGCACCTTTTTTGCTTTCTAGCTGTAGCTCTTACGCACCAGGTCTTCTGCCATTTGCAGTTCAGCTTTTGAAGCCGCGTCTGCACACAACCACCAGAATCGGTTGAAAAGGAACTAGCGGGTCAGCCGCCTGCCTCCAGGAGTATGTCCAGGGTTACGTTCTGATTCTCGTGAGCAAGCCCAGAGTCTGCTTGGGTTTCCTGGAGACACGGCAACATGCCGGAGTCTTCCAGACTGTGTTCCGCAGTGTTAATAAGTGATAGAAGACATGGAACAACAGCAACAATGTCTGCGGTCAAATCAGCATAGGAAATGCTGGGTTAGAGAAAACCAAACTGTTTTCTTTCCTGTAGAACTTCTTAGCGCTTTTACTATGTAAACATGTGCTGTGGATTTTCAAAGGGAGGAGACTGTTTTTCCTGAATGTATTGACTATGGAACTAGTCCCTCCCCAAAGAACAATTAAGTTCTTCAAAAGGATTATAATGAGTCATTCTTGCTTTAAAAAAAAAAATTTTTTTTTAAATATTCCACTACTTTTTCTGACTGCTATTCTTTTATTCTTTCATTCCACCTTCCCTCAGACCAGTAGCATGCAAAGATTTTTGCATAAGAGACAATTCAGAAAAAAAATGAAAATATCTGTAAAGGTGTATATATATAACTTATTCAAGGAGAGATAACTTTATTGCATTGGGCGGGATATATTTTTAATTTACCTACCGTGATGGATTCTAGGGGTAATGATTAGTAGTCAGAAAATTACTGATATATAATTAGTACCAATAAATATTATCCAAATGTAACTATTTTTCTAATTACAGTAACTCAGTGAGCTAAGTCCTGTTGGCTGCCTCAGCTACAGATGAGGAAATGGAGGCCCAGAATAGTTAAGAAGTTGCAGAGAGTCACACAGTAATGAACAGTGAGTCAAGCACGAAAACCCAGGTTGTCTGACCCAAGAGTTCAAACTCATAACCAGAAAAACTTTTAGTGAACGGAGCCCTGGGCCAGACAGAAAGTGAAAGCTCCCTTGGTAACTATTATTATGCTTATGTTGTGCTAAATGCTTGATTTAAGGGAGTGAGTCTCTGGGCTGCACTGGACTTCAGTCCACTGAAGAACCAGCTCTGAATAGAGCACAGGTTTATAACAACGTGATAGGGAAAAAACCCCTGTACACATCACAGCATGAAGTATATCCATTCCCTCAGGACATCCCATTCCTTTTATCCTTCCTTTTATCCCCAGCTGCATCTTGAGCACCTATTAGAAGCTAGCATTGTGTCCAAAACTGTGAATACTACACTCAGCCAACAAAAGCAAGGTTCCCACAACCGTCAGACAGAGTGACTATTGTCAAAACTTTGTGAATTAAAAAAGGTTGGGATTTAAGATTAAGTAAGGTGTTTGATTTTCAACCATAAGCCCGGAAATAATTTTTAACATATCCTTCTGGGGTCTGAAAATGGACTTACACTATCCCAGCCACAAAAGGAGCAGTGCTTCCTGGGCATAATAATTAATAATGCGTGAGTGGCATATTGGCATTTAAAATAATGCACTTGCACAATGTTCATATAGCTCTCTTTTTAAATTTTTTTTAATTGAGGTATAGTTGATTTACAATATTATATAAGTTTCAAGTGTACAACATAGTCACTAACAACTTTTAACTCCATTTATAGTTATTATAAAATATTGGCTACATTCCTTGTGCTGTAAAATATATCCTTGTAGCTTATTGATTTCATACATGGTAGTTTGTACTCATATGGCTCCCTTAAGTCTTAGAAAAAGGTTGTGAAAACCAAGGCTCCGGAGGACTAAGTGACTTGCACGAGGTCACAAAGTTGGTGATCTTGGCCCAGGTATCAGTATGACATTATTATTATTGCCATATGCCAATCCCGCAATACCTCAAGTTAGCTGGGACTCTTCCTTGCAAACGTAAAGGGTCTAATATACATTCCCAAGGCTTTGGGCTGTATGTGCAGAAGTGTATATACATTAAAATGCCCTAAGAGCTCCACTTTGATGCTAAGTTTGAAATGTAAGTAAAGTCCTACTGTCTTGAGAGTACCAGTTCTAGGGACTTTGGTTTGCATATGATACCATTTTTTAAAAAGATTTAGAGTTTGAAAACAATTTTCAGATTTCTTTTTAATGAGTTATAACAGTTTTTCTTGCAGTAGAATTTGACCAACTATGACTGCCAGTAACAATGAGAGCAATTATAGGAATAGCTAACATGTAATGGGGGTCTACTCTGTCTCTGACACGGTGCTCAGTGTTTTACACATGCTCTACATATGATCTTCACATGGTTTTATGAGGTGGATACTATTATTAGCTCCATTTCACAGATGAGGAGACTGACAGAAGATTTAAAACATTTGCTCAAGGTAATGTAATCTGTAAGGAACTCATAATTAGCCCTGGAGATACAAAACCCAGTAAGGAGCTTAGAGGGTGGAGCATCTCCAAAGTGGAGAGGGTGGTTGGTGCCAGGTGATCCACTGGGTGGCAAGAGAAAATATCAAAACTCCCATTTCTGGGCCTTTCCTGGTGGTCCAGTGGTAAAGAATCTGCTTTCCAATGCAGGGGATGCAGGTTCGATCCCTGGTTGGGGGCACTAAGATCCCACATGCTGCAGGGCAACTAAGCCTGCACACCACAACTACTGAGCTCTTGCGCTGCAGTGGAGACCCAACACAGCCAAAATAAATAAATAAAGTAAATATTTTAAAAATAATAAAAATTTAAAAAGAAGAGGGAAAACTCCCATTTCTATTTGGTTCTTATAGTAAAGAAAGAATTTAAGCTTTACTATTATTTAATATGCAATTGACTCTGATTCCCCACTCTCTCTGTAAGTCATTCAGTCATTTGTCATGCAGTGAATTCTAGGTATCGTGATGGAAAAGTGGAGATGTACAGCATGGGAGTTAACAGTAGAGATGCCAGAAAAAATACAGGATGCCCAGTTAAATGTGACTTGCAGACAAACAACAAATAACTTTTATTTTATTATATAAAAACTTTTAGTGGGCTTCCCTGGTGGCGCAGTGGTTGGGAGTCCACCTGCCAATGCAGGGGACATGGGTTCGTGCCCCGGTCTGGGAAGATCCTGCATGCCGCGGAGTGGCTGGGCCCGTGAGCCATGGCCGCTGAGCCTGCGCGTCTGGAGCCTGTGCTCTGCAACGGGAGAGGCCACAGCAGTGAGAGGCCCACGTACCGCAAAAAAAAACCAAAACCCAAACCAAAAACTTTTAGTATAAGTATAGCCCAACTGTCGCGTGCTAATATTGCTTTGCTAAATGTGACAACCCTAGCAGTGATATCCTCTCTCCTGTGTTTTTATTCAGTGGTTTATATCTGACATGTTAAGTTGATTTATTGATTATATTACTTAGTTTTTGCCTAAACCAGTTTTCCCCAATGGTAATACTTTATTAGCATTATCTTCAAGCCACAGTGATGAGGTACAGGGCCTGAGCCCAGACCTCAAGGCACTCCATATATTTCACTCTTTGAGACCATCAAGTGAAGAAGTTTAGGCTACCCTACTAGAGCATGAGAGACCACCTGGAACACAGAAATCGTGCAGGCTGAGGACTCCTACACTGTCCAGTGGGACAGTCAGCAGACATGTGAGGGAGGTCACTCTATGTCTTGCAGTAGCTGGCCCGCTGACCGCAAATGCACAGGAGAGTCCGACAGTGACAGCTTATTTGGACAGATAAGCCCAATAACTTATCTGGTTTAAGCTAGAAGAATATGACCTGGAAAAATTGGGTTGGAAGAGGTTGTGCATGTGTGGAAGCAAGGGGTTTGTGGAAAATCTAGCTGTCTCTCAATTTTTCTGTGAACCCAAAATTGCTCTAAAAAGTCTTAAAATAATTTTTTTTCAGTTGGTTGCTTTAAGCCACTACATTTTGGGGTGGTTTATTAGAACAATTGTCTAACAATTTGATAACTGTTACACTGAGTAAGGGTATTTAGCTGTCCAGACCTTGCATTGGCCTTAAAGTTATTTTCTTAATTTTACTTTTTGTTTGTTTGTTTTTTTGGCCAGGCCCTGGATCTGCTCTTAGAGGCCTTGGGCTCTAAAGAAGGAAAAGACATTACCTAATTGCTTTAATTTTTTCTGTTGTTTTTCACTCCTAGAATTCCTTGGATGATCACCGGTCTTCCACAGGTAAATATATTTCCTTGTTGTTTCTCCTGTTACAAAAACCTAATGCATTTTACACACGTGGTTAATTACAGGGGCAGTATGTACACAAGCAAAACCGTGGTTGGAAACTTTTAATTGGGCACACAGATGGCCGCCTAATGTTCAAATGCAGTGGCTAGCCATCCAACCGCCACACCGTAAATGCAGGGGAAATTTCTCCCACAACGTTTCATGATCTCAGCTGGTGCCTACAGTTCAATCTATGTAACAGTAGCTGAGATGGACACCATCATTCATCCATTCATTCATTCATTCATCAACACAGCTCTTGATGGCCTACTATATGCCAGGCACCCTGCCAGGAGTGGCGATACAGCAGAGAACATAACTTGGTTGGTCCTGGCATTATGGAGCTCGTGTTCTACACACCAAATGCTTTGACTTTTTAAATTTCCTTGGTGAGGGCCAGGTCAAGAAAGTTCTATTAAGCACCTACTCTTTGAAGGGGGCTGAAGGAAATGAGAGCAGAAGTATTTTACAATTTTGTTTCAGCAATTCTTCATGACACCAAATAATGCATTTTCCGGGAAATTTTTCATGGAATTTTCTGGTTTTCTTGAAAGAGTAAAGAATATATTGTTTTGAGCATCGCAGGGGCATCCACCACGTGATGCACTGTTTGGATGCCTAAGGCTAAACCTCACATTCACTGCAGCTGGTGAACAACTGCCCAGTGAACAACTGAGGTCCCTTGAGTGCTGACAACTCAAAGTCATCTGTTTTCCTAATTGAGTTATAATTGACAGATAACATTATATTAGTTTCAGGTGTACAACATGATTTGGTATTTGCATATACTGCAAAATGATCACCACAATAAGTCTGGTTAACATCCGTCACCAGACATAGTTACACAATTTTTTCTTGTGATGAGAACTTTTAAGATCTACCCTCTTAGCAACTTTCAAATATGAATATGGTATTATTTTGTCTTTTGTTTGTTTGGTTTTGACTGCACCGCGTGGCATGTGGGAGCCTAGTTCTCTGACCAGGGACTGAACCCAGGTCCCCTGCGTTGGAAGTACAGTCTTTACCACTGGGCCGCTGGGGAAGTCCTGCAGTACGATATGATCGCCTGTAGTCCCCATGCTGTACATTACACCCCCGGGACTTGTGTAGTGATCTTGGGTTTGAATTGTTTGCATGACTGTCTCCATTTCCCCCCATCATCATGACTGGAAGGTTGGGAGGCGGAATAGTGTATAGAATGCTTTGCTCAGTCAACAAAAAAATGTTGAGCTATTGCTGTCTCAGGCATCGTTCTGAATGCTGGGGACACAGCAGTCAGTGATGATAACTTAGACAAAAACCCTGCCCTCATGGAGTGGACATTTTAAGCTGAAGAGACAGATTAATGAACACAGTAAATAAGAATAATACCTATCATTTGAGATCATATAAGTGCTATATAGGAGCATCCTTATAGTCTGCTGGTGACATGGTACAGATGTCATTTACTACATGACTGCCAAACACTCCCAGTTTACCCCTAGTCACCTTCTTTATAGTGAAGCAAATACCACATTTCTGTCTTTGTTCAGTTCAGATTGACAGAGATATGTTGGGCTCCAGCAAGCGCAGGGAGGGAGGGGGGCAAAGGAGAACAGCACACTTCCTGCCCCTAAGGAGGAGCAGTGCCACCAAGTAAACACATCATTTCATTATAACGTGGAAGGCCCTTGATAGAGCAACTGCAGGTTGCTACGGGGACACAGATGCTTTCTAAGCTCCTGAGTTTCCTCTTGAAATACAGGGAGTAGTTTGTCCACAAAAAAAGGCATGAAAAGGACATTCCAGGTGGCTAGAACAGCACAAGCAAAGGCCAGCAGGCCACTGTCTCCACATTAAAGGCAGGAATGGGGAGAGGTAGGGGAGAACTACTAGTTCTTTGATATTCCCAGATCACAAAATGTGAAGTAGGTGTTTTCTGTAATGACATATCTATCCAGCTAAGACTGCAAAAGCCTTTCCACAGTAAATCCCAAGTTCAGAATGCCCAAGTGTTTACTTTCTTCAGAATCTTGGACGGATAAACATAATACAAAAATAAAAACATCTCTTCACGCCCATTGAAATCTTTTCCCTTTTCAGAATCTTTTAAATAAAATGTCTCTTTACTGTGGAATCCGTTCTATTGATTTGTTTTAAGAAAAGATCTCTCCTAAAGAAAGGAAAGCCATCTTTGATCTGACTTAACAAAAAGATCTAATCAAACAATAAAATCTATGAGGAAAAGAAGAAAAAAAGAAGCAGTCTTCTTTAAGCCACATCAAATATGTGAAAGAGAAAATACTCCATTTAAATGCTGAAAACTAACACAAAACAGCTTGAAATGTAATAACCTCTGCAGAATAACTGAGACCACATGTTGATCTGACATGAGTTTCCAAGACACAATTAAAGGTCATTTCATGTACAAACATCTCATTCCTCATTGAGAGGCTTGAACTGTTGTCAGCGTTTTTGGCCACTATGGGGCAGGTGCTGCAACCTGGCACCATCCACAGAGATGCACCAAAGGAGGATTAAGGTAACACTTCACAAACCAGAAGCTTGAAATCTAACCCTCTAGGAAATGTACCACCCTGGATTTCGGCTGTTCCTGCCTTGAAGTCCTGGGCAACAAGGACTAAATAAATTATAGAATCCTTGCTAATTCAAAGCCTATATCCCTTCCATGGCAGTGGCTTTACTCAGAAATATAAACAGACTTCCTTTCTGCTTTCCCCACTTCCACTCTCATGGGGCCACCACGGTCCAAAGACAGAAGTTTGGGTGCTTCCCCTGGAAACAGGGGTGTTCCAGCCACAGAGCTGCATTTGGAAATGTCTCCCAGCAGCTGGGAGGTTTCAAGCCAAGACTCTGAATGGGAAGACGGGGGTATTTGGATAGTGACTTCTTAAACTGCTCTCAGCCCCGGAGGCTTGTCTCCTTTTACCCTATCCCTTTAAGAAAGGATGTGCTGGAGAAGGACTTCAGAGTCTTCCTTTCAAAAGGGAAATCACATCTAGAAAGGTTTTCTCAGAAGGAGAAAGAGACAAATTATTTGATTTGAAAGAGAAGTAGATCTTAAGAGCAAAACGAGGGAGGATCAAAGAATCAGTGCATGTGAACTTAAGCAGCGACCCTTTCCAGTGGGTCGCTACCGGCCTCTGACTACGATGACGACTCTTTCTGATTCGGGCAAGGCATTGTGGAGATAGTACGTCGACTAGAGAATCCAAATAAAGAAGTGAGTCTGCCTTCCAGAAAACCACGTGATCCCTCCTTTTCTCCCTCCCTCCCTCCCTCCCTCTCCCTCTCTCTCTCTGTCTCTCTCTCTCTCTCTCTGTGTCTCTTTTTCTCTCTCTCTCACCAACTTTAAAAGCTGTGCCCGTCTTTGCACCCTTTGGGGAAATCCGTGGGTGGGCGAGGCAGAAAATGAGAACAAGGCGACCTAAGAAAGCGGCCTGAGTCGCCCCGCCTCCCCGCTTCTTCCTGCCCCGCCCCCCTTACACACCCTCCAACTCACCCGGTTCCTGCTCCCTGTTCTTCGGACCTGGAAGGTGAGCCCAGCGGGCAGCAGATAGTTAAGGAACCTTGGGGAGTTTCCTTTGTATTTTTAATTATTCAAGTAAAATCTAAATACATTCTTGTAAAAATGTAAAATCTCCAAGCAAAACAAAACAAACAAACAAACCCCAAGTTTATGTTAACGGTGAAGTCGTCTGTGAGGTGCATTTTATAGTTCTAGCTTCCTGGTCTCCATTCCTCTCGACCAAGTGCTATTCTCAGTTTACTACGGACCTTCCAGACTGAACAGATACGGATATTATCTATGAATCTACGTAGAAGGACGGAATTAGTGAACTTAAAAGCAGAAAATTGTGACATAAAAGAATAACTGGTATCAGTCATTGGTTCTTTGCAAAGTCTAAAATTAAGACAGATCGTTCACAGGTATGAGTAAGAAAAACAAGAGGGAACCCACATATAAACAACATCAAGAATAAAAACGGGGAACTATAGCCAATATCCTGTAGTAAACCATATTGGAAAAGACTATGAAAAAGAATATATATGTATGTATAACTGAATCACTTTGCTGGACAGCAGAAATTAACATTATAAATCAACTATACTTCGATAAAATAAATTTTAAAAAGAATAAAAACATAATTACAGTTAGAGAAGAGACTTTTAAGTTTTTTAGTCACTATTATTTATCATTTGGCTTGAAAAATCCACCTCTGTATAAGGAAAAAAATGAATTGCCAAAATTAGCCCAATCACGGGTTCTATTTACACCTGAAAGTATTACATTTCCTTACCTATTTGCTGGATGCAGCACATGTTAAATGCCTGCTGTAGAAAATTGTGGGGGAATGCATTTCCTTTTCTTATGGAATTACTCTATTCTTAGGAGACAAGATGGGTTCATGTGTGTAGAATTTCTAATCTAAAAATGCACTTATTTAGAAAATTTAGCCTGTAGAAGCTTCTGTAATGGATAAGTCATGATATCAGCAAGATAAATTTTCTCAAGAATCACTGATTTTTAATGCTTTCTTAGACGATTATTAGTTGATCCAATTCCAGGCCAAAGAAAGTCACCAGCACTTGGCAGTTTCTTAATGGACAACCCCCAAACAACCACAAAAACCATGGCCAGGCTTTATTTAGAGCTTACTCTGTGCCAGACACATGCATTAAGATATTTGGGTCTCATAATGATGCTAGGTACTATTATTATACCCATTTGATAGATGGCAAAACTGACATATGGAGAGGTTGCCTGACATCACACAGCTTTGAGTGGCAGAATGGGGTTCCTATGGAGAATGGCTATGACTGTTTAGGGTATCAAAGACTGTATGTGATGCCATTTCTTTCCTCATCACATTTTAACTGGAAACCTCATACTTTCACCCTGGATGGTGCACCTGTTTTACATAGATGGCCCTTAGCACGAGTGGGAGTTTAAGGTAGGAAAAACATCAGATGCCCTCAGGGAAGATGACTAAAGGATTTTAGGAAACCGAGGGAGTGTCAGCTAGGGTGAGGTTTACTTAACTAGATGTTTAGGGAATAAGAATAGAAAGCCCTTACTTAGTCCAGGCCTGCACTTCAGAAACATCCATACTAGTTAACTATTGTCATTATTACCATTATTGTTATTACTCTATCTTTCCCTCCTTTTTCTTTTTTAATAAATTTATTTATTTTTGGCTGCATTGGGTCTTCACTGCTGCACACGGGCTCTCTCCAGTTGCAGTGAGCGGTGGCTACTCGTCGTTGCGGTGCGCGAGCTTGTCATTGCGGTGGCTTCTCTTTTGGCGGAGCACGGGCTCTAGGCACGCGGGCTTCAGCAGCTGTGGCACACGGGCTCAGTAGTTGTGGCTCACAGCCTCTTGAGCACAGGCTCAGTAGTTGTGGCGCACGGGCTCAGTTGCTCCGCAACATGTGGGATCTTCCCGGATCAGAGCTCGAACCCGTGTCCCCTGCATTGGCAGGCGGATTCTCAACCACTGCGCCACCAGGGAAGCCCTCCCTCCTTTTTTTTTTTTTTTGCGGTACGCGGGCGTCACTGTTGCGGCCTCTCCCGTTGCAGAGCACAGGCTCCGGACGCGCAGGCTCAGCGGCCATGGCTCACCGGCCCAGCCGCTCTGCGGCATGTGGGATCTTCCCGGACCGGGGCACGAACCCGTGTCCCCCGCATCGGCAGGCGGACTCTCAACCACTGCCTCACCAGGGAAGCCCTCCCTCCTTTTAATTAAAAACAAAAATTCCTTTTCTTCTTTCTCCCTCCTTTCTCCGCCCTCCTCCTCCCCAGCAAAAGACGTCTGACTGACTACATGTTAATCTACTCAGAAGACCTGATTGGCTGTGCATTCCAAAGGAGAAGAATTACATGTGCCACAGCTATCAAGGGTAGGCAAAGAGAAATGTTCTTGAGGCTCTGGATCCTTCTAAATTCAACTCCTTCCCACCCGTCCTCCCCCTCCCCCTTCAGGGAGCTGTTTTCACTCTCACCTCCCCATCCCCTCCAGAGAAACCAGGCTCAGGAGACTGTGGGGTCCTGGGCGCAGAGTCCCTGAGGTTTACTTCACTGAATAGTCTATATACAAGGCCAAGATAGTAGTTCTCCCAGTGCTCTATGTGGCTGTAAACCCTTCCAGGTCTGGGACCCAAGCTCTGCCTTCTTTTGTATAACATTCAGTAAATACCTGTTCCTCCATGGAGAAATTTTTCAAATACTCTAGTAACAGAAAATACACTTTGAGAAAGACATCTTGGGTTTAATTTACACAGGAATGGGATTACTGTTTTGTTTTTGTTTTTTGTTTACTGAAAGGTTCTAGGTGTGTATGTATTGCGTGGAGTGGATCAGAGCCCCCTGAAATTAACTGGGGGGAGACTATTTGAAAGGCCCCTTCCTTACTGCTGTCTGTTAACTGTTAAACAGTATGTATATCCCTTTCGACATAAGAAAAACACACACCATTTTCCTTTTTTGAAAGCATAACTCCAGTGGCTTTTTAAATAGCTAAACTTCTCTGTGGGCAGAAGAAAAAAAAAATTCACCTGTATTTATTTCATAAGCTCCATAGAGTTTTAGACATGTTATAACAGCTCAGATAGTTTTTCTCTTTATTTTGTTAAGTGAATTGGGCGCTTTCAACTACTTCAAAAATCCTGTGGGTAGTGAGATAATTCCATCTGACCTTTCCAAATCCTTTTTAATAATGTGAGTTTGGTTGTAAATGTGAAATCAATCAAGAAGCAGGAAGGGGTCATGTACTGCCTGTGTTTTATCGTTTCCCTTTCTTAGTCTTGTTGTGTTCAGAAGACACACATTGAGCAACTTGTTTCTGAATTAAAGTATTGCTCAATCTGCTTGCTTTCTTAAGAAGAATCACATTAAACCACGAAACTAGGTATGTATGAGATCCTGGTTTTGAACAAGTCAGTAATGAACCTTTAAAATTTAGTCTACCAAGATGAGTGAATGTGATTGATTTATTAATTAGTAAAAGCCATCCTTTGAAATTACCTTGCATTAATCACAATTCATGCAAAATATATCCAATTAGTCTGAAAACATAGGTTTGACAAACTATCCCTTCTTTAGAAACCACAGTCAATTTTAATAACTCTTGCTGGATAAATCATTAATGTTCAGCCTGAAATGATGAGTGGTTGAGGAAATTCCCAAAAGTACAACAGACCCATTCTGGCAAAGCTGAAAACTATGCAAAACAGAGACAGGGAGGCGGGGTGAAGCCGGAAATGAGACTCTGACAATTCTGGATATTCTAGTATCTGCTGCCACTTGCACTAAAGGAATCGAGTCTAATTGGATTCTTCTGAGTCAAAGGCTGGTGAAAATGTATAGAATATGGGCAGGAAACCCCAGCTGCCAGAACCCAGCCTTTTAGTGAAAGATGGCTAATGCCTATCCAAGGCCAAATAAACTGATTCATCGGTGAAAAGGTGGAGCTGACTAGTCACCTGGAGACCTGGATGTCTTCTTTTGCATGATCCAAATCCTAGCTCTCAAAATCAGACACATTTAAATAGCTTAAAATCATGTCTCCCAATGGACCCACTTTACAGATGAGAAAATGGAGCCCCTTCAGGTTCAGTGCAAAATTATATGTCAAATCCAGAGCCAGCATCCAAAGACCCTAAGGCAAGCTCAATAGCCTTTCTCAGTCTAAATTGCCCTTTAGATAATCAAAGAGCTGGGATAAACAAAATTGTATGATTTCTGATTCTCAAGTGCTGTGGGTTTTTTTTTTTTTTTTTTGCAATCTAAGTAATTTTATTTATTTTTTCTTGTTTTGTTTTTGTGATCAAATACAACATGAAGCTTACTTTTTAAACTGTACAATTCAGTGACATGAAGTAAAATCGCATGTTTTTAACCATCACCACTATCTACTTCCAGAACTTTTTCATCATCCCAAACAGAAATTAGTACCCATTAAGCAAGAACTCCCCATTCCCCACTTCCCCCTCACGCCCCCACCTCTGGTAGTCTGTATTCTACTTCTGTCTCTATGAATATGCCTTTTCAAGGTACTCATATAACAGGGATCACATAATATTTGTCCTTTTGTGACTGGCTTATTTCACTTAGATAATGTTTTCAAGGTTCATAAGTGCTGTGGTTTTTGTATCTTGATTCCAGGTCTATTTTCTCAGTAGCCTCACTGAGCCTAAGTGTTTGCGAATGTATGAACATATATAAATATGTATGTGTATGTGAAAATATTATACTTCAATGAAAAGTTCTGTAAGAACAAAGTTTTGAGGATTCAGGTTTAAAAGGACTTGTATGTGACAGAATTTTAAAAACATATGTCTAACGTGTTCACTTCCTATTACTGCATGTGGGTTTTTTGACCTACTGACTATATAAGAAAAAAAAAAGGGGAAGCCAGATATTTCTGGAGATTTAAAATTCTCTATTTTTGTGATATAGTGAAATTGATTAGAGAGATATGGGAAAATAGTGGGGTCTTTTTAATCCACCTTCTTTTATTGCAAAGATTGAAATATCTCTAGATTTTCTTAGAAAAGAAAAATGCATCAGCTTGGGCAAACTCAAGTAATAAAACACAGTGAATTTCAGTGAGTTCATCTCCTAAAGATAGTTCACTGCTGGTGGAGTGTGATTCCTGAATAATCTTGAGAGCCAAGTGATTAATCAGAAATAATGGGACTGGGACTTCCCTGGTGGCGCAGTGGTTGAGAATCCGCCTGCCAATGCAGGGGACACAGGTTCAAGCCCTGGTCGGGGAAGATTCCCACGTGCCACGGAGCAGCTAAGCCCATGCTCCACAACTACTGAGCCTGTGCTCTAGAGCCTGTGAGCCACAACTACTGAAGCCGGCGCGCCTAGAGGCCATGCTCTGCAACGTACAACGAAGGGTAGCTTCTGCTCACCACAACCAGAGAAAGCCCCACGCAGCAACGAAGACCCAACGCAGCCTAAATAAATAAATAAATTTATTTTTTAAAATTAAAAAAAAAAAAGAATGGGACTTCCCTGGTGGTCCAGTGATTAAGACTCCACACTCCCAATGCAGGGGGCAGGGGTTCGATCCCTGGTTGGGGAACTAAGATCCTGCATGCCGCACAGGGCAGCCTAAATAAATAAATAAATAAATAAAAATAAAGTTAAAAGAAAAAAGAAATGAAGTCACGAATAGGATTCAGGGAGGCAGAAGATGTCCATAGATCATGTTATTGGAGGAGCTCTTTCCCTTCTTGACATGCTCGACATTTTACAAAGTAAGCTATGAAATACTCTTGAGTATTAATGAGCTCTCAAGTACTTTGGATTATAAAAACAGAGAAGGGAGGAGAGAGAGAGAGAGAGAGAGGGTGAGAGAGAGCTCTGCATAGACTGGTATAGGCACATGCACTGGAAAACAGAGGAAGCTTCCGTATTTAGAAGCAGGAGAACTTTGGGAAGACAACGCTTGGAAATGAGCTTACTGCTTCTGTAACTTTGAAACTCAACTCTTGATCACTCACCACGTAGCAGGCTTCAGTTCAGCAATTAAGGAAATAAAACCCGAAGCTGGGTAATCCCTGAGCTATGATTGGTGTCTGCCTCTTCCCTCCGACCTAGGATCCGCACTCAGCATCAAAAAGGAAAGAGGGTTTTCTCGTGGTTGTTTAAATGCTGCACCATGAACAGAATACAGAGTGGGGAGTGCTACCTTTTAGGATGAATTTCCAGAGCAACTGATCTTAGCTGAACTTTTTCCTTTTGTTCTGAAAGCCTCTGGGGAAGTTGATAAAGTTATGATATATCATTTTGCAAGGGACATTCCAAAAAAGCAGTTTGTTTATTTTTTTTTTAAGACAAGTAGAGGTCATAGAGACCAACACAATTTTTAATCTAACTTCTGGAGGGTTGTTTTGAAAAGAGGGGTATTTAAAGAAATTTAGAGTGTTTTGATGTATCTGTTGAGAATATATAGTTTGAAAAAATAATTTTAACTATATAATAACACCTAAATGCATTGTCATTGTTAAAAAATTATGATGTAGTAAAAGGTTTATGGAGGGCTTCCCTGGTGGCACAGTGGTTGATAATCTGCCTGCCAATGCAGGGGACACGGGTTCGAGCCCTGGTCTGGGAGGATCCCACATGCCGCGGGGCAACTGGGCCTGTGAGCCACAACTACTGAGCCTGCGCGTCTGGAGCCTGTGCCCCGCAACAAGAAGAGGCCGCGGTAGTGAGAGGCCCGCGCACTGCGATGAAGAGTGGCCCCCGCTTGCCGCAACTAGAGAAAGCCCTGGCACAGAAACAATGACCCAACACAGCCAAAAATTAATTAATTAATTAAATTTAAAAATAGGAACATTTAAATCTATTTAAAAAAAAAAAGGTTTACGGAAAAATGGATTTCATAAGGGACATCCAAAACAAATCAATGGATATCATCACTGAACGTGTCTAAAGACAGGTCAAGGGAACAGGGTGGTAAGTTTCCAAGTAGAAACACCAGAATTGTAAAACCAGATTCTCAGTTCTGGCTGCAACGCGCTATATGCTTTAGCTACATTTTTTTTTTTTAATTGAATTTTTAGCAACTAGCTGAGGCCTCTGCTTCCTTTAAGCATGGGACAGACCGAGTTACTTCCTTCTACTCCTTCCCTCCCGTGGGCCCAGAGGGCAAAGGTAGAAATTTTTTCCCTGTAAACGCTGTGAGCAGTGTGAGAACCACTGCTTTTCCCCAGTCTTGGGTAGACCTTTCCTCAATTTTAGTAGGTATCAGTTCCCCTACCCCCCACCCCTATAAAAGCAAGTCTTAGTTCCTTCTTAATTACGGCTTTGCAAACCCTTGCTTGGCTAGAAAGATCTACCTTCTGCAAAATAGAAATGGCATTTTAAGAATGTTAGTTTGCTGATAAACACCTCTCAGTGAGGTGATAGTTGTTGAACTTCTCATTCCCCATTTAATCTTTAATTGAACTTTCCAGAAAGGCAGTAAACCTGTGACATGCTCTTTAAAAATAAAAATATAAAAACAAAAAATTTAAAGCCCTAAAAACTTTAAGGATCCCTGTTCAAATTACTCTATAAAGAAGGCTTTGAAAATAAAACAAGCAAAACGCCACCTTCAGAGATTAATTACGGGGAACTGATATTGAGAACTAGGTAATTCTGGCACGAATGATCATGATAACCGGCAAAACTGAATTAGCCTCAATGTGAAGACTCACAGCTAAAGAAGCAAACGGAAAAAAAAAAAAAACTGTGTGAGAAATGTTTAAACATAAGTCTCTGTGAAAAGGGGTATGAAAATAAAACCAAAGAAATGGAAGAAGTGCTTTCTGTATGCAGCGGGAAAGTTTACTGAAACACAAGCTGTCACGTGGGTTCGTCCCAACAACATTCTTAAGTCTATTTCCTGTGATCAAAAAGGACAGACAACGTTTCTATCTGTGCTTGTTGGTCATGCTCCCTCTTTCCTAGAGTAATTATATGCCACATCCATGAAGCAATGTGTCTAATACCTTAATGCTCTGAGTACAAAGGCGAGTGTGGTCATATGACGTTGCTATATTTAGAAAAGGACTTCGTTTTCTGTTTTGCTCAACCCTTACAGTTTTCTGCTCTGAAGAAGGAGAAGTTTCAAATGTACATTGATCTTTTTCATATCGTGAATGAACTGGATAAGCACCTGTTTTCAACTGCCAATGTACTTTTTTTTTTTTTAAAGGGGAAAAAGAAGTCTATATACTCTTAATTCAAAACGAGAGGTATAACTTTTTCCCCTGCTTTCTTCAAAAGAACATAAACAGCAAGGCACAGTAACAATATTTACCAAATTTTGTAAATGCTAAGGTAGGTACTTAAGTGAACAAAGCACCAATGTGGAATGTGATAATATTACAAGGCAATTTAGATGAAAATATTCCCCCCACCAAAAAATAATAATACTAATCTTGGGAAAAACTAACTCATGTAATTATGCACAATGACTGGAAAATCAACCCTAAGTAGGATGATAATTTATTACAGAAACGTGTGTGACTCCTTTCTCATAAAATGTTTGGAAATAATAATAGTTTAAAAAATGGACAGATTTTCTTTTATGTTAAATGTCATAAACCGCAATTGAATACAACAGGCCCAACCCTTTGAAAGAATACTTGCTGTCTGTGAATATTCTCTCTATGGAAGTAATCCAAGTATTTTTCTGATGTTGAAAATTGGACTGATTAAATTAGCGGGCTAGGTTCAGGCCCATATGTACAGAATTCATTCATTCATTCATTCAATATGTATTAAGATCCACCTCCTGAAAATGTTGACAACTGATTTACCTATCCAGGATAAAGGCAAGACAGGTACTCAATATATAAGTGGTTTTTAGTAGAGTGTCATTGTATCAAAATGATGTAGAGTTCTTCTAAAAACATCCCAGGTTAACCATGGTGGAATTACATGGGCACTGCTATTTTATTTTATTTTATTTTTTATTTCTTTATTTTATTTTTTTGGGCTGCGTTCAGTCTTCGTTGCTGCCCGCGGGTTTTCTCTAGCTGCGGCGAGCGGGGGCTACTCTTCGTTGAGGTGCGTGGGCTTCTCATTGTGGTGGCTTCTCTTGTTGTGGAGCATGGGCCCTAGGTGTGTGGGCTTCAGTAGTTTTGGCGCACGGGTTCAGTAGTTTTGGCGCACGGGTTCAGTAGTTGTGGCTCCGGGGCTCTAGAGCGCAGGCTCAGTAGTTGTGGTGCACGGGTTTAGTTGCTCCGCGGCATGTGGGATCTTCCCGGACCAGGGCTCGAACCCACGTCCCCTGCATTGGCAGGTGGATTCTTAACCACTGCGCCACCAGGGAAGTCCTGGCACTGCTATTTTAATTAAGAAAATGTCTACCCAAGTCTTGCTTATTTTTGTATCATAGTTTTCCATCCGCCTTTCTCCAGGACATTTGTTGTTGTTTTACATAATTTCCATTGCTATTTATGAGCAGAGACTCTTTTCAATTGTAGCTTTAATTCTTTCATTTCTCATTCATTCATTATTTTTTCATTCAGTGATCACTATTAAATAATGAATTCTAGATGCTCAGGGATGCTAGAATTTCAATTTTATGAATTAGTCAAAATTTCCAAGAAAATGGTTATTTAAATACTCAATTGTTTGGAAATAATCTATAATACACACATTTATGCTTCACTGTCATGATTTGGGGTGACCCAGTACTAGTTTTTACATTTTAACATAATTGAAATTAGCCTGCATTTTGCAATTGATGGCATCTTGCAATTACATTTGGAAGCATTTCTTTCTTTCTTAATAGTCCATAAAATAATAATGGAACATCTTACAAGTGGTGATGTTTTAGGTCTGACAAAATTCTGTAACTATCCACTTCAGTTTTCTGAATTATTTTGATGTTATTTCTTTTTTTTTTTTTTTTCCGGTACGCGGGCCTCTCACTGTTGTGGCCTCTCCCGTTGCGGAGCACAGGCTCCGGACGCGCAGGCCCAGCGGCCATGGCTCACGGGCCCAGCCGCTCCGCGGCATGTGGGATCTTCCCAGACGGGGGCACGAACCCGTGTCCCCTGCATGGGCAGGCAGACTCTCAACCACTGCGCCACCAGGGAAGCCCTGATGTTATTTCTTAAGTATTTCTTCCACAATGGACTTCCATAGGACTAATAACACTGATGAAAAGAATAAAATAATAATAACTACCATTTATCAAGCTCTTCCTGGGTGTCAGCAACTGCGCAAATTCCCTTCACACTTAATCTTCACAAAGTGCTAAAGGTCAGTACTATTGTATCTCATTTTGTAGAGGGAGAAACAAACACAGAATATTTGTATGTCACCCCTCACTTGCCTCACCCTAATCTCAGTGTCTTTATTTAAAAGTTTGACATTTTGTTCAGCATGGATTTTTTTGGCATTAATTTTATTTTTTAAAAAATATTGTATTAAGTAATATGTATCTCGGGATTTCCCTGGTGGCGCAGTGGTTAAGAATCCGCCTGCCAATGCAGGGGACACAGGTTCGAGCCCTGGTCCGGCAGCATTCCACATGCCGTGGAGCAATTAAGCCCGTGCGCCACAACTACTGAGCCCTCGTGCCACAACTACTGAAGCCTACGCGCCTAGAGCCCATGCTCCACAACAAGAGAAGCCACCACAATGAGAAGCCCACGCGCCGCAACGAAGAGTAGCCCCCGCTTGCCACAACTAGAGAAAGCCTGCGCGCAGCAACGAGGACCCAATGCAGCCAAAAATAAATAAATAAAATAAATTTATATTAAAAAAATAATATTTATCTCAATCACTGAGTTTTTTTGGTGCTGCTGAGATTTTGTGCCTGAGGCAGGTGCTTTGCTTGCCTCATCCTAGTCTCAGCTCTGGATCAAGAACCAAAATTCAAGTCTGATATAGTCTGTTAGACCCTGAATTCTTTTTTTTTTTTAATTGGTGTATAGTTGCTTTACAATGTTGTGTTAGTTTCAGGTGTATAACAAAGTGATTCAGTTATACATATACATATATCCATTCTTTTTCAGATTCTTTTCCCATGTAGCTTATTACAGAATATTGAGTTCCTTGTGCTATCCAGTAGGTATCTGTTGATTATCTATTTTATATTAGACCCTGAATTCGTTTTTTTTTTTTTTTTTTTTTTGGCTGCGCCATGTGTCATGCAGGATCTTAGTCCCCTGACGAGGGATCGAACCCACACCCACTGCAGTGGAAGCGGGAGTCTTAACCACTGGACCGCCAGGGAAGTCCCTAGACCTTGAATTCTTAACGGCACCCTGTTTCCTTCATAGCATTTGTCAGGATTAGTAATAATGAACTTGTTTGCTCTCTTGATCCTTGTCAGCCTCTCCCTAGTGAAATGCAAGCTCCAGAAGGGCAGAGAACATGTTAGCCTCATGACCATTGTATCACCATCAGATGGAACAGAACCAGCTTATACTTCCTTTCAGCAAATAGCTGAATACAGGCTACCTGTCAGGCGTTGTTTTAGATGCTGGGAATATAGCCGTGAGCTAGTTTCTGTCTTCATGGGTTACAGTCTTGGCATAAACAAGTCAAAAATTAAATAAAGCAAGGCGACGTTGGTTGAACGAGCGCTATTAACACTGTTTCCTGCACTAACTGAAGACAAGGTGGCTAATGCAGAGCAACTGGCTAGTTCCCAAACTACTTTATGTTTGGCTTCAAGAAGTACTTTGGGCTAAAAGTCTCAGTTGTCTTTCTTTCTTTTTGTCTTGTATTAATGGTAAAAATGTGTGGAAAGACCCAGTAACTGGCAGCAAGACAGGGCAATCCATGATCAAGCTGTAGGTTGCTGGGGGAAATCAGCCTGCTGTCCCAAATGTACTGCGGGGAAGCCACACAGCTGATCGTTCTCGTGTGAATCCCTGGTGAAGTTCTGTGTGGAGTTAACATTCTTCCCTTAAAAACAAAATGCCCACTGAGTGTACTTAGAAGTGCCCATGCTGGGACAGGAGCCTACTTGCAACTCTGGTTTTCAGCTGGGGTGATGAGCTAATGACACTTCCTGCCGTTCTTTCTCTGCCTCCTTCCTCTACTCTTCCTCCGCCCTGTCATCACTGCATCAAACAGTATCCAGCACTTATTCTATTTTGCGTCTCCTCTAAAAGCAAACTTAAAAAACACATTATTTGCAGTTTGCAGATGTATTTACATTTCATCTTATAGTCATGATAGCTTCAAAAATAAAAGATAACAAAGCCGGGGAATTCCCCGGCGGTCCAGGGGTTAGGACTCTGCGCTGTCACTGCCAAGGGCCTGGGTTCGATCCCTGGTCTGGGAACTAATATTCCACAAGCCAAAAAAAAAAAAAAAAAAAAGAAGACATTCCAATATTATATAATTATTTGCATTCTAACAGAAATGGCAGAATACTGAAAAAGCAATTTGGGGTCATTTTAAATTGGAAGCATGCTTGAAGTTTTATTATTAGCCAATTTCCTCCAAATGCTATGTCATAACAATTACGTTTTATCACTAATGAGAGCTAACTTTATTTTTTACAAAGCACTTAATATGTGGAAGATCTTTGCTGGACCTGGGGAAAGAAAGAATAAGTGGGACCCAATGTCTTCTCTTGAACTTAAGTCACATATAAATATCAGGTGTCCTCCAGGTGTAAGGGACTGAATGCTGTAGATAAGAGTCAGCAAACTTATACCGTAAAAAGTCAGATCCTACACATTTTAGGCTTTGAGAGCCATGTAGTCTGTCTCGACCACCAACGAGCAGTGAGAAAGCAGGCGTAGATGATCCATAAAGGAATGGGTACGGTTGTGTTCCAATAAAACTTTATTTATAGAAACAGGCAGGGAACTTCCCTGGTGGTGCAGTGCTTAAGAATCCGCCTGCCAATGCAGGGGACACAGAGCCCTGGTCCGGGAAGATCCCACACGCCACGGAGCAACTAAGCCTGTGTGCCACAACTACTGAGGCTGCGCTCTAGAGCCCGCGAGCCACAGCTACTGAAGCCCACGTGCCACAACTACTGAAGCCCGCGCACCTAGATCCCATGCTCCGCAGCGAGAAGCCACCGCAATGAGAAGACTGTGCACTGCAACGAAGAGTAGGCCCCGCGTGCAGCAATGAAGACCCAACACAGCCAAAAAAATAAAACAAATGAGTAAAAACAAACAGGAAAAGATTGGTGGTTATTAAAAAAGAACAGGCAAAAAAATAATAATAAAAAAGAACAGGCAGCGGCCCAGATTTGCCCTGGGCAGTGGATTGCTGGCACCTGCTTTCCAAGTATTAACTCACTCAGCTGTCACCACCCACCCTGGAGGGCAGTACAATTATTATTATCATCATCCCATTTTAGAAGGGGGAAACTGAAGCTGGAGAGAAGATAACGAACTTAACCCCATGCACACAGCCAGTGACTATGGAAACTGGGATTTGAACGCCCATTTTCCCTGGGATGGAAATGAGCATTATCTGCTAACTCTAATAGGGATGGTGCAGACTCTGGAGCCAGAGTGGCAGGTTCAAACCCTGGCTCCTCCACTTACTACCTGTGAGACCAGAGGCAGATGATGTAAACTCCCCCTCCCTTCATCTGTGTGATGGGACCATATTAGCGTCTCATCATAGTAAGAGAGGTTTAAATGAGCTAAGACGCATAAGAGTGCTTGGAAAAGAGCCTGACACAAAGTCGTAGAATTATAAATGTTACCTGTTATTATTACAAGGCATATATGGAGGCTGTAGGGGGGTGGCTGTGAGTGAACAAAGGGTCCACGGGGGGTGCCCTGCTTAGAGGGAAGCAGGGAAAGAGTTGAGAAGTGGGGACAGTGCCATGGGGAGGGGAGTACTTCTCCCCCCCCCGAGGCTCCCCGAGGCTTAGGAGGCGCCAGCAGCGGGGCATCCAGGCCTCTCTCTGCCCGCCCGGCCGGCCCGGCTTGAAGGCTGGATTCGCAAGGAAAGCTGCGTTGGGTTGGCTGAGCCCTTCCTGCACTTGCTCTCTTGGGAGCTGGAAAAGAGCGTGTGCTGTCAGGGCTTTTGACTGACGAGTTTCAAGTCAATGTCCTGCCCTTGAGCTGACGTCCTGTGCTGGCCCTGGGCTGCCTGTCACCCGAGGGGGAGCCTGGCTCACCCTGGAGTTCAGAACCGAGAACCTCAGCGCTTCGCTACTGCCGCTTTCTTGGTCTCCATTTGTTTTCACCTTTTATTTATTTATTTATTTATTTATTTATTTCCTTATTGGTCATTTGGGTCAAGACATAGGCAGAGAATCCTGTTGAGTTCCTCAGGACTTTTGAGCTCCCTGGGGGTATAGAAGGGCACCACATTCCCTGCCTGTGTGGCTTCAGCCCTTCCTTGGCTTTCCATCCCATCTGCTAAAGACTCACCAACGCCCCCCTCTTCCTCAGTCTTCTAGCCTGGTCTTGTTTTTTTTTCATTTATTTATTTGTTTTTGGTTGCATTAGGTTTGCGTTGCTGCACACAGGCTTTCTTTAGTTGCATCGATCAGGGGCTACTCTTCGTTGCAGTGCGTGGTGGCTTGTCTTGTTGTGGAGCACAGGCTCTAGGCGCATGGGCTTCAGTAGTTGTGACACGCGGCCTCAGTAGTTGTGGCTCACGGGCTTAGTTGCTCCGCGGCATGTGGGATCCTCCCGGACCAGGGCTCGAACCCATATCCCCTGCATTGGCAGGCGGATTCTTAACCACTGCGCCACCAGGGAAGCCCTAGCCTGGTCTTCTTTATCCATCTGCCTCCTTAGACAAAGCCACTCCCCTACCCAGTCTCTATATTTCTTCAGAGTTGTATTTCCACCTGAAACGTGTGTTAAATAATAATTCGTTTAATTGTTATTTGCTCACCCTCATGAGAATCTAAGTTACACGAAGGCAGAGACTTATCTCTATTCACTGTGACCAGAACAGTGCCAGGCACAGCAGAAGTCTTCGAAAAATATCTGTTGAATGAATGAATGAATGAATAGAACAAGCAAGCAGGCCAGATGGGGTGGTTTTGAACTAGAGTCCATGTCCCATCCAAAGGGAGCACTTCATACTATGCTCCCCCTGCTTGAGCTCAAAGGGAATCTAGGAATTTCTTGCAATTTTTCATGTTAAGCCAAAAATCTGGATTTTATAATGTAAACTCCCAGTTATTTCATTTTATTTTTGTTAGAAATAACCTTTTATTATCTAAAGTGCAGTACACATGCATTTTGCAGAAAGTTAGAAAATAGAGCTAAAGAATAATGAAAAAATAAAAGCATCGGGCTCTAACCTCTGTTAGTACTTTATGCTTCCAGGTCGTTGTCTGCGTGCATACATAAGCATACCTGGATTCTTTTCACCAAACGGAGATCATGCCTAATTTATTGAGCTAATGATCTTCACCTTTCCATTTTAATAACTTTTTTTCTTATCCAGTACCACTTCATATTCAGATTTCCCCACTGACCCCAAAAATGTCTTTTGCAGCTGGTTTATCCAAACCAAGATGCAGTCGAGGTCCAGGCGTGGACTGTCAGTCAAGTCTTCTCTAGTCTAGCACGGCTCCTTTTTTCTTTCCCCTGCCTTGTGAAATAGGCCAGGCCAGTTGTCCTATAGAATGTCCCTTTGTTGAGCATTTCTGTGGCTACTTCCTCATTCTCCAGGATTTTAGATGTTAAAAGGTAATTTTTTAAAAATTAAAGTATAGTTGATTTACAATGTTGTGTTAGTTTCAGGTGTACAGCAAAGTGATTCAGATATATATATTATGTATATAAAATATATATTCTTCTTCAGATTCTTTTCCATTATAGGTTATTACAAGATATTGAATATAGTTCCCTGTGCTATACACATAGGACCTTGTTGTTTATTTTATATATAGTAGTGTGTATCTGTTAATCCCATATTCCTAATTTATCCCTCCTCCCCTCTTTCCCCCTTGGTAACCATCAGTTTGTCTTCTGTGTCTGTGAGTCTGTTTCTGTTTTGTAAATAAGTTCATTTGTATCATTTTTTTTAGATTCCACTTATAAGTGATATCATATGATATGTCCTTCTCTGTCTCATTTACTTCACTTAGCATGATAATCTCTAGATCCATCCATGTTGCTGCAAATGGCATGATTTCATTCTTCTTTATGGCTGAGTAATATTCCATTGTGTATATATACTATAACTACCCATTCATCTGTTGATGGACACTTATGTTGCTTCCATGCCTTGGCAGTTGTAAATAGTGCTGCTGTGAACATTGGGGTGCGTTCATCTGTTAAAAGGCATTTTTAAAAAATGAAATCATTGTGTAGGACAGACTGCATCTGTCTGCAGGCCCAATTCAGCCACCAGTGCCCAAATGACATGAGGTCTGGGCAGGGATCAGGCTTGCAGTGTTGTGGTCCCCAGGCCTGAAAGTTTGATTCTCTGCAGCACAAGTAAGAAGCTACTGAGAGATTCCAAGAGGGTGAGTGACTAGGAATTTTGTTTTAGAAAAATGACTCTTATGACAAGAAGAGGATGGGATGGATTGGTGGGGACCAAGGTTCTGAGTTGGTGATGAGATAGGAGGCCAGTGTAGTAACCCAGCATAACCTGATGACATAGTGACATGAACTCTGGGCCCAGGACTCCTGAGTTCAGACCGCCAGCTCACCTCTTAGTGCTGTAACCATGGGAAAGGTGTGGGGCTCTGGGCCCACCTATGTGAAATGGGGATGATGGTAGCACACAGTGAGCTAATGGTGCTAAACTACATAGAATCGTGCCCAGTGCACAGTAGGTTCTATTTAGGTGCTTGCTGTTATTTCCTCCCAGCTTTACTGAGGTATAATTGACAAATAAAATTGTAATATATTCAAAGTGTACAAAGTGATTATTTTCTATTGTATACCTTGTCAAATGGGTCGCATAATCAATTTTATTTATTTATTTGTTGGCCACACCTCAAGGCCCGTGGGATCTTAGTTCCCTGACAAGGGATCGAACCTGTGCCCCCTGCAGTGGAAGTGCAGAGCCTTAACCACTGGACTGCCAGGGAAGTCCCAGAGTCCCATAATCAATTAACTGACACATCCATGACCTCCCAGTTACCTTTTGTACGTGTGTGAGAACTTTTAAGATTTACTCCCTTAGCAAATTTCAAGTATGTAATACAATGTTATAACTGTAGTCACCACGCTGTACATTAGATCCTCAGAACTTACTCATCTTATAACTGAAAGTTTATACCTTTTGACTGACATTTTCCCACTTCCCCTATCCCCCAGGGCCTGACAACCACCATTCTACTCTCTGTCTCTATGAGTTCAACTTTTTATTTTTTAATTCTGTATGAGTAGTGTATAAGTAGTGCCATATAGCATTTGTCTCTCTCTGTCTGGCTTATTTCACTTAGCATTATGCCCTCTGGTTTCATCCATGTTGTTGAAAATGGCAGTCTTCCTTCTTTTTTGTGGCTGGATAATATTCCACTGTATAGCTAGCTATCTATATCTATCTAGATAGCTAGATATATAAAATTTCTACTATATATTAAATATATTTTCTTTATCCATTTATCCCTTGATGGACACTAAGATTGTTTGCATATCTTGTCTACTGTGAATAATGCTGCAGTGAACATGGGAGTGCAGATAGCTCTTTGCGATAATGGTTTCATTTCCTTTGGGTGCTATTGGTATTGTGATAGGTGAAAAATGTGCCCAGTTTCTCATGCCTAACAGACTGTGTTCTAGAAGCCAGGTTTTCTAACTCCTGTTTCATTCCTCTTTGTATTCAATGCTATATATGTGGAAAATAAGATTATATATATGGAAAATAAGATTACTCAAATACGATTACTGACGAGGTCAGTACTGGGAACACCGCAGGTGGGAGGCCATTTCATAACATTTCTTGTTGATCAAAACACCGTGGACACTTTCTTTGCCCATCAGCAGGACTAGCGTCTTGGCAGTCAGGGTGACGGTGATATTGAAGGTGGTGGCTCTGCTGGTGCTCTTGGTACGAAGATCTATGGTAAATTCCCTGTCCTGCAGCAGTGAGTCCCGGATCACGGAACACTTCTGGCCCCCAAGCGTTAGCCCATTCATGTAAAAACTTTTACATGAAAAGTTAAAAAACTTTAAACAGCCTGAATATTTATATCAGCTTAACTCAGTTTCTACTGGAATCTGGGAAATAAAGCTTTTGTCAGAAAATGTCAGATTTATTCAGGTTTCATAGACACATTCACTTCAACTTTTAAATTTCATCCATCAACTTTAGAAAATGGCTACATGATGAAAAAACTCAAGAACTATATTCTTGCTGGATTTATGCCTAAATTTTGCTGAAATATTTTTATAACTTTTCTTCTGTTAATAAAATTAAGACATGATCATTATAGAAAATTGTAAAAATATGAAGCAGTGCAAAAAAGAAAATTAAAATCCCTGAAAAATTCTTTTCCTCCCCTTAATGACTGTATAGTATTCCATAGTGGAAATAGACCATCATTTATATAACCAGTCCACTAATGACGGATATTAATTTCTTTTTAAATTTTCTGCTGTTACAATGTTACCATGAATATCTTTGCCTTTGTATATTTGTACACATGTTGGAATTAATTTACAAATTATATGCCTAGAAGTGGAATTTGTGAATTAAAGAGTATGCACAGTTTACATTTCAATAGATATCACCCATATGCCTTCCAAAAAATTCCAAAAAGTCAACGCTAGTTTACCCACTAAACGTGTATGTGTCCATTTCCACTAACTCTAGGGAGGCAATCCATTTAAAAATACGTTTTGCACTTCAACACATTAAAAAAGGTTTATATGATTGTTGAAAACTGTGGTCTTTTTGGGACTTCCCTGGTGGCACAGTGGTTAAGAATCCACCTGCCAATGCAGGGGACACAGGTTCAATCCCTGGTCTGGGAAGATCCCACATGCCACAGCGCAACTAAGCCCATGCGCCACAACTACTGAGCCTGCACTCTAGAGCCTGCGAGCCACAACTACTGAGCCTGCGAGCCACAACTACTGAGCCTGTGTGCCTAGAGCCCATGCTCCACAACAAGAGAAGCCACGACAATGAGAAGCCTGCTCGCTGCAACTAGAGAAAGCCCACACGTAGCAATGAAGACCCGATACAGCCATAAATAAATAAATATAAAAGAAAACTCTGATTTTCTTAGTGATGGAATAATGTTCCATTGAATAGAGGTGCAATTTATTTATATTCTCCAGATTTGAATACTCAGTTGATTTTTATTTTGTACTGAAGTGTTTTTTTTAATGAGTACAAATATTTTTCATAATTGTGACAAATCACTGACAGATTTTTTTTTTTAACGAGGCTGTCCCATTTTATAAATTTATTTACTTATTTATTTTTGGCTGCATCGGTCTTAGTTGCTGTGCGTGGGCTTTCTCCAGTTGTGGTGAGCAAGGGCTATTCTTACTCTTCGTTGCGGTGCGCGGGCTTCTCATTGCCGTGGCTTCTCTTGTTGCGGAGCATGGGCTCTAGATGCGCGGGCTCAGTAGTTGTGGCTCGTGGGCTCTACGGCGCAGGCTCAGTAGTTGTGGCGCACGGGCTTAGTTGCTCTGTGGCATGTGGGATCTTCCCGGACCAGAGCTCGAACCCGTGTCCCCTGCATTGGCAGGCAGATTCTTAACCACTGTGCCTCCAGTGAAGTCTGAGGTTTTTTTTTTTTTTAATATTAAAAACTAACTGTCGTCTGTCATTAGATTTTATGATTATTTAATCTGTGTTTCTATAAAGTGACCTTCCTCCAGAGCAGACTTCTTCACTAGACACTAGGCCCATGAAGAAAGTTTTAATGTCTTTTAAAATCAGAAGAAACAAGTGACCTTTTAGGTTGAAGAAAATCTTTTAATATTTAATATTAATGTGTTTATTTTTATATCAAAGCAGTCATAAAATATAATTTTTATTTTTATTGGCCACGTCACGCGGCATGCAGGATCTTGGTTCCCCAACCAGGGATCAAACCCGTGCCCCTTGCAGTGGAAGCTCGGAGTCTTAACCAGTGGACCATCAGGGAAGTCCCTAATTTATTTTATTTTTTTATAGAGGAAAGAACCCATGAAAGTCATACTGTGGCCCTGCCTAGTTTTAGCGTATTTGTTCAAAACATGTGGATCAAAAAGAATGACATAATGCCATTAGCAGCAACATGGTTGGAACTAGAGATTATCATACTAAGTAAGTCAGACAAAGACAAATATCATATGATATCACTTATATCTGGAATCTAAAATTTTTAAAAATGATACAAATGAACTTATTTACAAAACAGAAATAGACTCACAGACATAGAAAACAAACTTACGGTTACCACAGGGGAAGGTGGGGAGGAGGGATAAATTAGGAATTTGGGATTAACAGATACACACTACTATATATAAAATAGATAAACAACAAGGACCTACTGTATAGCACAGGGAACTGTGTTCAGTATCTTATAATAACCTATAATGGAAAACAATCTGAACCCCTTTGCTGTACACCTGAAACACTGTAAATAAACTATACTTCAATTAAAAATTTTTGAAACTCCCAAAAAACCACATGGATCAAATCTGGTTGCTTCCGTGCAGAATATGTGGCATAAAAGTAGCAACTTGAATCTCAGTGTGTAAAATGTTCAGATAGTTTTCCATTAATAATGACCAATTTTCAATTTTGAAGTGTAACCTAATAAAGGAAGATGAGAAATAGTTCACATCACTTTTCATAAGGAATGATGAACTTCTGGGTCTGTCCATCATCGGCCTTCACCAAAATATTGAGAGGGAAATAAAATACATACTTTACATTTTTTACATTCCCCTTTGTCTTATTTTCATTGTTTGGCATCTTTTTGTAGGTAATACGTGTGTTCCGTGTTCACCTCTCCCACACATTGCTTTAATGCGATGTTTTTTGTTTAAAAAATTATTTCATTAAAAAAATTTTAAGGTATATTTTATTTTATTTTAACAGTTTTGGATTTATTCTGAACATTTTGGATTTTATCCATTCACTTATGCAACAAATTTAAGTGCAAGCACATTTTAAGTGGAAAAAGTTTCAGTGCAGAACGAGAAGACAGCAGCCTGGGAAGGACCATTTGGAAGGAGATGGACAGATGAGGATGACGAAAAATCATAAATTTGCAGGTTTCTTTTAAAAATTAAATATGAGGATGAGTTCCCAGGATCAATTACTTGTAGTTGGACAGAGGAAAAAGAGAAAGGGAACAGAGCTGCTGGGAGGAGGCCGAGCTGGGAGGAGGAACATCTGAAGGCAGAGCTGAGCTTGCTTAATGACCTGCCTTCTTCCCGGGTGTTAGAACACTTTCGGTTCCAGTATTGTGGTGAATCATTTCCTTCCAAGGCTCAGGGTGATCTATCACACTAGCACCTTCACTAGATTTTAACACATAGGAGCAGAAAAGTTTTTCGTTCCAGAAATGCAAAACAGATTACAAAAGAAATATATTCTTTCTTTTTCTTTTTCTTTTTTTTAAAATTTTTATTTTATATTGGAGTATAGTTGATTAACAATGTTGTGTTAGTTTCAGGTGTACAGCAAAGTGATTCAGTTATACATATACATGTATCTATTCTCTTTCAAATTCTTTTCCCATTTAGCTTATTGCAGAATATTGAGCAGAGCTCCCTGTGCTATATAGTAGGTCCTTGTTGGTTATCTATTTTAAATATAGCAAGAAATAAACGTTCTTTAAAAAAAAACAAATCCACATAAAGGTGTAATGACTGGGAGAAATTATGTATGGGAAAACAAATCTCAAAAAAAAAAAAAAAGCTTGTCAAAGAAAAGAGGTTTCTTTTTCCTTGTCTAATTTATAGCAGTGACATTCCTTTCTGAAGTCAGGAACCGGGCGGTGCTGGGTATGTTTTCCTTTGCTGTGTCTGCAGGATTTCACTGGGGACAGAGTGAGTCAGGAATAGGGATGGTGTGAAAACACTGGTCCTTGTCTATTACTGCTTGCACTACAGGAGTTTTTGGTTGCCAAATCAATACCTTGGTTGTCCTTGAAAACCCCTGTAGGTCTGTTTTTAATAGCTTGCTACCTGGGTGAAATTACACTGATTACTTCACAAAGCTTCACCTTTGATCTAGTGATCTATTTAGGGATGTGTGACAGGGAGAGCCTGAGAGATCATTAACAAATTAAAAGAAGAAGGAAGGGAAAACTACAAGTTACAGAAATACAGGAAGTCTGAGGTTTGTCAGTTGTTGAAACATTTCATATTGTCTTTTAAGAGTCACAGAGCTCTGAGGGCTTTCTTTGGATGACAAAATACTGACATTTAAAAGCAACAACAACAGCAAAATCACACACACGCTGTTCAAATTCAACGACAGTGGACGGATTCCAAGTTAATGACTAGTGGCTGGCATTGTTTTCCACTTCACTATCTTAAGAGTTACGAACGCTTAAAAATGTTTCTCTTTCCCATTTATACGGTAATGAAAAGTTATCTTCACAAGTTTTGCACTCATTAAAAGTGTGCCTTTTAAGCTTTTGTTATAATTTTTCAATTAATAGACTATTTTTCAGAGTAGTTGTAAGTATACAGAAAAACTGAACTGATAGAACAGAAAGTTTCCGTATACTCTCCTCCTATCCCCCATACAATTTCCCTATTATTAACATCTTGCCTTAGGGTGCTACATTTGGTACAATTGATGAACCAATATTGGTATCTGATTATTAACTGAAGTCCATTGCTTACATTAAGGTTCATTCTTTATGTTGTGCAGTTCTATGCATTTTGAAAAATGCATAGTGATCTGTATCCACTATCACAGCACCATACGAACAGTTTCACTGCCATAAAAATCCCCCTTTCTGTTCCAGCAAGCAGCCTTCTAAATTTTGTACTTTAAACGTAACTGCTATTTTTTCTCTTTTTTTCCTTCTCCAAGGGTCATAGAAGAGAGCTGATTCTCCTTTTTGGGAGAGACCCACAGAAAGTCATTTTGTTTGGCTGCAACTTGCATTTCCCTGGAAAATCTCCTCTCCTGGTGTTGGTGTTTTTGCCCATGCAGGAAAATACCAAAATACCAACTCCTGCCTTGCCAGGTACCCAAGAGGAAGCCCCTTTCCCTGAAATAGTAGAACAAACAAACAAGGAGCTGGAAAGGGGTCCTGCCCCTCCCCTGAACTCACCTTATTTTATATCTGCACATACTGATTATCTTATATATTAAGCTGCTCAAACACAAGATTGTTTCCTGCCCGTCTCCTGAAGATGTGGCATCTTGCTCCCAACCCCTTCTGTTACTGCGTGCATGTCGAGTGTCGGGCTTGACTTCTAAACTGAAAGATTACGTGGTATATTGCTGGGTGTTTGGGTAGAGTATGCAGAATATAAAAGGTAGAAATTATCATTCCTTATCCATTCCTTTATTTAGTATTCAACAAATCTTTGAGTGCCTACCATGTGTCAGGCTCTGCCCAAGGACAAGACGCAGTTCCTGCCCTCAGGGAGCTTACAGTCTCATAGGAGAAGACAAATACTGAATATAGGAATTTACAGACAGAAAGACAAGACTGGGTGGTGGGGTGATGAGTAGGGAGCTATTTGGTTAGGTGAGTCAGGGAAGGTTCCTGTGCAGAGCTGGTATTTAATGCAGCTGTAAATGAAGTGGGCTAGCAAGCATGCAAAAGTCTGCAAATAGAGTGTTCCAAGCACAAGGGGGAGCAGATAGGAGGCCTAGAAGAACGATGCAGTTAGAGCTGATAGGACAGGAGGAGGAGAAAGCTGATAGGAGTAGCAGTCAGAAAGGTTTGATTGACACTATAGGAACTTAGGATTTTATTATGAAAAACGTGAGAGCCCACGGGGGAGGCTGTCTGTGGGATGGGGATGGGGGGCATCCAGCAAGTTCTATTTTATCTCTTCTGTCTTTCCCCGTTGCCTCAGTGATCTCATCCAGATCTCACTGTATCCATACCATGATGACACCCAAATAGGTATCTCGAACCCGAGCCTTCCCCCTGCCTCCCACCTCCCAGATCCAGCTCTTTGCTTGACAACTCCCCTTGAATGTCTAAAACCATCTCAGGGAGTTCCCTGGCGGTCCAGTGGTTAGGACTCTGCGATTTCACTGCCGAGGGCCTGGGTTTGATCCCTGGTCCGGGAACTAAGATCCTGCAAGCCAAGAGATGAGGCCAGTAAGTAAATAAATAAATACAAGATACAAACGAACAAAACCATCTCAAATTTAGCATCACCCAAGTGGAGACTTTCATCTTTCCCCACTCAACCTACTTCTCCCACAGTCTTACCCAGCTCTGTTAAAGAAAACTCCAGGCTTCTGTTGGCTCAGGCCAAAAACCCGAGCGTTATCCCTGACTGCTCCTTTCACTCAGCTACTGTTTCTAACCCAGAGCAAATCCTGTCGACTCTACCTCCAAAATGTATTAAGGATCCACTAGATAAATCTCAGCAGTTCTCTCACTTCCTTGGCTCAGCCCCTCATCATCTCTTTTGTGGGTTACTAGAATGACCTCGTAACTGTTTTCACTGTTTCCATTCTTGCCCCACCCCATTCCACTTTATTCTTAAAATAGGGAAATCTGTTAAAATACAGCAGACCATATCACCCCTCACCACAGAACTGCCGTAGCTCCCATATCGCTCAGGCCTGGAGACAGTCCTTACGGTGGACTGCACGTGATGTGGACCCATGCTTTCTGACCTCATCCACTCTGCTCCAGTCACAATGAGTCCCTTGTCCTGCCAAGAGCACATCAGCCATGACACTACCTCAGGGCCTTTGCATGTGCTGTGGCATCTACTTGGCTATTCCTTCAGAAAAATATGTGAGGGAAAAATGTTGCTCCTTCACCTGCTTCAGGTCTTTCTCCTTTTCTGTAAAAAGCCAGAGAGTCAATATTTGGGCCCTGTGGGCCACATGGGCTGTTTGGCAATACTCAACCCTTTGTCATGCAGCAGCAGCCATAGACAATAAACAAACGAGCAGAGCTGTGAGCCAATAAAACTTTATTTATGGACACTGAAATGGAATTTCCTATGGTTTTCATGTATTCCCAAATGTTGTTTTTCTTTTGATTTTTATTCCAACAAGTTAAAAATGGAAGAGCCGTTCTTAGCTCACAGCTGTACAAAACAGGCAGTGGGCTGGATTTGGCCCTCAGTTCATGGTGCATTGACCCTTGCCTTAGAGATTACTTCCCTGGCCATCCTCCCCAAAATGATATGAGCGCGCACACACACACAATCTCTCTCTCTCTCTCTCTCTCTCTCTCTCTCTCTCTCTCTCTCCCCCTCTCTCCCTCCCTCCCCCTCTCTCCCTTTTTTTCATACCCTTCTCTCTTACTAGCTTATCACCATCTGACTTTCTCTATATTTAACTTACTATCTTGTTTATTATTATTATTTTTTAATCTCTCCTCCCAAACTTCCATCCATAAGCTCTATGAGGACAGGGGTCTTTGTTTTGTGCACTGATGTGTCCCGACGTCCCTAACGTCCCTGGCATGTACAGGGAGCTCAGCATGAAGCCGTTTGCTGAGTGAGTGGCCACTGGCAGCAAAGACTGCAGGGAAGTGGGCAGTTTGGGCTCTCAAGTCTCATCTCCAGGAGCAGAGGGAGCAAGGCTGCATTTGTTAAGCACAGGCTCTGCTCAGGCATCGGGCTGCAGGCTTCCTCTGGGCCAGATGTGGAATACCTTCCAGCTGAGGGTAGGGTTTGGCGGGGGAGACCAGATGTTTGTGGACGATGATGCAGGGCAGTGGGCAGGATGGACTTTGGTTCCCAGACCTGGGTCTGCCTTAGAATAAACTGACAGAGTTTTCCAGAAATTGAGTCTCTCGGGCCACACGCTACACTCACCACTTGAGAGATTAAATCCAGACTCCACCAAATACTGACCAAATGACCTTGGATGAGTTACTTAAACTTCCTGAGTGTTTACTGCAACACGGGGATCATAATTACCTCATGAAATTGTCACGAGGATTCCATGAGCTTATGTAAGTGAATCGGTCAGCACGGTGCTTGGCACACTGTTTGCAATAAACAGCAGCTATTATTTACTTTGTGTGAGAAAGGCGTCCTCATGGGGGAATAAATAATGAAATATAGATGAGTAAAAAGAAGGCAGAAAATAAGGTCATTCTACTTCCCCAAACTAACTACTGGTAAGATTTTCTGGTGAACATCCTTCCAGATTTTGATCTCTCTGTGTGCTTTTTAACACAATACCGAGAATTGGGTTGTCTGTCCTCTTAAACGGCACCAAAGAATCAACCCTGAATCTGATCAAGGTTCTAAGTCTAACTCCTGGCTTACGGGGAGTTCAGAGAACAAAGAAACATGTTAAATGACATGAGGGTTGGAATCAGCAGAGTTTAAACTGTGGGGATACCTACAGAACAAACACCCCAGTTTCTTCAACAAATAAATTGCAGGGGGAAAAATGGGTCAGGAGCATTCTACAGAGCAGTGCTGTCCAACAGAACTTCCTGTGATGATGGAAATGTTCTGTATCTGCACTGGTAGGCACTAGCCACATGTGGCTATTACACACTTGAAACATGGCTTGCATGGCCAAAGGACTGACTTTTTAATTTTAATTTAAATAGCCACACGTGGCTGGTGGCTACTGCGCTGAGCTGTGCAGCTATAGATTGAAAGGGACTGAAAGGCATGTCAGCCAACTGCATTGCAAAGACTTAGGTTGGATTCTTAGTCAAACAAATGAACTTTCAAGAAAAGAAATCTGGGGCTTCCCTGGTGGCGCAGTGGTTGAGAGTCCGCCTGCCGATGCAGGGGACACGGGTTCGTGCCCCGGTCAGGGAAGATCCCACGTGCCGCAGAGCGGCTGGGCCCGTGAGCCATGGCCGCTAAGCCTGCGCGTCTGGAGCCTGTGCTCCGCAGCGGGAGAGGCCACAACAGTGAGAGGCCCGCGTACCGCAAAAAAAAAAAAAAAAAGAAAAGAAAAGAAATCTATGACACCACTACAACGCTGACAGGCATCTTTGGTGACATTAAAAGACATTGCTAATTGTGTAAGGCATGATAATGTTATTGCAGTTGTGCTTTTTAAGGAAGTCCTTGTCTTTTAGAGATACTAAAATATCAATAGATGAAATTATATGATATCTAGAATTTTCATCACCATAACATGACCGAGGGAGTGATGTGTAGATGATACAAGAAGTTCCTGAGTTGGAAGCCGTATAATGGGTAGATGGAGGGCATTATTCTCTTTTCTCTACTTTGGTATTTCCTTGAAATTGTCCATAATAAGAAAACTTTTGTAAAAACCGCTTAATCAACCAGTAGTATGTGTATGTCTTTCTTCCTTAGGGAATTCCACTTTAAGTGAACACTGACATTTATAAATGAAAAGCCATCCATTCTAAAATTATTATTTTTGGAGTTTTAAGTAGAAGCTAAAGCAGTGCTTTTTACAAAAATCACAGCTAAGTCCATGTTACCAGCTTCCTTCAAGGGGCCTGGAATCACTCCCATTCTTTGTGGTATTCACATATCAAACAGAATTGGCAGGACAGAGACCCTAGTTGCCTTCATATCTGTATCCCCTTCTCCCTCAGCAGTAAAATCTCCAACTTTTAGTTGGCATGTGGTCACCCAGATAAAAGAGTATGTTTCCCAGCCTCCTTTACACCTGAGGGTAGTTGTGTGACTGCATTCTGACCAATGGTTTTTAAGGGGAAGTGGTATACTTGACTTCCTGGAAGTGTCTTTAAAGAGGCATGTCTCCTTTTCTGACCTCCCCTCTATTCTTCCTGCTTGTTGGAATGTGGTCTGATGGCTGGAGCTTGAGCAGACATGGTAGATCTTGAGTCAGAAGCTACATGAAAGAGCCCAATTCCTGACATGATGGAGTGCCACACAGCCCTAGACTACCTCAAAATTTACTTTTCATGAAGCAGAAATAAACTCTTGTCTTTTTCTGTTATGCACCACTAATTCTGATCCTAATTAATATAGTTGCTAAATTTTATTTTTTCAGTTCCCTAATATTGAGTATTTACTCCATAGGTTGTATCATGTTAATTGCTGTGAGAGAAACAAGTTAAAAGCTGTAGATTCAATTTAATTGAGAGAAAGATACACAAAATATAAGATGATTAAGATATGACTAAATAATAATTACTAGTTAGCGTATATTGAGCACTGATTATGCGCCAGACGTTGTTCTAAGCACGTTACATATATTAGCTAATTTAGTCCTCACAACAAGATTGAGAGGTTTTATCATTCCCATTTACAGTTGAGAAAACAGAAGCCCAGAGAGGTTAAGTAAGTTGTCCAAGGTCAGACAGCCTATAAGTTGGGAGATAGGACGGACAGATGGTGTTGATTAGGAAGCTTTCAGAAGGAGAGAAAGGGCTAGAGTCAGCTGGCAAATTTTTGTAAAGAAGACAAGATCTTGATTCATTCAACAAATGTTTATCGAGTGCTTGCTGTTGGTCAAACACCATTCAGGCTGAGAATGGAGCAGACCTGGGGCCTAAATTCTAGAAGCTGTGAAAAATGAGTAAGCTGTGTTTTGGAGGCAAGGCTGCCATGTTGCGCAACTCCAAGGCACTGCTCTATGAATGGTGCCCCCTGGAGTTGTGTAAAGCCACAGCAGTGACCCTGAATTTGAGGCTCACAGGCTGAATGTGGCCATAGATGCATTTTGGCTGGTGTGTGGTATTCATTTATTTATTTATTTAAAATTTATTTATTTTTGGCTGCATTGGGTCTTCTTTGCTGTGCTTAGGCTTTCTCTAGCTGCAGCAGGCGGGGACCATTCTTCACTGGGGTGTGCGGACTTCTCATCGCGGTGGCTTTTCTTGTTGCAGAGCACGGGCTCTAGGCACACGGGCTTCAGTAGTTGTGGCACGCAGCCTTAGTAGTTGTGGCTTGCAGGCTCTAGAGCGCAGGCTCAGTAGTTGTGGCGCATAGGCTTCGTTGCTCCGCGGCATGTGGGGTCTTCCCAGACCAGGGCTTGAAACCGTGTCCTCTGCACTGGCAGGTGGATTCTTAACCACTGCGCCACCAGGGAAGTCCTGGTGTGTGGTATTTACAAAGTTGAGAGACTTCACATAAAAACTCAGGTATCTGGTTCCTTTTGGAAAAGTGGAATATTTATCAATATTAGACCAGCATTTCCACACCTCAGCATCTGGTGGATGCTGAATAGGGTCGCCCCCTTCGGATCCCTCCCTTTTGTGAGAGGAGAATGGTTACAAGAGGCCCCTGCGTGACATGATGTGACAGTCAATTTCATGTGCCTTGTGCTGCAAGCATGGAGTGGGATGAGAGACGAAAATCACAGTATTCACAGTTTTACTTCTCCGCTCTCCTCTCAGTTGCCAGAACAGAGTCAGTATTTTGAAACTAAAATCTTCTCGAATATTCTTAGAATCTGACAGAAAGCTTTTGAGAGCTTTCCAAATTGTAGCACTAGTAATGACAACTTGGCTATCCTGCCTAGCTATCAAATCTCAGCATCAGGGAAACCAAGGAAACTTCTGGAAGTCAAAGAAGTTGGTTCATTCTATATGCAGAAGATGTGAATGTTTTCTTCTCCCTTTTTCAGAGGTACCTCCAATCCCTAACAAACAAAAATCTAGATGCTTATTAGCATTAAAAATATAATAATTAAAAGTAGGTACTCATGTACACTTTGCAAATCGATAAGACAAAAATCAATGTATCTGAAAGGTTTATCTCCTCTTGAATGCAAACTAGGAATCAGGCAAAGGGTGGGGCAGGGGGTGGGAGGAACAGACCCATGTTTTCCTTTGTTGTCTGTAAGCCCAGCATTCACTGGCCCCGCCTCAGTTCACACTATTCTTCCCCATGCCAGAATTTTTCTAACCCTATTGTCATCTTTTAGTTCCTCACATTTTCGTGCTCTTTCCTACCCCAAGGCCTTTGCATATTCTGATCCCTTTGCTTAGAATCTCTTCCCTTTTCTAACTTCTTCTCCCTGCTTATTCCTCCCTACACTGCTTTTAATATAGTTGATTTCTACTTACCCTACAGGTCTCAACTCAACTGTCCCTTCTACCTGGAAGCCTTAACCAACTTTCACCACCTCCAGGGCCAGGTCCCTTCTGTATATATATATATTCCCATAGTGCCAGGGCCAAATCATGGCTGTTCTGAGCCCAGGGTATTTTTGTCTTTGTGGGCCACTTCCTCCATAAAAGGATATTAAAGATTGTATTTTGCAACTGCAAATACATAAATGAATAAAGATGAATATAATCCAGGCTGGATTTATTATGATATATTCATGATTTTATATTCATTTTTTCTTCTGGCTTTAAAAGAAATGAAAATAAAAACATTTTTGTGAAAAAAAAAAAAAACATTTTTGTGGGCTCCTAAAAGCATCATGGGTCCCGGGTACTGTACCCCCTCTTCCACATAGAGAAGCTGGCCTTCGTGGCACAGTGTAATTTTTCTACTGAGCACGTATTCCAACTGCTGTTAGATAGTTTCTGCAAGGTGCAGGTGAAGAACACCTACATCTGGGGAATTCCCTGGCGGTCCAGTGGTTAGGGCTCCGTGCTTCTACTGCTGGGGGCCCTGGTTGGGGAACTAAGATCCGCAAGCCGTGCAGCCAAAAAACAAACAAACAAACAAAAACAAAACAAGGAACATCTATATCTGAATCCCCTGGAGTGACACTCAGAGTGTGAGACTTCTAGTGTCCCAGGGAAGGACTGGCCAAGGGGCCAAGGCCACCCTGCATTTTTAATCAAGCCTCTGATCATTCTAATGCTTACAAATGGCTGAGATCCACTAGAATTCACTGTTTAATGTCGGTTTACCTGGCTAAAACTTTGACTCCAGTTAGGACCATTTTGTGTGTGTGCAGTTCTGCACCAGCATGGGTCCAGGCACATAGTAGGTGCTCAATAAGTTTTCAATGAATAAGGGGAAGAAAAAACAGAAATGTACCTGGACGTATGTCGCAAGCCTCCCATTTTGTCATGGTCGTAGGAAAGTAACTATATTTTCAAGGACCTGTGTATGTTATATATCAATGTACCCCTTTTCCCTAAAATATTGCCTGGTAGAGTAGGTGTGCAGTAGATGTATGTTGTTGAATGGTTGTCCACGGGTGCAAATTTTTCATATATTGCACACTTCCATGATTTTACCCAGATTAGTCATTTCATAAAAGTCTTTTTTTTTTTTTTTTTGGCCGCATCTTGTGGCATGCAGGACCTTAGTTCCCCGAGCAGGGATTTAACTGGTGCCCCCTGCACTGGGAGCACCGAGTCTTAACCACTGGACTGCCAGGGACGTCCCATAAATCTCTTTTTTTATCCATTTGAATTTGAGATTCATAATGCCAAAAACATAAGAAATCCATGGATTTTACATCGGTGATTCATTTGGCTGCATTTGCTTACTGTATTTTCTTTTAGTTGAGGTTTGGGTGAATGGAAAACATCCTGTCTAAGGTGGAGAGAAAGAAGGCTACTTCATAGAGAAGGGATTGGCATAGCCTTTTGCATTCACGGTGTTTGGCTTTAGCAGTGTAACTTTCTTTTCTATTTATTTATTTATTTATTTTTGGCTGTGTTGGGTCTTCATTTCTATGCGAGGGCTTCCTCCAGCTGTGGCAAGCGGGGGCCACTCTTCATCGCGGTGCGCAGGCCTCTCACCATCGCGGCCTCTCTTGTTGTGGAGCACAGGCTCCGAACGGACAGGCTCAGCAGCCATGGCTCACGGGCCTATTTGCTCCGCGGCACGTGGGATCTTCCCAGACCAGGGCTCGAACCCGTGTACCCTGCATTAGCAGGCAGACTCTCAACCACTGTGCCACCAGGGAAGCCCTAGCAGTGTAACTTTCTTACATGCAATAAGAACTTAAAAGTTTACTGAACTCTTTCATACGATGAATTCATTTCAACTTTCTCTTGTGGGGTTTACATTGAGTTCACTTTAAGATGAGAGCCTTCAGGTCTTTTCATTATCCACAGAATGAAGAGCTTAATTAAATTATACTTGTCAGAGCATTTGTATGTGTTCTTTAGTGGTTAGCAACTTGATAATAATGACAAGTTTTAATGACCCGTATAAGTTCTGTATATTTCAGTCATGTCCCAAGGATAGCTTTTCTTCCTCTTGTTAAAATTGCACTGCAGTATCCATAGAGTGGGTGTTGCATTTAAAAACATGTGTGTGTCGGACTTCCCTGGCGGTCCATTGCCCTTCCAAGGCAGGGGGTGCGGGTTCCCTCCCTGGTCAGGGAACTAAGATCCCACACGTCCATGCAGCGCAGCCAAAAAAAAAAAAAAAAAATGGTGTGTGTGTGTGTGTGTATGTGTGTGTGTGTGTGTATAAAAACAGAGGCCTTTTATTTTCTCACTTCCCCTTTAGAAGGAGGAAGAGATAAATCATGAGAACAGGACTGATATTAGGAATTTGGTCCAAAAAAAGAAGGTTCCAGCAAATGCTGTAAAGTCCATGTAGGTAAAACTTGACTTAAGATGCCTTCTATTTCATCATGAGTGATAAGGCAGTTCAGAATGAGGGCTTTGAAGAATTGTGAGTTATCCAAGAAAAATGATACTTGTTTTCTACTTGTGGTTTATTTTATTGATATCCAAACTTGTTTCATCAAACATGACATATTTCCCATATTACATGTTTAAAGATTGAAGAATATTTCTTGTATATTTAAAACTGTACAAGAAATATTTATGTACATATATTTCTAATATGTATTTAAAATATATAAAAGCTGAAAGAAAACTTTTATTTGTGGACATCCGAGTAACTAGAAAATATAATTAAGCAAAATATATATTTTCCCAAACATTATGGCCAGATCAAATTTGTTGTTTGCTTGGTTGTATTTGTTTTTTCTTTTTGGTTTGTTTCTAGTTTGCTTGTTGATACTGTTTTTGTTTTGTTTTGTTTTTTTTAAGATAGTAGAGTCCTGCAGCTACTGAATAAAATCCTCCATGTTTTAACATTTTATGGTTTGTTTTATAAGCATTTAAAATGAATTGAAATGCATCTGCTGGTTCAAAGCTAAGGTATCTAGCGCTTACTCTTAAAGATATGTCTTATTTTCTAGCTGAACTGACTTAGCTAGGGAACCACACTTTGTTGGTGCTGCAGCAAATGATTTGACTCAAGGGTTTAGAGGAAATATTAACGGATAGAAATAAAGTGTTGCTGCAGATCGATGTCACACCCCTTCTCTTTCTCAGTGGGTCCCAGCTGTCTATTGAATTCGAGTCTCTGCAGTGAGATTTCCCCCGACTTTCACCTACACTCCTGTGACTTTAGGAAAAAAATCTGCCTCTGGGACAAAGGTCAATGAGCTAGCTTCATTGAAGGTTTGCAGGCTGCATTAATGTCTGGAGGCAGCACAGAATAATGGGTCTGAGCATGGCGCCTAGCTGTGCAATCTCGGGCAGGTGAGTTAACATTTCTGTGCCTTTTTCCTCCTCTGTAAAATGGCATCTGCCCTACAGAGCTGTAGTAAGGATTCACTGAGTGAAGAGATATAAAACGCTTAGAATAGCACTTTGAGACGTGGTGAGCAAGATATAAAAATGTTTGCCATTATTGCATTGTGCGTTGGTGATAACCCCCCTCCCCCCAACGGCTACAGCTCAGCAAATAAGAGTCTGCTCAGGAGGGAGGGGGCTGGAGCCACTGGGGGAAAGTCATTTACTGAAAGAACAAAGTTTTCTTTTATCTATTTTGAAAATGGAATCCTTCACAGAAGACAGCTCTTCTGCATAGTAAAAATGCCAGTGAAGAAGAGAAAATGCTGATTTCTCCCAGCCTGTGGCACCAGGGAGGAGGGACTTTTAGAGCCAAAGGGACTTTTTAGCTGAGTAATAAAGCAATATTCCTCAGGAACACCACCCTCGTCCTTCTCCCGGTGATTGTAAAACTCTGTAACAGAATGTTCAAGGTCTTCTAGGTATTTTACAAAAATCATTTGAGAAAGATTGCTCCTGAACCATCAATTTTTAACCAGTGCTTACCGGGCATATTCGAAATAAGTGATACCCAAACAACTATTTAATGGTTTGTCATGAAACTCTGCGATTGTTTTTTCTACTGGTGTTAGCAATAAACATCCATTATGAGAATTACAACATGTGAGTTACACAAAAACGATAAGATAGTTTTTAAAACTAATTTTTTTCCCTAAATAACAACAACAAAAAAAAAATCACTGTTAAAAAAATGTGAAAAATAAACACACATACACAGAGGAAATTAAAAATTACCGGTGATTATTAATAACATCTTAGTGGATGAGAACGGGTTTTTAAAAAATCCCTCACATGTGGTGCGGAATCTGGAATTTTTTTTAGACGTCGGGATAAAATAAGACCAAAATAAATTCAAGGAGAAAAAGAGGAAGCCATTCTACACGAATACCAGAATGGAGACCACTTCCTTCTCAAATAGGTTCATCCCCCTTTGTGAAAAAGGACCAGGATCTTCAAAGTAGGGAGGAGAAACAAGAATATCCCTTGGGAATTCTAGGAGTTGAAAAGCACAGGCTTAATGTAAAAGCAACAAGCACAGGAGCTGACAGAGTCTGGATATACAGAAGGAACATGCAGACTCAGGTTACAAGGGACAGGGTGTGCTGTGGGAAGGCCAGTACTCTTTGCCAGAAGCCCTGGATTTAAGTTTGAGCTGTGCAACTGACTAACTTTGTGACCTTAGGAAGGTCAAGGTCTCTCGGAACCACGGTTTCCTAATCTGTGAAATGGGACCACACACTTCCTCTTTCTCCCTTGCCGAGTCATATTAAGATAATGTGTCTGTGAGATCCTTTCAGTAGTTCAATGCAAACATGCTGTTCCTGAGGCACAATTCCAAGCTTTTCTGTATTGTTTGGATCAAAACATTATTTCCTTGTCTGCATTACTTACCTACATGGACTTACAGTTGTTTGTAAAGATGAAATGAGCTGCTTTCCCAGAGCCTGTTCAGAAACCTGGGTGGTTAAATTCTTTGCAGATTTATCTAAAGTCATGTTTTTAAAAATAGGTACCTAGGGCTCCCCTGGTGGCGCAATGGTTGAGAATCCGCCTGCCAATGCAGGGGTTCCGGGTTCAAGCCCTGGTCTGGGAAGATCCCACATGCCGCGGAGCAGGTAAGCCCGTGTGCCACAACTACTGAGCCTGCGAACCACAACTACTGAGCCTGCAGCTACTGTGCCACAGCTACTGAAGCCTGTGCACCTAGAGCCCGTGCTCCACAACAAGAGAAACCACCGCAATGAGAAGCCCGTGCACCGCAATGAAGAGTAGCCCCCTCTCCCCGCAACTAGAGAAAACCTGCGCACAGTAACAAAGACCCAATGCGGCCAAAAATAAATAAATAAATTTATAAAAACAACAACAACAAAAAAAAAACAGGTACCTAGAAATACGCTTCCTCAGCTGTCCCGAGGTTAAAGCCGCCTCGCTCACAGTTTATTCCTGACTCGGAACATTTGCTGACTGTTTCTGGACACCGGTTAATGGCCTAAGCTTAAGCAGTCTTGATAAATGGATCGAGAAGTCAGTATTTCCTCGCCAAACACATTCTCATCCTGTACCCCATCTCTGGCCAAATTCTTAGGGCTCTGGCCATAAATATGTAATGCCTGCTAGGAACACGGGCCTGCCTATCTGTGGGCCCACGCCCATCTGCTGTTCCACGTGAAACTTGGAAACAGGCCAGGGTATGGCCAAATAATGACTGTGCCAGAATGTGTTAATCACAGGCCCTCCAGAGCAGGGCGGACAGAGACCCCTCCACGCTGGACCCAGGCGGGCTGGGGAGGCACTTCCGAGCCTGCCATTCTGGTGGGACAGTAACCCTTCCAGGCAGCAGGAGCCTTTGTGAAATTACTGCAGTGTTGAGCTAATTGGGTGCCAGCTCTCTGGATTTAGGCCACGGTTACTGGTTGGCTTTTCTGAGCCTGCTTTTGGCAAGGTGGGAAAGGAGGAGAAAAAAAAATGGTGTAAGCAAGTTTCGAAATCTTAGATCATTTCATGAATGACTCAGTGTTTCCTTTTGGAAAAGTGCAATAATTGACGTTCATTAGTAAGTTAGCTACAAAAAAAAATAGTTCTAAATATTGAGGAGCCTTTTGGGCTATCTGAACACAGCCATCCTCCAATCTTCATTTTTATAGCTTCCAGAGGAATCTCATTCACTCGATAACGTGTACTTGTTGAAAAATAAACTGTCACATACTTCCTTCTTCAGGCTTCCTGTTCTTTCTGAGAAAAGCATTGAGGTTGTCTTTTTCTCTCTTTCTTTCCTTTTTTTTTTTTTTTGATTTGAAAATGCAAAATATAATGTATCAAATTAACACGTACAGTTTAAACTTACATAATGTTATGTGTCAATTATACCTCAATCGAGCTGGAAAAAATATTCAAAATATAAAGCTATTACCCTTCTTTACAAGACTAGTTCTATTCAGACAAGAAGAGAATAGCAACTTCTTTATCTCATACAGAATGAGAAGGTTATACAGTATATTTCTTTAGTGTATGAAATAAATAACGAAGTATGTTTCAAATATTATCTTTAATTCATTTGGGCATATTTCAGTTTTAGAATTAAAAAAACCAAACAACAAAAAACTCTCTTTCTGTCTCTCTCTGTACAAAAAAAATCCTGAAGTTGTAACGCAGAAGACACCCATTTTTCCGGCATTAGTACTGTAGAATCCAGCTAAAGAGCTATAAACCCTGAGGATGTCTCCAATGACTCATTACTGGAATAAATGTTTCTAATGTTGAAGGTATGCAAATAGAGCTTAATCGGCTAAGGAAGACTCTGCAATTCAATAAATAAGGTTGAGAATGTTACTGTGGTTACCGTGGACTCTATTTGCATACAGGCTTATCTTGTTTTTAAAGCAGTGGGGGAAAAAAAGAGGAGGGAGAGAAAAATCCCAACTTTCACTGCAGGTTCTCAAAATACAGTCTTATAAGGCACCACAGTTCAGGCCCCATTAACAAGCAGAAGAAAGAAAAAAAAAAAAGCTTAGTGTGGAAGAATCCAAAACCCATTAGAAACATTTTCTAGAATGTAGAAGGCAAACAAGACACTAGCCTCAGGTCATCTTACCGAGAAAATTACACAATCAAACTTTTTGTCACTCACGTCTGTGTTAGATGGGGGCTGATTCCGTGACTACTCTGGTCTCAGGAGTCTGCCCTGCTCAGGCTGTGGGCTCATCACTACGTGTGTCCCTGGCTAGCGCTCCAAGCCAGACAGAGGCTCACATTGAAATAGAATAGAAAAAAAACAAAAAAGGAGAGGGGCCCCATAGCGGATTCTCACGCTATATATCAAATCACAAATCTTGCCTCGTTTAATACTGTGAATTAAGCTGGAATCACTCGTCCTCATTTTGCAAGAAAATCTCAACCTGTACATTTTTTTTAAATTAATTTTTAATTTTGGCTGCGTTGGGTCTTTGTTGCTGCACTGCGCATGGGCTTTCTCTAGTTGGGGAGAGCGGGGGCTACTCTTCGTTGTGGTGCGCGGGCTTCTCAATGCGGTGGCTTCTCTTGCTGCGGAGCATGGGCTCTAGGCCCGTGGGCTCAGTCGCTGTGGCTCGCAGGGGCTTAGTTGCTCCGCCGCATGTGGCATCTTCCCGGACCAGGGATCGAACCTGTGTCCCCTGCATTGGCAGGCAGATTCTTAACCACCGTGCCACCAGGGAAGCCCGAACTGCGCATCTTTGTACCTCCGTGTGAGCACATCTGATCCACTTTGGGCTCCAGAAGAAACTGCTCTCCCATGCGATTGCTCGTCCATGTGTGGTGGAAGTATTTCAAGGAAATAGACTGGGCAAAGTCCACACTGACTCAGGAAGGGAATGGATTTAAAGCTTCAAAACTTGTCTAAATTACTCATACCCCCGGTGGAGGAGCAGGCGGGAACAGGGAAAGCGCATCACAGGCAGATGCCCTGCTGGCGCGAGGCGCCCACGACAGACAGCATCTCACACTGTGGACGCCAGCAAATCCGACATCCGTTTGCCTTCCAGGAAGGGATTCACCGTCTTCCAGGTCCGACGTGCTGGAGAAATGCTGAAAACGCTTAGAGTAGAAACAAATACAAATGCTCTAAAGATTCATTTTATAACCATCTTTACATGTTTGTATTTTATATAATTAGATAATCTAGCTTTGGAGGCGTTGTCAAGGCTGCTCTGACAATTTACTCGCGGACAGGATGGAACAGGTGTCCTATTTGTAGTTACTGTGCACCACCCCTCCCCAAATGAAGTTTGATTCCGAAGTGGAAAGTGAGAAAAGGGAGCAGTGGTTAAGAACCTTAGGTACTGAGAAGCAGAGATGGTGTGCTTTTATTTAAGGAGCTTGGTCCCTTAAGATTGTAATACAGCCATATGTTTTATTGGACTTTAAAAGAAACCTACGGTCGTATTTTTCTACCATGCTAATACCTGCCTCTCATATCAAATTCCAGAGGTACAAAGGGGACACAGAGAAAAAGCCTAGCCCCTGCCCACTATGCTCCCCCCACCCCCACCCCTTCCCAGGTCCCCTCCCTAGAGGTCTCCACTATGACCAGGGTGAAGATTTTTTAAAGGAGATAATTACCCTGTCAATTTGGTTCTCCTTTACAATGTGAATACCTCTTTTGTGGTCTTTATTCCTGGATAGTTTGCTCTGAAATATCTTAAGATACAAAGGGAAAAAAGAGTTTCAGGGTATGATGGTCTTTACCTATTATGGTTTTAATTCAGCTGTCAGTGAAACCTTTTTCTTTTTTCTTTCTTTTCTGTTTCACTTTTCGGAGATATTCTGCACCATTCTGCTGACCAAAAGACCAAAAGGAGCTGGGGGCAGGGGTGTGGTGGAGGAGTGTGTACAGCATTTGTGTTTTATAAATATTTATATGAGAAAGAAAACAAGGCATGATTTAAGAAGCTAACGTTTTTAACACATGAGAAAAATCATCGTTGTAAAGGATCAGGTGAAGAAAAGCAGAATAGAACCAAGTACTGTGTCATTTTTAAAAGCTGCCAGGAAACATACCAGTGATGGAACCATGGTTGTTTCTGAGGGTCATGTGTTGGGTTTATGGGTGTTTTCTTCAGTTTTCAAATTTTCTGTAGTGAACAGTAAGTCCTTCTAATCATAAACATTAAAAAGTGTCTCTTAAGCATTCTATATTGTATCTAGAATGTATCCTCTGGTCTTTCCTCAGTGATACCGTAACATGTGTAAACTCTTATAATTAAAATATGGCAGGTGCACAGACATAATAACAGTATTCTTCTGCTTACTGTGGACTTATCCTGAATAATTCTGATTCATCTACTGTGGCCTCTACTGTGTCCTATTTACATTTCTTCAACATATATTATGTATACTTTAACCATATAGATACCATTTCAGCAACTATCCCTACAGTTTGGAAGCTGGTATTTTTTAACACTATGCAGGGTATTCTGTATCAGGTCAGTAAATAGAAATTCAACTTGAATATTGAGGATCTGGTCAGCTTTTCTTAAAGAGTTGGTCTTGACACCTACAACAAGCCTGAGAATGGATTACAGACACTCCATCTACTAGTCTATAAAGATCCCTGGCGGTAGCTTCTTGGCTCAATCAGCTTAATGATTCATTTATATTGCAATGTTATTTTTCAGTTGTATGCCTGTGTGTGCTTAAAGTAAAAAGGACAAAAATAAGTTTGAGGGGGAAAATACATTTTAATTGCTTTCAAATGTTCCAGTAAATTCAAACCCATATACTCTCGCTCAAGAATTTCTTTGCCAGATTATTACGTACTTGCTTGCCAAATCTCTCTAGTTTTCTCTTATTTTCTTCATCTTAGGAACCATAGAAGATATTATGCTGGCTGGTCAGAAAATGTAAATATTTTCAAAAAACTTAAACATTCAAACGTCATAGGAAAGAGTAAAAAAAAAAAAAAAATCAGATCTCTACTCCTAAAAACAACTAATAGTAAGAATCAGAAAATAGCAAAACCAATCTTAAGCCCTCAAGAAGAAAGAATATGTAGTTTTTTCACATTCATGTTTAATTTTGTTATCTTCAACTGTAGTTCCTACTGCAGACATCCCAATAAACGGCCAGTCTCTATGACTAAGGAAATACTCCAACTTATGATGCACCGATAAGGCGAAGAAATATCAACAAGTCCAGGAGGTCTCTTGAGTCGCTATCTAACAGATGGTGGCACCAGCAGCAGGCCCAGCTAAATGACAAGGAGCAGTGGTTGTACCCAAACCATTGCAAGTTTGCTAAGATTATTTCAGCCCATCGAACAACTCCAGGTGGGCACCAGTCACACGGGATTCTATGTGACCAGAATACAATAGAATATACATGAATGGTGGGTGCCTGTTGTTCAAAGAAGTTTTGAATTATTACAGGTTGAAATTCCAGTATTTCTCTGATGAATTTACAGTATTTAGCTGCATACTTGAAAACTCAGAAACACATAAAATCTTTCATAACTTGGAGAAGTAAAGAGGAGGGCACACACAGAGATGGAAAGAGACAAAACTTGAGAGTGAATTCAGATATCTTTTTCCACAAGCAAAAACTCAGATATAAATAATATCCCTAAAATGTTTATGAGAACAGTTCTATTTCAGTCTTGATTTCTTTGAGGGTGAAAGGAGACAGCTTCTTGGGTTCAGGATTCTCTTACAAAATACTGTTTTCTTTGTTTGGTTTTTTTTTTTTTGGCTGCTCCTTACAGCATGTGGGAATCCTAGTTCCCCGACCAGGGATTGAACCTGTGCCCCCTGCATTGGAAGTGCAGAATCTCAACCACTGGATCACCAGGGAAGTCCCCAAAGTACTATGTTTATTTTATTTATTTATTTATTTATAAAAAATGATTTATGTATTTATTTTTATCTTTCGCTGCGTTGGGTCTTCGTTGCTGTGCGCGGGCTTTTCTCTAGTTGTGGCGCGCGGGGGCTACTCTTTGTTGCGGTGCGTGGGCTTCTCATTGCGGTGGCTTCTCTTGTCACGCAGCGCGGGCTCTAGGAGCGCAGGCTTCAGTAGTTGTGGCATGAGGGCTCAGTAGTTGTGGCTCGCAGGCTCTAGAGCATAGGCCCAGTAGTTGTGGCGCATGGGCTTAGTTGCTCTGCAGCATGTGGGATCTTCCTGAACCAGGGCTCGAACCCGTGCCCCCTGCATTGGCAGGCGGATTCTTAACCACTGCACCACCAGGGAAGTCCAACTACTATGTTTATAAATGGTTATTTTCAAGATGAAATATCTATGACATCTTGATGTCTCCAAAAAGGCAATATTGGACTTCCCTGGTGGTCCAGTGGTTAAGACTTCGCACTTCCACTGCAGGGGGCACAGGTTCAATCCCTGTTGGGGGAAGTTACGCGTGCTGCATAGTACGGCCAAAAAAAGACAGTATCATGGTCATGGGGCACTTTTCCTGCACCCTCCTAGTGTCTTGTGATATAAGCAGGGAAACTGAGTCAGGGATAGAGTCAAACTGTAGCTCTTATATGATCCAAGAACAGCAAAAGCCCAAAGTCTGTTTAATTTTATCCAGTGTCCTTGGCTCTCAACTCTACTTGACATCATTGTTATTTAAAGCACATGAATTAAAAAAAAATAGTTTTCATCATAATTTATCATGTAGTATTAGAAGTAATTCATTACTCTCTGGGGTCAGAAGGAAAGGCTTTCATTCTTAAGAGACCCAATCAAAGGTTAGTTTACCCACTAAACAGCCTCAGACATTCTCAAATGCCAGAGGATGTCTTCAGAAGAAATAAAATTCCTAAGTAGGCCTTCTTTGCTCCCTCTTAGACCCCTAAGAAGGCAGGTTTGCCACTAAGGCAGACACCTGCTTTATCTTGTAGTCTAAGGCTATGAGCTTTTCTTACGTCTTCTTATTTACAGCTAAGATACTTAATTAAAAACTAAATATAAATCTATCAACCTGATGGGCTAAAAGAAGGAGTCTTTGAAAAGACATAGATTAAGGAAGAGAAGTCTGAAGTAGAAAAATGGAATATTGTGTCATAGAGCAGATTTAAGATCCCTCAAACTGCAAAATAATGTTTTCCAAATAGTTTTTAAGTGCCTGTCAAATCTGTCAATTATCTGTCAATTATTTGGGTTATTTTACATTTTTTCAAAACCTCTGAAGTTCAAAGCAAATAATGGTGACAATGGTTAAGTCCAGCATTTACAAGGAGACTGTTTCCAGAGAATTTGACATTTCAATTAAGGTTGCAACAGTGATGCCCCTGCCTTTTCGAAGATGATCAAATATATCACCTTGGAAAACTGTGTAATCTTGTTTGGAAGCCTCCCTCAGACTCTTGCTCCCTATAAGAGACCTGCTAGAGAATTTTAATACAAACCAGAAACTTAATTTAAGTAAATGGTACTAAAAAAGAAACTTCTGGCCCAGTACTTCGAATCTTTGGACTATTAATAACCAAGAGAACTGTATTTTCAAGTTGGTGTATTGTTCATCTATTCTGCTCCCAACTTTGATCTCAATATTTACAGGGTGTCTGTGAAGTCTGGAAACAAAGAAGGAAATGCATAATATCATCATGAAACTCTTCAATCCGCAAAAAATTAGAATACAACAGAATAGACTAATAGAATGGTATAATCGAATAAAACAAAACAAAAAAACAGTAAAGTAAATTAATAAAGTAAATGAGGGCTTCCCTGGTGGCGCAGTGGTTGAGAGTCCGCCTGCCGATGCAGGGGACACGGGTTCGTGCCCCGGTCCGGGAAGATCCCACATGCCGTGGAGCGGCTGGGCCCGTGAGCCATGGCCGTCGAGCCTGCGCGTCCGGAGCCTGTGCTCCGCAACGGGAGAGGCCACAACAGTGAGAGGCCTGCATACTGCAAAAAATAAAAAATAAAAATAAATAAATAAAATAAAATAAATGAAATAACACTATCTATGTTTCCAGACTTTATGGAAATCCTCCCCGTGAACTTGTGGGGTGTGTTGAGCCAAGAGTAGCTTGGCAAAATGGGAAACTCCACTGCAGGAAGTGGTGCTTTTCTGATGCTGCTAATTAAGGAATGTGGAACCCTTCCTTCTGAGTCAGCTTGGCGGTATGTGGGTCTCTGCGCTGTTTGCTGCTTACATGATTATTGCATGAAACTTTGGAAATAAAACCAGAGTATCTCACCACTTAACACTTAAGAGGCAGGAGGTGGTATGTGTGTGTGTGTTTTTAAATGGTTCCTAATCTTTAAAATGGTTTGCTGCAGCTGGCCTTGTTATCAGCTGATCATATTTACAGCATAGTCTCAGACAGTGGTGCAACCCACAGAGAGGATTTGGACCATTTATGAACTCACATTTTAAGGTACCTAGGCTTATCAGAGCATTCTGAGGATTCATTACTATTACACAGCAATAAAGACATCTCATGGGACTGTCAACTCTTAAATTTCTTTTTGGTAAAATAAATGTTAATTTGTTTTATTTCAAAGGTAATACAGGCATATAAGAGAAAATATTTCAAGAAAAATAGGAGGTAGAAAAAGGTCATGCATATCCCATGATCAAAAACAACCATTTAAAAAATTTTAATAGAAATTTTGAAATGAACATAAGAATAGAGAGAATAGTGAAGCCCCCATGCCCAACCTCAGTTCTGCAGTTTCAAGATGTAAAACACATTTGCTTCAATTCTCTCCTTTTTAAAGTTTGCTAAATATTATAAACTCCAACATACCAGGCCATTCATCTCCTATACTCTACAATATATATCTCTAAAAAATATGTCAATTTTTACTAGTAACTCAAAATGCCATTATCACAGCAAACAAATGAACAATAAGCCCTCGGTATCACATGATGCGCAGTCTGTACTAAAATTTCCGCGATAAGAAAACCAATTTCAACAGTTTTACATATTCTTAGATGCTCTCTTTTTGCTTACTAATAAAAAGACATAGTTTATTAAAAATATGATTTTGCATCTTGATTTTTTTTCATTTGCTATTTTAACTATTTCCCAATGGCATTATTTTTTTAAAACTTTCTAATTTCAAAATGGCTACATGCAAAAGTGGGGCATAATTTGGATGATTAGCTATTCCTCTGTGTGTTTCCACATGTATGTGGAGAGAGAGGGTGTGTGTGTGTTTTTCTTCCCCTTATATTAAGTCTTGTTGCCATGAATGTCTTTGTTCATAACACCTTTTCCTTGATTAGAGTTATTTCCTTGGGATTGATTTCAGGAGTGTTATTGCTGCACCTAAATGTATGAACATTTGTAAGGCCCTTGACTTGTCTCACTGAGTTGTTTACAAAAGGACTGTACCAATTTACACTTCCACTTACAAAGGATGAGAGAGCCTCTATTAAAATGTTTAAAGGCAATGCTTTTCAGAGCTCTTATAAATCATTGGCTAAGGCTAGCTCATGTGTCATATGGTCATAGCCATCTCAAAATAAATAAATACACATTTTCTATAGCCATAAAAACCTGGCAAGCGCAGACTGCCAAACAACCACAAACTAACTTTGATTAAACAAGGAAACCGGTCTGCTTGTTGAAAATGTGGTAATGAGATAGTTTCCACCCAGCCGGGAAGCCCAGTCGTGGAGGGGGAGGGGAGCCTGCATTTCTTCTTGCCTCTCTACCCATCCTGGAGAAGGTAGAAATGAACAGGTCAGCAATCTCTTCCCTCTACGATTTTTTTTTTTTTTAAGCTGAGTGTTTTATTTGTTTCCATATGGCTGAGTTGATGATGCAAAAATACGATTGAAAGCGGGTTGAAAACTAGCAGAAAACTTCTGGTGGCAGGCGTTTCCTGTAAACGCAGCCCCATGGTACCGGGTAACAGAGGATTAAGGCAGAGCCATTTTAGCTTGGAGTCCAAATTCTATTTTGTTTCCTTGGGGACACGTTGTTGTTCTAATTCCTTGACTTCAGATACAACTGCTTCAGAAACTGTTTATTTCTGTTCATAGACTTCTTTTCTTTAAAGGACATAGTTACAAATCATTATAGCAAATTCAATTGTATCTGTTTGGAGAAATTTATGTGACAGAGTTTTTGGTTTTTTTTTTGAAAGTAGAGAGAAAGAAAAACTATCTCGTTACTGTTGTGTTTATGGGTGAGGAAAAAAAAAAAGAAGGAACTTGGTAAGAAAATACTTAGCAAGATGGTCTTTAAAAGCCCAGGATCTGAATCTTTAATTCTTTGCTTTTTCTTTTCTTTTTCTTTTTTTTTTTTAAAGTTCAGGAAAGATGGTCCTATTATCCTCATTTGCTTTTATACTGTTTTCATCCCACTCAACGGTGCTGAAGCTGTTCCTCAAAGCAAGTGGGAACAAAACATAATCTCTTAAAATATTTTTAAGAGGACATGCAGGCTTGGTATTTGTAAAAATATGTCAACAAAATGTGCTAACGACGTTTGAAAAAAAGTTGTCAGAGAGGCCAAGGAGATTAGTTAAGTAGAAGGGCTGATTTAGGACGGGGAGACGGATGGCTAATGTCGTTTTGGCTGACATTTACTGAGTCAGTTTTAAGGTTTTTAAGGTCTCATCACCATCAGCCCATTTAACCCTTAAAGGCGCCTGATGCATTGGGGACTATCATTCCCATTTTACAGGTGAGGTAGAGAGGCTAAATCATCGGGCTGATGTCCCCCAGCAGCTGAGCAGTGGAGTCAGGATTTGGATCCAGGAAGCCTCTGGAGACTGTATTTTATTCAGTTCCGGTTTCTGGGAAAACTTGCTGTGTTAGTGTTGGGAGCTGCTGCAAGTGAAGTGGTGAAGTAGCTGGTTTGGGATTAACTATGCTCCAGAAATTTAGGGCAACTCTCTGATCTTTAGTCTAGACCCAGGGATTCTTTTGGTCACTCTATGCCTGTCAAGGGTATGGTTCAGACCTTAATCTCCTCTCCAGCAGTTCTCCCAAATCCCAGTATTCTATTGGAGGGCGTGGCTTGAGAGGGCACACCTAAAGTCAGGAGATTCTTCTGTTCCACATCCTTTCCTGCTGCCACTCACCTCTGCCTTCCTCCTTCAGGGGTCGCTCAGGCCTTGCTTGACCTTCAGTTTGGAGAAGATGCCCAAGGAACACTGAAAGGTGGGTTGTCTCCGAACTTCCTGGAGGATCACCCAGATTGAGGTATGTATCTTTTTTTCCAGGGAATTCCACGTACTTAGTCTACATTGGGTGGGCGCTCAGATGATTGAAAGTGACTCAGTTCTGGAGAGGACAAATCTCTCACCTCTATAAACACAGTTCTCTTCTCCAACCCATGAATAAGTACCCTGGCAGGGTCCTGCAGTGGGTGAGTTTCTGTGACCGTGGGCAATAATCTTCATTATAATAGTGTGTCTTAATTAAATGTTTACCATGTGCCAAATTCTCTGCAAAACATTTTACAGGTGAGGATTTATTTATTCCTCTTAGATACACGTGTCAGTGAGTATTCTTACCTGCATCTGTAAAATGGGGAGAACAGAGGCAAAGAGAGCTTAAGTGAGGTGGCAAGGCGGCACAGCTGGGTAGTCCAGAGTCTTGGTTTGAACCCAGTTTTATGAGCTCAGCCCTTTAACCACTATCCATATGACTGCTCGGAGTTGCAGCTTTCTAATCTGGGAGAAGAGGGTACTGACTCTGCCTGGGTATCCAGTAATGGTGCATACAGTGTGCTTGGCCTATAATAAGTACTTAATCAATGATCCCTATTATTACCCTGTAGCCTCCTAAGGCCAAGGTAAACAACTTAGGGTGAAAAGGAATGGCATGTGGCAGCATGGGGTTTGGAATTAGACGGGGCGAGAATTTCACTTCATTTTTTTTTTATTTTTTATTTTTTGCGGTACGCAGGCCTCTCACTGTTGTGGCCTCTTGTGTTGCGGAGCACAGGCTCCGGACACGCAGGCTCAGCGGCCATGGCTCACGGGCCCAGCCGCTCCGCGGCATGTGGGATCTTCCCGTGTCCCCTGCATCGGCAGGCGGACTCTCAACCACTGCGCCACCAGGGAAGCCCCACTTTAGTTTTGTTGTAGCACCTCAAGGAAGTCAGAGAAGTTAGTAAGTCAGAAAGCAAGTTAACCTCTGATGGCTGTAGTTTCCTCATCTGGCAAATGAATTTAAATATACTTAATTTATATATATATTTACATTTCTGTATATTTACATAAGTATAGATAGGTTATCAGAACTAAGTAACAGCTTGATTGGATACATTAGATGTGGAGTCAAGACTCTGGCACATAGCAGGGGCTCAATAAATTATTTCTCCCTTCTTATCCTTTTTATCTCTTCTATTGCTATTGTCCTCGTTATTGTTGTTGTTATTGTAAATGTAGCCTGAAAATATGAACACAGTTAAATATCTGAGTGATTTCAGCAAAGGAGACTACCTGCTTTACTACTTTAGAAGTGCTCTTAATTTTATCATCTGTTTAATAAGCCTCTTAATACCCCAGCCAGGTCATCATTCCTCTGCTCAAACCATTCAGTGGCCCTCAGGCTCATTCAGATAAAATCCTATCTTTACAAAGTCCCAAAGGCCCCAGGCAATTTATATGCATACCCTCCATTCTCATTTTCTGAGTTGTCTCTTCTTACTTCACGCCAGCCACTCGGCCACCATGCTAGCTGCCTGGTAGTTCCTTGAGTCACTGGATACACACTTCAAGGTCTTTGCAGGCCAACCTTTTAGCCTCTTTCCCCAGAACCCCACATGGCTCCCACTGCAACCCTATTCAGATCTTTACTCAGACGTCTCCACCTATGAAGTCAACCTGCAGTAGACTTTTTTTTTTGCTTTTGGCCACTTCTTGGCATGCGGAACTTCCCTGACCAGGTATCGAACCCGCACCCCCTGCAGAGGAAGCGCGGTCTTAACCACTGGTCTGCCAGGGAAGGCCTGGACTAGCCTATTTAATATTCCCCCGCCTCCCACACCTACCCGTTCCATTTCCTGACCCCTTCGCTCCTCTTATTTTTCTCCATAGTACTTACTTAACACACTAGAATATTAAATGTTCACTTTGTGAGGATAGGCGTTTTGATCGGTTTGCTTTCCTGCGGCATTCCCAGCACCTAGAACAGTGCCTGGTACACAGTAGGTGCTTAATAAATGTTGAGTAAGAGAGTAAATGCATGAGTGAATGAAAGAATTCAGGGAGCATATTTATTTAATTAAATAGAACAGCTAAATATTGAGACACTTCCTGTGTGCCAGCAACTGTGACATGGAGGAAACTGGCCTTCCCTTCAAGGAGGTGTGATTCATTCAGGTGGGCTAAGCGTAATCCAGCAGATGTCACAAAGCAGGGGTGAACAAGCAGTGACTGAACAAAGAGAGGGTGGTGGCATTCGGAGTGGTCCTTGGGGAGTGGGCAGGATGGCTACAGATTGACTTTTGCACATACATGGCACATGTATTTGGAGAGATTCAAAGTGACAGTGGGACAGGAAGCCGTCGCAGAGCAAGGAGACAGGTAAGCAGAGAATGGTTTATCAAACGTTTATCAGAAGGCAGTAGATGGAGATACTAAACATTTTATTCTCTGTTTTTTTTTTTATTTCCCAGTGTATTCAACACAGTTTGGAATTTCTTTTTAGTAGGCATATGAGGATGCTTTACATGTAAAGAAATTAAAATATTTAGCTATCACCAAACTGTCCTGGATCCTTGCCCACACTTGAGAATTAACCAGCTTTTATTTGTGTATTTCCATATATATATTTCTTATTTATTTATTGAGATATAACTGACATATAACATTATATTAGTTTCAGGTGGTACAGTATAATGATTCAGTATTTGTATATATTGAGAAATGATCAGCATATATATATTTCTTATGTGTGTGTACATATATATTTACATTAATATACACATATATACACACACGTATACATACATATATGTATACATAAACATGTATGTGTATGTTAATGTAAATATATGTGTACATGTATATGTAAATATATTTATATATAACACACATAAATATATACATGTATTTCCTTTGGAAATATATTTATTTACAGTAATATACCCATACATATATACATATGTATACATACATATATGTATACATAAACATGTATGTGTGTATTAATGTAAATATAGGTGTACATGTATACATATATATGTATGTGTAAATATATTTATATAATATACACACATAAATATTATATACATATACATGTATTTACTTTGGAAAATATATTATTGTGTGTGTCTTTTTTTTTTTTTTTTTGCCGGACGCGGGCCTCTCACCATTGTGGCCTCTCCCGTTGCGGAGCACAGGCTCCGGACACGCAGGCTCAGCGGCCATGGCTCACGGGCCCAGCTGCTCCACGGTATGTGGGATCTTCCCGGACCAGGGCACGAACCCGTGTCCCCTGAATCGGCAGGCGGACTCTCAACCACTGCGCCACCAGGGAAGCCCCTGTGTGTGTCTTTTTAAACAAAAATGGCATACGTTTTTGCAGCCTTGTTTTCTTACTCCACAATGTCTTGGTGATCTAGCCACACCACTTCATTCTTTCCAACTGCTGTCTATATTCTTCAGTTCGGATATACTGTAGTTTATGTGGCCATTTTCCTTTTTATGAACACATAGGTTGTTTCTAATTTTTCACTGTTTTAAAATGCTGCAATGAACATCCTTGTGTATGCTTCTTTAAGTACCCGAGTGATTATTTCTCCAGGGTAGGTACTGTAATATGCTTTTCTGTTTATTTATGTTTTAATTTGTTTAATGTCTATTTCTCCTATTAAAATGTAAGCTCCATGAAGGTAGGAATCCAATTTGTTTTGTATCTTATTCTTTAGTTACTATCTAGCCAAGTGTCTGGGACAGAGGAGTGCTCCCAAATAAATATTTATGGAATGAATCTGGCTGAAAGCTTGGCTGGGGCCGTAGTTTTGCATCCTAAGAGAGGGAGGTATGGCTTCTTTTGGTAAAATTAGAGATTTTTGCACGGGACAGTGGCAGGATGGTTATTTGTGGGGTTCGGGGAAAAGTATTCTGGGTCAGGAAGAAGACAGGTACAGGAGGACTGGTTAAGAGATTAATACACAGATCAGAATGAAACAAGAAACAAGGCCTGTGGAAATAAGAAGGAAAGGGTGCATTGAGAGATTTTGAGAGGATAGCATCTGTAAGATTTGCTAGCTGCTGAGCTCTGACAGGCAATGTGAAGGAAGGCATGGATGTTTGAGACCTAGTCTAGGATATTTTCATCTTACAAACCTATATTGCTTCCCAACTCTGTGAAAAGCACTCTGCTAATTGCTGTAGGGATATACTTTGCATGACCTTTCTCCCCTACCTTCAAAGGAGATTCGCAGACTGTTGGGGAAGACTGGCCGAGTTCACAGGGACACCAGGAACGCCAGGGAGTGACTGAGATGGGAGGGGACTAGCCCCGGGGCAATGGAGTAAAATATGGCTGTTCCAGAATGCGGGGGAGGGGAGGCACATTGGGTGAGGAGGTTTCAACTTTGCCCTGGAGCCACACACGGCTGACTGGTGAATATTCAGGAAATAGGGTGTCAGGCAATGTGTATCAGTGCTGATTTTTATTTATTTATTTTTAATTTATTTATTTAATTTATTTTTGGCTGCATTGGGTCTTCGTTGCTGCGCGGGGGCTTTCTCTAGTGGCGGTGGGCAGGGTCTACTCTTTGTTGCGGTGCGCGGGCTTCTCACTGCGGTGGCTTCTCTTGTTGCAGAGCACGGGCTCTAGGTGCGCAGGCTCAGTAGTTGTGGCTCGCGGGCTTAGTTGCTCCGCGGCATGTGGGATCTTCCCGGAGCAGAGCTCGAACCCGTGTCCCCTGCATTGGCAGGCGGATTCTTAACCACTGCGCCACCAGGGAAGCCCCAGTGTTGATTTTTAGAGGTGACAGGGTTGAGGTTTGACGTTGGGTTCAAATGGCCCATTGGCTTTAGTCTGTAAGATAGGGAATCAAACTGTTAGCTGTGTGACCTCAGTTAGCCTACTTAACTCTTCTAAGCCTCAGTTTCCTCTTTTTTAAGGAAAGGCAGTAATAACTCAAGGGGTGACGATTGATCAGATTACAGCTGGTGCCAGGCACGGCGATCAGTGACTGCTGTGATTCTGTGATCCTACCCTTGGCAGAAGGAGAGGAAAATGGGGGCTTGAAGCAAGAGGACTGTAACTTCTTCATGTTTGCTATGGCCTCTTTGTTTAACCAGGATGAGATCCTTCAGGAGATAATCTCTCAAGGAAGAAACACTTGAAATTCAATAGTTCTTTTGGTTTTACTACTATTTTTTTTCCCGTTGGCATCCCAGCGCTTTTGGAATAAAGTCCAAAAGTCTTCACAGGGCCCACCAGATCCTGCCAGAAATTTTGTCTTTATTTTAAGACACGTTGGGAGTTTGGGGCAGGGCCCTGATGTGATCAGATTTGACTTTTGAAAAGATCAGTGCAGATTGTGAAGAGCTCAGTGTGACAGAGATGTGATCGTCTGCATCTCTCCTGGATTGGCAGCTCTGCAAGCTCAGAGTCCACTTTCCTCACAGCTGTATCCCTGGTATGTGGGAAAAACGCTGGGCCCATTACTAGGAGAATGTAATGTGATAGTAGATGGCAGGCACCTGGCGCACAGCATTCACCCTCATTTTGCATCCAGTATTTTAATGAGCAGCTATTATGTGCCAGACATGGTTCAAGGTCCTGGGGATACACCATGAGGTGTTGGGGTGAGGCTTGGCCGGTGTCTGCACAGGAAAGGAGGCCATTGTGATGAAAGACAGTGAGGGAGGGGGAAAGGGTGGGAGAGGAGCTGAGGTGGAGACCTAGGCAGGGGACCCGGGTATGAGGAAGGTCGTGTATCTGTAGGTAAGGACAGAGGCCCTAGAGGCAGGTGCTGGATTTAGACTCCTGGTTCTGCTGCTTATTGCCAGCTACTTAATCTCTTTGTGCTCATGTTCTTTGTCTATAAAAATGGAAAAATATACTCCCTGCCTCGCAGGGTCATTAGGTGGATTAAATGAGTTACCAAATGAAAAGCACACATGAACTCAGTCAACGTTAGAGCTTATCAGCTAAGCCTCTTGGCAAGCTGGCCCTGTTTCTGGCATAGAAGTTTTTTGAACTGTCAGTGGTTTAGTCCACCCAGCCCATCCCAAGGCAGAAGAAATGCAGGAGGCTCTGCTGGGTGTGAGTTTGGACAAGTCCCCACTCTTCATGGAGTTAACAGTCTGGTTCAGACCAAAAAATGAAAGAAAATAAAATTCCTAACCAACCAACTATATAAACCATTCACTACACCAGGCATCTCATCCAGAAGGGAGAGAAAAGTGAGTTCAAAGACTCTGAATGCGCTTTTAGCGAAGTGCGGGACCTCTTGGTTTCAGGTCTGATGTAAAGGTCATCAGGGGAGCTGAGTTCCAGGTGTACCCAAAGATGAGTCCAGACACGAGTGGAGCCCCCTGCCGAGTTGACACTCAGCAGTCAAGACAAGAATCATGGTAAAAACGACCCTTTGCTGTTATACAGCACAGAGCTTCCCCGTGGTATGACGGGGGCAGCCCCACTATCCAATGAGGTAGGTCAAACAGAGGTTAGAAGCCCCATTTTACAGATGAGAAAACTGAGCCAAGACCCCAGTGACTGGCCTGAACACCCAAACTTCAGGTCCCTTTTGGCTGGATCTCACTGTGGCTGAGTTCTGTGCATTAGTATTATTTCTATATTCATTTGTCTTGAACACATTTATTGATCCCTGCTATAGACAGGCATCATACTAAGACTTGGAGATACAGCAGAGAACAAATCACAGTATCATGTATTTCTATGGAGTTTAGACTCTAGTGGGAGGAGGACAGGCAGAAATAATTACTATAATGTGTGATGAGTATAATTGCATTGGTTTGAGCTCGGGGGGTACCTGGCAGGGATGCATGATCCAATGTCGGTGGCTGACCCAGCTCTCTACCCACGCTTTCTTCTCCATCTACATTCCCTTCCTGGAGAGTCTCATGCAATTCTATGATCTTATGTATTCATTATGGTGGAGGACTGTGGGAGAAGGTCTGAGGTTGAAATCTAGAAATAATTTCTGGACATCTAAATGGAGCTGGAGTAGACAGCTGGAAATATATTTTGGGATTTGAGGGGAGAGGTCTGGGTGGGAAATATATAAATTTAGGAGCCTTATAGATGGTATTTTGAGCCATTGGACTGGATGAAATACTTAGGGAATGAGTAGGAAAAAGACTAGGCTCCAGCACTGGGCCCTGGGGCACTTCAGAGCCTGGAAGTCCGGGGAAAAGAACCAGCAGAGGGGATGAAGGAGCAGCCAGTGAGGACTGGTGGAAATCAGGAAAGCGCGGCGTTCCAAATCAGGGGAAACGTGTTTCAAGGAAGAGGACAGGGTTGACTCTATCGAGGGCTGCAGATACAGCAAATAAAATGAGAGCAGAGAATTGACCATCTTTTTTTTTTTAATTAATTAATTTATTCATTTATTTATTTTTGGCTGTGTTGGGTCTTCGTTGCTGTGCACACGGGCTTTCTCTAGTTGCGGCGAGCGGGGGCTACTCTTCGCTGTGGTGTGCGGGCTTCTCATTGCGGTGGCTTCTCTTTGTTGCGGAGCATGGGCTCTAGTCGCGTGGGCTTTAGTGTGGCACGCGGGCTCAGTAGTTGTGTCTCTAGACTGCAGGCTCAGTAGTTGTGACACACGGGCTTAGTTGCTCCATGGCATGTGGGATCCTCCTGGACCAGGGCTCGAACCCGGGTGCCCTGCATTGGCAGGCAGATTCCTAACCACTGTGCCACCAGGGAAGTCCCTGACCATCTTTGATATCCTACTGCTACCAGGGTCAAAAACCAGTCCTTGGGACTTCCCTGGCGGTCCAGTGGTTAAGACTGAGCTTCCACTGCAGGGGGCATGGATTCTATCCCTGGTCCGGGAACTGAGATACCACATGCCTTGTGATGCGGCCAAAAAAAACAAACAAAAAAACCCAGTCCTTCCCTCTGTCTTTACAAGGTCCTGCCTTATTATTTCCTTGCTCCCCTGTCCTCACCCGCTGGGCCCCGATGCACTGGCCTCCTTGCAGTGCTTTCCCTAGGTCAGCCTGTCTTCCGCCCTTAGCCTTCTCACCTTCTGCTTCCTGCCTTAGTATGCTTTGCCACTGGACTTCCTGGAGGTCTCTGCTCCTCAGGGAGCCCCAGTCCAAAAAACAGCAGGCACCTTCCCCTCTCCACTGAGCCTGTGTGTTGCCTGCCTCCCTCTAGAAGGTAAGCTCCAGAACAGAAAGAACTGCGTTTGCTTTGCTTACTGTAAGCTCTAGCTCCAGTGCCTAGAACAGTGCCAGGCCTGCAAAACTCTGGGCTTACAAGCTTTACACAGTGTGCCTCAATTTTCCCAAGAGTCTTATGAAAACAGAAATACTATTTATATAAATAATATAATTATATTATTATATAGTTTTTCCAGTTTTATTGAGATATGATTCACATATAGCACTGTATAAGTTTAAGGTATACAATGGAGTAATTTGGTATATGTATACATTTTGAAATGGTGACCACAATACATTTAGTTAACATGAATCATTTCACATAGTTACAAATATTTTTTTTCCTTGTGATGAGAACTTTTAAGATCTACTTTCTTCTACTAGAATATATTGATATTATACAGCACAGGGAATATAGCCAACAATATAATAAATTTTTTTTTAATTTAAAAATTAAAAAAAATTTTTTGGCCACACCACATGGCATGGGATCTTAGTTCCCTGACCAGGGATGGAACCCATGCCCACTGCATTGGAAGCACAGAGTCTTAACCACTGGACCACCAGGGAAGTCCCTATAATAACCTTAAATAGAGTATAATCTACAAAAATTTTGAATCACTATGTCATATACCTGAAACTAATATATTATAATACTGTAAATCAACTATACTTTTTTTGGGGGGGGCCACACCAAGAGGCTTGCAGGATCATAGTTCCCTGACCAGGGATTGAACCCAGGCCACCTTAGTGAAAGTGCTGAGTCATAACCACTGGACCGCCAGGGAAGTCCCTAAATCAACTATACTTTAATTTAAAAAATTAAAAAAAAAAATTTACCTCACCCTTCCCCGCCTCCTCCATCTTCTTCTTCTTCTTTTTTTTTTAAATTTATTTTTGGCTGTGTTGGGTCTTCGTTTCTGTGCGCAGGCTTTCTCTAGTTGTGGCAAGCGGGGGCCACTTTTCATCGTGGTGTGCGGGCCTCTCACTGTCGTGGCCTCTCTTGTTGCGGAGCACAGGCTCCAGACGCGCAGGCTCAGTAGTTGTTGCTCACGGGCCTAGTTGCTCCGTGGCATGTGGGATCTTCCCAGACCAAGGCTCGAACCCGTGTCCTCTGCATCGGCAGGCGGGCTCTCAACCACTGCGCCACCAGGGAAGCCCCCATCTTCTTTTTCTTCTTTATCACACATTTTATGGATCAGGAATTGAAACCCATGAAGATTAAATATTATTCTAGGATTAATGCACTGTCAAGAGGTTGGAGCAGGAACGTTTGAGCCCAAGATTGGACTATTGGAGAGAAGACCTTCCAACACCTTGTCAGAGGGCCTCCCCCCAGAGAGCCCAGAGTTTAAACCTCTCAGGGGGAATGGAAGCTGATTTCCTGAAAGACTGGAGAGATAGAACTAGGCAAAGGGAAACACAGGGCTGGATCCTCTGGGTCAGAGAGAAGGCCTTGTGGCTGGAGCTTAGAGCTCTAAGCAGAGGGCTTGCCAAGACTTGAGGCTGGAGACTTAGGCAGGGGCCAGATCTACAGGGTTGGCAGGCAGGCTCTGGAGTTTGTTCTTTTTCCTGAGGCAATAGGAAGCCATTAAGCAGGGTGGTGACACGATCTGATTTACACTGTAAAAGATCTCTTGGGCTATGGGTGAAGAACATAACTAAGGCAAACCTAGAAAGGAAGAAGCTTGGAGACACCTTGGTATATTTGGAGGAGTGAGAGATCGTGGTCCTGTGCAGTAGCCTTGTGTTAGAGATTTGAGATATATTAAGATAGAAATTATAGGCCCTGCTGATGGATTAAAGGTGTGTGTGTGTGTGTGTGTGTGTGTGAGAGAGAGAGAGAGAGAGAGAGAGATAGAGACGGGAGGTGGGGCTGGAGATGAAATATCATAGTTTGACTTCCAGGTTTTGGCTTACGTGGGTGGCTGGAAGATGGTTCCATTTATTGAGATGATGATGAAAATTGCATTTCAATAGATGTTAGTTACTTTCCTCTTCCGTCACCTCCCGCTCACCCCACAGCTCCCCATTTGGAATATTAGATGAGTACAAAAGCTTTAAAGAGGTGCTCCAAAAGTTACATGACCCCTGTAATTTATTTTTCTTCTAGTTTTACTGCGATATATTCAACATATGCCATTGCGTAAGGTTAGGGCGTACGGCATAATGGTTGACTTTTCACAATCACGAAATGATGACCATAATAAGTTTAGTGAACATCCATCATCTCATATAGACACACACACAAAAAAAGAATAACTTTTTCTCCTTGTGATGAGTACTCAGGATTTACTCTCTTAGCTTTCATATATAACTTACAGCGGTGTTGATTATACTAATCATGTTGCATATTGCATCCCTAGTACTTTATATATATATATATATTTTTTTTTAATTGAGGTATAGTTGATGTACAGTGTTATATAAGTTTCAGGTGTACAACATAGTGATTCAAAAAATTTAAAGGTCCATTTACAGTTACTATAAAATACTGGCTCTATTCCCTGTGTTTACAATATATCCTTGTAGCTTATTTATTTTATACATAGTAGTTTGTATCTCTTAATGCCCTCCCCTTTTCTTGCCCCTCCCCCTCTTCCCTTTGCCTACTGGTAACCACTAGTTTGTTCTCTATATCTGAGTGTTTCTTTTTTGTTATATTCTCTAGTTTGTTTTATTTGTGACCCGTGTAATTTTTAAAGGAAGTTTACAGTGACAGTTTGAGTGGAGTCAGCCTTGGAAAACCATCCAGGATATTAGAGAAGATGCATAGAAGTTGTGCTTGTAAAGTGGGGCAGGGTACTCACCAAACTTGCCAATGGGACAGACACAGCCATGATTGGTTAGTCAAGCTGGGATTGCATTTAAACCTCTATTTATACTGAGCCTTATTCTTGGCCCCTCCCTTTTTTGGTTTGCTTATAAAAACCAGCAATCACATCTCTTCCAGTATTGTTCCGAGTCAGGTGGACCGGCCAACTCAGGGAGAGAAAGCCTCCTGGTTCCAGACCCTGCCTCCACTTCTGCAAGGTAATTTCTGCTATTTATTTTTATCATGTATTATTATGATGTTTTGTAGGGCGTTTAAAATTGTGAGATGACTTGAATGGGATGAATAAACTTAACAGGAAAGAGAGAAGTTTGGTGTTCCCTGGAGTCGCTGGTGATCTCTGCTTCATTTAGTGCATTCTGTCCTGTTAAAAGAGCTGCCCTTCTTCATTTCCTTCTCAAATGTCCCTTGTAGTTTGCAGAGCTGGCAGGTTTGCCTAACTTTTTCATTTTCTTTTCCTGCTAACTCCTCACTGCAGTTTTTCAGGTTTTCCTGCTCTGAACACTGAATTCTTTTAAGTCTGTGTTGGCTCCGTTTCAGCTCCAGGGATTTACATACAGTTTCCAAATCGTTTCTCTATAATAGTTCCACAGTAAAATAAATACTTGCGAAAATAAGAAGATCATAACGGCATCCTCCTCTGCTAATGAAGGCTAACTCTCAAAAGATGATTCCAATGAATGTTAAATATAGCAAATTAGAAGGGTTTTTTGTTGTTAGATCTGAGAATGCGGTGGCAGGCAGGAGCTGGAGAGAAAATCAGAAGTTAACTAAAGCCAGAGGGCTCCTATCACTGGGATTAGATCAGAGATAATGGTGCGATTTTATAAGCATACACTGGGAAATAGATCTTAAGGGGGGCTGGTCTGTTTGGATAATTGTGAAAAATGAGGTGTAGGTGATGTGCGTCGCATTAAAAAGAGGTGAAGTGGGGTCTTTCGCTCTCTCCCCGAATAACGTGTGCCGAGCATCAGCTCACATTTGAAGGGACATTTCTGGTTCCATTGTTTGTGTCGCCTGCGTCTCTGCAGCACCTGACTCCTTTAGAGATAGTCTAGCTGGGGGGGGGGGGCGGGGGGGGCGAAACAGGATTATGTGTGGGCGGAGCTAAGTATATGGAGACCAACGTTCGATTTTCGATTTTCATTTCATACGATAATAATGAGTTCCTGGCTTTACTACAAAACCGAATGTTCCTGGCGTCCTCCTGTTGCTTTTGGAGTTTTCATTCTTAATTGTTTTAACTATACACGCTTTCCAAGTAAATCTTAAGTGTGAGTCTCCACCTTCTAAGGGGCCGGAATGTGTCCCACAGACGCCCTTACAGCGCATTCAGATCACTCTATGTCCATTTAAAAACACAGTATGTGTTTGCAACCCAGCACTCAGCCATTGGCAGAATTTTTCAACGACTTCCCAGTTTTGTTGGCACGTCTCCAGGAATAAGGTTCTTTGTAATTCTTTGCTCAAACGTAAGATCGCCTATAAAATGCTTAGCGGATAGATCAGTTAATAAAATTACTTTCAATTTGAAAATCTACAAGGTAATATGGTTTTTTTGTTGTTGTTCTATTTTTTATTTTTTGCCGGGCCGGGGTGGGGGGGGGAGGGAGGAGAGAGAAACAGTAACTAACAAACCATATGATGCTATTATGCTCACAAAGTGGTAGTTTTGCGAGGGCATAGGGAAAAGTACCATTTTTTGCTCAGAAAATAATTCAGTAGCAACAAGGTCTGAGGGCCAGGAGCCTCATTGTTCTTAGTGAAACGATTATTTGTCAAAACATTTGATTGTTTCCCTATTCCTACTGAAAAGTTTGGACTTTTATTTTGCTCAATTTTGACACTAGGATTTTTAACTATCAGTGCTATTGTGTTTACAGCTTTCAAGGTTTCAGAGTTCAAAGGTTATCTATTAACATGTAGAGTGAGGCTACACTTATGTGAAGACTCAATTTGGTTTCACTTGTTCATAGTTTCTTTGTTTTGTAGCAGTGCCCGAAGTCATTTGTTTTGGTAAGTTAAATGAAGTTTCTTGTTTAGGAAGAGTGTGTCTATGGACTGTATTTTGGTATGTGACTATAAGACTTTAAAAAATATTTTAAAGAAAGATATTCATCTTCCCTGAGAAAAGGAACTCTAGTACTAGAAGTGATCAATATCAGTGTACTTGAGTGAGGGAAAAAAAAAAGAGTTCTGGCTTAAGAATCTACTTCTGGAACTGCTAATTAATTAAGTGTGAGTAAGTAATTGGTTCACTTCCTTTTTAAAAAAGACTAACCAGACCATATGTGGGGTTAGTAGTTATATATAAAATGACAGCAAAACATCACACTTGGCAAATTCTTCCCCTTTGCTGAGAAACTCTCTCAAGTTCCATTCCCTACTTATTAAGGACTGCACTGCTCACCAGCGGAGCATTTATGTAGGGCTTTTTTTGTCCTGATTTATTAAAAATATACTTTAAGGGCCTTTCTTGATATGTTTTAAGTTTTTCCATTTTGGACACACCAAAGGCCAATAAAAAAAACACAACAAAACAAACTTGGCTATTTTGTGGTGACTTAACATAGCACCCTTTACTTTTGCATTCGTTTGCATCTTGGGGCAGAGAACTTGGTGGATATGATTGTTGCTTCTTTGGTTCCTCCTTGGGGCTTACTTAAAATGGGGGAATATCACTGGCCTTCGGAATCATAACCTTTTCTTTTTTAGTGAGCAAATAAAAAGAATAGTTGCGAAACGCTTTCAATTAAGGGGAGGGGGAAGGCTAGTTTGTTTTTTTTTTTCCCCCTCCAGTTTTAAGCCTGGTTTCATCCACGTGGATTTCTATCAAAGCCAAGTGGATTCTTGGCATCTAGGCCAAGTTTAGAAACCTCAAGTTATAGCAGCGCAAGCTCAGCCCTTTCAGAAAAATAGGAACAACTAAAAGTAGCTTTACGGAGATACTAATTTAAAAAATATTTTAATCATCTTATCGACCTTTCTCATGCTTGAAGAAAATTTGAAAAAATGTTGTTTGTGCACAGTTGCCTTCTAACCTACCCAAATGGGGGTAAAGGCTTTTCGTTTGTTGGTAATGCAGGATGACCCAGGACTTCGGGCGACCAGCCCCTCCCCTCGCCTGGGCACACCTTGCATGGGAGGGGGAAGCGGCGAGGCAGAGGCCTGGAACTGCGCTTGCGCACTGCCCTCGTGGCCCCCTCCCCGCGTACCTGTCACTGGAACCGCCGGGGCGCGCGCGGGCCACGTGAAGCCGGATGGCGGGAGGCGGGGGGTGTGGGGGTGGTGGAAGGCGCGCGCGTGCGCGGGAGTGGCAGGGCGAGAACAGGGAGTGCGCGCGCTCGGCCGCTCGCTCGCGTCCGGGAGGCGGGGGTCCGTGGCGGTGGGCGGGGCAGGGGCGCGCCTGCGCAGATCACGTGGATGTGGGGGCGTGGCAGAGGGCGTGGCCGGGCGGCCGGTGAAGGCAGGAGGCGGGGCGTCTCCGAGCGGCCGGGCCGAGGGAGGGCGCAACAGCTGCTCCCTGAGCACTTTCTGACCGAACAGTCCCCCTGCGCCTGACGCGCCGCGCCCCGGCGGCTCTAGGGACCCCCCGCGCCTGCACTGTCCTCGCGCAGACGAGTAGGGGGCGCCCGCGCCTTTGACCCCCGTGAGCACCCCCGCCCCGCTCACCTTAGCCCCGCGCCTGAGGTGAGCCCGGCCCCCAAATCCTCCAGGCGGGGGTGGGGGTGGGGGACGCTCCTTTTGGGGGGGACTTCAAGGCGCGAAGCCCCGAGGCGCCCTGGGGGATGGCCTCGCCTCTCGCGCAGTGGCCCCAAGTCTCTTTTGGGGGGCCGGTGCGGGCGCGGAATCCGGGAGGTGTCCGCACAAAAGGCCGAGAGAAACTCCCCGTCGCCTCCCCTCCCTCTTGCCTTCCCCGCCCCCTCCCCTCCTCGCCTGCTCCCTCCTCATTCAAACCTCGGCTCGCTCGTGTGGTGTCAGTTCAGTCCCGGCCGCCGCCGAGCGAGGAAATGGCCGAGGAGCCGGAGCCGCAGGTAAAGGGGGCGCGCCCCCCGCCCCCGCGGGGCCCCAGGGGGCTCCTCGTCTCGCCCCTCCGGCGTCCCCGGAGCCCGCCCTCGAGTTTCCCGTGCTCGTTATCTCGTCCCCTCCCCGGACGGTTCCCCCGCCCCGCCGGCCCCCCCCCCCACCGTTCCTACTCTCTATTTCGCTCCTCTAGGGCGCCCCCTCCCCTCCTGGCTTCTGAGCGATTCCACTGGCGAGAAGGTGTCGGGCGAGCCCCCGGTGTGCACAGACTGTGTTTGACCATCACACTTACTCTGGGAAACAGTCTAGATGGCTTGGGGGCGGAGAAGTGCCCCCTTCCCTGGGTCGGGAGCCAGGGGCCCGCCGGAGGGAGCTCGGGGGCTGCGTGGGGGGCTGTTTCTGAAAAGTTGGGTGGCTCCGCCGGGCAGGTCTCCCCGTTTGCCAACTCTGCCGTGGGGCGCGGGCGGAGGGGAGCGGGCCGGCGCGGGGTCCCCTGCTATGGCCCGAGAGGGGCCGGGGCAAGTTGGAAACAGCCAAAACAATGCGTCTTAACAGGCATCCCCCGCAAACAATGGCCGGGACCGTCCGCACGGGCCGGGCGGAGGGCGCGTCTACAGGGTCCAAGGGAGGGGCTTGGCCTCGCCGCGGACCCGGCCGCGCACCCCAGCCAGCCCTCCGGGCGCCCCCAAATCCGTCTCCGGGAGTCCCGGTCCTCTGCCCACCCCTGAGCAGGCGGTGCACCGGGCTGCGTTTCCTGGATGTGTGATGAGGGGTTTTTTTTCCCCCCTTTAATTTTAAAATTTTTTTTTAACTTTTTTTTTTAATAACCCTTAAATGCTTTAAGAATATATCACTCAATTCTAGTGGGAGACGCAAAGCCAGCTGGAAGCAGAACTAGGAACTCTAAAGGGCAGGAGGGATTGAAATGTTAGCCTAAAAGTGTTTCTTTTTTTTTTTAAAAGGGAAGTTTCTGCCAGGAGGCGCTGAGTGGCGAGACCGCTCAGTTTCAGATGTAGAGCCCTCTTCACTCTTGATTTGGCCCCAAAATGCGAGCCGCACGGGATGGGGAGGGAGAGGGGGAGGAGGGCGCTGCTGGGGGCCCCGGGAGGCTGGATTTGGGATGGCCCGGGCGGTCTTGCTCCGAGGGGGCCAGACCAGGCCTGCGGGGTGCGCAGGCCGCGGTACCTGCGCCCCGGGGATCGGAATAGAAGTTCAAGTCCCGGGTTGGAGCCCACATTTTAGGATTCAGGGTAGGGCCACCGAGGACGGGAAGCCGCATTCTTGGGCGTGGGGGTGGGGTGGGTGGGGGGAGGCAGTTTCCCCCCAGGGCTTATTAAAGAGAGCAGGAGAGGGCCACCAGTGGCCACTTCTGGGACCCCAAGCAGCTTGTTCACACTTGGAGCAGTGTAAACTTTTTTTTCTCTCATTTTGTTGCTTTTTCCAAGAAAAGGATAGTCACTTCAGAGTTTGAGGCTTTGCTGTGTTGTTCCCCTTTGAAATTCCTTGAGCCTCAATTTATCTTTCTGGATCAGCCTATAGGGCTTGGAGCGTTAAGCCTGAACATTCCTTCACGTGTATTAAAGACAGGCGGGTGCAGTGGTTCTTTGGTCGGTCTGGGGTCCTATGTTATTGACCGCCGTGCAAACGAGCAGGTTTCCTAGTTTTCTAGATCGTTTGGAATCATTAAGGTGTATGTTTTAAGAAGCCTAGGTCTGATTTAGTTCAGGTTGATTCAATTATGTCTTCATCGCTTTTGAGTTGGTTGAATGAGTTGACATGAGATTAAGCCCAACAAAAGAAAAGGCAGGGTAACAGCAGCTGCCAGCCAGGCCTGGCCACTAGGTAGGGGTCCTTAGGGGGCCTGTACCTTCTCTTTTGTATGTGTCAAGAAGTACATTTAAAATGTTTTCGACTGTACTTTTTCCCCCCTGGAATGGATGGACCGTCTTGATTGATAGCAAATAAGACTTAAAATAGTGAATTTTGTAATACTTTGAGAATGAGTAATAGATCTAGATTTTCTAAAAAGTCTTTAGCGCAGTAGTGACAAGTGTAGAGCAATAACCTAATTGCTTTTTGTCTGAAAAGTGTAACAGTCAAACCACTAGTTTGTGCTTGCTTAGTTAATGTGTGCTAAGAACTTTTAAGGTGTGTCCTTAATGGTAGATGACTTTTTCTGAGAAGTCCTGTTTATTTTAGATACTGTTTTGTTTAGTATTCTAAAGACTGTAGTAGTGCGTGTGCGTGTGCGTGTGCGTGTGCGTGTGTGTGTGTGTGTGTGTGTGTGTGTTTAATCCTGGTGTTTTAGTGGAAGTCGACCCCCACCCCACATTGCTGCCATTTTAAATCAGTTATATAAATCCTGAATTCCAGAGGTAGGGACTTATTTAAAAATTTAGTTGTCAATAGCTACAGGCCAAATTTATCATTTATTTGGCTTGTTTGGTAGAATAGGGTTAATAATCCGATTGTTTGGAATTTTAATTATTTGGCGAGACGAGGGAGGCTGCTCCTTTAGAATTGCACATTGATTTTGCATGCTGGAGGAGGGAGTAGGGGAAGATTATGACTTTTCTAGGTAAAGGACACAGACTTTTTTCTTTCGTGTCCAACTTCTTTCAGTCCTTTTATCTTCACAACACCGTCGAACACTGCCGTTTGACCTTTGCTGTGTGTTTTTAATAACTTGTGAGATCGAAGTTTAGTAGTTGTCTTGGGTTCATATTATTCCCTTTCACTTCTTAATCAAAAAAAGGAACTAATACACCACTCAGATAAAACTTGTAGAAAATGTTTTGCTCCTTTGTCCTGAAGAATCGATTTAGATAACAGCTTGGTTGTTGTTTTTTTTTTTCCAAGTAGGGGAGGAAGAGGGAGGGGTGAAGGTTTTGACTTTCCCAGTAAAGGTTTAAGGTGGAGGTCGGTCTGCGTTCTCTTAATAATCCTCCATTTTTGGCAGTGGAACTTCAGGGAGAAATAGCAGCCCGTGTTTTAATGAAAACCCCTTCCAGTGGTCCTTTTCAAGAGGAAATCTGGAAATAAGACTCAGTCATCAAGTCACTTAAAAACTGATGAAATAATTAAGGAATATAATGGCCTGGCAAGGACAGAGTCCCTCTGTCTCCTCATTTCAGATAAATGCTAATCACTTCTCTCTCTTTTAACAACATTTATGATGAAATGGCCTGTTTTTGCCACAGCAGGGTTGCTTTGCCAACCCAGAGCACTCTTAATTCTGATACGCTTGATTAGAGCCTCAGGGGTCCCAAAAGATGTGCTGTTTTCCCACTTTGTAAAATTACATTCTTTTCTCACAGTTGTGGCAAACATGATATTGGTTGATAAGAACTTTTGAGTAGTTTTGATGATTCTTTACTGCTTACAGTCTACTACTTTAAAAAAAAGATAGACTTTTATCTCTCTTAAGACTATAAATGATTGGACCTTTTTTACATTTTACATGAAGCTTTGTTTCCATTTGCTCAAAAAAAAAAAAAAAAGAAAAGTCAATTCAGATCATTCCAGCTCACAGATGCCACTATGGCCTGTAAGCGTTTTCTAGCTTGCTGGGTATGACTTGTTTTAAATGGTTCATTTCTAATTTCAGTTTAATTGTGTAATAGTGTGTTTAATAGATGAATTGGAAAGGTGAAGTCAAAGAACTGAACAATGGCTATGTATTTTCAAGCTTCAGAATTACACAGTAAGAATGAAACACATGAGACAGTTGGATAAACTGAGTATTCATTCCTGTAGAATAAAATAAATGTAAGGAGATTTTAAGTTAAATGACTTTATTTGGAATATACTGAGTAGTTTTCAAATTGCTGAGGTGTGCTGCAGAATAAAAAAAAACTGGAAGGTATTTACAGAACAGCCACTGAAGTGGAATTAGAGGAATCCAATCATATTAAATACTCTAAATAGTGAAGAGTTTAGTTACAGCATGTAAATGAAAGTCGTGACAGTGGAAGAGTCTTGATTTGTATGCCTCATCTTCAGATCTTTGGGGGAGGGGTGCTGACTAGTTTAAATGCACGTGGAAGAAAGAATGAGTTACACAAAGACAGCAGGAAATTTCTTAAATCTGCGGGAGGGAAGCTTGATCATCATAGCTGAATGGCCTCATTTGGGGCAGTATAAAACCTTCTGAAATGTTGGTGAAATGTTGACTTTTGGCAGTAAGGTGATCTGGATTATTTTTCTCCAACTGATACTATGGTTAGGCAAATTTGCAGTGGTATGTAGGGCAAAGGATTGGGAATTGAGACCATGAGGGCAGATAGAAATCTGACTTTGAGGAAGTGGGAGGACAGGGACCATCCTTTCCTAAAATCGGCAGCTATTGATAAGTAAGCTCAATTCTTGTATAAATCTATCTTCCCAGTAAATAGAGGGGCAGCCCCTGTCAGCCAGGTGCCACCACACGTTGCTCATTGACGCTTCGGGCTGGAATGCTCATTCGAACACTTTATATTTGAACATTTGTTGACGGACTCTTCTGAACATCCCCATAACTTCCTGCCCAGGGTAACAACATTAACTGAGTTACTGGAAATTTGGGGCCAGTTTGGTAATTTTGTGATAAAGTTGAGAAATAAAATTACTAAACCGGAAAAGACAGCTTAATAAGTTGTATGAGAGAATTAGTTTAATTCTTTACCCTTTGTCCTCGAGCTTTACCAGAGGTGCTCTTGGCCTGTACGGCCCTCCACTTGCTATGGGAGAGCAATCGTGGAGTGAGCTGCTAGTTTTTTAACGGGTTCGTGTAAAGTTTTGTGTGTTGGTGTTCATTAGTTTCTAGTGTGTCGGGGAACCTTCTGAATTTAAAGTATAGTTCTATGGACTGGAAATTGAGAGTCCACATATGTATTGTTCCTGCATATGTATTGTTCCTGAGTCAGCATTAGGAAGAACACTTGTTTTTATATTTCCTACCTGTAACAAATCAGGATAACCTCAGAACAGTTCAATTATACCAGAAGAAGTGTTTTTGTGTTTTTTAAATTAGTGGATAAGTTCTTTTCAGTTCAGTATATAAGTCTACTGAGCAGTGATTGTATTAATTGAAGGGAGACTTTTTTTTCTTATTTTTGAGAGCAAATAGGTGATTTGAAAGAGCCAGACATACAGCTTTAGTATTTACTCAACAGAGATGGGGAGGGGAATATTTAAATGTGGCTAAAGAAAGATCTCATGCCTTAAAAGGCATTGCCCTTGTTTACATATAATCTGAAGTTGGTTAAATTGGCTATAATTAAGAACATTCACCATTAGGCACTGTGGAAAAAGAGGTGTAGTTGTGTAGGGTAATGGGTAATATGATGGTTATAGTGATTTGTATATCTGTGTGTGTTATATACACACAGATATACAAATACATATACACACTTGTGTGTGTGTGTGTGTGTGTGTGTGCAGTGTTTTCTTTGTAGAGAGTTAAAGAATACAGGTAGTTTTTGTTTTTTTTTTTAGTTTGTTGAAATCTCTCTGAAGTTAGTCCTGTCCAAAATCTTTGCAAAATACTTAAGTTAGTACTGGTTAAGTGGTAATAATAGAAACTCACGATAGCAGTGTGCTTAACCTTGCTTAAGTAAAAATTAAAACAATTAATTTCCCTTATAATTCTTTTTTTCACGTCAAGATGGAATTTTTAAAAGCCAGTTTACAGGCCACAGTATCTGTTAATATTGATAATACTAAAACTAAAAATATGTGGTGTTTTAAGTTCATATTAAGATCGTTTATCAAGCTTAATTAATTTAGGAGGAATCAGGCAGAGTTCTTAATCATGACGCTGAAATATGCTAGTAGGAATATATTTTTATCCTACTTCGATCTCTAATCCCATGTAGCACCGAGCACGTACACAGAATTTCAAGAAAATGAGCCTTTATCCCAGGATCTTCGCAAGCCTTGCCTTTGAACAATCATTTGCTTTCGAATAGATTGTAATGTTGAATGTAAACTTCGAATATTTTAGTCTTTCTCTCTCGCTTAACTTTTAAACATCTTTCCACAGCTATGTTGGGGAAGTTGGGTTGGCCATCTGTTCAGTGGGTGTGACCTTGGTGATTTCCTTGCAATAGTGTTGAAGGATTTAAAGTTGTAGGTTTTGATTGCTACTGTAGATTACTTTGTAGAGTTCTCTTCACTTGTCAGATTAAGGAAAAAATAGTATGTGCAAAATAGAGAAGGGAAACCTATAGAAAAACCGGCAGTTTCCTAACCACATCTTGGAGATAATTTTGAAGTTTAAAGGATACAAATGAATTGGCCGGAGACTAGTAGTTTGTTTAGACTGAATGTTTTAGTGATCATTTATTTGGACGCTTAGGTAACTTGGGTGGTGGTAGGGGGAGTAGATTTGTAGGAATACTGCAAATTACTTGACTATAAATAGAATTTTTAAGTGTGTTTGACAGGTTTTGAGGGCCTTGAATACCTTATTGCTCCATAATATGGTAATAAATATTCCATGCCAAGACATGTCAGATAACCTGTTCAGCCGAGGTAGGGATGTGGGGTCTCTAAAGGCGACAGTTTGAGTACAGCTGTACATTAAGAACAGTATTTCCAAATTAACATTGTCAGCAAGGTGGTATTCACCTCTGATTTACTGTGCTTAAGCACAAATTATGGTGCTTTTCATTAAGCATTGTATACTGGGTAGTATCAATATTTGCTAATTTCAAGGTCGATAGGTATTGGCAGAATTCATAGTAAATTTACTCACAGATGAATATCTGCTTTAAAAAGAGATAAATGACCTAAAGAACACCAGACTTATATTTCAGGTGGTTGTAGCAGTTATGGCTTCTATTTTTCAAAGCTTATGTTGTGGTGAATTAGAAAAAAGTATCTACTTAAGTGATCACAATATAAATTAAACCCTAGTATTCGCTCAAAATATTAGGTTATACTGAATAACCTCTTGCCTTAGGTGCCTTAGGTGTGTCTGGCTGATGGTCAAATGCTGTCATTAACCTGAGTAAAGGTTAAGAAAACTTGTTTTAGACGTTGAAAAACATTTTTGCTGAGCGCCTTTCAATAAGCTGAGTGTGTTCAGAATGCTCACTTTTCTTCAAACTAAAAGCAGTTAGACTGTAGGTGTTGGTTTATAACGTCTTCCCTACCCCCTCCATCTCCAGTTCTTTGTCGAGACAGACAATTCACTTTATCAGCAGTGCCATTGGCGTACTGTTGGCGTCCGTGTGCTCCATACATGGAAACGCCGAAAGTGCTGGGGAGCCTGTGTGTGCACACTTCCCTCAGTTGGAATGGTGATATGTTGCTGTTACCAGTAATTAGGTTACGATGTCTGGTTTCCTTAAGTTCTGTTATTATTAAAGTCTTTATTATTACAGGCACTCTATAAAGATTTTTGTTGAGCAGACTGATTTTGAGTGTAGTTATTGATGTATAGTTTAAGGAAGTGTTTTGTCTGCATTTAGTTTTCTAAGTCGAGTTGAGGGTATTTGCTTAGATGTCCCTAGCAGGCCCTGCATTTTGGGTTTGGTAGGTCAATAAGGAGAGTGGTTATAAAGCCAAGTGATGCAGTTTTGCTTCTACTAGTTAACTTTATGGTATGATTATATATGATTCATTTTTTATTATACTCTTAACATTGCAGAAAATGGCAATTAGATGGCAGCCTCAGATAGCTGTGTAGAAGTCTTGATGAACGTTCAAGTTAATTTTAATATCAAGTCAGTTACGGTTGGTGACTGTGGCCAAAAATGCACGTACTCATTCTCTACCTGTACTGATTATGTGGTGTTTCTTGAGAGCCTCACCCTGTGCCAGGGACCCTTTCTAGGCACTGGGGGGCAGCAGTGAGCCAGGCCGACAGGATCTCTGCCCCTGGGATCTTACTTTAAAGGGAGTGGCCCATAGTTTTCGTATCTTTTGGGAGAATAGTAAGGATTGCTTGTGACCCTAGTGCTGGGACAGCTGGGCACAGTTAATGACCATCAGAATCTGTCCCAGAAACTTCCCTGGAGGAAGAAGTCCTTGGGTTTTGCCTGGGAGGGTCTTCTTCCCCAGCTGACTGCACCCCAAGATTCCCTGGCCTGGGACATCCTTCCCTCCCTCCTGTTCACCCTCTTGGGCAAAACTGAAGCTCTTCTTTCTCCGAAGGTTTTTCCCACTACCCTCCTTTACCAATCCTTTAGGTCTTGTGTTGGAAGCTGATGATGACTTACTTAACCCAGATATTTAACATTTCAGAGATAGAGTTGAAACTAAATTGTCTTTCTAAGACAGGAATTTCCAGTATATGCTGTTACCCAATGTGGGAAATAATAGGGATGTACCACATCATGTTTGATCCAGATACTGAGTTTAGGATTGGTGTCTTTTGGGGAAAGATCATTTATAGAAAAGTGGAGTTCCCCCAAACTTAAAAATGTCACAGACTAGTCAAATTTCTTATAAAAAAAAAAAATTATGTTGAGGTCTGACCTGGGGGACTTTGATTTTGCCAAATTAGGACATTAAAAAAAAAAAAACCTGCAATTGCCACTCTTTTGTTTTATGAAAAGGGTATTTTGGCATCAAAAAGTAGAAAGGACCTCAAATAAAGGACAATCTTTATTCAGATTGGAATTAATTCACATAGCTTTGTGTAGAGCTCATTGAGCAGTTTTTCTCTTTCTCATTCAGCTGTTGGCCAGTGAAAACAGTGTTGTCGGGTTTGAGAACTGCTTTTCTAGAGTGTGTGCTGTTACTTTCTTCAGTTAAAATATTACCTGGGACACTAGCACTCAGTAAATATTTGTTGAATGAGTAAATGACTACACAGAAACCCGAATTATCAATCACAGATCCAAATATCATTTAACATCTTGATTAGCATAATCATTAAATATTCTTTTGAGTATGTCTATCCATAAATGTAGATCTAACCCCAGGACCACAGAGTTTTGGAACCTGGCAAGTGGTCCTGTAATTTAACCACCCTCATTAAGTAGACAGAGAAAGGTGAGGTATGTAGTGGTGCCAGCTTTAAGGTTGTGGCTTGGCCAGGACTGGAACTCAGGTCTCTGGAGTGTTCTGTTCTGTCCTACCCAGCAGCTGGTAGCCAGCCCATGTGTTTATCCTCCACTGTGATTGCAATAAAAGACTAAGAAATTAAGATAAAACACTTTAGTCCATTCTTTCTGTACCCTAAACTTTGATCTGCAGTCTTATTTAGAAAAGCTTAATGTTAAAGATCTAGTTTACTCAAAACTAAAGATAACAGGGAGTATGAGAATTTTCTTTCTCTGAGCGTAAAGAGTGGAAGAAATGTTTCCTCCTCCTCTGAGCCTACAGGCCCTTCCTTGCTCTTTGAGGAAGTGGAGAGAAGGAAAGTTGTGTGTGTTTTTTTAATATAACGTTGACTGTGTTGGGAGTAGTTTGCATGTCTTTTTGTTTTCTTGGGTAGAATTAACTGACTTCAGTTAAAGGAGTTGGGACTATTTAAAAACAATTCCTGTGCTTGCTGTAAAGGTGGAGGGTGTTGGCTTTAGAGGTTAATTCTTCTGCAAGAGTGAAAATTAGCTTCTAGATCGGACCCTGTAGAGTTAAATCAACTCATGCATTTTTTACCTGGTCAGTGTATATGTGAAAGGTGGATTAGAAATGAGAGGATCTATTTTCTGATGAAACACTAAGCCACGTTGAACCAGCTATGTTGAGGATTTTATTTTAAATGTGTACATTCACAGAGTAGCTTTGTGTATATTTGTTGTTTGGACAAGGAAGCCCTACCCTGCCTGACGCTGTTAAAAGCAAACTGGGATTTGGGCAGTGGAATGAAGGCCAGAATATCCAGTGAACCAAAATACATCAATATCAAGGTTCTGCTTTGCCAGGAGGAGCAGCGGTTCTGAGGTGTGTTTCTTGAATGGGGATTTTAGGAAGGGGTCCCATTTTCTTGTGCTTATGTTGTTGACTTATGTATGGGTAATCTTTGAGTGTGCTTTTAGGCATTTGTGTTTCTTGTATGATTTGTCTGTAAGACAGTTTGAAACTCTGGCTTTTGAAATTTTACCTAAAGTGCTTTTATTGTTATTTTTTACAATTCTTATAGTCTCTATACTTATACAGGTTGTTTGTAAGGATACACATGTGCATTTTAATGGCAGTTAAAACAAACTCAGCTGAAATTGACAATTTCTGTCCTGAAACTTTACATTTTAGATGTAAATCATTAAAGCACCAGGTTTTCAGTTTAACTGCATGAATTTCTGGCAGTTTGATAAGGGTACTGACTGGATAAAATGCTAATGATTTAATTAACGAGCACTTTAACAGGATGCGCTGTATTAGTTAAAAGTGAAGCAGCTGAATTAGGTACATTCTGTGCTTCGTGGGAAGGACCACTGTGAGTCATCGGCCAGCCTTCTCTTTTCTCTGACTGGAGCTATAGCCGTTTCTATTTTTTTTCCCTCTAGGTTTTGGAAATCCCTTGTCTCCAGGTTGCTGGAATTGACTTCTTGCTCAACTGAATCACTCACTTGATGAAGACAAAGAGAACTAATGCTTTGTGCTGACTCATCTCTGAATCCAAGCACTGGGGAGTCTGTCTGCCTGGTTTGTGGAAAGATCCAGTGATTGTTTTTATCACTAAGCTTCCTGAGACTTCTGAAGATAAGAAGTCAGAGGAATATACACTTTCTTTTGAATTTTCATAACATACTTGCTCTAGTTTTGAAGCCTCGGGCTGCTGGGCGTGTGAGTGACAAGTCTTTACAAGTGGCCTTATTCCAACTCCAGAGATTCCTCACCCAGATTCTAATTTTATATACAATCCTCAAGAGACAGGAAACATGCCAACTCAATCCCTCTTGATGTATATGGATGGACCAGAAGTTATTGGCAATTCTCTTGGCACCCAAATGGAGATCGATGATGCCATGACAATAAAAGGGACCACTGCTGTTCCTTTCAGAGCCACACAGGAGAAAAACATAATCCAAATAGAAGGGTATATGCCCTTGGACTGCATGTTTTGCAGTCAGACCTTCACACATTCGGAAGACCTCAATAAACACGTCTTAATGCAACATCGGCCTATCCTCTGTGAGCCCGCCGTTCTTCGTGTTGAAGCAGAGTATCTGAGTCCTCTTGATAAAGTTCAGGTGAGAACAGAACCTCCAAAGGATAAGAATTGCAAGGAAAACGAAGAACTTTGCTGTGAAGTGTGTGGGCAGACGTTTCGAGCCGCCTTCGACGTTGAGATCCACATGAAGAAACACAAGGACTCTTTCACTTACGGGTGTAATGTGTGTGGCAGAAGATTCAAGGAGCCCTGGTTTCTGAAGAATCACATGCGAACGCACACTGGCAAATCGGGGGCCAAGAGCAGACCACAGCCAGGCCTGGAGAGCCCGGTGACCATCAACGAGGTGGTGCAGGAGCACGCGGCTGAGAGCGTCTCATCTCCTTACAAGATCTGCATGGTTTGTGGCTTTCTGTTTCCAAATAAAGAAAGTCTCATTGATCACAGGAAGATGCACACCAAAGACACTGCTTCCGGTACCCGCAGCTCACAGACAGACACGCAGCAGGAGGGAATGCCGTCTCCGGGGGAAGAGTTGCTGCAGTTCTTAAACCTAAGACCCAGGTCTCACCCTGAGGTCGCGAAGAAGCCGGCCAAATGGATACCTCAGCTGGACCCATTCACCACCTACCAAGCCTGGCAGCTGGCCACCAAAGGGAAGGTCGCTGTGTGCCGAGAGGTGAAGGAGCAGCCGGGCCAGGAGGGGAGCACCGACAACGATGAGTCCTGTTCAGACAAAGAAGAGCTGGGGGAAATTTGGAACGCGAATAAAAGCCATCCCGAAGGTTCCGGAAAGTCCAAGACAAGTAAAAGCGGTTGTCCAGGTCTCTCACAAGATAAGGAGAAGCCCAGACACCCCGCCGGTGAAGTGCCTTCCGTGGACACAGACCCCAAGTTAGCCAGTAACAAAGAGAAGCCGACGCATTGCTCCGAGTGTGGCAAAGCCTTCAGAACCTACCACCAGCTGGTCCTGCACTCCCGGGTGCACAAGAAGGACCGTAGGGCCGATGCCGAGTCGCCGCCCATGTCAGTGGACGGCAGGCAGCCGAGCACCTGTTCTCCGGACCTGCCCCCGACCCTGGAGGAGAACGGAGCCATCGATCGAGAAGGTGGCTCTGAAGACGGGTCCGAGGATGGGCTTCCAGAAGGGCTCCACCTGGGTAAGCTGCTGGGTGGTGCACTGTCCCTCCTCTGCTCGGTGCCAGAGGACACTAGCCGGTTATCAGGGTGGGGAGGTGGGTTTGAGTGCCGGCTGTTTCTGGTGTCATCCCCCTGTTGTAAGTCCCTTAGCCTCTCGGGGCCTTCACTTTCTCATTTCTGTAACAGTAGGGTGGAGTTATAAGGCTTATCGAGGTTTCTTCCTGTTCTAAGAGTGATGTGATTTCATACTTTGCTAACAGGAGACACACATTATTTTATTTTTTTTAAACCAATCTTTTAAATTAATTAATTTTTGGCTGCGTTGGATCTTCGTTGGGTCTTCATTGCTGTGCGCGGGCTTTCTCTAGTTGGGCGAGCGGAGGCTACTCTTGGTTGCGGTGCGCGGGCTTCTCATCACAGTGGCTTCTCTTGTTGCGGAGCATGGGCTCTAGGCGCGCGGGCTCAGTAGTTGTGGCTCGTGGGCTCTAGAGCGCAGGCTCAGTAGCTGTGGTTCGCGGGCTTAGCTGCTCCGCGGCATGTGGGATCTTCCTGAACCGGGGCTCGAACCCATGTCCCCTGCGTTGGCAGGCAGATTCTTAACCACTGCGCCACCAGGGAAGTCCCAGGACACACATGATTTTACCTTGTGCATCGGCGCTGCTTCGCTGGGGCAGTTTTGCCCCCAGTGGACATCTGGCACTGTCTGGAGACAGTTTTGGTCGTCACCACTGTGTTGGTGTGTGTGCTGCTGACACCCAGTAAGTGGAGGCCTGGGATGCACTACACATCCTCCCAGGCACAGGGCAGGCCCCCCCCCCCCACCCGTACCAGTAGTGTCAGAGTTGAGAGATGCTGGCCTTCCCTTACAGTTTCCCAGCATTTCTGATCTTAATCTATAAAAACAAGTTATCCTTATATGCAGTGCACTTCCCTTTCTGTCAAGGGCCAGCTTTTACACGTTTATTCCAAACGGATATCTGTGGGCACAGATCAGTACTGGGAATGGTTGTCAATCAGAGAAAGAGTATTAGGCCATTTGGTGCTGCCTGGTCCCCTATCCTTTGTGTCTGGGGGCAAGTATTCATTCATAGCTCATTCACTGAAACAATTTGTAAAGTAAAGAGAATGTGAACACACCAAAGATGATGTAAAGATCTCACTTGCTCAGTCAAAATTCTAATGTACTGATGGCATTTATGGGAAACGGAAGCCATCGCTGAGGTCCTGTTGACCTATCTCTTGAGTCCCAGTGGGCGTCATCTAGGGCGGAGGAGTCCACCTGTGGTTCAGATCGTGCCCGTCTTCACGTAAACCACAGCTTCTCTACCCATTTAATAATATTTTGTTTGAACAGAGGATTCTGCTGCTGGAGAACACTGAATAAACCCCTGCATAATCAACACAGGAATGATGAGATCATGAATTAGTCTTAGAGAAACGGTATCATTTACAGACTGGTCTTGGGTTTAAACATGCTGGCCTCTTGCATTGTAACTTGACAGTGTGTTGATGTCTCTAAGAACCCCGGGTGTGAGATCCAGGGTGAATGTGACCAGATAATACATCTTCTCTGAAGCTGGTGCCCAGTTCTTTTTCTGATCACAGGATGGGTGTGAGAGCAGCAGTTTTCATATCAAATATTTAGCATGTTTAGAGTTTCCTGGGAGACAGGAAACCTAGCACTCAGCATGCTTACAATCTTCATTTTTCAGAAATCTAGAAAACGCACTATGGTGTCTTAATGACATCATAAACATGACTTTAAACCAGCCCTCCAGTTTTCTAAGTGATTCCTCTTAGTGGCAGTGCTGTTTGTGGGCCTGCAGTAATGGGGAGGTAATTAGGCCTGTGAGATAGATGCCCCGGTGCCCTGAAAGAAATGAGCTAGCCGGTCACATTCTGCCAGTAGGTGGTGTGGGCAGAACTGGGTGGAAAACTTGGGCCCAGTCGGCAGGCAGATAGAATAGCCCATGATAGTTGGGAGCGCCAAGACTTGCGTTGAGTCTGGTTCTACCACTGCCTTGTTCTGTGACCCATTTCGTGTTGCTTAACCTTTCTTTGCCCTGATTTCCCTGTTTACAAAATTGGTTCATTGACCCTTGTCTTCCACCTCCCAAGGATGATTTCAACTGCCTATTTATAAAAAGTCCTTTAAAGGGCAGCACAAGCAAAATCACAGGTGGTGCTGAAGGACCAGGAACCAGGTAGATGTGGACATTTCATGCCCTTTGTGTTAGAATAAAGGCGTTTCATAACGTTTGGGATATGATGCAACATACCGTAAATCCTGACACATAGCTGGAAGTAGGAAATTGCAGTGAGGTGCAAGCCCAGCTACAGAGTTGGGTGTGATTGTCAGAAAGAGAGCTGGGCATTCTACGTTAGGGAATGGACTTTCATGAATTAATATTATGATGTGGTCTTCTAGTTTACATTTATTTTATTGTTATGTACTATATCAGCCTGGCTTTCTTTAGATTTACTTTTAAGATCAAAAAGCAGAGTAAATAATTTATCTTTATTGTTTTAAACTTTAAGCTATAAATGGCTTTAATAATAGTTGTTCATGTAAATTATTTTTAAAAGTCTTCATGACACCTTTTTAGATCAAGGGTTGTCTCTGCTGTCTTAGAGTGTCCAGAGGTTTAGAGGTGGCTACGTTGTCTTCAGGGAAGTTTAGGGGTGACAGAGATTTTATAGTCCTGTCTTTTTTTTTTGGCTGTGCCTCGTTCCCCGACTAGGGATTGAACCTGGGCCCTCGGCAGTGAAAATGTGGAGTCCTAACTACTGGACCGCCAGGGAATTCCCTATATAGTTCCGTCTTTATTGTACCTGGAGGCTCACCGTGGTTTAGTTATAAGTTGCTTTTTAAAATCAGTGAAATCTATAATCTAGACTGCGGAATGTGGAAGGAGCCAGGAAGAGGCCATTTAGTAGGGAATTACAGTTTTTCAAGGCAAAAGGACAAGTTATGCTAAATTTAAAGAGATGACCTGACTTATGTTGTAGTCATATTGTGATTTATGTAATATGACATAATTTAATAATATAAGAGGAGGTTCATCTAGAACTTACGCCCATATATGGCAAGCCGGTACTTTAACTGCAGCACTGCTGTCTGGGAGGGCTGCTGTGTCCTCCTCTCATTAGTGGCCCCCCCAGGACCTTCATTTACTCCCCTGTTCTGATCAGGCTGCAGAGAGTGAAGTTTAAAGTTCAACCCTGGGTCATTTGGGGACAGATTTTGAGTTGTCAGGTACATTTAGCCCGTGTGAGTGCTTGTGGGTAATACAACCTGCTTTCCAAAAACGTTGCTAAATTTTGACAAACTTTCCTAGGTGTTTGCCCAGGGCCAAGCTTTTTTATTTTCTGTAAAGATTAAGTTGTGCTCACTGCCCTCTAGTGGTAACTTGCTTAAGCTTAAGACAAAAAGCTTTTCCTCTGGTGGTTGGGAAAGTCGGTGATTTGTATTGGCTTGGTTTTCTAAATTACTTATTCTGAAGAATCTGGATATTCCAGCCTGTGTGCAGGTCCAGCTTGAGTTTGCCAGGTTCTGCGTGTCTCAGACTTGTTGGGAGAGCGGACAGCTGCCCGTTGGTTTCAGTCTATTAAATGGTCCTGTGATCGAGGTAGATGAAGAACTGAATCTTACAGTGAACTCTGCTGTGCTCAGAAAAAAAACTGATGCACACTTGCTTTAATACTGCAGGCAACCTCAAAGCAACATTTGGCATGTTTTTAGCCAATACCTAATATAAAAATTATTTTATACTTTCCAAAAATGTTTCTATCAAGAATCTTTAAGTCAGCTCGCCCTGTTCACATACTTGAGCCATCTTCTTACATGAATTATTTTTGTTTCTGTTTTAAGATAAAAATGATGATGGAGGAAAAATAAAGCATCTTACATCCTCAAGAGAATGTAGTTATTGTGGGAAGTTTTTCCGTTCAAATTATTACCTCAATATTCATCTCAGAACACATACAGGTAAGGAACTTCTTAGATTTGTTTACAGCATGTATTAGTTGAGAGGATTATGATGTAGTTCTGTGTCTGATTTTTGTTGTTGTTGTTGTGTTGTTCAGATATTCTGCTAGATCCTTGGACTAGCTTAAGGATATATGTGTAGTCTGTTGATTGTTGTGAAGTTAATTTCTCCTTTATCCTAACTCTCATCTTATTAAAACCTCTTTAACATTTTTTAATGCCACAGCTCTTTCGCATTAATTTTTATGATTTAGAATGCAATGAATATATTTAACAATCATTTATTTATTTTTAAGTTTATTTTAATTAATTAATTATTTTTGGGCCGTGCCACACGTCTTGTGGGATCTTAGTTCCCTGACCAGGGATTGAACATGTGCCCTTGGCGGTGAAAGCGCAGAGTCCTAACCACTGGACCGCCAGGGAATTCCCAATAATCTTTTCTTTAGGTTGTAGAAGCAGCTGTAACATAATGGTTTAGGAGGCTGTGTGGACTTGAATTTGCACATCTGCTCACCGGCGTACAACCTTAGGCAAATTACTTAACTCTTCTGCACTCCCATTTTCTTAGCTGTAGAAGTGGGATAATATTCACTCCCATAGGGCTGTTATGAAGATTAAATGAGATAATTTTAAAGTGTGCTTTTTAATTTTTTAAATTAAAGACGTGTTCACATTTTCAAATATTTGGGGTAGAAAGGGCGATGAAGCAAACAACTCATGACAGATCCTGGATGTGAAGATTAATAGACAAGAAGGGAAAAGGAAAGGACCCCATTTTCTATGTCTTATTTGTTTCGATGCCTTTCATAAACTTCTGTAATAGAGTGACATTTCTTGTTTTAGGTGAAAAACCATACAAATGTGAATTTTGTGACTATGCTGCAGCCCAGAAGACCTCTCTGCGGTATCACCTGGAGAGACATCACAAGGACAAGCAGACCGATGCTGCTGCTGAAGTCAGGAACGAGGGGAAAAACCAGGAGACGGAAGATGCACTTCTAACCACTGACAGTGCGCAAACCAAAAATCAGAAAAGATGTTTTGATGGTGCCAAAGATGTTAAAGGCAGCTCACCTGCAAAGCAACTGAAGGGGATGGCCCCTGCCTTTCAGAACATTCTGGGCAGTGCTGTCCTCTTAGCAGTACACAAAGATACTCAGGATTTCAGTAAAAACGCAGCTGATGACAGTGCCGATAAACTGAGCAAAAATCCTGCCCCTGCTTATTTGGACGTGTTAAAAAAGAGACCAGCAGTTGAACCTCAGGCACACAACCTCACCTGCAGAACAGAAGTGGACGTGGCCCCTCACCCAGACGGCCGGGTGGCCCATCACCTCCAGGTCGGCCACAGAGAGAAGAAAGCGGAGGTCGATGCCAACTGTCAGGAGAAGCCCTTAAACTTATCCCTCGGGGCTTCCCACTGCTGCCCGGCAGCTTCTTTGGGTAAAAGTGTGACCACGAGTACCACCTGCCCGTTCTGCACCTTCAAGACATTTTATCCAGAGGTTCTAACGATGCACCAGAGACTGGAGCATAAGTACAACCCAGATAGCCACAGAAACTGTCGGAACAAGTCTCTGCTTCGAAGTCGACGGACCGGATGCCCCCCAGCTTTACTGGGGAAAGATGTGCCTCCCCTCTCGAATCCCTACAAGCCCAAGCCCAGGCCCGCCTTCCCAGCGCAGCCCAGACCCCTGCCGTCCGAGAAAGCGAAGCCCACCCCACCGGGGCCCGGCAAAGCCCCTCTGACTTCAGGGATCGACTCCAGCACTTTAGCCCCCAGCAACCTGAAGTCCCACCGGCCGCCGCAGAGCCTCGGGGGGCTGGGGGCCGCGGCCCGGCAGCCGCCTTCCGAGATGTTCGCCAAAGCCAGCGCGACCCCGGCCGCGGATAAAGCCAAGCGGCTGGAGCCCAAGCCCAAGCCTCAGCCTCCTGCCGGGGCCCCGGCCCAGCCCGCCCCAGGCGGCGCCCTCAATGGCTGCAGTGACCACACCCCCAGGAATGACGGCCTCTGGGCGCCACCGGCCCGGGACTACTTCTGCGGCCGCGGCGCCGAGCCGGACGAGCCGCTCCCCAAGCGGCCAAGGGTCGGGGCCCCGGCCCGCGATGGGGACCAACCCGGCCCCCACTACCGGCGGCCCTTCGACCTCCCCAAGTTCCATGTGGTGCACGGCCTCACGTCGCTGCTGCCCCCCGAGTGCGCGTGCCCTCCGCCCACTGCGCTGCCTGCGCGGCCCCGTTTCTTGGCCACCGGCGAGGCGGATGCGGCCGTGCTGCCCGCGCAGAAGCCCTTCGCTGCGGCTGGAGCCCTGTTCCCCTGCGGCCCTGCGGGCCCCGCGGCCGGGTCGGCGCTGGAAGGTGGGTGTCCTGGAGATGGGGGCTTCCGGGAGGGCGAGACGTTCCGAGACCGGGCAGTGGTTCGGGGCCCCCAAACTCGGCCCTACAGGATGAAAGCTTATTCCCCAGTGTTTCATTTCGCTCTTTTAATTTAATTTTCTCCCTGGTTGGGAGAATGGTGAAAAGCGCTTGAGGACCCAGGAGTCTGATGTCAGGTGTCATTTACGCCCGCTCACCTGACTTCGTCACGGTCCAGTTTTCTCCTTTGCACGTGTGTGTTGCGTCCAGCGCTCCAGCCCACCCTGGGAGGTGGGAGCCCGGAGGTGGGGTACTTCTGTCCATGTCTCACCACCCCTACTAGACTGTGAACTCACTCAGGGCAGAAAATGAGTTTTATATAACTTTGGTATGCAGCCCTGTCAGGTGCCCAGCACAGGGTGGTGCCAGGGGTGCTCAGTAAATACCCATGAGGACCCTTGATCCACCAGAGCAGAAGGCTAAGAACTGCTGGTTAAACAATCTTTTGAACAGCTTGATGTTCAGACTTACAGAACTGCACTGCCTTCTTTAGCCTTTGTTAAATACTTAAGTGAATTGTAGAAAGCACAGTTTTTCCCTGTATTGTCCATTACGCTCATAGGTACTTTGGTGTCTTTAACGCCCTTGCTAACTCATGACAGTTTCATAGAGGTGTCTGACACATACCTGTGCCTGCAAAAAAGTAGATCAGAGTGTCGTGGGGACCTGTCCCCCTTGGAAAACGTGATGAAACCACCATGCCTTCTTTTGTCGGATATAAACTCTGCAGGTTTGTCCGTCCCAAAGGGACAAAGCCATTTTGAACCTCTCAGTTTGTATTTATTTCAAATTAAAGATTCTGTGTGGTGACAATGCTCTATCAAGGATGGCTTGATGCCAGTTGATCTGATAGGGACAGCAAATTAAACAATTGCTTTCATACAGTCCAGTGACTTTTATAAAAATTCTGATGAAGATATAATTTTTGCAGCCTTTTGATTAGAAGCGTCCCTTTTTTTCCCCCTCCTCGGCACTTAAAATGGACATGAGTCATAACTGTGTCTTTACTTGAAGAGAAAAGGCTCTGTGTTGCAAGTAAATCAGTCTTTTTTTCCCTCCTCCTCCACACAGTTTTGGTTCATGATACACAAAGCTTTAAAATCCTTATGCTGCTGTTTCCTTTTAGCTTTTTAATTTTTACTGATGACCACCTAGCACTTAGATAATTTTAGCTTTAGTGACTTAAAATTCTGTGCTAAGAAATGTCCTCGTGGCATTTAAAACCATTTCACCTTGTAAGTAACTTTATAACATGTATGCATCTTATGTGTTCTGGTCACCTTGTCAGTTAGGAATTTTGAAAATTGACTTCTAACATCCCACACATTTTACCTAACTGTTGAACTTAATTCTAAATGCCCTTTTATGCTTTTTTTTTTTCAATCAGGAAAAAGGCCTGTGTCCTATCAACACTTATCTAGCAGCATTCTACAGAAGAGGAACTATGAGAATTTTATTGGGAACGCACATTATCGACCAAATGACAAAAAAACTTGATTCCCTATTTTGGGGATGAAAGGTGAGCACATATAATGCATTGGTTTTACTTAATTGAAAATAAACCATCTAGCTTATCCAGTTTAATAATAAAAAGTAAAATTGCTTTGAATTTGACTTTTGAAGTGTCTTAAAACAGAGTCCTCCCGGTCTCTGCATATCAGCGGCGATGATAATGGTAAAAACAACAATAGCAACTGGAAGTTACTAAGCATTTGTTTCATGCCAGGCGTTGAGTGAAGTGTTTTATCGCCATCAGCTCATTTAATCCTTCTTACAGCATCAGGTCAGGGGTTAGCCAACTGCCTACCACCTGTTTTTGTCAATAAAGTTTTATTGGCACACAGCCACATCCATTCCTTTACGTATTGTCTGTGACTGCTTCGTGCCACAGCAGCAGAGGTGGGTAATTGGGATAGGGACTTCATGGCCTGCAAAGCCGAGAATATTAACTGTCTGGCCCTTTACAGAACAAGTTTGCCGATCCCTGGGTTAGGAGGTCCTGTGCCCACTTTACAGATATGGAGACTGAGACTTGGATTATGTAACTTGCCCAGCGCCTTACTCTGCCTACTTTTGGTCGTAGGTCTGCACAGTCCAAGGCCTGTGCCCCAACCCTCCAGTTTAAGAGCTTGTTCAAAGCCTTTATAAATCCTTATCTGTTGGGGGAGGGGAGTGGGACAGAGCAAGTAGGTTTATTTCGACTTTTTGGTTCACATGGCAAATGTATCTAACGGTAGCTACCCCAAAGCCTCAGTGTTCTTGGAGTTGTACACGTGTTAGTTTAGTTACTTCCAAGTTTGGGCAGGGGGCATGATGTCTGTGTGAGAGTCACACTAGGATGCTTTTAAAAATAAATTGAATGGAAAGATTGGGGCTCGTGGACCGATCTAGTTCCCTCCCAGATAACTCTTGTCCTTTCAAACCACCACCATATCCCCATGGAGCAGACTCTTGACTGAGTGCCTGCTAGATCTAGGTACAGAGATAAAGGCTCATGGACTAGGGCAGAATTTCTTCTTCTGTTTTCACTGGGACACATGGGGCCCGTCAGCCTCTGCAGCTCTACATCCTTCTCTCCCGCTCAGGTGATGCCAGTGGTGTGAGACTGGTGTCATCACAGGAATGAGATTAAATCCACTCTGCCTTAAAACCTGAAAACAGAAAATTTATAGGTTGTAAGCAATAGATTATTTGCACTGCATGTAACAGCAGATGGGAACCGTCCTGTTTATCCAGCTCCGGCCTCTTCCTGCAGCCTCTGGGCTACTCTGCTTGCATTTCTCTCTCCCCGGGAACATTCTTCCTGCACCCTCTTTGCCAAACAACCTCGTTCTGAGACTTCAGGACCAGCTCACGTATCATCTCTGCAGAATGTTTGCCGGGAACTGGGGCTTCCCTGTTTGTGTTCCGTCTGAGCTGTGGTTCTTACCCATTTGTGCCCATCTTACCTGGGCGTCGGCCTTCCACTCCGAGCTAAGCTGAGGAGGGGTCTCCTTCGTTCAGTGGCTGGCCCATCGCTGGGAATTTCAGCCATACAAGTCAATAGGTGTTGGCTGAACAAATATTGTTACACTCTGTGCCATGAATTTCCCTTTCATAGGGTATAAACTTCCAGAGTTTCTTATAGGTGGCAGTTGCCTTTGGCAACTGTCAGATATGAATTCTGGTTCTTGGTTAAATCATCTTCATTAAATCACTGTTAAGTATATATTAGCACCCCCTAAATAGTGCAGCTTTTATTTATTTAGACTCCTGAGACTTTGGTCACAAAATTTAAGCTTAAATGGAACCCATTGCATTTCTAGATCCCTTTAGCTCTATTTATTTATTATACTTCTTTTTTCTTTTTTAAGACTTTTGTATACTGTATTTAGTTTTATCCTAATCATCTTTAAACCTTTCCCCCTCCCCCCCTTAGGTCTTGATGGATATAAATGTGTACTCTCCATGAAATTGAATTAGTTCATCTTTTGAAAAAGCAGATGGTGAAAGCTACTGAAATAAGCTGTGATTGTACTGTACATATATAAAGAACACTACGGTTTTGTAAAGTTGTTCTGTTAACTTTTGTACCAAATAGCAATAAAAACTATAGTTGGAACAGTTGGGTTGTACACAAATGGAGACCGGACATCTCTATTTTGCCCTGAATAATATTTTTTTTAGAATTGACCAAATAAGAAGTGGAGTTTTTTTGCATACTTGAGCGCTGCTGAAAAGAAATCATTTGGGCTGGGGGGTGGGATGGGGAGAAAGTATATAACGCTTGCACCTCAGGTAAAACTGTAAATATATGTTGTAAACCTGCTTGTTTAAAACTGTGTGTATTCTTTTCTCTAATGTTGCTCATCACTTGGAGCATGTTTCTGCTACTTGTCCTCTTTCATTTAAAATGTATGTTTTTTAAAAAATTTCTCAATGATTTGTATTATGTTAAATCCTCCGCAGTCTGTTGTCTTAACAGAATTGTTAACAGAAGCATTGACCCCCTATGAATATGTGCTGCATGTACGGAGATCAGCCATTCTGAATTTGGTGCCCTTTTACTGCAAATTTCGGTATGTCATCTGAGAAAGACCCAGATCCACCGTCCTTTTCTGAGGGAATGGCATGGTTTGTGGGATTTTTAAGTGTGTGTATCTACAGGGAAACATTTCCTCTGTAGGCCAGCCACACATTCAATAAGCGTACCAAATCGTATGTGGAGTTACTTAAATTTGTTTTCTATCAAATTAATCATTTTTGTTGGACAATTCCTGGGTTTTTCTGGCATTTGCCTAAATTCATATATAAAAATATAAACACTAAATTGTACATGTGAATTATATATATATTGGAAACAATTTTAAAAGAAATGAAAGTTTTGGGGTAATTTTAGGTTTGCATTTGGAAGTCTTGGTGTGTCTGGCATTTGGGTTAACTGTGGACACACTCGGGTTAATTACAGACACGTGGATTTTGCAGGAGTGCGTGCTGGCTGAGTTTTCTGGTACTCAGGGGAGAGGTAATCTGTTTTGAGACCTCAGTTGTCTTCCCATTTTTGGTTGTTTTGAAGCAGCAGCGTTTTTCTCAGTGTACATGCAATTTGGGTTTTAATGAGAGGCTAGCCACCAGCTGGCTTACTAGATGTTTTAAACTTCTATTCTCTTAATCCGCTGTCCCATGGCTGAGTGTATTCTGCAGTACCTGGGTTTAGCGACCACAAAATTCTTCATTAACAAAACTGTTTCAAAAGTAAATTTGCACTGTTAATTTTTCTTGCCCTGCCCTTCTCCATTAGAGCAAGGGTAATGTCCTCAAAGAATCCTGATGTTTTTTTGTTTGTTTTCATTATGCAACATGACACCTACTCGATAGAAAAGTCTTAACTCCCAGGTGAAAAGGGAGACCTGGTTTGAGATCAGTCTGCTGGCATCGTGATGAAGTGCTTTGTATCAGGAAAGTGTACACTATTTACCTTTCTTCCTGTTCACAAGCTGAGCCATATGTACATAATCTAGATTTTTGTTTTCATAGTTTTGCACTTTTATAGCCTACTTTTGAAGATTAACACATTTGCAAGATGATTGACCTGATCCTTACCTAATCCAATGAGTGTTACAGAAAGCTTGCTGTGATGATAAATATAAATCCTAAAAGGGGATACATGATAATAGAGGGCTGAAATTTAAATCTGTATTTAAAAAAAAAAAAATCACCAAATCTATTTGAAAACAAGTCAGTTCGTGTTATGCTGAAATTTTTGGGGGCTTTCAGATTTCTCCTTCTTAACCACATTTCTGAGTGCATAAAAATATCAGTTTTTTTTCTTTCCACAGCCCTTGTACTCCAAAATGTGTTTTTTGTTTTTTTTTTTGTCCATCAGTATTAACTATTGGGATACTACTGGTTTTGTGTTTTTTTTTTTTCTTTGAGACAACAGTACATATAATAGAGGTACAATCTGTTGGATTTTTGTTTATGTATTTATTTCATTCCAGTTTGATTTATTTTAATTGTTGATACTTAAGTTGTCAAACCATAGACATTACTTGTTTTATTTATGATATATTTCAGCTTAAAGTTATGTTATTATATGTGGATGTAAATATAGATTTGGTGTTTTGCAGTCTTGGGCTTTGGTCTTTATTGTGTCCCTGCTTTCTGATTTTGTTTTAACTTTTTATAAATGTAATTTTAGACATACACCATAATAGATTAATATAATGAGTCCCCATGTGCTCGTCAGCAACACTTTGCCAGTCTCTTTGTGATTCCCCACCCCTTTCCTGAGTATTTTAAAGCAAATCTTAGACATAATTTAATTTCATTCCTCAGACACTTCTAAGTATCTCTGACAGATAAGGACTTTTCCTGATCACACCTAACTAAGCGGAAAACGATTTCTCATAACTGACCTCCATGTCTGTCTGCATTCCCTGGTTGTCTGAGAAACGTCTTCTGACAACTGGTAAGTTGCAGTCAGGATCCAAACAAGATCCACTTACTTGGTTTAGTTGATAGGTTTCTTAACCCGATTTTAATCTTAACCTTCTACCCCCGACACACACACACACACACACACACACACACACACACACACACACACACACACACACACACACACACACACACACACACACACACACACACACACACAATGACATCTTATTTATCTGCCCTTCCTTCCTCAGAACTTGGCCATTTGTGGTGCCTGGGTGACATCTCTGTGCCAGTGTCTGGGACTTGGGCACCTGATGTTAATCCAATTGTACAGCCTTTCAATGAGATTCTACTTCCTAGTGTGAATGGGACATACTCATGTGACAAAAGATTTCCAACCTGTGAGTTTATGGAAAGTTATACCAAAGAAGAAAAAAAAAAATCACATTTCTTTTCTGCCCTTTACCCTTATTCGTCACAGTGAAATTGCATCCTCACTTTTGCACACACATCAAACTCGCGAACGTCTATGGCTCCTATGGACTGTAGCCATAGAATCAGAATCACCTGGCATGTCTCCCAGTCCGACCTCCCCTGGAGCAGGGTTGAGAAACCGGAATGCCTACCAAGCACACCAGGTGATTCTTATTTACTCCAAAGAGTGAGAAGTTACCTAAGGTTCCTGGATATTCTATTTGGGCAGCTGTAATCTCATCATAATGATGGTTAAAGTGTCCCTGGGCTTCGAGCCTCACAAGCATCATTGTCAGTGGACTGATTGCCATCCTCAGTGCCCCAGGGACTTTCACTTTAACCCGCAGCAGCCCCAGCAGGGATTTTAGGAATGGGTGGATCTTTCCCTTCCATGCCTCTTGACATGGCAGGACCCGGCAGGACCCAGGGTTCGGGGCTCTGTCCGCATTGGTCCAGCCTCAGGACTGTCCATGCCCTGGCCCTGCCCCTGAGCCCAGATGTGTCGCTCACAGCTGCCTCTTGCACATCTGCACCCGGGTCCCCAGCTGGCATCTGAGCTCAACGCGCCCGGAATGATGGCAGCCCATGACAGCCCGCCTTCCTCCCTCTGTGGAATGGACCAAACCCTTTTCAGTCACCCTGGACTCCTCTTTCTCATTTCCCGTCCAATCTAAGAGCAAACTTGTTCCCTCCATTCCTTCAAAACACATCCGGACACATGGCCGTTTCCCGTCACCTCCATTGCCATCACCCTAGACCAAGATACGAGCTTCACCTTGATGACTTCACCTTTTTAGTCTCCCCTCTTCCCTCTTTAACCTCTTCTTCCATCTAATCACGTGGCTGCCAGAACTACCTTTTACAATAGAGGTCATTTTACCCCATCCTTGCTCAAACCCTGCAATGATCTTACATGACTCGCAGTATAAAACCCAATCCTGGCCATGGCTTTGCTCACCAGGCCTGACCCCTGGTTTCCCCCATCCCCTCCTCTCATTGATTACGGCAACCACAGGGGACTTGGTTGTCCTTCTGGAACATCTTAGGCACCTTCCTCTTTCAGCAGTGATGCCCTTGCTGTTTCATGCCTGGTACCTCCTTTATACCTGGTACCTTGGATAATCCACGTTCAAGTGCTCGTGCGTCACCAGCCCCCAAGTCTCTCCAGCCCTCTCCGTCTCTGGATCTGGCATTATTTTTCTTCCTAGCACTCAGCACCACCTGCCATTATAATGTGCATTTGTTTGGTCTTCCCCCAGTTGCAGGTGAACTCCCTGAGGGCAGAAATTTGTTATCAATGTATCCCCAGGCCTATGCAGAGCTTGGCACTCTTAATATTTGTTGGCAGAACAGATGGATGGATGGAAAGATGGATAATATATGTGGTTTATTCTAGCCCAGTAATTCATTAAAGACGGAGAGGTGTTTGCCTAGAATTATGTCAGAATAACCTCATACCTTTGAAATTAATTACTGAGTTCCTTGACATAAGCATTTCCATGGCAACAAATGTAATTCACGCTCACCACTGCTTAGTTTATTTTTGCTTATACATCAGTATACAAAGTGAGAGGAGTTTTACCGAGAGGATGATTGTGGGTGGGACTGGTATTTTAGAGGAATAAACGCTAGGATTAATAAATAGCTAGGATTGAGAGAGCTTTGGTCTGGAGTACTTGAATGATTGCTTTTTTACTGGGTGTGCGTGTTTGTGAGGGTGTGAAGGATGTGAAGATGGCCTTGAGGGCAGAATTTGATAATCAGGTTGCAGGAGAGCAGAGATAGTGCCTGGAAAAGTGTATTATTCACGTCTGAGAAGTTTAGCCATTCACAAATCACCGATATATATGCAGAAAAAGTTTTCCTAGGTCTATGCCAATCCAAGCATCATTTGTTGTAGGAAAGGTTGACAGAATTTGGCCATTCTGAAGACTTTTGGCTTCAGAATCCCTTTACACCCTTAAAAATTCTTCAGGGTCCTCAAAAGTTTTTTATGTGGGTTATGCCTATTGATATTTACCATATTCTGGTTAAAACGGAATTAAAACTTTAATTCATGAGGAAAAACAAACCCACTACATGTTAATATAAATAACATATCTTTTCATGGTAGATAACAAAATTTCCAAGGCAAAAACATTTTATGAGAAGAATAGCATGGTTTCACTTTTTTGTCACTGTCACTAGTGTCTTACTGCCCTGCATTCAGTCTTTGGGGACATCCCACACCATGTGGCCTCTGGAAAACTCCACTCGAGAGTGTGAAGATCAAATAATTTCCTGGTATTAGATCTTTTGACCCTTGGACCCCCTGAGGGGTCTTTTGGACCCGTAGGAGGTCCCTGGACCACACTGTTAGGACTTTTGGAATAATACAGTTGACTGAGGGCTTTACAGAAGACAGAGGTATTGCTTGATGCCTCCTGTATACTCCATTAAAAAACCCTGATTTTGCACAAAAGAGCAAATACTGCATGATTCCACTTAGAATAGTCCAGTCCACAGAGACAGAAACTAGAATGGTGGCTGCCAGGAGCGAGGGGTAGGGGAGAAAGATGAAGAGTTTAACGGGGACAGAGTTTCAGTTTGGGAAGATGAAAATGTTCTGGAGATGGAGGGTGGTTATAGAAGCACAACAACGTAAATGTGCTTGATGCCACTGAGTTTTACACTTGAAAACGGTTAAAATGGTAAATTTTGTGTTATGTGTATTTTACCACAGTACAAAAAGCCCATTAATTTAAAACTACAAGCACAATATGTCTTTATGAAGAAGCAAGCTTCGTGTAAATCTATAACGTAGAAAGTGAAACTTCCTCCTCTAAAATAACCACCTTTAATAGTTCAGAATCCATGTCTTCTGATTTTTCGTTGAGCATTTACTTAATAGAAAAGCATGAAGGGGCTTTACATGCATTATCTTAAGGCGGAGAATTTATTCTCACCATTTGACAGATGAGGAAGCCGAGGCCCAGAGAATTTAAGTAACCTGTCCATGGCTGGTAAAGGGGTTGAGCTAGGTCTGTACTTTTAACATAGAGATGGGTAGCTGGTTATAGTTTCTACGTGAGTTTTTGTAAAGTGTGAATATTTCTGTGAATTAAGCTAAAGCAGTTACTGGGGTTTGATTACATTTGGGACCAAACCAGTCTCTAGTCATGAGGAAGGCGATGAGCACAATTCACTTTTGCCGAATTGCACTTGAGAGGTGCGTTCTTAAAGACAGTCAATAATCGAACACTTAGAATAATTCAAGACTATTTTCCCCGTGGAACTGACCAAGACCCCAGATATTTTAACCCTGGAAAGTGCTAAATAAACTACACCACCAGGTGGCGCTGTTGTGAACAAGCTTCGTTTACTCGTCCAACCAGCTTTGCTATTGAACTATTTGGGACAAAATTTCCGAAGACAGAGCAATAGTGATTTGTGTTATTGCAAATGCTGCAGGGACTATGAGACTCTATTAATGTGATTTTATTGAAATATTTAACATTTTTGTAGTTCAACATCCCACGAGCTAACCTTTATGTTCATTACTCAGTGACTGTAACTCTGCAGTAGAATGACACCACTTCTATTTTGATGTTTATTTCCGGGAATGCCCCAAACCCAGTTTAATTAAAAAAAAAAAAAAAAAGGAAGAAAGAAACTGGTCACCGTCGTCTTCTCCTCTTTGCCTCAGATGTTGGCTTCAGAGAGAGCCAGGGGCAGGATGGAGATGCCTCTGCCTTCTAGTTTACAGGGAGGATGTGGGGCAGGAAGGTACAGGTTCAAATCAGTGATCCTGGAGAGTGGGGGGAGGGTGTGGTGAAGTCCCAACATTAAAGGAAATCTAGTCCTGGAGGAAGGAGCCTCTCGGCTCCAGGGGGAGCAGATTGACCTTTGCCCTCCCGCCCTCTCCTCTTTCTCTACGAACCCATCCTGCTTTCCTGTCTCCCTGCTTCTCTTCCCTCCCCCCTCTCCCGCCTTCTAAGGTGACTCCATCAAGAACTTCCGGAAGTAGATCTGGCTTTACTGTGGCTCGTGCAAAGGTCCTGGGTTACTCAAGAACAGTGAAAAGGCGCAGGTGGCCGGCTGGCCAGGTGGCTGAGGAGACAGGAGATGGGGACCTGCTGGCTGTTGGAAGGATTTGACTTTTGCTCTGAGCGTGATGGGGAACTACTGAGGGCTTTGAGCAGAGGATTAACATGATTGGACTTAGTCGCAGCCATATTCCAGCTCCATGCCGGGGCATGGTCATTGAGTCACTGAGGCTACCTCCAAGTGGGGTTGAACTTTCACACAGTAGAGACCCTGTGGGGCTGCTCATCCCACCATGTTGAACTTGATTCCCATTCCTGGAAGGCCCCACCTTTTGGTGCATCTGAACCCCATGAGGAAGGTCGGGAGGGCTTCCTGGAAGTGTCACCTAATCTGAGACTTGCACATGGACCTGAGAGGGTTTGCGCCTGCTGTTCCCTTCCAACTTCCCTCTGGAGGTTGAAGGCAGAAAGACCCACTTCAGGGATCATCAGTAGGTGGGATCCACTTGAATAAGAGAATTTTCTGCCAGGGCAGGGTTTGAAGAGGCTGCAGAGGTGCTGGTTAGCCGGTTAAGGAGTTTCCATTATCATGTGGCCAACAGATGCAGGGTGCAAAGCTGCAGGACGACAAGATCCATGGTTTTATCGACCAGAAGCAGTAAGGCAATGTCAAAAGTCAACAGCAAGACTTGAACTTTTGGTTGAACTTGTATTAACTCTCCCTCATTATTATCAGTTAGTTTTGAAGGTGAGCAGGCAAGTGTAGCAAATTGGAAAATGGAATCCTCTAATGACTCTTTTTATTGCCTTTTGCTGATCCTTAATATAAAGCAAATAATGGTAAATCACAGCCAGCTCAATGGCTTCCTTTCATCTACAATACAAACGATGCCTGGGGTTGAGAAGTTTACAGATTTTCAGAAGTAGCATCCGCCTGACTGGACCCCAGCTGACACAGCGAGGTCTTACTTTATGCAAATTTGAAATTGTGAGTTAGATACATGTTGGCGTTCCATGGTACGCACCAAATTTGCAATAGTGTGAATGCTGCAAAATTAGAAATTCTCTGAGAATCTTCATTCAGGCAGTGTGGACTGAAGGTTGGGGACACATCATTGCCACATGGTGGCGCCCGTCATCAGGTAAACAGAAACGTGGGTGCTCCTTTGTTGAGATGTGAATTATGTGGCTTCAAATGATGCATTTTCTTCCCTTGAAAAACAAGCAGCTGCTGTGTAGTTCCAAGCTGGATTTGTCTTTGAAACCAAAGGGCATGTGACATAAGAAAACATTAAAAAATTCAACTGAAATGTTGTAGCTGATAGCGTTTCCTTATGTCATAGCCCGTTCCATACTGTTGAAATGGCCATTTATGTAAAAATAAACAACATCACACATGCAAATGGTTAAAACAGACAAATAGTGTTTATAGTGCAAAACGAGGGTCTTGCACTACCTCCCTACTCCCTCAGTGCCGCTTTTCTGATGCAAGACCGTTTTTCCAAGCTTCTACTGGCATTACCAGCGTTATGGCTACTAGCTCTTGTCTCTCGAATCCTCTCCATTCCACTGTGCCAGGATTTTTAGCTTGCCCGTTGCAGTGTTTCTCAGTGGGGGCACTGTTGGCATTTTGGGGGGGACAAAGTTGTGTGGCGTGGGACTGACCATTTATTGTAAGACGGAACGTTAGCATTCCTGCCCACACCCCTACCCAAGGTGGAGGATCTACCTGTTACGTGAGAAAAATATTTCCAAGTGTCCTTGGGGTGGGCAGCACCTCCTTCAGTTGAGAACAGCTACTCTGCTGCGGACCTTCTGCCTCCCCTCTTGTGAAATGATGATAATGATGGTGTCTGCCCCGTCTCATCACATCTCTGCTTCCACTTCTCAATTTATGTTATTTGTACTTTTTCTGTTCCATGTTCAAGACTGGTGACACTTGATCTGGGTTCTGGAACCATAAGAACCATAAGAACGTTGTCCATACTTATCGAGTTTGATTCTAAAAGCTGAAAAATCAGTAGTTATAACTATGCAAGTGTCTCTATGCCTTTACCTATTCTGGATATTTCATACAAATGGACTCATACAATATGGACCTTTTTGTGCCTGGCTTTTTCACTCAGCGTCATGTTTTGAAGGTTTACCCATGTGACAGCAGGAATCAGTGCTTTGTTCCTTTTCACGGCTGAATAATATTCCATTGTATGGATATGGCACATTTGTTTATCTTCCATTTGTTGATAGGCATTTGGGTTGTTTCTGCCTTTTGGCTGTTGGGAATAGTGCTGCTAGGAACTTGCACGTACACGTTTCTGTTTGAATATCTGTTTTCAGTTCTTTTGAGTATATACCTAGGAGTGGAATTGTTTAGTCATACGGGTTACTGTATCACATACACTTTTTTTTTCTTTTATTTTTCAATAGGAAAACCCATTCTTAGTGTGTTACTTTCCCCCAGACCTTTAGTCTAAACGATAGTAATTGCACTTTACGATTGAGTCTTGAGTGCCTGGAACAGTGATAAACAGGAGTTGCTAAAGAAATATATTTTATTTTAAATATTACTAAATATATATTTAATGAGTAAATGAATGAATAATAGTGACTGAGGCAACCCTTCATGGCAAAACCCACCAAGACTTCTGTTGTGCTAGTCAGTGAATTGGTACCCTATTAATTACAACATTTGAAAAATTGTTGTATAATATGGGCATAAAATTCTCTATGAGAACTGATTATAGTGAATGTTTATTGACTCCTTATTCATGCCAAGGAGCATAGGCTGTATTTTGTTTTTAGTTTCTGGTTTTTCTGTCTCAGTCTCACAAGTTATGTGTGGCGCCTGCTGGTCCATTTTATTGATTAGAAAACTGAGCCTGCAGCCATCAAAAGAAACGAGATTGAGTTATTTGTAGTGAGGTGGATGGACCTAGAGTCTGTCATACAGAGTGAAGTGAGTCAGAAAGAGAAAAACAAATACCGTATGCTAACGCATATATATGGAATCTAAAAAAAAGGTCATGAAGAACCTAGGGGCAAGACAGGAATAAAGACGCAGACCTACTAGAGAATGGACTCGAGGATATGGGGAGGGGGAAGGGTAAACTGGGACAAAGTGAGAGAGTGGCATGGACATATATACACTACCACATGTAAAATAGCTAGTGGGAAGCAGCCTCATAGCACAGGGAGATCAGCTCGGTGCTTTGTGTCCACCTAGAGGGGTGGGATAGGCAGGGTGGGAGGGAGACGCAAGGGGGAGGAGATATGGGGATATATGTATAGGTATAGCTGATTCACTTAGTTATAAAGCAGAAACTAACACACCATTGTAAAGCAATTATACTCCAATAAAGATGTTAAAAAAAAAAGAAAACTGAGCCTGGGAGGGGGTGTCCACCTAGCAGTGGAGCCTAAATTCACACCCTCATCTTAGAGCAGTCTCTACTTAATTGGACTACTTTCTCTGGAACACTCAGAACCTAGACACGAGGACAGGTAGAGAGGGAACTTGAGTTTTATTAGGGAAAGCCCATTAGAGCCACTTCCTTAAACGGTGGCCCCGGAAAGGTTTTTTCCCAGGCAATGGTAATGCAGCCTCTGTCCACAAGGGGGCAGTATTTGCTCAGAATAGCAATCGTAAGGGAACAAAGGCCGCAGTCACCAACAGTGGGCTGGCTGCTGGGTTTCTAGGCCAACTTTAGGAAATTAATCAACGACTGTAGATCGCTGGGTCAACAAATATAAAACAGACCAGGCATCAGCTCCGAAAACCACAGCGAGGATTCTCACCTCTTCCATGGGAGGGAAAGGGCTCACAGCACACGCTCCCACATGTCTGCCTGACGATTGCATCAGAGCTGCCCAAGCGTGGTACCTGGTTTACCCCCTCCCTGTGCTGGTTGTCACAGACAGATGAGGACCCAAAGAAAGGGCACCGCTTCCCTGAGGAAGAACTTTCTAACTCGAGGGCAGCCAAGTGCATGACAAACATCTCAAAAGCAGCTGAAAGCGACTGTCCAAGAAGACCTTCCATTGGGTTGGGGAGGCCAGGGTGCTCAGATTTTTGGAATTTCATTAATCAATAACACTGAAAAACTGGTGTCATCATAGGGGTGGATATCAAGTTTTGATCTTGCCAGTTAAGGGGATAAAAAAGTACAGTTGGCTTTTACTATTGCCATGATTTCATAAAAGACAGGGCAAGACAGTTGGAAAAATATGATGAAGACTAAAGGGTAATCCTTTAAATTGGATAAAAAAGAAAATTTCATGAAAAACAAATCCGTGAAAACTTCATTAAGACTCGAGGAGACATTCTTCTAAAGGTGTTAATTCTTTTGGCTTGAGAGAAACTTGTTAAGGAAATCAAGATTCTAAGGGCAAGTAACTCGTCTGAATTTCCCTAAATGTATTGCTTGTTTCTACCAGACTGGAGGAGAGTTCACCTTTCCTGAGCATTTGCAACGGGCTGTGCATTTTCTTTCTTTCCTTTCTTTCTTTCTTTCTTTCTTTTCAAATTGAAGTATAGTTGACACAGTATGATATTACTTTTAGGTATACAACATGGTAATTCCATATTTTTGTTTTTTATGTACTGACATTTAATTCTCGTGACTCCCCTTTGAGACAGGAACTTGATATCATTCCCATTTTACAGGGAAGGAAACTAGACCTTGAGGCGTTTATGTGACCGGCAGACAGCTGGTGAGGCGGAGGTGCTGAGATTTGAACCCAGAATATGGAGCGAGCATCCCCTCCCCACCACCGCACCTAACCACTGGGCCACAGAGCTTTGCCGTTCCCTGGTTGCTCCAGGTTGCTCTGGAAAGAAAAGACATGGGTTTCCTGATAAATTAAAAAACAACCACCACCCCAGTAGACCCTCAAAAAGGAAAATCACCCGTACTTTTCCAGTTTCGAGGCAGCTAATGTGTGACCATGATTCTTTTCATTATTTAAAAAAAAATTGTTATGTTTTGAGGTTGAACTTTATAAAGGAATTTGCATCCTCCCTGGCTCACTTAAAAGTATAAAATAAAGCATTTTCCCCAGTTATCAATATCCTCCATACCGTAATTTTTGAAGGTTGTAACATCCCCCATTGATGAATGAAATGTGTATTTTGACGCTACTGCCCTGTGCTTAGTGTCCTGGTCTGTTTGGGCTGCTCTAACAAAGCACCACAAACTGGGTGGCTTATAAACAACAGAACTTTATTTCCCACGGTTCTGGAGGCTGGAGGCCTGCGGTCGGGGGTCAGCGTGGCAGGGTGAGGGCCCTCTCCTGGGTGGCAGACTTCTCGCTGTGTCCTCACATGGTGGAAGGGGCTAGGGCCTCCTTGATAAGGCACCCTCCCACTCTGGAAGTCTTCACCCACACGACAGATCACCTCCCAAAGGCCCCATCTTCTAAAATCATCACACTGGGCATGAGGATTTCCACATATGAATTTTGGAAGAACAAACATACGGACCACAGCACTTACATTAAGTTGATCCAAGTGTTAATTGTTTATAAAAAAGATTGCATTGGATATCTTTGTGCATTTAGCTTTTTTCACATTTCCGATTTCCTTCTGGCTAGATTTTTTGGAAGCAGAATTATTGGGTCAAAGGCTAGACTATTTATTAATTTTTTCCCCCAGTTTTACTGAGAAACAATTGACAGACATCACTGTATAAGTTGAAGGGCTACAGCACGATGGTTTGATTTGTACATATTGTGAAATGATTACACAACAGGTTCAGCTAACATCCGTCTTCTCATCTAGATGCAATAAAGTTTCAAGAGAACACAATGCTCTCATTTGTTTACATGTTGTCTGGGGTTTCTGTGTTACAATAACAGAGCTGAGTAGTGGCAACATGGAAGGTTATAGCTGGCAAAGCCTAAAACATTTACTATCTGGACCTTCACAGAAATAGTTTGATCTAGCATCTCTTTAATTAATTAATTAATTAATTTTTCTTGATGTACAGTTGATTTATTATATTAGTTTCAGGTGTACAATATAGTGATTCAATATTTTTATAGATTATACTCCATTTGTAGTTATAAAATACTAGCTATATTTCCTGTGCTATATAATATATCCTTGTAGCTTATTTATGTTATACATAGTAGTTTGCACCTCTTAATCCCCTCCCCTTACTTTGCCCCTTCCCTTCCCTTCCCTTCCCCTTCCCTCTCCCCACCGGTAACCTGTATCTGTGAGTCTGTTTCTGTTTCGTATTATTTGTTCGTTTGTTTTATTTTTTAGATTCCACAGGTAAGTGATAACATACATACAGTATTTTCACTGGACTTATTTCACTAAGCATGATACCCTCCAGGTCCATCCACGTTGTTGCAAATGGCCAAATCTCATTCTTTTTTTTAAAATTTATTTACTTATTTATTTTTGGCTGTGTTGGGTCTTCGTTTCTGTGCGAGGGCTTTCCCTAGTTGCGGCGAGCGGGGGCCACTCTTCATCGCGGTGTGCGGGCCTCTCACTGTCGTGGCCTCTCTTGTTGCGGAGCACAGGCTCCAGATGCACAGGCTCAGTAGTTGTGGCTCATGGGCCCAGTTGCTCCGCGGCATGTGGGATCTTCCCAGACCAGGGCTCAAACCTGTGTCCCCTGCATTGGCAGGCAGATTCTCAACCACTGCGCCACCAGGGAAGCCCCTCATTCTTTTTTTATGGCTGAGTGGTGTTCCATTGTATACATATACCACGTCTTTATCCATTCATCTGTTGATGGACACTTAAGTTGCTTCCCAATCTTGGCAATTGTAAATAATGCTGCTATGAACATTGAGGTGGGTGTAGCTTTCCAAATTAGTGTTTTTGTTTGCTTTGGATATGTCTAGCATCTCTTTAGACTGCCTGTGAGTTCCCCTAAAGACATAATTCTCCTAGAAACTTTTTGAATATTCCAGTAACAAAGCAGACTCTGAGTTAAATAATTATTTCCATAAAATATGTCCAAATTTCTGTTTTAACTCCTTTGTGAAATGAGGCAGAGTATAAATTTTTAAATGTCATAATAAAAGGCCATATGATTTAATCTAATATACATAGAAATATCATCTATAAATTTTCTTATGAGGGAAGAGAACGTATCTCTTTCTATTTAGTCATTTCTGGAGTCTGTTTAATCAGAAACATCTTTTTAAAATTATATTTCATTTTTCAGGAAAAAAATCTGAATGTAAAGAGGAGGCTTATTTCTCAAGGTCCCAGCATCCTAAAAGGGATTGTCTAGGTCCATTTGGGCTGCTATAACAAAAACACCATAGACTGGAGGGCATAGATGACAAATATTTATTTCTCACAGTCCTGGATGCTGGAAGCCCCACAGTTATAAATACCGTAGTGACAATAAGGAAGCTGAAAGCCAAGAGGCCTGGGGTCCAGTCCCAACTCCATTGCAACTTGCTGGGTGACTTTGGGTGGGCCACACAACCTCTCTGGTCATCCCTGGGGAGATGGAGGGATTGTATTAGAGCAGAGGTGACAAACTCCAAGGCCATTAAGGCCAGTAGGTGGCTCAGATGTGAGTGGACATGTGTACCTGTGAATTGGGGAGGGCGGCCTGGGGACCTGGACCCACTTAAAGGGAGCAGCAGCTACTTAGCTCTGGCTGACCGGTGCCAGGTGGGAATGCAAGTCCAATGTCACCAAATCTTCAGATTTTTAAAAAGAAGCCAGAAACCAGGGTATTTACGTGACATCTCCCTTTATAAAAAATACTGGTTCAAAATATAAAAGACACATGTAGGACAGATGAAACACATTTGCAAGCTTCCAACTTGTGTGTTCTGGTCTGTGCAGCTCAGATAATGATGATGATGATGGTGATGGTGGTGGTGACAGACACACACAGCACACAGACACACACCAGCGACGCGCAGAGCTCCCTGTGCCCGTGGCCTTGCTTCCACTCTTCCTTTCAGGCCAGGAGCCCCAGCCCCATGCCGCCGAGAGGGCACTGGCGGGGCCTGTTTGCCAAGTGCAGGGTGAGGCCACGCTTTTCTGCTGAAGAAGGTGCTACAGGAATTGATGAGTGACTGGTTAATGCTGGCTCAGAGCCGGCTAATCACGGGGCAACAACAATCATCATACTTAGAGACAGACTAGAAGCCTGAGGTCCCAGCCCGGCTGTCCTCCTCTGCCCCAGAGACCTGACTCTCTCCTTGACACTTCCTGGGCCTTGGGAATGGGATGGAGCAAAGGAATCACCCAGAAGGAGGAAGGTTGCCTGGAAAGCTGGTCTGGGCCTTCTGCGGAGCCGAAAACCTGGGTGTCCGAGGGGCCTGACATGTGAGTGGGGACCTGGAGGGGCATCACAGTCTTGCCAGATTTTCCAACTTTTCCAGAGACTCCAAAAATCCAGGTTTTTTTTTTTGGTGGTAAAAAATACATAACGTAAAATGTACCGTTTTACCCATTTTTAGGGCGCGCTTCTGTGACATTAAGTCCATTCACATCATTGTGTAGCCATCGCCACCCTCCATCTCCAGAGCTTTTCATATTCCCACGCTGAAGCCCCACGCCCGCTAAACGCTAACTTCCTGTCTCCCCTTCTCCAGCCCTGGCAACCCAGCCCCCCATCTACTTTCTGTCCCTGTGAGTTTGAGCAGGTGCTTTTGTTGTCGTTGTTGTTTTTGGCCACACCGTGTGGCCTGTGGGAGGTTAGTTCCCCGACCAGGGATTGAACCCAGGCCCTGGGCAGTGAGAGCTTGGAGTCCTGACTATCGGACAGCCAGGGAATTCCCAAGCAGGTGTTTTTTCAAGAATGAAATCTCCTCCTTTGAAAAAGTGGACTCGTTTACCACAGGCCGCTGAAAGGTATCCGTGGATTTCCAACGTACTTCACCGAACTGAACTCTCAATTTTCCCAGCAAATCTTTCTCCATCGTTGACCTCTCTCTCTCTCCCTCTCACCCCAAACCTCACGTGCTTCCATGAGATTGTGTGGAAGGGACGCAGCCAGCAGCCAACCCCATCAGGTCAACATTCCGCGTACGTCTCTAACCTGCTGGCCAGCCCTTCAGTCCTAAACATGCAAAACACCTTCACCTGGACCTGAGCCAGCACCATCGTAATCCTCGAGGGTCTCCCTGCCTCCTGCGGGGCCCTGCAGCCTGTTCTCTCCCCAACAGTTTTGGTGGCTTTGGAACCAGGCAGCCTGGGTTCACATTTGGACTCTGTTCCTCCTTATTCATGAGATTTTGTGATTTTTTTCATGCCTGTGTGTCTTAGTCTCCTCAATTGATGGATGGAAATAATAATGGGACCCAGACCCATCTTAGAGGATTAAACGGGTTCATCCGTCTAAAGCCAATTAATGCTAAGTAGTAGCATTGTAGTTATGATTTTGAAATTTATTGTCACTATTTGCCTGTCTATCTATTTCACACTGAAATGGTCCCTTGAGAATAGGGACCCAATCTAACCGATCTTTGTTTCCCCAGAGTCTGTCCCATGCTTTGTACTTATTTAGTAAGTGCTCAGTTAATGATTGGGAAAGGAAACAGGAGGGAAGGCAGGAAAGAGGGAAGGGAGGAAATTATTTCAGTGGAAGGTCAGGACACACTTTAAGATATCAGGTCTGAAGGGAAGACCCCTCCCAGGGTCCCTGGATAGCTGGGGTCCCCACTTTCACTCCAGATCATAGGAATGCATCCCCTTCCTGTTATTGCCAAGTAACAAATACCCCAAAACTTAGTGGCTTAAAGCCACAAACAGTATATTATGTCTCCCGATTTTGTGGCTCAGGAATGTGGGCAGGGCTCACCTGGGCAGTTTTCCTGTTCCTCATGGTGTTGAATGTGATCCCTTGAAGGCTGGTGGATGGGCTGGTCTGGAAGTGAAAGTGGCTTCAATCTGTGTCTGGTGTCCTGGGCAAAGATGGCTGCAAGGCTGGGCCCTGCTGCCACTGTCTGTTCCACGTGGCCTCTGCAGCATGATCTCAGGGAGTCAGAGTCCTTACACGGAGGCTGGATTCCCCCAGAGCGAGTGTCCCAAGGGCAGAGCTGCAAACCAGGCTTCTTATGAGTAGCCTCGGAGGTTCCAAGGCACCACTTCTGGTGCATCCTACTGGTCAAGCAAATCACTGAGGCCGCTCAGATTCCAGGTGGGGTAGAATCAGATCCCACCTCTCCAGGGAGGGGCAGCAAAGGCCTTGTGGCACGTTCATCCACCATGATCTTTCCCTCCATTGCAGGTCCGTTAAACCAGGGGTCACTAGGTCTCATGGACATTTTTTTCAGCGAAACCCCTGAATGAGGTTTTGTACAGATGTGCAAAATGTGCATTTTTTTTTTCCAGCGAGATGAGCTGTCAGGAAGATTATGAATCACTGCATGGTGGGCTTCCTTTTTACTGAGCCTTATCTAATCCCAGTGCTCTGCAAAAATTTCCCAAGAAAACATGCATAGTCTTGTAAACTATTCAAATAATGCAGAAAAACCTAGCCACTCTTGAATTCTCTGCTCTCCCCCATCCACTCCTCTCCTCAGAGATAATCCCTGCCAGCAGTTGGATGTGTATCTTTCATGATGTTTTCCCATGCATTACATAGACGAGTAAGGTTTTTAAAAATGCAGATAGCCTCGTTCTCCTCTATTGTTTCTGTAATTTGCTTATTTTTCACTTTTAACATTACGTAGAGGAGATTGTTCATGTCAGTACCCTAGACTTATTCCATGTTTACATCCAGCCTCGTTGAAGCCGGCCGGTGGTTGCATTCATAACGCGTGAGCCCTTCTTCCACGAAGGGATCTGGAGGTTGTTGCCAGCTTGCACCACGCTGCTGTAAACAGCTTCACTTTGTCCACTAGGTGTTTCTCTTGGGCAGGTACCAAGAGGTGGAGTTGCCGGGTTATTGCGTATGTGCATATCCCATTTGAATTTTTGTTGCTGAATTCACTTCCAACATAGAGGCACAGATTTACATGCGCACCGGCAGGGTCTGACAATACCACACTTTCCATACTCTTGCCAAAGTTGAATCTTCTCAGTCTTCTCAATTCTTTCCAGTCTGAGAGCTGAGCATCTGACCATTTTACGGAGCATTGCTATCCAGCTGACAATGAAAAACATGGCGTTTGGGGTCAGGGAGAACTGAGGTCCTGGGTCGGCCACTTGCCTCTAATGATGCTATTAAATCATGTGACCTCAGTGAGGTCCGTTGCCTTCTTTTTGAGTGGGCACCATAATGTCACCTCCTGTTAAAGCTGCAGTGATGGGCCCATGAAATTGTACGGAAGGTGCTCTTAGGAATGTCTGGAACATGTCAAGTTCTCAGTTATTGGCAACAATTTGTATTATTATTATTATTATTCCAAGAGGGTTTCCAGTTTAGCAGTTGTAGAGGGGAAGATGCTCTTGAGGACATCAGCCTTGACAATCAAAGTTGCTCCTCCGTCCTGCAGACCCTGTAGTGTAGAGGCTCAAATAGCTAAAGTGAAGTCTTACCCTTCAGTGGGATGGTCTGAAGAGGAACCATAGCCATAATAACCCACTTCACTGTGTCTACCATGCTGCCTGTGCTCCAATTAATCCTACCAGCCCCATGAAGAAGGTGCTGTGATTTGACAACCCATTTGACAGATGAGAAACCAAGGAACAGAGAACACTCCTGAGATCACATCGTTTGGCAGAGCTGGGATCCGAACCTGTCAATTAGGCCGAGGGCCCAAGGGCTTCACCACGAGCCTGTAGAGTCTTCTAGATTGAACTTGATACAGCAGGTGTTGATGCTTTGACAATGGCGTGGACCACTGGTTCCCTAAAGAGACACTGATGCTCTACTTTTCCATGAGGCTGGGCAGCTGTTGGGTCTACAAGTGAGGAAACTGCGTGAAAAACAGAAGCTCCCAGGGTTTGGCCTCACCCCATCCGCCTGTGGTGTCCCCTTCATGTGGCGCCCAGGACCGCAGGAGGGGAGGGGCAGGGGAGGGGAGAGAGTGAAATCACAACCTATTCTGGCATGGTCACTGGCTCGGGGCACCTTCTCAGGTGCTGTCCTGGCCGGCTGTTCCCTGCAGGTGTGATTTTAAGGGAGTCATTTCATTTCTCCTGGCCTCAGTTTCCTTTTCTGTTAGTTGAAGATAAAACTATTGTATCGGGTGATGAATGTACATGGAACGTAGGGCCTGGCACCCAGTAGGGCCTGGAACGTAGGGCCTGGCACCCAAAGCTCCTTGAGCTTTGGATGGAATTCACTCTACCCCTGAATCCAGGAAGGGGCCTGGGACGCAGGGCTTGGCGATTGGAACCTTGTATCTGTCTGGCCACAGTCACTTGTTCGGGGACAAGCATGTGACATAATGGGAACAATGGCCAGGGGGAATGCCATGCCCTGAACAGCTGGGGGTAATCTCAGTTTTCCCCAGGTCACCCGGGCCACGTAGGAGAGGAATGAACCTTGCAACAAAGTCAGAGTTCGGCTGGTGAAGAAGAAAGGGCGATGGATTCTGGGCTGATAACCAACTGTGCCCAGCACAGCGCTTTTCTCATGTTCAGAGCGTAGGAGGAGCAGAGAGATGAGGAAACTCGCCCAAGAACAAACAGCTAATTCCAGATCCCACGCTCGCAATCATAACCGGTCGTTTGCATTTGTGCTTGGACCAGTTTGAGTTGGGTTTTTCTTTCATTTTCAACAGAGAGTAATCTCCATGAGGGCATGAACTACGGAAGGACTATTCTCCAATTTATCCTCGTGACCCAGCCTGGGGTTGGCACAGAGTCTGACAAAACAAATATTTGATGAGTGAATGACAGAGTGAAACAAGAATGCCATGGGGGTCCTGGATCTTGAGGTCCTTGTGGAATTCCAGAGCCGCTTTTCAGACTTTGATTTGCACAGAAATCACCTGAGATCTTGTGAAAAGGCAGATTGAAGTTCAGCAGCTCCAGGCTGTGGCCTGAGCTTCTGGATTTCTAACTCGTTTTACAGGACCACACTTTGAAAAACAGAGTCTGGATGGCTCTGGTCTCCATGTAAGTCACCAGCCATGTGTGGCCATCGAGCATATGAAATGTGGCTCATCTGAACTGAGATGTGCTATAAGTATAAAATACACACCAGATTTTAAAGGTTTATTTTTAAAAAATCTGAAAAACACATTTGATAATTTATATATTTATTACAGGCTGAAATGACAATATTGTATCATTTTTTATATTATTGTTTTAATAATATAGTTATATATATTATATTATTAAATTATAATACTCTAATGACTGTATTATTAAAACTCATTTCACCTGGTTCTTCTTGTTGTTTGAAATGGGGCTACTAGAAATTTTAAAGTACGTGTGTGGCTCACATGTTTCTCTTGGACGATGCTGGTCTCAAATGCAGGATCCCACATTTGAGGAAACATGGCTTCAATTGCTGAGGTTTTTTTCCCGACTGGACCGCAGGCCAACAAGGTCCAACAATGCAGAAAAATCAAGGAGGAGGAAGAAGACTGAGAAGAATTATGGGTACTGGGGTTTTCTAGAAAGAGCCATGTGTCAATGGTGTCAGGAAAGGAATAGCATCACCGGTTGGGTGAGAGAGTGGATGAGGCTGGCGAGCCTGTGGAGATAAAGACTTTCTGTTAAGCAATTTGATGAGATTTTTGTTCCAGTCTGAAAAAAAACTCTGGCAAAAATTAAAATTTTTTTTTAGCAAGAATTGGTAGGGATGGGAGCAAAGGGGATTTTCATGGGCACACTCCAAGACTGAACGATTTCACTCCTAGGCAGATACCTAGAAAAACACATGTGTGGACAAGTCGTCAACTGCAAAGATGTCTGTTTTGCCACACATTGGAAACAGACGAAAGGTTCAACATTTGGAGACCGAATAAATAAATTGTGTTCTGCTTCCAGAATGGGAAGCCATGTTACCGCAGAAAGGAAGGAGCTGGAGCTACCCTAACCAGCATGGGTACATTTCAAACACTAACGTGGAGTGAGAAAAGCAAGTTGCAGGATAAATGCAGAATGATACCATTGGTATGAAGTTTAAAAAACATGCAGAATATTGTCTATCATACAGGGATAAAAATGTAAAAGACATAAAGATATGCATGGGAAGACAAACATCAGATTCAGGATCGTGGCTATCTTAGGGGAGAAGGAGGGAAATATGATCAGAGAGGTGAGAGGTTCACAGGGGTCTATTTTTAAAAAAAAAATGGATGTAATTATTTATTCATTAAAGAAAAACAGCTACTTAAAGACGCAGTCCATAATGGGCATGTAAGACACAGCCACTGTAATTTTACTCTTACATTTTCTTCTGTTGCTCTGTCTACTGTTTATTTTTTAATAACGTGTTTTCATTTTTGTATGTTTATCACAGACATACTTTAAAGACTCCAATCAATATACATGGTTTGTTAACTATATAAATTTTTTTTCTTTTTCTTTAACTGGGTGGGAATAGAGGTGTTTGCTCTATTACTCTCCAGCACATTTTTATAAACCTGAAACGTCATTAAAAAGTACCCATTCATAAAATCATTATAAAAAAATGAATCAACCATTATATTCAAATGAATCAAAGAATAGCTTTGTGTCTACAGATTTAGTGATCTTAAACTTTTCTAAAACTGGGACTCATCCCTCTCGCATCTCACTAGCTGCTTTGTTTTCTCGGAGTCGTGACTTTTCTTCCCCGTTTCCCACCCATTGGATTCGAGTACAGTCGTGAATTTTCCTAAACTCTGCTGGGTGTGGTGGTGGAGATAGTTTGAAAATTATGATCAATACTACAATGGTGGCTTTGCTGGGTGTGGTGGTGGAGATAGTTTGAAAATTATGATCAATACTACGATGGTGGCTTGGGTGGCAGCTGGAGAACTCCTGCCTTTGATATCTGGGTAAAAACGCCTTGACATCCTCCTTCTCTAAGCTTGTGCTTTTCTGAAGCTTTCCCACAGATGTCTGCTGCTTCCTGTGGGGATTTAGGGAATGTGGGGTAGTCCTTCCCTCTCTCGGGGTCACGTTGCTGAGTGTGATGCCTATTTCTCCTCCCTGCCTCCCTAAAACTCTGTCTCACCTTTGTTTAAAACTATAAAAATCCACTCAGATCAATTATTTCATAGGTATCAAGGACACTCTTGACCAATTTCTTTGGACAAACAGAGAAGGGTTCACATCCCAATGTGCAAATATCTTTTAAAGGGATCCGTTGGCATTGCTCTACTTAAAATGTCTATATGGGTGTCTGTTGGTCTTGTCTAGCTTCCTTCCTCTTTATCCCGGTGCTGCAATTGGTATTTTCTTTGGGAAGCCAGCTTACCTCACTTTGGGGTTTTTGGGTGGACCAAGGCTCCCTCGGGATAAGACTAGCTAGGTATTTTATAAAGAAGAAGAGGGTGGGGGCTTCCCTGGTGACGCTGTGGTTGAGAGTCCGCTTGCTGATGCAGGGGACGCGGGTTCGTGCCCCGGTCCGGGAAGAAAGATCCCACGTGCCGCGGAGCGGCTGGGCCCGTGGGCCATGGCCACTGAGCCTGTGCGTCCGGAGCCTGTGCTCCACAACGGGAGAGGCCACAGCAGTGAGAGGCCCGCGTACCGCAAAAAAACAAAAACAAAAACAAAAAAAAACGAAAGAGTGTGACTGCAACAGGTTTGCATACGGCCATCAAGGTCAAATACCTAGTGAATGCATGATTTGGAATTTGAACTCAAATCTAACACCAAAGCTTGTGCTCATAACTGCTATGGTATAAGGATATAATGATAATGATAATGAACATTTATCAACTCCCAGGCTGTATCTCTATTCCAGACCTCTCCACTGAGCTTCAGATTTGTATAACCAGCTGCATGTACAATATCTCCACTTGAATGTCTAACAGGCATTTGTGATGGTTTGAAAAAAATGTTCATGAATTCTTTCATACAACGTCCTTAAGGAGTGAAGCTTAAGTCTCCCTCCTTGAGTGTGAGTTGAATTGATGACTTTCTTCTAACATAATATTATGGGAATGACAGCGTATGATTTCTGAGGCTAAGTCATAAAAGGCATAGTGACTTCCGCCTTGATCTCTTGAATCACTCATTCTGGGGGCAGCCAGCTGCCATCATGGGAAAATACTCAACAAGTCCTATGGAGAGACCCATGTGGTGAGGAAGTGCAGCTTCCCACCAACAGTCAATAAGAAACTGAAGCCTCCTGCCAACAGCCATGCTGAGTGTACCATCTTGAAATCAGCTCCTCCAGCCCTAGTCAAGCCTTCAGATGAGTGCAGCCCGGGCTGATAATTTGACCCCCGCCTCATGACAGATCCTGAGCCAGAACCACCAGCTAAGCTACTCCCAAATTCCTGACTCACAGAAACTGTGAGATAATAAATATTTGTTGTTTTAAGATGATAACTTTTGGGACAATGTATTATGTGGCAATAGATAATCAACACAGCATCTCAAACATGACACGTGAAAAACTGAACTTGTAATCTTCATCCTGCAAACACAATGTTCCCTCTGTCTTCTCTATTCAGAAAATGGCAATGTCATGATCCTTGTTACTAAGGCTAAAACGTTGAAGATATCCTCAAAACCTGTCTTCATGTCACATCCCAAATCTAATGGAAGAGCAAATCCCCATTGTTCTAACTTTAAACTGTATCCCAAATCCAATCATGTCTTCTCATATCCTCAGTTACCATCCTGGTCCACCACCATCACCTCTCGCTGGATTCGAGTACCATCGTGAATTTTTTTGCATCGTGATGCAATTGCCATCCACCTAAATTTTCTTTATCCCTCACACTCCTAGAGTCAGTTCTATATACAGTAGCCAGAAGGATCCTTTAAAATTATAAGCTGGACTATCAATTACTCTGCTCCAAAACCCTCACGATGACTCTTCCTCCATATCTGTGAATGGCTCCCTCCTTTCACTTTCTTTAGGTCTTTCCCAAAGAAGCACCTTCTTACTTAATGAGGACTTTTCTGGCTCCTGAGCAGTTTCTGTAGTGTATATATTCACATGTCTATTTACTTTCTCTCTCTCTTCTAAAATGACAGCTCTTTAAAGAAAGGGACTTTGTTGTCTAGTTTGTTGACTCTTGTGTCCCCAGCATCTAGAATGATTCTTGCACACAGTAGGTGCCCTAAAATATTTATTGAATAAACACACCGTTGTTTTCCTAAGAGCTATTGTCTTTGGTGTATATCAGAACTCCCTGGGAAGCCAGTGAAAAAAGAGAGTACCCATTTGGGTGCCCAGGGCATCCAACACAATCCTAGGTACTCAGCGTCTGATGAAAACCAGGTGATTGTAAGATGCATCCCTGGAAATGTCTATTGCATTTGTCTCCAAATCTTTCAGCAAAATTTGTTATTTCTGCTTTAACAGAGGCAAGGAAAATAGTAAAATATATTGAAATTGGTTTGTATTAAAAAAAACTCCTGTGTAGTTAAGGCAGTAAATTATAGACATAGGATTCAATATAAGCCATTAATTGAATATTTTAGTGTGAGTAGAGTTGTACTGAGTCTTCCTTTGGGGATTAGAGTTTATTTCCCAAGATTTTGTTCACTACATCATGAGTCTTTTTAATAAAATGATCTCATTGCCTGACAGCCAGACAAGGCTTTCAGTGATGCAAGAGGATTTTATCGGGTGTGGTTAACTCAGAAAATGGTTCTCTGAAGACACTTTATGACCAAATATTTACTAATGTCCCTTAGCAGGCCTGGTTAATTTCAGAATACCTAAAAAAGCCAATAAATGTGAACAAACTAGGTTGTACACACACATACTCACACACACACACACACACTCACACACACACATCCACTGTTGCCACTCTGCTTCAAGTAGATAAAAGCCAAGAAATGTAACTGAAATAGGAAACTTGATGTTATCATGACCTTGCTCTTAAAAGTTGTTGGGCAGATGAAAGTGATTAGGATTGGTGGGCAAGTCACATAGAGATTCAAATCAATCCATCCATTCATCCATCCGTCCATCCATCCATTTGAGCAGGTGGGCATTTGCTTTACAATAGTTGGGTTCAAGGTTTAGAATTCATTATTTTTCTAAATTAGGAAAATTCGTTCTCCTCTTTATCCATTAGAATTTGATGGATGCCAGAAACAAACTCGACTCTTCAGTTTTGAAATGGTACAGGGTAGCCGACAAACTACCCGCTGAAGGACTGGGCTTGGGGAGGGCAGGACACAGGGCAGCTCTGGGGTTCCAGGGACTAGGGGTGAATTGAGTCTCTCCTGGAGGAGAAAGAAAGTGATAGGCCTGCACACCTGCCCACGCCTCGGCACAGTCTGGGAGAGTGTGGTAGGCCGCCTCTGAGACAGCCCCACTGATCCCCACCTCCTGGTATTCATGCCCTTGTGTGACCCCCTCCCCTTGAATTTGGCTGGATCTAATGGCTTGCTTCTAATGGATAGAATGAGGCAAAAATGAGGGGATATCACATTGATGATTAGGTTACAAAAGAGTCTGACTTCTGTCTCACTGCACGGTCTTGCTTACTGTGATGAAGCAGCTGCCATGTGTGGGCCACATAAAGAGAATCCCACATGGCAATGAACTGACTGAGGCCTCTGGCCAACAGCCAGTGAAGAACTGAGGTCTTCAGTCCCACAGCCCATGAGGAACTAATCCTGCCCACAGCCACTGATTTTACCTGGAAGTGGATCCTGCCCCAGTTGAACCTTGAGATGAGACCACAGCCCTGGCTGGTACCTTGATTGTAGCCTGTGAGAGATCCTAAACCAGAGGGACCCAGCTAAGCCACACCTGGATTCCTGGCCCACAGAAACTGTGAGATCATACATGCCTGTGGTTTTCAGTTGCTAAATTTTGGGACAATTTGTTATGTGGTGTATTAGTTTGCTAGGGCAGCCATCGCAAAGTACCATGAACTGGGTCGTTTAGAACCATAGAAATTAGTTTTCTCATGGTGCTGGAGACCAGAAGTCCAAAATCAAAATGTCAGCAGGTCCCCACTCCCCCTGGAAGCCCTAGGGAAGGACCTGATCTTCCCCTCCTCCTGGCTTCTGGTCGCCCCAGGCCTCCCTTGGCTTATGGATGACCATCTTCTTTCCGTGTCTCTTCACATAATCTTCCCTTTGTGCTTGTCTGTCTCTGTGTCCAAATTCCCCTTTTATATGAGGGTACCAGTCATATTGCATTAGGGTCCACTTAATGACCTCATCTTAACTTGATTACATCGGCAGAGACACTATTTCCAAGTAAGATCACATTTACAAGGACTGGGGGTTAGAACTTCCTTTTTTTTTTTGCGGTACACGGGCCTCTCACTGTTGTGGCCTCTCCCATTGCGGAGCACAGGCTCCGGACGCGCAGGTTCGGCGGCCATGGCTCACGGGCCCAGCCGCTCCACGGCATGTGGGATCTTCCCGGACCGGGGCACGAACCCACGTCCCCTGCATCGGCAGGCAGACTCTCAACCACTGCGCCACCAGGGAAGCCCTCATATTTTTTTTTTGGTGGGGACACAATCCAACCAAACAACCAGCAATTAAATAACTAACATAGAGAGTTGTTTCCTAAAAAGGAACGTGGGCAGTATTATTAGAAGAAAGAGAAAAACAGATGCTACACTATAAAAAAAGACCCCAATATTTATTAGAAGTTCCCATCCAGTAACACTGAGGCATCTAATACAGTTGTCACCAGGCACATGTGGCCCTTGGGCACTTGAGATGTGACTGGTCCCACCTGAGATGTGCTGTGAGTACAAAATATACACCAGAATTTGAAGACTTAGAATAAAAAAATATATTTATCAATAAGCTTTTCTATTGATTTTATGTTAAAATAATATTTTGGATATACTGTGTTAAATGAAATATATTATTAAATTTAATTCCACCTGTTTCTTTTACTTTTTTAAAATGTGACTACTAGGGGCTTCCCTGGTGGCGCAGTGGTTGAGAGTCCACCTGCCGATGCAGGGGACACGGGTTCGTGCCCCGGTCCAGGAAGATCCCACGTGCCGCGGAGCGGCTGGGCCCATGAGCCATGGCCGCTGAGCCTGCGCGTCCGGAGCCTGTGCTCCGCAACGGGACAGGCCGCAACAGAGAGGCCCGTGTACCGCAGAAAAAAAAAAATAAAATAAAAAAAAAAATGTGACTACTAGAAAATGCAACATTAAGCATATACGGCTTGCATGATATATCTGTTGGGTGTTGTTTCCCTAGAGGTTGGGGTATTTCTATGCTGTCCTATTTAAGGGGAATTCCTTCCCTGCTTAGAGTTAAACAAAGCTTCCAAGCTCTACAAAACTGGGGAAATGGGTCTCTCGTCTTGACTGCATTGTGATTAAAAGTGAGATATTCTCAAGGTAGCTTTACTCCTTCAAATCCAACTGCCTCACCATCCCGAGATTGAGCACAGGGGTCCTTTCCTAAAGTCACCAAGACATGATGCCTTTCCTCCTGCTGTAGGGAGCCCCAGGTTTCCACGCCGGCACCCTGACTAGATGATCAGCCCCTCTGGGAATGATGGGGAAACGTTGCATCACTGCATCTCCTCCACCTGCCCTCCAGTGCTTGGTCCTTAGGGCTGGACCACTGAGGCCTCGTCTCCTTCCCCCGCAAGCCCTCACGCACCTCCCTTGGAGCTCCTCTTTCCTGGGACCATCCAAATCCTTGTAGCATCTTCTATTTGGAAAAAAAGGCCTACTCGTTCCCCCTGGGAAAAGAAACACCAAGGTCCAGGCTGCTTTCAGAGCATGGGGGCGATGGAAATATCTTCCCCTATTTCTATATCTCAGGCTGAACAAGACGAGTTAATATTTCAATAAATAATCCTTCCACAAATCCATTTGCTCAACAGATATATTTATTGCTGTGTTTCAAAGCTCTTTTCCTTGAATTATTTTCATTTATTCAACAAATGTAGGGAGTGGTTACTCTGCTAGGCCCTATGGGGATTAATTGGTGAACGGGCGGACACCACCCTCTTCTCGTGGAATTTACAGTTGAGTGGAGGAGACAGTGTGGAGCAGACATCCAAACAAAAAATTATCAGCTTCTGGATCAGTGCTACTGGGGACAGTAGACGTGTTCTCAGAAGGTCCTCCAGTAGAAGCTCACCGTGTGTGTGTGTGTGTGTGTGTGTGTGTGTGTGTGTGTGTGTGTGTGTGTGTAGGTGAATCAAGGAAGGCTCATATAAGCTGAGAACTGAAGAATGGATGAAGCTGGAGGTAAGGAGGTTAGAGATAAGTAATGTCTTTTCTGAGCTCTTAGACTGAACTGGTTTGTTCATCCATCCAACCACCCATCCATCCTACAAATACTTCCTGAGCATCTACTGTGTGGCAGGCACTGTCCCTTACTGCATGGAGACAATCAGCCCGTAAGCCATGGTTCTCAACCTCAGCACTTCTGACACGTGAGGCTGGGTCGTCCTCTGCTGGGGGCTGTCCTGTGCACTGCGGGAAGTTTAGCAGCCTCCCTGACCTCCACCCATCAGATGCCAGTAACAACACTTCCCAGCCCTGACAATCAAAAATATCTCTGGACATTACCCAGTGTTTTCTGGGGTTAAGGGAAGAATTGTCATTGATATAAACAGATACTCTATTATATCACATCAGGTGGCAATGTGTCCTGTGAAGAAACATGTAAAGTGGGTTAAGGGGATAGAGAGGGAAAGCATCACTGACAAGTTATCACTTAAGCAGAGATGTAAATGATATGTACAAATGAGCCATGCCCTGGAAAAGAGTGTTCTGGGCAGAGGGAACAGTCAGTGCAAAGGTCCTGTGGTGGGGTGACTTGGGCATGAGGGAGGAAGGGCAGGGAGCCCGAATGGTTAGACAGGGGAGGAGGGGTGTGGTGGGAGATGAGGTAGCAGCTGAGGGATGGCTCAGGCAGCCCATGGTAAGGTCTTAGGGTTTTCCTCTGAGTGAGATGGGGGCCACAGGAGGGTTTTGTTTTGTTTTGTTTTCTTTGTTTCCCTCCTTTTTATTTTTTTTCTCTTTTAACTAACTGGGGTGGATTTTGTTCATTTTTTGTTTTTTGGCCGCACCCCAGGGCATGTGGGATCTTAGTTCCCCAAGCAGGGATTGAACCTGTGCCCCCTGCAGTGGAAGTGTGGAGCCCTAACCACTGGACCGCCAGGGAAGTCCCCACAGGACGGTTCTGAGCAGAGGTCTGTGTGATCTGATTCTTTGTTTTGAAAGGATTACACAGGCTGCTTTGTCATGCAAAACTCCAAGGTGGTGAGGGGGGAGTGAGGCAACCAGTCATGAGTCAGAATGAGAGACGGAAGTGGCGGTAATGATGGAGGAAACCAGACTCACAGACATAGAAAACAAGCTATGGTTACCAAAGGGGGCGGGGGAGGAATGTGGAGTTTGGGATTAGCAGACACACAACACTATATATAAAACAGATAAAGAGCAAGGTCCTACTGTATAGCACAGGGAACTATATTCAATATCGTATAATAAACCACAATGGAAAAGAATACGAAAAAGAATATGCATATCTGAATCACTTTGCCATACAGCAGAAACTAACACAACATTGTAAATCAACTATATTTCCAAAAAACAAAATGGTGGAGGAAAGCTGAGGGGTTTCCAGAAAGCTTATAACCGCCCCTCCTCTCTGCTCAGCGTACTCTGCGTACCTTGGTCTTAGGACTTAAAACGTGATCATAAATTATTTTATTGAAATGGTCTATTTATCTGGAGAAAAGCTCCTCGAAGGCAGATATCAAACCTCGAACTATCTTTATGCCTCCGAAAGTTGTCACAGGCTCTAGTATCTTCCAGGTGCTGAAGGGGGCCCCTGAGGGCCCCTTGCATTTGAACCTGGGTCTTAGGAGGCCCTGCGTAGGACCCGGGTGGTGATCATCGTGGTTAAGTGCTCGTACGACACAGTCGGACACAGGTTTCAACGCCGATGCAGCAACCTGTGAGTGTCGTGACTGTGCGCAGCCCTGTCCCCCACCCTGAGGTGCAGATTTCTCATCTGTAAAATGGGGAAGACGATCCCAGTCACATGGGGTGGTTGTGAAGATTAAATGAGGAGGTGTATAAAGTGGTTGGCAGGGGGTCAGAATGGTCCTCAGGACAGTGGCCTCACCTGGGAGCTGGGAAGACATGCTTATCCTCAGGCCCCCATCCCCAAAATTCTGAGCCTGGGGCAGGCCAGTGTTTTGTCAAGCTCTGCAGGTGGTCAGATGCACGCTTGGGTTCGAAAACCCCTGGTTTGCGAGAGCTCCAGTCTCCTCTGCATCAGAGGCCTCTCTCCCCCATGCCATCAGCTTCACTGGACGGCCAGCCTCAAGCCATCCCATTCTTCTGCAGCCCTGGAGCAACCCCGCTTCCACGACCCACCTTCAGAACCCTCTCCCCGTGCCCCCACCCCAGCTCAGCAGGCACACAGAGTTCAACCAAGTTGACAGGTGGATTCTCCTGAGAAGAGCTGCTGGGTCCTCTCGTCGAGGCGTGATTGACAGCCCCCTAATCAGTGGGAAGGGAATGGCACTCCTCTAGAATGATGTTTGCTCTGTAAATATTTGACATTATCTACCCTGCAAACCCAAAAGAGAACTTCATTTCTCTTTCTTTTCCGGGGAATACAGCAAGTCACAGAACACGCTTAAGTATAATTAGTCTGACAAGGCAGTTTCCGATTGGGACTGGGGACCTAAGATGCGGGAACAAGTGTAGGTGTCTTTGTCTCTCTGCTGTTCAAGGTGGATGAGGGTCGCTCACTTGGGGCGTGGGAACCCCAGCTCCCTTAGCTTATGAACCTGCAGACTGTCATCTGGGTGTGTCGTGAATTCTTAGCCCGCAGGTCTGGGCCAGGGCCTGAGGCTCTGCGTTTCTACATTTCTAACAAGCTCCCAGGTGATGCTGCAGTGGCCGGTTTGAGGACCACACTTTGAGTGGCAGGATTCGCAGGACCTTCCTGCTGCTACCTCTAACTTAGTGTCCAGAGACGGCTTTCAGAAGTCATTTAGGACATGGCTTCTGGTATTAGACATGGGCTTGAATTCTTGCTGTACAAATCACGAGCTGTGTGACTTTGGGCAAGTTAACTCACCTCTCTGAGCTGGCACCATGGGCTGAATGAGAACACTTACGTTTTAGGGCAGTGTGACTCGACCTTTTAAAGAAGTTGCCTCTTTGAGCAACTTTTTTAGACTCCCCTGCATCAGTTGCCTCCCTCTCCATGAAACTTTAATGCCACAGACACAGTGCATCTGTTTTTGTACTTTGTGGAGGATCACAAAGCGTTGTAGCAGCTAAGATTTTCCCCCAGTTGGAAGTGATGTTACCCTGTTGAGAATGCTTCTTTTAGGGCAATGGTAAAGTCTAAGAGAGGTCATTTCTGTCAAGAACCCGATACAGGGTAAGTGCTCAAAAATGGTTAAGTATTAGTGTGTATTATATAAACTATATTAAACATAATATAGTATTATTAATACAATATACTGTTGACCCTTGAACAACACAGGTGTGAACTGCATGGGTCCACTTATACACAGTTTTCTTTCAACAGTGAGTACTGTAGTACGGCACAGTCTGTGGTTGGTTGAAGCCACAAACGCAGAACCTCGGATATGGAGGGCCAGAGCCCCAAAGTCCCGGGTTATTCAGGGGTCAACTGTATACTATATATTGTTATGTTATATTATGTTATGTTATATTACATTACATTATATTATCTTTTCCTTCAGTCTAATACCTACAGATTAGGTAGGAATGAAAGACAAAGACAGAAGAAGGCAAAGGAACAGAAGCAAGCTGAGGTGGCCGCAAGCTGTGACACAGCAGCCCCGGATCTGAGGTCAGGCCTGGGTCTCACCTCACACGGCGCGTGATCTCGGAGGTGTCGTTTCACCCTCTGGGCCCCTGTGTCTTCATCTCTACCCTGGACACGACACTCTTCTCCTCTCTCGAACGCTGTCAAGAGTCAACGCGAGAACAGAGGGAGGGGGCTTCCCTGGTGGCGCAGTGGTTGAGAGTCCGCCTGCCGATGCAGGGGACACGGGTTCGTGCCCCGGTCTGGGAAGATCCCACATGCCGCGGAGCGGCTGGGCCCGTGAGCCGTGGCTGCTGAGCCTGCGCGTCCGGAGCCTGTGCTCTGCGACGGGGGAGGCCACAACAGTGAGAGGCCCGCGTACCGCAAAAAAAAAAGAACAGAGGGAGGACCATCCCGGCCTTGGTGGGCTGTGCGGATCCACTGGCCTGGGGCCTGGGACTGGGGGTGCAGCAGAGCAGGGCGGCCAGGCGGGTGGCATCAGTCACCACGAGGGCAAAAGGGCCGCTCAGGGGTGACCACAGGGCAGGGGGCTTGTCCCAGCCTGAGGGTCAGAGGAGAAGGCAGGTCACGGCCTGTGCAAAGGCCGACACGGGGGTTGAGAGGACCCCATTTGGCTGGAGGGTGCGATGTGCCGGAGGATGTGCCAATGTGGGTGTCCTGGGCCGGGGGGAGCTGGACCAGGCAGGGTCTCAGGCGGCTAAGGCCGGGGTCTGTCTCCAGGGCACAGGAAGCCAGGAGAAGGGATCAATCAAAGGCTGAGGGCGGGCAGGGATGGCTGAGGGTGCAACTTGCTTTTACATTTGAGAACATCCCGTGTTTTCCCAAACTCTTTCCATTTCCCTTGGGAAGGGAGGAGCTTAGTTCTGGAGTCTGGAAAACAAAACCAAGAGGGGACTGGATAACCTAGGAGGATAATGAGACACCCGTTCATATTTCAAAGACCTTTGCTGTCACATTTGCTTTTATGGTGAACTGTCTCCTCTGTTACTCATCCTGCATCCCTCCAAGGCCTCCCTGCTGGCCCTGGGAAGCCCAGGGATGCTTACTGCTCGTACCCAGAACTTAGGCCCAGTGACTGTTAGGTGGTGACTAAACCATCATCTTTAAAGGACCTGCTGTCTGCCAAGCCCTGTGCTAGGAGCTTACACGAGCGTGGCTTTCCCATATCACAGCTTAGGTCTGAATTCCAGGTCCATCGTGTCAAGAGGGAGGCAATATGGGGCAGCTTGGGTCTTCTCAACTCTAAAACGGGGTATGGGTAGTGTGGGGTTGTTGTGAGGACAGGGACATTTCTTAGCTTCAGGTCTGGCTACTAGGTAAGCATCAGTACCTAGCACATGTTGAGGTATTAACTAGGACTCGTTCACACATCGGTTGGTTCTTCTAACAAATATTGTCTCGAGCGTGTGTGATGTGAGAGGCATGATGGACTGTCCTGGAACTTGGGGGCACAATGGTGGATCCAACGGGCTCTGGTCCCTACCCTCATGGAGTCTACGATCAAGTGACAGTGTAACAGGGGCCGGCGAATGTTTTTGGTAAAAGGCCAGATAGTACATATTTTTGGTTTTGCGGGGGGCAAGAGCAAACTCAAGTTATAACCACGTCACTATGACTTGAAGGGCACGGCAGCAGTGCGGAATGAAGAGGGCCTCACAGACGTCTCTGTCCTAGCTACTGAACTTGGCTGTTTCAGTGTGAAAGCAGACACACAGTAAGTACACAAATGGTTGTGGCTGTGTTCCAATAAAACTTTATTTAAAAAAAACCAAAACAGGTGATGGGGTTTCCCTGGTGGCGCAGTGGTTGAGAATCCGCCTGCCAATGCAGGGGACACGGGTTCGAGCCCTGGTCCGGGAAGATCCCACATGCCACGGAGCAACTAAGCCCGTGAGCCACAACTACTGAGCCTATGCTCTAGAGCCCGTGAGCCACAACTAATGAGCCCGTGTGCCACAACTACTGAGTCTGCACTCTAGAGCAAGCGCACCACAACTACTGAGCCCGTGTGCCACAACTACTGAAGCCCGAGCGCCTAGAGCCCATGCTGTGCAACAAGAGAAGCCACCACAATGAGAAGCCTACGCACTGCAACGAAGAGTAGCCCCCGCTCGCTGCAACTAGATAAAGCCCACGTGCAGCAACGAAGATCCAACGCAGCCAAAAAAGAAAAAAACCACAACAGGTGAGGGCTGGATTTGCTCTGTGGGCTGCAATCTGCTGACCCCCTGGCAGAGAACATCAAGAACATAGATGTTGGAGCCAGTCTGCCTAGCTGAATCTCAGCTCTCCCACGTCCTAGCTGGTCGATCGTGAGCAACTTACTTATCCTCTCTGTTCTCAGTTTCTTTATCTGTAAAATGGGGGTGACAATTGTACTTACCTCTGAGGTTTGTTTATCAGGATTACATAAAATAATGTATGTAAAGTGCTTAGTACAGCATTTGAAACGTGGTGCCTCCCATTACAAATGCTAGCTATTAATTTTTATATAAGTGAGGAAGGTAGGCATTAATCAATTACGATCATGTAATGAGTAAAATTACAACTGTTGTAAGTGTTGCTTGACCAGGTCCTGGGGGACTTTGGCTAATTGGGGTCAGTTGCTGAGCTGTGCCCTGAGAAATTTCCCCTACTCACCTGGGTAGAACACTTACTGTGGATACGTCATTTAAATGATTTTTATTTATTTATTTATGGCTGTGTTGGGTCTTCGTTTCTGTGAGAGGGCTTTCTCTAGTTGCGGCGAGCGGGGGCCACTCTTCATCGCGGTGTGCGGGCCTCTCACTGTTGTGGCCTCTCTTGTTGCGGAGCACAAGCTCCAGACGTGCAGGCTCAGTAGTTGTGGCTCACGGGCCTAGTTGCTCCGCGGCATGTGGGATCTTCCCGGACCAGGGCTCGAACCCGTGTCCCCTGCATTGGCAGGCAGATTCTCAACCACTGTGCCACCAGGGAAGCCCTAAATGATTTTTTTAAATCACTGTTTTGGTTTCTTTTACACATTGTGGTCATGCTACATTAAGATGTTTCTTTAAAAATTAAAAAAAAAAATAGCTCAGCCCATGTAAGTGAGATCATGCAGTATTTCTCTTTATGTGTTTGGTTTATTTCACTTAGCATGATTTTCTCTAGGTCCATCCAAGTTGTTGCAAATGGCAAGATTTTCTTCCTTTTTAAGGCTGAATAATATTCCATTGTACATGTGTACCACATTTTCTTTATCCACTCATCTGTTGATGGACATTTGGATTGTTTCCATATCTTGGCCATTAGAAATGATGCAGCAGTGAACATGGGAGGGCAGATGGCTTTTTGAGAGATTGATAACATTTCCTTTGGATATATACCCAGAAGTGGGATTGCTGGAAAGGAAGGCAGTTCTATTTTTAATTTTTTTTTTTTTTTTTTTTTTTTTTTTGCACGGTACGTGGGCCTCTCACTGTTGTGGCCTCTCCCGTTGCGGAGCACAGGCTCCGGACGCGCAGGCTCAGCGGCCATGGCTCACGGGCCCAGCTGCTCCGCGGCATGTGGGATCTTTCTGGACCGGGGCACGAACCTGCGTCCCCTGCATCGGCAGGCGGACTCTCAACCACTGCGCCACCAGGGAAGCCCCTATTTTTAATTTTTTGATGAACCTCCATACTGTTTTCTATAATGGCTATACCCATTTACATTCCTACCAAAGGTGTACAAAGATTTCCTTTTCTCCACGTCATCACCAACACGTATTTTCTGATAACATTCTAACAGGTATGAGGTGATATCCATCCTCTGTGCTCTGCATATTCATCTCAACCCCTAGCAAACACTGATCTTTTTGTTGTTTCCATTGTTTTGCCTGTTTTAGAATGCCATATAGTTTTTTTTTTTTTTTTTTTTTGGGGTCTTTGCTGCTGCGCGTGGGCTTTCTCTAGTTGCGGCAAGCGGGGGCTACTCTTTGTTGCTGTGTGTGGGCTTCTCATTGCGGTGTCTTCCCTTGTTGTGGAGCATGGGCTCTAGGCACGTGGGCTTCAGTAGTTGTGGCACGCAGGCTCAGTAGTTGTGGCTTGCGGGCTCTAGAGCTCAGGCTCAGTAGTTGTGGCGCATGGGCTTAGTTGCTCTGCAGCATGTGGGATCTTCCGAGACAAGGGCTCGAACTTGTGTCCCCTGCATTGGCAGGCAGATTCTTAACAACTGCGCCACCATGGAAGTCCATAGAATGCCATATAGTTAGAATTTGGATTTTGTCAAAAGCTTTTCCTGCCTCTGTTGGTATGATTCTCTTCTTTCTTAGATCTGAGTTTCTGACTTATTTTCTTCTAAAGAACTTCTTTTAACATTTCTTACAAGGCAGGTCTACTGGTAACAAATTTCTTCAATTTTTGTTTGTCTGAGGAAGTCTTTATTTCTCCTTCACCTCTGAAGGATAATTTCTCATGGTAGGGAATTCTAATTGTTTTTTTATTCTCTCAAGACTTTAAGTATTTCACTCTACTTCTTTCTTGCTTGCATGGTTTCTTGAGGGGAAGTTGGATGTAATTTTTACCTTTGTTCCTCTATAGGTAAAGCGTTAGGTAAGGTGTTTTTTTTCCTTTGTCTTCTTTCAGTATTTTTTCTTTATCTTTGATTTTCTGTGGTCTGAAGATGATATGCCTAGTTTTCTTTTTGGCATTTATCCTCTTTCTCAGACTTCCTGGATACGTGGTTTGGTGTCTGACAATAATTTGGGGGAAATTCTCCGTCATTATTGTTTCTAATATGTCCTCTGTTCCTTTCTCTTTCTTCTCTGGTATTCCCTTTACATGTATGTTACACATTTTGCAGTTGCCCTGCAGTCCTTGAATGTTCTATTCTGTTTTGGTTGGTTTTTTTTTTTCAGTCTTTGTTCTCTTTGCTTTTCAGTTTTTGAGGATTTTATTATATACCCTCTGGCTCAGAGACGATTTCCTCAGCCATATCCAGTCTACTGAAATGCCCATCACTCTTCATTTCTGTTACAGGGCTTTTTTTTTTCTTTTCTTTTCTTTTTAAAATCTCTAGCATTTCTTTCTGGTTCTTCCTTAGGATTTTCCTCTCTCTGTTGACATTGCCCATGTGTTCCTACATGCTGTCTACTTCATCCATTGGAGCCCTTAGCAATTAACCCGTTTTTTGTTTTAAAATCATAGTTGTTTTAAATTCCATGTCTGGTTCTAATCTTTTCAAATTATATTTTTTGCCCTTTGGTATGCCTTAATAGCTAGATATGATGTACCGGGTAAAACGAACTGCTGTAAATAGGGCTTTAGCAATGTAGTGGGAAGGAGTGGCGGGAGGGGAAGCCTTCTGTTGTTTTACGATTATGTCTCAGTATCTTAGTAAGCCTGTGCCTTAGACTGTGAACTTCACAAGAGTTTCTTGGTTTTTTCTTCCCCCTTAGGTGAGATAGGAGGCTGGAACAGGCTGGATGGAGTTGGGTGTTTCCCTTCCCCAGATCAGTTAGGCTCTGGTTAACTAGTTTTTTCCGAAAGCCAGGACTTGTTAAGAACAGAATGCTCCGGTGTATTTCAAAAGGGTTCCCTTTTCCCTCCCCCTGGGGAAGCCAAGGAGATTTTTCTCTGATACTTACTGCGGGAATCTGGCTGTGCTCCTGGAGGCGATGCCCCTGAGTTTCCTCCCCCTTAAGCCTCTGCTCTCCGTGTTTGCCTGTCTGTCTCTCCAATCTTGGGGCACAGTGTTGCCCTCTGTCCTCCCCTGTCTTCTGGATCCCAGAGTTGTTGAGTTTTCAGTCTGCTCAAGCTTTTTGCTCACCGTTAGGACAGGCTGGTGACTTCCAAGCTTACCCGCTAAAGCAGCCTGTCGCTGTTTTACACACATTTTCGTGACTGTGTAGTTTTCCACCCAATAGGTGTAGCATCATTTATTTAATCAGTCTCCTATTTTAGAACAACTTTGGTTCTTTCCAACTTTTCACAATTACAACAATGTATGATTGGATATTCTTTTCTTTTTTTTAACATCTTTATTGGAGTATAATTGCTTTACAATGGTGTGTTAGCTTCTGCTGTATAACAAAGTGAATTGGCTATACGTATACATATATCCCCATATCCCCTCCCTCTTGCATCTCCCCCCCACCCTCCCTATCCCACTCCTCTAGGTGGACACAAAGCACCGAGCTGATCTCCCTGTGCTATGCGGCTGCTTCCCACTAGCTATCTATTTTACATTTGGTAGTATATATATGTCCATGCCACTCTCTCACTTCGTCCCATCTTACCCTTCTCCCTCCCCATGTGATTGGACATTCTTATCAAATACATCTCAGTGCACATCTTCAATTATTTTCCAAGGAAAACTCTTCAGAAGAGTAATTAATCAAAGAGCATGCACATTTTAGAGAAACTGATAAATACCGCTTAATCATTTTCTAGAAAGTTCCTATCCTTTTTTTCTTACAGCAGCAATGTGTGTAGGTGTCTCTTCCCTGACCCTGCTCCAATAATGGAAACATTATGTTTTATTTTTGTCAATTTGATAAGAGAAAATGATTTCTCCCTGTTTTAATATATGTCTCTTTGGTTATTACTGTCACTTGATACTGTCTTAAATCCTCACTAAGCATTTGTATTTCTTTATATACTTGCTGTCAGTTCATGAGTTTTGCCAAAATTTTCTGTTTGGATATTGATCTATTTTTCTTAGAGATACATAAACATTACATCATAATTATGCTAGTCACCATTAACCATACATTAATGTAGTTTTCCCCCAATTTGTGACTTCTCATCATACTTATGGTGGTTTTTTTTTTTTTCTTTTTGACTCCTGGAATTTTAGTTTCTATGATTTCTTCCATAGTATTTACACCTGGAGATAACTGCCCTGCCTGATACCAGGTAACAGTTGACTTACATTTTCCTCTAGTTGTTTTATGTTTTCATTTCTAGATTTAATTCTTTCATTCATCTGAAATATAATTTAATATATAGCATATTTAACTTACTTTTCTTCCTGAAAAATTTACCAATCATCTGAGCACTACTTTATTGGTTATTAATGTACTTTTTCTCTACAAATTTAAAATTCTACTTTTATAATATGTTAAATTCTTTAAACAATTAACATATTCCTGGGCATTATTTTGTTTAACATTAGGTTGTTTGCTCACTCTTGTGCCAGTTCAGCATTTAAAAATAATCTTAACTTTATAGCATATTTTCATACCTAATAGGGACATTCCTTTTATATATATTATATATATACATATATACTCTACCATTTTTATTTATTCTTTAATTTTGAAAAGGCAATACATACACTTGGTAAAAAAGTTTAATATGACTGTGGTGTTTTTAACTGTTCAATTTGTTGAATACAGATTCAGATTGCAATGTGCAAGATGGGTAACAAATTGGATACTTTTGGGGCTTGTTGATGGACTTTGGTTTGTCCAGCCTGACCTTCTTATGTTTGGAGCTGTGTCTTGACCTCCTCGGGGCTTGTCTCTGTCTGGCTTCGGTACTTGGACTTCTAAACTTCCACCCTGAGTCCACTGGCTTTAGAGCAAACACACTGTCTTGGGCTCTTAGCTCCGCCTTCTGCTGGGGGCGGGTCTCACGCTCCCGACTTCTTCCTCTCCAAATTCTTCCCTGAGACCCGCACTCATTAACCCAGGTGAAGCTCACCGAGGCCCCTGGCTCACAAGTGTATTCCTAGATCTAGTCGATAGTGGTCATTGATCACGTGAAATCCTTAAGAAATGCAGTGGGAGCTGGATGGAAGAGGGGGCTCTTGGAAGATGCAGGCAGTGGGTGGGCAGGGGTGAGGTCAGGAGCCTACCTCTCCCAACCTTTGGGCACGTTGGAAGCGCTGGGGAGATCAACCTCCCCGACCCCCAACCCAACACCCCTCAGCAGCTGTCCACTAATCACTAAGCAGAGGTGGTATATAAACATCCCAGCTCCCTACTCAGTAGCAAAATGACTGAAGCCTGTTCTGCCCTGTCTCCCAGAGTCCCCAGGGGGATTGGGTCCCATTGCCCACGGTGGTCACTCTTCTTAAAGCCCCTTTATTGGCATCCTTCCCTCTCCCATTCCCTTCCCCATTCTCTAGACCTGTTTCCACAGGAAATCCATCTAAGACAAATGGAAACCTGAGTGCTGGAGGATCTTGAGCAGGGGTCAGAAAACTATGGTCCATGGGCCAAACCTGGGCTGTTGCTTGTTTTTGTAAATAAAGTTTTATTGGAACACAGTCTTGACCATTTTTGTTCACTATTGTCTATGGCTGCTTTTCACTACAAAGGCAGAGTGGAGTTGTTGGGTCAGAGACCAGACGGCCCATAAAGTTGAACATATTTACTATCTGACCTTGCAGAGAAGAGGTGTGCCTATCTTTGGTCTCGAGGAGCAAAATGGCATGATCTGATTTACTTTATTAAACTTCACTCCCGCTGCTGTGTAGAGAATGGATTCCAGGTGGGAGCACTTCAGGACCGGTTAGAAGGTCACCACAGATGTCTAGGAAAGATAGAAAGTGAACAGATTTGAGTTGTATTTTGAAGTTAGAAGCAACAGAGCTTAATGGATGGGATTGGAGGAAAGGGAGTGATTAAGGGTGTGTTCTTGTGTACTTCTGGTTCTTCTAACGCTCCTTTGAGAAGTTAACTTTATCTTTTTTTTTTTTTGGCCGTGTCACGCGGCTTGTGGGGTCTTAGTTTCCCGACGAGGGAGCGAACCTGGGCCCTGGCAGTGAAAGCACAGAGTCCTAACCACTGGACCGCCAGGGAATTCCCAGAAATTAACTTTATCTTCAATATTACTTCCTTCAGGAATCCTTCCTTCAGGGTGGCTGAGGGCCCCTCTGTGCTCCCACATTCCTTTTACTCTTCCTCTCATAATGTTCTGTTCTTCCTTTAATCTTGCCTTAGCTCACAGAGATAACACACGCAAAGCCCATATTTTTAACACAATTTGAGTCTGGACCCTGTTCTCATCACCGTCATCACACTGACTCATCAGTGTAACCCTCAGACCTCCCCTAGAGTAGCTGCTCAACAAACAGTAACCAAGTGAATGGAGACCAAGAACTCTCTGATTGGTCCAAATGGCTTCACTGCCTTCACTGCCTCGGCTTTCCTTACTCATCTTGCTTTCTCTAGCCTGGCCCCTCGTGTTTTATGGCTTAGACATGGGGCCATGGTGACGAAGAGGAGCTAACAGGTGCCACCGTAGCATCATTTAATGAGCACAGGTCTCCTGCAGCCGTGTGACACGGCAGCCGAGTGCTGGCTGTGCACGGACAGCAAATCATGGCTGATGGGGCATCGGCATCTGCTTGGGGAGCTTGTGTGTGAAACATGGTCTCCTTCTCCCGAGACATTAAAGGAAATGGAGGGGAGTAGGTAGGGAAACTGAGTGTTAAGCAGGGCCATTGCTCTGAGGTGGAGGAGGCCGGACCTCTCAGTCACGTCTGCCATCTGCGATGCATCCTTGAATTTGTGAGACAGCCGCCCACTGCCTCTGCTGAGATTCCACTGTAAATGACTCAGGCACATGCTGACCAGATCTGAGAACGTCATGCAAAGGCGGCCCAGAAACCAAGCAAGGGTGTGGCATTCGTTAAAAAAAAAATCTGCTGGAGACGAGGGGGAATGCTAGAAGTGGGTCAGTGGATCTGAGCAGCAGAGAAGCCCACCAATAATTTCCTCGCTTGGCCTCCCTGGGGGTCAGTGATGTTCCCCACACCCTCCTTCCCCTCTCCCTTGCCTCTCTGCTTTCTTGCCATCTTTAAAAAACACACATAGGCAGAAATCAATCCATCAAATGTCATTACAGATTTATTAAGCCTGATGTAGAAAGACATTTAACAGTAGCATCTGCAGAAAGCATAAAAAGAGCACTTCTATTCAGTCTTGTGCTTCGAAAATCGAAATATATTTTTATCATATAAATAATTCTTTTCATGTTTTAAGTGCATCTGTGTTTCTTTCTTCTTCTTCTTCTCTCCTTTAATTTTCATTTTTCAATTGGCCAAAGCGGAAGTCGGTGTTGACGGAAATGAAGCCATTTGCAAAGCTAATGGTGTTGAGGGGCCAGTCTATGCTATACTGTATCAGCTGGGTTTCCGAAAGGTGGTTCAATGTCTGCAGCATTAAAATGAGGGACAGCTTCCAGCAAAATCATAATTGAACACACCCACGTCCTTAATGTCGGCAGTTGGGTTACCTGATGCAAATTACGATAAGGTTTCAGATGGGAACAGTCTATTTCCAATAACTGCTGAGTGGGGGAAAAAAAGACTTTTTTTTTTGTCACAAAGGAAAGAGTTATCATGTTTAAGGATGTAAATAATACACTTACAGAAACCTTTTTGATGGAAATGAGGGGCTCTGTATAACCTTGGCGAGGGTATTATTATTTTTTCATAATAGCTACAAGAAGTAGTATCTATTATTTAGGGCTTTAATTACAGTTCTCAAAGTGGAATGATTTTTCCTTTAAAAAAATTCTTTAGAGGTAAAAAAGAATGGCTTCTATGATATCATTTAAGGGTTTTCTTCACCTCCACCATCAGAATTTATTTCTAGTGGTAAAATTGTATTAAAAAAAAAAACCCTCTCCGTCTAGAGATAATTTCAATGCTGCAGCGTCACACACACGTACACCTCCAGTGTGCCCGCACAAAGCCATTTTCCATTCAGCCAGGGGCTGCTCCAAATGTTTATTTTGACCCGATTTCAGTTATGTGGGATATCAAGACCAGATTATTTAGAATTAGGAGGGATGACAGGAGGATGGCATTGGGGCACAAAAGCAGAAGCACCTTTTCTGGAAATCCCTGCGTTTTTTTTTCAAGCTGGAAAGCCATCATTTCCAGTGGGATTATTTGTCTTTTGGGCAGTGACGATGCAGCCGAGCCTTTGGAAATTTGCAGGTAGTGGCTGCACTGAGCACTAGCATTCAGGATGGTCAGGGGCAAAGGAAAGTGTGGCCACAGCCAAGGGAAGAATTTTCCAGATCCAGAGATGTGGGCATGGATGCCTCTCTGTGATGAATCTGTTTGGCCACAGGGTGGTATAATTTTCCTAGCAGAAAAGTTTTTTTTTTTTTTTTTTCATTGCAAGGACAATTTATACTCATCAAAAACAAGTGAAACATGGTTTTGATTAAAACAGCCTGTTGGCTCAATAATTTCTGTAATTTTAAAAACATCCTTAATGCAGAAGAAGAGCATGCCAATCTCAGGAATGGCCTAGGGCCCCATTACAACAGCAACCGAATAAATAAGGAAAAGAATCGCGAGGTCATAAAAACAAAATTAAGCTAATGTTTCAAATGTTGACAATTATGAATTCTTCCTCGAAGAAGACATTAAAAAAAAAATGTTCAGGCACTATTAGATAAAATACAAAGAGGACAATTCTACATGGATGAGTTTGCAGTTTTCCCAAGGGGTAAAGCATGCCTTTAGAAGAAAACTCTGAATTAGGATGTTGGTTCCTCCCTAGATCCAGCAATTGGATAGGACTCATGCAGACAGACAAACTTGGTTCTTATAAATTCTTTGTAAACTTAGATCTAATTCTTTCGTAAGCTATTGAAAGAGAATGATCAGGAAAGAAATTACAAGCTTTTTTTTTTTTTTTTTCTATACAAAAGAATCCCCATTGTGGGCCAGTTTGGTAGGAAACAGAAACAAGCAAATATAACAAAATCTGTGTTCATACATGGCGATATAGTTTGTATATACAAATATGTACAGTATAAAAATGTACGGAAGGCTGCCGTTCCCAGCCATCCAAGCTGCATTGTACGCAAGGAAAACAGCCTGGGTTTTCTTCCTAGTATACAGGCGAACGTAGTATATACAGCATGCAGGTTATAGAAAATCAGTGCGCTTGCATGGAAACATTCTACAGGTATGCTTGCAGTCATTTTTCTTTGAAAATGACTGGTCTGCTTTCCGAATATAAAAATGTGTTTGCCTTTTCTTGCTGGCAAATAAGCACTTTCCTTTGGAGCAAGGATGAATGGAATTCTCCTAACTCACTATGCCCTACTTCCCCCACTGCCATTTCTAAAAGAAAAAAACAAAGTCTAGAATTAACACGAAGGGGACAAATATATAACAGAAACATGGTCGCTGCCCATTTCTTAAAAACCTACAAGTGCTCTGCAGAGTAGGAACTGGTTGACCAGTAAGAAGGCTGCATATGATCAACTACTGTCTTGATTTTAAAAGGGTTTGGAAGTTTCTGATTCACGCTGACAGGGCCTGGCTGTTAGGAATCAAAGTCAGAAGGGATTAGAAAGATACCAGCATATCAGAGACCAAAAAGTAGATCGTATCCCGAGATTTTATGACATTTAAGAACCCTGAGCCAAACAAGAGTTGTTTTGTACGTCAGCTTTTTTTGACTTGCATTGCATGTTCTAGCATCTGATGTGTTATAAGCCAAAACACTGTATTGCAAAACTGGAATGTTTCTGTAGCGTTTATCTCCCTGCAGGACAGGAACAGTTTTTATATCTTCTCCGCAGGTTGGTTGAGCTTTGTGTATTTAAAAAATATACATACACATTTATAATTCCTGAATGTTATCTGGGTCATTTAGAAAGTGAAAACATTATTGTACAGAGTCTTCATATTTGAGATATAATCGTATGATTGTTCAAGTTCTGTAAATATATGCCTTTGCCTGGGGACGGAGATCCAAACGTAGGTTTCACATTCAAGATAATTCAGTAAACACATTGAAATTCATTTTCTGGAGGGGTTGAAGGGAGTGGTAGGGTTTTTTATTTAAAAAAAAAATTTTTTTAAGTAATGAATTTGTTAGAATTTTTCAACTTCTCCTGGGGGTTCTCACAAAAGAGTTATTATTTGTACTTCCAAAAGCAGTCTTAAGCAAATAAACATTGTACAAAGGGCTGCATTTAATCTGTCTTTTTTCAAGCAGATCGTTTTTTAAAAGGCCTTAATGATAATCATATGGCTATTGGTAAAATCATTTGTATGCTGAGAGGTGTCAGATCAGGGTGCCATTACTTGGAAGAGCCATTTTACTTGGAATATATTTTTCCAACGGAAATGGACAGAGTTCTGTTGCAGAAATAACGTTCCACCTGGTACTAGCATTTTAAAACAGTCCTATTCTAATCCATAAAACATTTCTAGTTTTCCCTGAAGCTTTGGGCTGCCTTGCGCATGAATAATTTTTGGAGAAACACCCACGCCCGTTAGCCCATTGTTCGTAACTATTGGAAGAAGATTAGCTAGAGCCTGGAAATTGTATATGCCTCTGCCTCTGAATCTGTGACAGGAAACCAAAGGAGATAAGTGGCTCTTACTTTGGATGAAGAGGTAAAATTCCCCTGTAGAAATTCTAAAGATGATTCACAAGTTTCAAAATGTTTAATGCTTCCCTACAATGGAAACATGTCTCTCTGTCTGGGGGGATGGAAATTTGTATCTCTTTCTCCTGCTCAGTCTTTGCCTAAACGTATTTCGTGGATATTTTGAGAAAGTGCCACATATAGGAAAGGAGAAAATGAAATTAGCATTTTAACATCTCACAGGGGAAAAAAATAAACCAAAAGTTCGGTTGTGATTTTTTTTTTTTGCCTAATGCATGTTCAAAATAGATACCACTTTTACTGCTCTTTAAAACTACATATGTATATTTGTATGTTTTAAAGCCTTCAATATATTTCCTTATTAGTATTATTATTATTTCAGCATTCATCAACACTCTTCTATTTTTGTTGCAGAGAATAGAAGATAATGTGAAAATGACATTTTTTTATGTTTTTTTTTTTTTTTAACAAAAACATTTAACAAGCTTGAAAAATAAAACCCGATGAAAAAGATTTGAACACAGTCAAATAACCTGGGAAGTGACAGATGGGAAAGAAACAGAATGCAAGCACCTTTTAAGGCCTTGTAAGCTTTGGATTTACTGTGAAAAGTTTCAGAAAATCGTAGACTCTTACTGTGGCACTGTCCATAGACCCTGGAAAATAACAGTGAAATTCACATATATACACGGATACACACACACACACACACACACACACATGCACACACACTCTCACACACACCTCCTCACTGCTTAGCCAGAATTACATAAATGCTTTCCCCAAATGTCATTTCATTTGTTTGTCTTCTGCATTTCAACTAAATTCAGTGGCTTGTGTCTGTGACATTAATTATGAGAGACCCCAACAACTGAGCAGGCACATTTTTGGGGGGTGAGATTTAAGAAATCTATTTGTGACCTTAAATTCTGTGGGGACCGTCTGGGCTATCCAATGTATTCTATGATTATAGTCTGCTTTCAGGTCTTGGCCTATTTTTAAGCTATTTCCTCTCTGTATACTTTTCAGAAGGCGGATTCCCTATTCTGAAATATTATTATTTTGAAAACCAGGAATAAAATGCAAATAACATGAGGGGAGTTGGACCCTATGTCAGCTCCTCGCCCAGGTGTCTGGTATCAGCTACCTTGAGGAGCTGCCATAAACATTGGAGGATCTGAATGTTGTGTGAATTGCTCACCTCATATCCCATAGCATCTAGAACAGTGTCATGCATACGGTAGATGCCCGCTAATATTTGTTGAGTAAATTTCCTGAATAAATTGCATTTCCTCTTCTGCCTTGTGCCCCAGGGCTTTGTTACATGCTGTACATTTGGTGAATTTGCTGAACTACAAAATGGGGCCAAATGCATAAATCTTAAGTCTTCATATACAAGTTTCTCAGTGGACATTTCGGTTTGCAGCTTGTTGGTGGTCTTAGTTAGAAGGAGGGAAGGGAAAGAAAGGCAATCTCTCACCGTCACTGATACCAAGGGTTGGTGGCAGAATGGAGATCCCTTGAGTGTAATTTGCATGGTTTTTGCATGTCGTCTTCCTGTCCATCTAAAGTTTCAATTTATCAGAACTCTGTTTATTCAGAGAGAGGAAGAGAATTGTATGAAAGCAGATAAAAACATTCTCCTGAGTTCATGTTAGTTTTTCCCTCCAGAAAGAAGTTTCTAGAAGTCTCACAGGACTTGCCAAAGAAAGGCAGGCCTGATCTCTAGGAATATACTGAACGCTGTGTGTATCTCACAGAGGGAGCCCAGATCTTGTTTCCTAAGGAGAACACTGGCAGCTGTCCCTCAGCAGCGACATTTTTGGTTACCAAGCAACGATTCATGAGTCTTACCAAATTTATCAATATTTTTGTCTCTTGCCTCCCACCCCGCCCCTCCATAGAAATTGTGCTAACAAAACCATATAGATTATATGTTGAAGCAGATGATTTATTTTTTCTTTCTTAGAAGGGAAACAATTTCCATGGAGTTGAGAATCGCATTGTTTCCCCCCATTTGGAGCAAGAGCTCAAGAATCTGCTTTGGGATGGTTTCAACAGAATCTGAATTACGTAACTTTATCTAATAACCCTGGGTTGGAGCAGGCAAGTTTTAAGAGCTTCAAGAACCCCAATGCTAATGCATTGATTTTCCTTTAATAGAATTTCGTTGTCGAAGGACAGTGCTCAGTAGAATCCACCCTTCAATCTTAACCCATCCGAAGACTGTTCCTTTCCAGTTGAGCGCCGTTCATTTCTGGTTGAATAGGTTAAGTAAAGACAGACCTCGCTGTTCTCAATTCACTTTATGATCCTCCCATCATAAAAAATAATATCAGCACCTTGCTTTTCATGTCAGATCTACATTTGAGCTGCTATTCCCTATGCCCATGAGTAAATCCCATAAAAGCCGCCCCGTTGTACCGTTGCTGTTTTTCCTTGTGGGTGATTGATTGATGGATGAGTGCTGACACTTCAATGAAGCTATTTCGACTGCCATCTCAATCCGATGATGTGAGGGGTATATTTTCTGTCCATGCCTCATTACTTCAGAATGACATTCCTGGAACTTCATTTACTTTTTCCCTCCTTCCCCAAAGCGCCATATTTTTTCCCATCTAGGTTATGCATGCCATAAAAAGAGCAATTTGCTATTATATGTGGCATAAGGGCAACACTTTCTCTAGGAGGTAAATAAGAATTTATTTTTTTTAATCCCAATGTTGAATTTAAGGATCATGTCAAAATTCCCAAAACAATTCCAACAGGCAGGCTCCATGAGAAATGGTGCAGAGGATATATTTGGAAATATTTGACTTCATTTTTCTGGTGTTAAGATTTTTGACAGTGATAAGCTTCGTAATTAAAGCAACAACAAAAAATAGTTATTTTGTTTTAGAATCATCTAGTTCCTAGTGTTGTGCCTAGAATAGCTGAAATATTTCACCTATAGCTGAGCAGCAGTTTACAGCACAGTCCACACTTATTTGTCCTTTGAGAATGAGGATATTCATTGTTTAAATGCAATGATGGATTTATCTATTATAGGTTGCTTTCAGTTGTATCGAAAATGCTCAACTAGAGTAAACAGATCTACCCCTGCATTTCCAAACTGTGCACTAGGTATGCAAGGGTTTTAGTATTAAAGCATGCTCTTAGCTTTTCCAAGTTGACTTAGGACCTGATTTTAATCTGTGTAATACAGTATTCCCGATAATAATAACGTATAATTAAGATATCCGTTAAAAACCCATAACGTTAATTTAATGGAGAAAATCTAATACAGTTGTATTGGAATTTTTACGTTAAATTAACTTTAACGGGCTTTTAATGGATGTCTTAATTAGATCTCATTATTATCGGGAATATTCCACAAATTAAAATTGGGTCCTCAAAGTTCTAATGAAAAAAGTTGCAGGAACACATTTAAAATGGACACCCTATTTCATGCTTTCTGTTACTTCTACAGCTAAGCTGTGTTTCACAGCCCATAAACAATAGGTCCTGCAGAAAGAAATTACCAGAAAAGGCTGCTGCTGAACTTTCTGCCCTGCAATGCTCTCATCTTCTTGCTTTCTGATTCTACTCTCACCAATTTCCTCAATTCTGCCAATGTGCAGGTCTCATGTGACAGCGGTGCATGCTGAAAACTACATATTTTTTAGCCAGTGAAGATAATGATGAGAATAAGGATGCCCACCACTGCATGGGAAAAAGTCATTGGCAGCAACATGGTTAAGCCTGACTATTTGAACAACTTTCCCAGAAGATGAACATTGTTCAGAGGTTTTCTTGGCTCAAACTCTGGTTTAACTTAATAACTCTTCCACTTTGCAGTGATTAATGGCTCCCAAGTGCAGGGGCAGGACTGGACAATCCAGGTGCAACCGTAATTGTTGCACTGAACAGAAACATTTCCTTTAGACAAATGTTCCCAGAGGGGTTATAAATAGGAAATGGACATTACCATGGAAAGTAAGCTTCCAAGAGTCTACATCTAGTGCAGCCCACTTGGACATTAAACTATGAAGACTTATCCTCCCCCCCACCCGCCCCCCCGCCCCCTGAGCCCTTTCCTGTCAAGTGTTACAAACTGATGAAATAAGTACGTCAATGTTCTCAGTCATTACTTTTCTTCGGTGGCGCTTCGTTTTCTCGTGACAGTGGAAAGGGGGCCGTAGAGACGAGAAAGCCCCGTTGCAGTTTATTAATGAAAATCTAATGTTGTCCATAAGCAGAGAAGTGGAAATCAATACTTCATTACCAAATTGTTAGTGAGGATGAAGAGAAATGGCTGGGGTGATTTCTTTTCTTTTCTTTTCTTTTCTTTTTTTTAGCAGTCTTCTTAGAGCAGGGTGTCAGGAGGAGTCAATGACAGGAGCAGGGTGGTGCACCGAGGAAGGGCTCAGTGTGAGGGAACCAGACTGGAAAGTTGAAACTAAGGCATTTGTCCTGTAATGGGAATCAAAACAACAGAAAAAAATGCATTATTTTCTGAGGAGTAGCTCAGGTGGTTATTTCCCCCAGGGAGTCAAATTGCTCACCTATTTCATTGGTGTTAATGTTCTGCATAGGATCTTAATTAAGTCTAGTCTAGGGTATGATATAATCAGTTGATGGGACATAGAAAGGAAGGGCTAATTTAGGAAAAAAGTCTTTAAAATATAATGTATGGGGCTTCCCTGGTGGCTCAGCGGTTAAGAATCTGCCTGCCGATGGAGGGGACACGGGTTCGATCCCTGGTCCGGGAAGATCCCACATGCTGCGTAGCAACTAAGCCCGTGCGCCACAACTACTGAGCCTGTGCTCTAGAGCCCGTGAGCCACAACTACTGAAGCCCGCCTGCCTAGAGCCTGTGCTCCGCAACAAGAGACGTCACCACAATGAGAAGCCCACGCACCGCAATGAAGAGTAGCCCCCGCTCGCCGCAACTAGAGAAAGCCCGTGCACAACAACAGAGACCCAACGCAGCCAAAAATTAAAAAAATAAATAAATTAAAAAAATATATAATGTATGGAAGAGATACTTGAGCACCCATATTCACAGCAGCATTATTAACAATAGCCAAAAGGTGGAAGCCACCCAAATGCCCATCTGTGGATGAATGGATAAATAGAATGCGGTACATCCACATCCACTCTCGTACATTCTACAACATGGATGACTCTTGAAGACATTGTGCTAAGTGATAATAAGCCAGTCATAAAATGATAAATAACTTCACTTACATGAGCTACCTAGAGTAGTCAAGCTCATAGAAACATAAAGCAGAATCGTGGTTGCCAGGGGCAACCTTTGCAAGATGAAAAAGTCCTGGAGACGGATGGTGGTGATGTTTGCACAACAGTGCAAATGGAATGTACTTAATACCACTAAACTGTACACTTAAAAATGGTTAATGGATATATTATTATAAAAAGGGATGGAACCAAATAAAACATAAACCATAAAAAATGGTTAAGATGGCAAATTTTATGTTATGTGTATTTTACCATAACTAAAAGTAAAAAAAAAATATATATATATATATATGATTTTTCTATTGTGAAGCATTTAAAAAAATTAACCCATGGCCCCACCATCAGGAGAAAGCTCCTATTTACATTCTGTAGTGCTACCTTCTAGTATTCTCTTTCCCACCATTTTTTAGGTTTACGTAGCTGTAAGTGCCCACTGTGTAATGTTTTTCTCTGTATTCTTTCACTTGGAAATCTCATTGTAAACAGTGGGATGTATTCTGTCACTTACATTATCAGGGTTTACTAAACCATTCTTGTGATGTTGGACATTTAATTTGCTTCCAATTTTATTCAATAATATACAACACTGTGATGAACATCTTTGTATTTAAAGCCTTTCAGTATGTTGGGATATTTTAATAGGCTTACATTTCGGAGTCAAAAGATAGCAACATTTTTGCAGTGGGGAAATGCTTAAAACTACCTAATGGGGTGAATTTTTTTCAGATATGTGCTATTTGTTTGTTTTGGCCATGCTGCATAGCCTGCGGGATCTTAGTTCCCCAACCAGGGATTGAACCCGTGCCCCCTGCAGTGGAAGCGCAGAGTCCTAACCACTGGACCGCCAGGGAGTTCCCAGATATGTGCTATTTGGATTACTGTAGGAATGCATGTGATTTCCATCAGTCCAATCTGGGTGGCAGTCCTCGTTTACACATTATTTAGTGGTAGTGCTCATTTTAATGAGAAAAAACCACTTTGGACCCATATTTAATCTGTCTTTTGGGAAAGGAAGATTTCCAAGTTTCTAGTAGAAGAACAAAGACAAGTTGAAAACTGTGTGACATTTGATGTGTGCAGAGAAATTACGTGCAAAATAATCATAACAGACATTATAAAGGATACCTCGGTAAGTATGACTGCAATACTAGCAACCAGTTATTATATACCTACCACATGCCAGGTGCTTTACATCCATTACCATTAACCCTTCAAACAAGTTCGTTTTAAAAATAAGAGAGAGAAAAAGTCTCAAAGAGGTTAGTGACTTGTCCAAAGTCCCACAGCTAATAAAAAGCAGTGGATGGCTTTAAATTGAGGCTTTCCCACTCAGAAGCTTCCATGCTCACTCAGGCACCACCGTCATTTCCCTTTGTCACTGAGTTTGTATTTCAGATACGAAGGGCCCCAGCAGTCTTTGCTCTGACTTGGTTGGAACCTCCTACCCCGCCCCCTGGCAGGTCTGGAAACTTGAAGGAGGATGGTCACGTGGTCACTTGATGGAGGAAGAGAAACAGGTTAAAGAAAAATAAAGTAGAGGCTAGAAATTGCAACAGCGTAAAGAGAAGGTAGGGGGACGGAGAGAGGGGAAGAGAGGAAGGAAAAAGAATGACAAAGCCTGTCTTCCCTAAAGAGTGAATGTGCCTTACACTGCAAGTCAGGATGATGTCCTGGTGGGGGGCAGTTTCACACACAGTCTATTCATGGCCCTCATTTTCTCCTCCTGAAGGGAAGGGGGAAGAGAATGGTTGCTATTACTTTTTACTGTTCAGAAAAAATTGTGCAGAACGATTTAAGAAAAACAAAAGCAAATACTCTTGGTTGCCTTTCAAGTGGTAGTTGAGGCCAAGCTCTGCTGCTGCATGAGTTTCCCCCCCAATATGTTGAGCTAATACTATAAAAATAAACCAGAAATAAATAAAAAAGTTAATTACATATCGAAAAAGTCATTGGCAGTGTTCGTTAGGTAGAGTTTGTGAGGGAGAGCCAGGCAAAAAGATGCAATTATTTTTGTATTAATCACAGTCACCAACAGATGCGTAGAATTCTATATACTGTATTTTAATTTGGTCACGCTGGGATCCTTCATCCCTCGGGCCAGTCATTCTGGTTGGCTCTTCTTTTTCTCTGTGCCCTTGCACCATCCCGCCTGTCTTCTTTTTTTCTCCACTCTGTACTGTTCTTCTCAGAGCTGCATTATCCCCAGAGGGTGTTTTGGGTTTGCTACCATGATGGAGGCGCTGCTAGCCTTTCATGGTTAGCGGCCAGGAATGTTACGCATCTTGCCGTGTGTGCAAGGTCTCTCTGTAGCCTGGGATTTTTGAAGGTCTCTCTGTAGGTTGGAATTTCTTATCCTTGGCACTATTGATATTTTGGGCCAGATCATTCTCTCTTTTGGGGGACTGTCCTGTGCATTGCAGGATTTTTAGCAGCATCCTTGGCCTCTGCCCACCAGATTGCAGTAGCAGTCCCCTTACCTTCGAGTTGTGACAACCAAAAATATCTCTAGCCTTTGCCAAATGTCCTTTTGGAGTGGGGCAAAATTACCACTGGTTCAGAACCTCCGAACTAGCAGAAAACATTTTTGCTATTTGAGCCTAGAACCTAAGTCCATTTTACATATAAACACAAAGTCTCTTATGCACAGTTTCATATACACTGCATTTTCCAGAAATAAAGCTATCTTGCAAAGAAAGAGAAACTGTGCTTTGTTTTGTTCGGAATGTTCATGGGAGTTATTTGCTGTTTTAACAAACGGGTCACCCTTGGCATTTGTGCTTATATTTGAGATGCCCATTCAGCCCACCTATATTTATCTGCATTGATCACTGACATGTTGACTAAGCTCTACATACAGGAGCATGCATCGGGCTACCTCATGTCTTCGAGGACCTCGTTACTCTGAGTGTGGTCCATGAAACAGCAGCCCTGGCATCACCTGGGAGCTTGTTGGAAATGCAGAAGGCTGGGTCCACCCCAGAGCTGCTGATTCAGAATTTGCATTTTAACAGGACGCCCAGCTGATTTGTATCCAGGTTCAACTTTGAGAAGTCTGGTTCTAGTGAATTTTTGTGCCCAAATGTTTTCCTTTTCTTTCATGTTATATGATCATGGCATTAGATGATTTCTTTTTGAAATTATGTGTGTAGGCTGGTCATTTGATCTATGATTTCTTTTTCAGGAAGTAAAGGGGAAACTATGAAATGTTTGGCCAGAAACGTCCACACTGGGTCTTTGAAGGGCGAGGACCCCTGCTCTACACAAGCCCTTTCTAGGCAGCAGCACCCTGTTCCGTAATGTTAAATCTCACCCATATGCTGAGGACTAAGTTCCAGATCCGTGCATCCAGCTGGCTTCTGGACATCTCTACGTGAATATCTCACAAGTGCCTCAAAACATAACTTTTCCAATAGCCGACGTTTGAATCCCCCGTCTCCATCCTGTTTCCTTTCTAATGTTTCTATTCATGGGAAATGGAACCTCAAACAGCTCAACTGCTCCTGCTAGAATGTTGGGTCATCCTTGACACCTGGTCATAAAATTCCTCGCCAAAGTTGATTTCCATCTCCACTCTGTGTCCCCGTTCAAGCCTGTGCACGTCTTTCCCGGATGACTGTGGGTCCCTCTTACCGGGCTCCTTTAGTCCACTCTGTCCTGTGGATCAGTTCCCATATGGCAAACGTGAGCTTATGAAAATTGAGATTAGATTGAAGCAGTCACTTCCCATTCCTCCCAGCTTAGATTCCTTCAGGGACCTCTACGGCACTTAGAAAAAAATCTGTTTTTCTAAGACTTTCTGCCTGATCTGCTTTGCCATTTCTCTGACCGCTCCTGGGTCCGTACTGCTTAGTGATATGTCCCGAGAACACTGGCCTTCTGACAGTTTCTGAAACATGTCTCCAGGTATTCGAAGATGCTGTTCCCTCTGTCTAGAATGCGCTTCTTCCTTTTCTTTGTTTGGCTAGCACCTTCTCATCCTTGAGGTCTTAATTTAAATGTCGTTTCTTCAGAGAAGTTTTTTCTTACCCATTGAACTTGATTAAATTATTTTGTTATAATTTTGCACCTTTTATGTTGTCGTTCTAGGACTTGTTGTGGTTTATGAACATAATCATATATGCAATTTTTAGTTCAGCGTCTGCCTCCCACTCTGGCTTATAAAGCCCAGGAAGCCATGGGATCTGTGCATCACACCCACATCAGTATCCCAAGCATATAAGCCAGTATCTGGCACATAGTAAGTACTTGATAAATATTGATTGAGTGAATGAAGTTCTAAAGAAAATAATGTGAAGTCTATCTCTTCCAAGATGAAAAGGGAATTTTAAAATATTTATTACTAAAACAGTACAAAAGAAAAAATATAGATCTATCTGGAATCCTTCTCTAATTCTATGAAAGAGAACATGTAAAGAAAAAAAGAGGGGCTTCCCTGGTGGTGCAGTGGTTAAGAATCTGGCTGCCAGTGCAGGGGACACGGCTTTGAGCCCTGGTCTGGGAAGATCCCACATGCCGCGGAGCAACTAAGCCCGTGCGCCACAACTACTGAGCCTGTGCTCTAGAGTCCGTGAGCCACAACTACTGAGCCCACGAGCCACAACTACTGAAGCCCACGCACCTAGAGCACGTGCTCCACAACAAGAGAAGCCACCACAATGAGAAGCCCGCACACCGCAACGAAGACCAAATGCAGCCAAAAAAATAAATAAGAAAAAGAAAAGAAAAGAAAAAAAAGAACAGACTAGAAAAAGTAGTCTAAGGAAACAGACATCAAGAAGCTTTGCCATCTAAGTGGTGCTTTCAACTTCAAAGAATAATTTATTCTGCCATTCTGAAGCAATTTATATTTTTCAAAGCACATTCATATATATATTCTCTTCTGAAATATATTGGCTAGATATTAGTAGCCCCAAAGATAAAGAGTTTAAATAATTTGCTGAGGGAGTTTAAATAATTTGCTCCCATGGTGATCGTGATGGGTCAGGACACCTGACTCCTAATTCAGGGCTTCTTGAAACTGTTTGGTTGAAAATGAAAAAGAAGAGTAAAATACAACTGCTGAATAAATATAAAATGTATTATTAAAAAAAGACTGTGACAAGGAAGCCAGGTGGAAATGGAGACAGGCGATTTTTAACCCTGTAATCCTGGAAGAAACCTGCAGTTAATATTTTTTTCAAATTGATTTTACAATTTGAAAATCCAAATTGGCTTACCTACATTGATGAATTTCATCATTAGTGCTTCATCTAATTTTTCCTAAGAGAAATCTCTGTGTGCAGAAACACTTAAACTTTGGTGGACCAATTTCAAGTCTTTGAATGAATAAAATAATTGCTTAAATGTGTTGAACAATTTTTATACGCTAGACATAGCTTCATGTGAGTAGGTGGATAACATTTTAAAATACTGTTTGATATAGTTTTGCCTTTTCTCAATTCCTTTCTTCCATGCAGTTTTCTCACCATTGAAAACAGAGACCCAGACTGTTTGCCCAAGGAAAGGGGAGGCTACCAAATAAACCAGATAGGAGGAAGGGTCTGAGTTTATGAATGGCAAGAAGGACTTTTTCTTTCTTATGTCAAACCTCAAAGAGGTGAATCAGAAAAAAAAAACCAAACCTAAAAATTATATATCAGTAACTAACGTCTGTGTAGTGACTATTAATTTTCGACCCACCACTTATGCATTATTTTCGTTAATCATCTCAACAACTCAACGGGATATCCAGTATTACAGAGGAAAAAACTGAAGTTTAGATAACTGAAGTGACTTATCCAAGGTGACGTGACAATCAGTGGAACTGGATATTCCAATATTCAATAGGAATATACACTTTCTGGATTTCAGCGTCTTTACCTTTAACCATGAAACTAATTGTACCTGATGTTGAATCTGTGCCCATGAAACAACACTTCTTTTTTTGCATATTTGTTTAAGGAGAGCTTGATTAGACCCTTGAAGCACAGGAGGCAATGCTATTATTGATCTTGATAATCTTCTCCTTGGGACATCTAAATGCAGACGGCACGCAGGTCATAATGGATACACTGGAAAATCTCAACTTTTGAACTTCCTCTTTTAAAGCACAACTTGTGATAAATCAACCATGTGTCTCAAATGCATGATATATGCTTCATGACACAAACCAGACTGTCAACTGTCTACAGCCCTAAAGCTGGAGGAGACTTTTCCATGTCTTTTTTTTTTTTAATCACTGCCAGAGCAAACATCTAGGTTGACCTCCGTCTGATATCACCAACCTCCAGTGTCTAATGGAGTGGGCCAGTTGGAAATATTTTTTAAAATAAGTTCCCTTTAGGTCTACTTCATGGGCAGCCCTCGAAATGGTTTAAAATCTCTTCACCATGGTGTGCGAAATGGCTGTTCAAGAAACTGGCAGAAACATGGTGACGTCTTGGAGAACAACAACAACAAAAATGTCAGGCGAGAAGATGCAGGACTTCTTGAGAGTGGCACAAATGCTGTCACTAGGTGTCATTTGTGTCCTTGCTTGTGTGTCAGCTTAGAAGATTTCAACGGCAGCAGAAAATCTGTTCCTTAAAGCACACTCTTCAACTTCAGGCTACCCAAGTAGTTAAGAAACAGAAATGAAAGAAATGGCATGAGGGTTTGCCCTCTGAAAATCTCTTGACAACTAATGATGGGATTATGGAGTCTTAACTGCCGTACAGTTATCCTTAATTATAACCAAAGGTACGTCAATCTAAATAAAAATGATAAGGCAGAGAGAGGCAGGTTCCTCTCCCTCCTCCCAACTTGCTTTTTAACATGAATCTCTTCACAGTATGATGCTTTGACAAAGCTTGGATTGAATAATTATTAAAAAGAGATGGAGCCCAGTGTTAAGCAAAACATATTTTTGCAGAAAGGAATAGTTGATTTTTTTTTAAAATTTTACAGAAAGAAATGGTTTCAGTTTTAGATATTTGGTTTAACATGGGAACCTCCAATTGTCTTTTTTGTACTCTATCACAAAAGTTATGCAAGAACTTTCTGCCAGACATTAGGTATCAGAAAAGGCATGCTTTATTCTTAAATCCTGATATAGATTTTCCTTATGGGAAAGGTCAGTCTTGGGATGGATCTTGTTTCCATTTTTGCTTTCACTGCTAGGAAGCTCAGAGTCAATTTGGTGACCCAACTTCAGCAACTGTGTAACCTCTGAAGGCTACAGTCTACGTCCATTAACTTCTCTTCATATTCTCTCTCCATTTTCCTTTGGCATTTTTGTTAATAGTTTGACACTTCCATTTATTAGCTGGGTGACATTGGGGGAAATGACTTACCCTTTTTCTACCTAAGTTTCCACATCTGCAAAATCAGGATGATAATAGTGCCTTTCACAAATGGTTCCTGGCACACAGTAAGTGCTCAATAAAATGAAGATTTAAAAAATGATTTTCTTTTCTTTTCTGATTTTATTGCATTGCATACAATATGGTACCTTAAAAGTGCTGTTGAATAATGTGTAGAATAGATTTTAAAAAATACATACATAAAATTCTGCTTATGTGTTAAAAATAAGTAATCATCAGGTCTTGGAAAATGGATTATTCTTACCTTCTGGAAATTTAAAAAACTAAGTAGAAGAGAGCCTCTTTATTTCAGGCATTAAACAAATGGTGAAAAGAAATCAGTTGTCAATTCAGACGTGAAGCTAAGAAAAGTTTTCCTCTTTTAAAAAACAGTATAAAATAGCATTTCCAAACATTTGATGTGGATATTAAGAGGAAGGGAGTAGAAAGCAGTCATACTACCTACCATTTTATCAAGTGCTCATTATAAGCTCCGCACTTTACAATAATACCTGACCGCAGATCTCATTGTCCCTATTTATTGATGAGAAAACAGAGGTTTGGACTGGTTGAGAACATCAAGGTCAGTTAGTTAGTAAGCGGTAGAGCCGCATTTGGACTTAGGTCTGTCCGACTTCAGAAGCCTGTTCTTCAGCCAGTATTTATTGCTGTCAGTGGAACTAACTAGAATCTTCTAAAGGCACGTTGCTCGGTAAAGCTATATAATGAAAAATGATAAGGACTGAAGAACTGTCCAGCTGTTATCGTCCTTTCAAGAGATAAATTAAAAGGGTGGCAAAGATCAGACCATCCTGACAATGGAAAGGGAAAATGTCCCTGGTGGTTTCAATGTTGATTATAATTTCGCGTTTGGCAATTATGTATTTAACATTTGACAAGTCTCATGTATGGTTGCTTCTGGTGCATGGTCATGTAGGAGAGAAAGGAAGCAATTTCCCTGGACCCATTTTTATTAAGCCACATTCATACACTCCAAAGGGGCACTTACATTGTTTGAAAGAGGGCTAGATGCTGGCAAACACCCCTATAAACAACCCGGACAGCTTCAAGTCCACACCGACAACAACATGATTCACAATGGAACTCATCTTCTCTAAGTGGAGCACAGAGTCAAATGTTATTTATGACACAACTAACTTACAAGCAGACGAGATTCACTGCATGGACCCAGCTAGGGGACTTTACTGCTGCTTAAATGCGAGTTGTTAGCATTTTAGGAAGAACGGCTTGCCCTCCAAGTATGGAAAATGAACGGCAGAATATTTTTTACCTCTGTGATTATGTGTCTAAGCCCACTGCAGCACTGTTTGTGATGCGTCCACACTGGACAAGGGGGTTGGTGGATTGGAAACAGTGTTTAGATAATTCAGGCAAACCCTCCCATTTTCCAAGAAGAGTCTCCCTTCCTTGAAGGATCATTTCATTCACGTCTACTCTTTGCCTGAAGCTTGACTGCAATTTTTTTTTTTTTTTTTTTTTTTTGCGGTACGCGGGCCTCTCACTGTTGTGGCCTCTCCCGCTGCGGAGCACAGGCTCCGGACGCGCAGGCCCAGCGGCCATGGCTCACGGGCCCAGCCGCTCCGCGGCATGTGGGATCTTCCCGGACCGGGGCACGAACCCGCGTCCCCTGCGTCGGCAGGCGGACTCTCAACCACTGCGCCACCAGGGAAACCCTGACTGTAATTGTTTTATTTAACTCTTATAATAATCCCCAGATGTAGCTCTTATGAACCCCCTTTATCAGAGATCAGAAAACTGAGGGACAGAGATTTAAGTAATGGGACCAAGATGACATGTCTGGGAAATGGCAAAACTGGGATTTGAACCAGGTTTCTCTGTCACCAAAGGGCCATGCTGCTTCGTAATAATAACCGTTACCCTTTACCAATTTGAAAGTGACCAATTGTTACCAACCCTCATGAAAGATTGGGAAGATATGAGTTGTAATTTCCTGTTTACAAATGAAGAAGTGGAGGTCCAGGAGGTTAAATTGCACCCCCCCCCCCCAAGCCCATGCAAGTATTTCCTAGTGAATCTGGAGCGAAGTCAAGACTTGTCTGGAGCTCAAACCTAGTATCTCAACGGACTCCACCAGTGTTTCCCAAAGTACGTTATGGAGAGTCTGGGTGCCTGGAGATGCTCTGAGAAAAAAAAGATGTTCTTTTGTTCATTTATTTATGATTTAAACAGAATCTCCTAAAAAATGTCAAGCTCCAACCCTCCCCACAGCCTTTGCACCCTCTGTCCCCTTGGCTGGAGTGTCCCTCCCGTGATTCTGCCCAGATAATTCCTGCTCCACACTCACCCACTGGCTTAAACATCACGGCCTCAGAAGGACCTTTCCTTCTTCCAGAATCCAGGTTCCCAGATTTCCTCTCTCTTGCCCTCCACTTGCTATTAATAATACCTCGGTTTGTGTGAATACGGTTTAATGCTTGCCTCTCCCACTAGCCTTCAGGGTCTAGGAGGGCAGGAGGGGTGACTGCCTTGTTCTCAAGACTCCAAAGAACCAGCCCAGGGCCTGGCCCCCGCGTGTCACTCCATAAAGAAGTATGAGCTTTTCTCTGTACTTTGCCCACTGCTCTACTTTTGTAGAGTCATAGATATGAGACTGAATGACCTCAGGGATCCTCCTTGCCTCCGCCATTTTGCAGACAGTGACATGGTGGCCCCCGCCTTCACGTCCACTGGGTGACGGTGAGAATAGTAACCTGGTATTTACTAAGCCAGTATGTTCTTGGTCCGGAGCCCAAGTGTTAAACCAATTGCATCCGATTTAACCTTCCAGACCGACGAGGAAGTTGAGGCTCAGAGATGCTCAGCAGCTCGCCCCAGTTCACAGCTAGTAAGTGGCCCAGAGTTACATAATTGCACCCCATGCCTCTGGGTGAGTTCTCCACTCCGGCCCCATGCCACATGGGGGTTGCCTGGAAGTCTTTCAACACTGGATGTCTGGGCGCCACTGATGCCCAGAATCTCCCAGATTCTGCCTTAGTTGGTCCAGGGTATGGCCTGGGCGCCGAGGTTTTCAAAAGTTCTCCAGGGGATTCTAATGTGCTCCTGAGACTGACAACTTCTGCGCTAATGTACAACTGATTGATTGGCTGATTAGTGCCATGTAATCAATAAACTGTTCTTGCAGAGGCTGGGTAGAATACGTGATTTGTACAATTCTACTGCAGCATTCCTTGCTTCCTTCTCTCTCTCTCTCTCCCTGTCCCTCTCTCTTTCCCCTCCCCAATCCAAAATTTGCATTTCTATTTGGATTAAATCCCTTCACAACACATGCAAATATGAAAAACAACAACAACAACAAAGAAAAGACCCCAGGAACAGCGCAAAGCACCAGGGTTTGTAAGATCAGTGACCCTTATTGACAAGCCCCAGCTCAAATGGTCTAGTTCCAAGACTGAGCAAACAAATTTCCTTCTGAAGGAAGAGTTCACAGGAGACCTTCAAGTGCCTGGGGTTTGTTTATTTGCTTGTTTTCCTGTATTAAGAACAATCGCGATTATCAGGCAATGAGAACTCACCTCTTGCCAGGCGCTGTGAGGCTGGTGGGGGACAGAGGCTCCCACAACAAATTGCAAGTGCTCATCATCAGTAGTGCTTTCACAAAGGGTCAGCTGACTCTGGGGAATGTGCAGTGATCGGTCACCGCAACCGTAAGAGGTGCAGCCGGGATTTAAGCCCCTGCCCCCCCCTTCCCACTAGTCCACACTGCCAGGAGACCCTTCAGAATCGACCCTGGATCCTGTTCGTGCACTGAAAAGACACTGAACCAGGTTTTCTTTCTCAGAGGAATTCAAGGCTCTCCTCCGCCCCCAAATCAGCTGTTGAGATGCAATGATATGTATTTCAAATGTCTCACTTATAAAATTTACTAGAAAACGTTCTCCCTTTCCAAGCATAGCTATAAATGAAGTATGAGGTGGACCTCTCATCCTTTTTTTTCTAAACCTTTGAATTGTCCACTTTATTTATTTATTACTATTTATTTACTTATTTGGCTGGGCTGGGTCTTTGTTTCGGCATATGGGACCTAGTTTCCTGACCAGGGATTGAACCCAGGCCCCCTGCATTAGGAGCCTGAGGTCTTAGCCACTGAACCACCGGGGAAGTCCTGAAGCTCTCGCCTTTTGTGGAAAGGAAGTTGATGAAAAGCTTGTGTGGAGGGTTTCCATAGCTGCAAGCTGCTCCCTCTGAGGCCAGGGGCAGGGGCGGGGAGAAGCAACAATTGATGTTAAAGTAATAATGACGAAAGCTTTATTGACAAGCATCTTGGAAACCAGTGTATGGACTGAATTGTGTCTCCCTCCCTCCACCCCCAAATTCATCTTGATGACCTAACCCCGGTATGCAGGATGTGACTAGATTTGGAGCTAGGGTCTTTAAAGAGGTAATCAAATTAAGATGAGGCTATTAGGGTGGGCCCTAATCCAATCTGACAGGTGTTCTTATAAAATAACGAGACACCTGGCGGGGGGGCGGGGCTGTGCCCGGAGGAAAAACCATGTGAAGAGGCAGCGAGAGGGCGGTCCTCTGCAAGCCAAGGAGAGAGGCCTGGGGAGAACCAACCCTGCCAGCACCGGCATCTTGGACTTCTGCTCTCCAGAACTGTGAGAAGATACATTTCTGTTGTTTAAGCCTCCCAGTCTGTGGTATTTTGCTAGAGCAGATGCGAGACCACATCAGGTAAGTGCTATGAAGAAGATAAAGCAGGTGAGGAAAAAGTGAGTGGCTGTAGGTGTGACCATCAGTGTGGCTAATGCTGGGAAGGGGCCAGGGAAGGCCCCTCGAGATGTGACGTTTGAGTTAAGCCCTGACAGATGAGAAGGGTCAGCCATGGGGGCCCCTGGAAGCTCACGTGTCCGGCGAAGCATCCCTAAGTGCAAGTCCCCAAGGGTGGGAAAGGGCTTGGGCCATAGAAGGGAGCATAACAATGGCGGCGTAGATGGAGGCTTGGCCCAGACCGGCAAATACCAACCCACCAACAACCAAGAGCAAAACCAGAGCCCAGCTTCCATTCCACAGCCCTCGGGTCATGTCCCAACAGTCGCCTATTTTTATATGACCTATGAGCTAAGAATGGCTTTTACATTTTTAAAGAAATGAAAAATGTCCAAAGAAGAAGAAGATTCCAGGACACATCAAAATGCTATGAAATCCAACTTCAGAGTCCGTTGATGAAGTTTTATGGGCACACAGACCCACATTTGTTTACGGATTATTGATGGCTGTCTTCATGCTGCAACGGCAGAGCTGAGTGGTTGTGACAGAGATTGTATAGTCTGAAATATTTGCTATCTGGCTTTTTATAGAAAACGTTTCCCATCCTCTGTTCTTTGGAAATAGCTCTCTTTGAACACCTGTGGGAATACCTATGGGGGGGGAGACTTCTCTCCACTTAACTTAAATGGGTCCATTTTCCTCAGAAGATCTCCAGACAGAGACATCCATGGAATGCCAGCCCCTTGGATTAGACAGTCCAGGAAGGTCTCCCTTGTTCTTTGCTAACTGACCGCTGATGTTTACTCCTTGGTTGAATCAGTACGTGTTGAGAGATTTTCCTGTGCCCGGCACTGGGTTAGGTGCTGGAATGTTCAACCTGGAACAAGACAGTTTGGTCCTTGCCTTCTGGAAGCTTAAGTTCTAGGTTAAACAGGTTTCCCACAGGGCTTCCCTGGTGGCGCAGTGGTTGAGAGTCCGCCTGCCGATTCAGGGGCACACGGGGTCGTGCCCCGGTGTGGGAAGATCCCACATGCCGCAGAACAGCTAGGCCCGTGAGCCATGGTCACTGAGCCTGCGCGTCCAGAGCCTGTGCTCCACAACGGGAAAGGCCACAACAGTGAGAGGCCCGCGTACCCCCACCCCCTAAATAAATAAATAAATAAATAAATGAAGAGACAGTTAACATCACTAGCAAAAAAAACAAAAACAAAAAAAAAAAACAGGTTTCCCACAGACAGTCCTTTCTTCCTCTGCACTTAGCTGCCTCTACCCCTAGGGATGGGGCATATTTGAAACAGAGCTTCAGAGTCAAGCCAATCAGATGTACGCCATATTCCCATCATTGTGCTTTTAGTTAGGAGATGTTTCAGTCAATAATAATGAGAAAATAAGATGATGTGAGTCAGGCTTGAGGTCAAAGTGAGAGGGGAGGCATCACGTGCCTAAGGCCATTTCTACACCATGAGGAAAACCAGGGAAGGAAACCTTCACCCGACACCCACGCACAGAATTCAGGGGACCCATGAACTTGCGTGGGAAAGAAAATTACAGCTTTGATTTCACGCACCTTTAACTGAAATTCAGCATCTCCTTCATCTATGCATGTAGACATCAAATCACAACAGTGGTAGCAGCATTATGATTTTTATCACCAATATCTTCACCAAAATGTCACAGATATTTTCATGTCACATTGTAAATGTAAATATCTTGCAAATATCTTGTGATATCATGTACACTCATCATTACTTTGAAATTACAGTGGTTATTAGCTTTAGTTATGGTCATGCTATTTAATGTATATAAAAAATTCATTTGTTACTATACCACAAATTAGTTTCTTTAATATTTGATAACTGTATTTCCATGAATTTTTTTAACCCTAGGTATTTTATCTTCCATCTTTAAAAGCATTAGTTTTGAGAAGGGTTCCATGGGCTACACCAGATGGCCAAAGAAGTATGCAGCCTGAAATGATTAAGAATTTCGTGACCTACGGACACCAAGGCCTCTTTATTTAGTTAGTTATTTTAAATATTTATTTATTTATTTGGCTGCATTGGGTCTTAGTTGAGGCACGCGGATCTCCGTTGCTGTGTGTGTGATCTTCGTTGGGGCACGCGGGATCTTTTATCTGCGGCATGTGAATTCTTAGTTGCCACATGTGGGAACTAGTTCCCTGACCAGGGATTGAACCCGGGCCCCCTGCATTGGGAGAGTGGAGTCTTAGCCCCTTGACCATCAGAGAAGTCCCACCAAGGGTTCTTTAAATCAAGCGATTCTTAACCTTGGATGAGCATTAGAGGGAAGATGGTGTTGCCTGGAATTTTGAGTAGAAATTGTTGCTCAAGTTGTTCAAGCTTATGGCAGAGGAGAGACATGACACCATAAGCAAAGTTTGCATTTCTGTGTACGTGTGTGTATGCATTTGTAAATATACACTTGTTTATTTTTTCTGGAGAGGGGATCAGTAGCTCTCATCAGATTCTCAAAAAACGTCTTGATCCAAATATGCGTTTAGAATCGTCATTCTCGAAGGAGGAGTTCTAGGACAGGGGCTCCTTCTGAACCAGGCTGTGATTCAGGAATAGAGAGCCCCATTTCTCTGAGCAACACTCTCCACCCTGGTCTATTGTCATCCAAGTCCAAAGGCTCAAGTCTATCCAAGACCAAGAAACTTTCTTACAAGGCGCTAAATAAGTGGTCCCCAAAGTGTTTGTATGAAGGATTCCCTCAGTATCTGCCTTTATGTGAGGAGGGAGCCCCAGCGTCAGCCTACGTTAATCTTCATTATCACATAAGTGGCTTCTCCCCTCTTGATTTTTTTTTTTTTTTTTTCTGTACGCGGGCCTCGCACTGTTGTGGCCTCTCCCGTTGCGGAGCACAGGCTCCGGACGCGCAGGCCCAGCGGCCATGGCTCACGGGCCCAGCCGCTCCGCGGCATGTGGGATCTTCCCGGACCGGGGCACGAACCCGTGTCCCCTGCATCGGCAGGCGGACTCTCAACCGCTGCGCCACCAGGGAAGCCCCTCCCCTCTTGATTTTACATTAAGATGCACTGGACACTCTCCTTTCTTTCCTGTACTCCTCACACACAATCAGCCAGCAAGGCATTTTAATTAGACCTCTTCTATTATTAGAGCACAGGGAAAAAAAAAATTCATAGCTGATCCGAAGGACCCCAAGCTAAGAAATCATTTAATTTGTTGTTGTTTCCATAAATCAGGGCCCAGTCATCAATTTCACCACATATTTGAGAGCACATGTTATTGACAATGTGTTCGTGGAGAAAAATGGAGTTTGCTGGCAAAGTTGTTCCATTTTCTAAAGATTAAATTGTTCATTGTACAGGCTGCCATCTGCCCTCCCTGGAAGAGATTTAGTTGTTGGCAGAGGCATTCAAAAATCTTGAAGACAAAGTTAAATTTCTTTTTCTTTATTGCCATGCATAACGAAAGGCAAATTCATTCATTCATTCATCTATTCATTCAATATGTATCAAGTGTTTCTTTTGTGACATCAGCTAGCTTCCAAGCCATGGATCCCTGGGGAAGGATCACATGTAGCCTTAGAGCTGATCGATAATTCCACAGTCTTCATTCCTGCCTAGGACCTCTGAATAGTTAGCCTTTCTGTCCCCCACCCAACCTGCGTGCTACCGGGAGTCTAACAGAATTATGGTGAGTAACACAAGTTTCCTCCTCCAAGAAGCTTCCACTCTATAAAGGATGGATAAGGCAGACACATCAAACAGTGATAGAACCCATGCCTTGAGAAAAACGTGAAGGAGAGACAGGACTCATTGCTGAGTCGAAACTTCTTGGAAGACCTGAGTAGAAGAACGTGCAAGAGCCATGGCATGAACCTTCACATACATAATGTTCTTTTATACGAACACTGTCCTGTTGTAGAAGTGGGTGTTAATATCTCCATTTTTCAGGTGAAGTTATTGAGGCTCAGAGAGATGATGTAATTGGCTCAAGTTCACAAAGCTAATAAAGGTTGATGTGAGAGCTCAGACTCTCCATTGAACGCTGTCTGGCCCCTGTGTCACATAAAGCAGGGCCTCCAAGTCCCTCAGACTTTCCACAGTTTAACTCCTAAACCACTTACCTTGACCCAGCACGAATTGCATCTGAAGCCTGTCCTATCCCCTTCATTACTCCTCTGGGGCTATGAACTTCCCTTTGTTCTTCATACTTGATGAAGCGCTCTTGTTTTGGTCATGACCTTGGCTATTCTTCTTGACTATAATTGGGATCTTTATTTTTCAGACTACACTCCCTTGAGCAAACCTAAGTCTATCCATCATCAGGTTTGACCTGCTTCCTAGGCTCTCTTCACCTAGGTTTTCCCAGACCCTACTGGCAAACCCAATCATGTATTCATTCATTCAACCCAATAATGAATCTACTCAATTAATTATGAAGTCTCTACTGTGTGCTTACTGTACTATGTGATGGTCAAGACTAAAATGATCCCCACCTCTATGGTCTAGGAAGGAAAAGGTCTGGGGCAGACACTCACACAAATGATAAAAACATCAATTACAGTGGAGACAAACATCATGCAGAAAAGCATGTGGATTTATGAGGGAGAATAAGAGGGGTTTCTAACTTAGTCTGCATGTGTGCTTGGGTATATCTTGGAGAAGAGAGAGGATGCTACAATAGACTTTTAAAAAAAGTTTTATTTATTTATTTATGTTTATTTTTGGCTGCATTGTGTCTTCATTGCTGCATGTGGGCTTTCTCTAACTGTGGTGAGCGGGGGCTACTCTTCATTGCGGTGCGTGGGCTTCTCATTGCAGTGGCTTCTCTTGCTGTGGAGCATGGGCTCTAGGCACATGGGCTTCAGTAGTTGTGGCACGGGGGCTCAGTAGTTGTGGCTCGCAGGCTCTAGAGCACAGGCTCAGTAGTTGTGGCGCATGGGCTTAGTTGCTCTGCGGCATGTGGGATCTTCCCGGACCAGGGCTTGAACCTGTGTCTTCTGCATTGGCAGACAGATTCTTAACCACTGCGCCACCAGGGAAGTCTGCTACAACAGACTTTTATAAAGAGGGTGTTTTATGCCAGGATCTGAAGAATTGGTTAAAACTAAGCCAGCCAGATAAAGAATTGAGAAAAGAGAATTCTTAGAGAAATCCCAATATATTTGGCCCTTAGGCAGGAAGGAGTCTGACTTGTTCAAGGACCTAAAAGAAAGCCAGTGAGGTTGGGGCACAGAGGTAAGATATCCCAACTCCCTGAGCTTAGCACAGACATTGTCAAGAAAATAATTCTTACTTTGGTCTAGTGTATGGAGTACCCAATAGATATGATTTCCAAAACAAGTTTGAAACGTATGGTTTATAAAAATATGAATTCTTTATTCCCTATTGCACATTTGAATGTTTTAATTGGTCAACTTTTAGATCTAGATGGTTAAGAACCAGAAATTGAGAAAATTACACTCCATCCTAAAGAAGAACCATCCCCGATGAACCCGCCTCCTGTGCATATGCTGTGTAGAAACTTGAGACTGTTCTTTACCTAGAAGAGCTTCATAAAATTTTTCGTGAGTGACATAAACAATACAGTGTATTGGTTTGGAATTTCAGTCCATTTTTTCCAGAAAGATTTTCCAATCTGTTTCCCAAGATGTGTACTTTAGGCTGGGGAAGAAAGATTCATTGTTTTCTTCTTCATTTTTTTGTTTTTCTTCTGAGATTGGAGAGTAATGTTGAAGGGGAGAGAAAAGAAGGATATTGTAGAGAAGGGATAAACACTTAAAGCCACAACTTGGCACTTTTTGTTTTCTTTTCCTGGCAGCCCACATGAGTACTAGAGAGAAAAATGTGGTCTTCCGAGTCTCCTTTTCAGTAAAATTAGTAATCATTTCTTATTAAATCCTCAACAATAATAGGAGAAGGGCAGATGTGTTTTGCATAAGTTCAGGAAAAGTCAGGGTCTAGCTGCTGGCAACAAGAAGCGATCTCTGTGATTTCTGAAGCACTTCATTGTCAAGGCAACCAGAATGCTTTACTTGTATTCTTTCTTTTTACCTTCACATAACTCTTGCAATATAGTGAAAAACACTCCAAGGAGAGAGGCATGTATCTTAAAGAGGGTGAGATGGTGACACAGAAAGAGAGACCAGGTCAAAACCTCAAGGAAAATAATTGGTAGAGCATATATGTCCAGTATTGCTAAGTCTCAGCTCATGGCAACCAATATTAAACGAGTGAGGCAAAGCCACTGCCTTCTGAGAATCACGATTCAGCAAGAGGGTGAAGACATGGCCATTTACTGATGCCTTTGTTCAATCAACAAACATTTGCATACCTACTCATGTCAGGCCCTGATCTCAAGAAGAGGGTCTCGGCAAGTGGATTATGCAGGCGTGGCTTCTGTTTGCAGGGAAATAAGTTATAATCTAGTGAAGATGGTTGAACACAGAGCATGTAACCAAAAAGTAGATCAGTGTTGCCAAAGGGAGGTAAGGGCTGCTCTGGAGGCTTCTAGGGGGTGGTGATGGGTGTGTACATAGGTAACAGCATTACAGAGCAGACTCTGGGACCCTCTTAATGGGAGGGAGCACAAGGAAGTCATCCTATCTAATGAAAGAATCAGGAAACAAAAAACGAAATAGAGGAGAGCTGAGTTAGGCCTTGAAGACAGGAGTAGGACTTTAGTTTGTGAAAACGAGGCAGGTGGTATCTCATGTTGAGAGAACCACTCGGCTAAGGACAGAAGCTTGTCTAGGGGAAGAGTTGGTAAGTTCATTTAACCAACACATTGTTTAAGAGAAGTGATATTACACTACTTATTTCCTTGCTTTTTGCCTGTCTTACCTATTGTAATATAAACTCAACAAGGCCAGGGACCTATTTTGTCTCGTTCAGTGGCTATTGCCAGAGCTTTCAGCAGTGCCGGACACATCGCGGGTGCCTCATATATATTTGTTGATTGAGTAATTGGAAATGATAGCTAATTAGATAATGATTTTGTGCTTACTGTGTGCTGTGCAGGATGCTGAGAGCTTCTCTTCATTCCTTTACTTAATCCTCACAACAGCCCTAGGAGTTAGGTCCTTTGGAGAGGAGGACACAGAGGCAGAGAGAATCTGAGCAGCTTGCCCAAAGGATCCCAGCTAGTATTTGAACCGAGAGCATCCCGATTCTGGGGATCGTATATTTAACTGCCAGGTGATCCTGCTTTGCAGTATTGACCAATGGTTAGGAGTGGTTACTGATATCAAAAGGACAGTGTGAGTTTATCTGGGGAGGCCACAGGAGAGTGTTCCCGGGATGGGGGTGATGAGCTGTGGGAGGCTGACAGAGAGGAAGGACATGAAAAAGTCACATCATATCCCCAAGTTCCAGGCTTCTGCTCTGTAAATAGGTGATGAATACATGCATCACGTTTTGTGAGGGCTGGCAATAATGGGTGCCAATTGCCTAAGATGTTTTCAGAGGTACCTACTTTTTTTTTTTTTTTTTGCGGTGCGCGGGCCTCTCACTGTTGCGGCCTCTCCCATTGCGGAGCACAGGCTCCGGACGTGCAGGCTCAGCGGCCATGGCTCACGGGCCCAGCCGCTCCGCAGCATGTGGGATCTTCCCGGACCGGGGCATGAACCCGTGTCCCCTGCATCAGCAGGCGGACTCAACCACTGCGCCACCAGGGAAGCCCGAGGTATCTACTTTTGAGGGCCTACTGGGACGTCTACTTTGCCTATATGATCATTAATGTTTCCAGTGGTCTTGAAGGGTGATTGGTGTTATTTTCTTTTGCCAGGTGGGGAAAATGTGGTTCAGAGAAACATTAAATTCTGTGTCCCAAATCACGCAGCTAGTGTAACAGGATACTGAATGGAATGTTTTCACTTCATGTTATTTTGGCTAACACCACAAAGTTACAGACTATAGGAGCTGCACACTTCATATTTTAAAGGAAACTGCCACGTTCCACCTTACCCATGTGGTCAAAGTGGACATCCCCAGTAATGGGACGTATCAACTCATGAAATCCCTGATACGATGCACTGGGAAGGAAACCCGATTTCTATGGTATTCTTGCCCAAAATGCAGAACCTCCATCTAATCATGAGAAGACATCAGACAAACCCAAACTGGAAAGAATCTACAAAATAACTGACCAGTATTTGACTAAAGTGTTAACATCATAAAAGACAAGGAAAGATCGCGGGATTTTCAAAGATGGGAGGAAAAGGAGGCACAACAACTAAATCCAATGTGAGATCCTAAATTAGATCTTGGAGCAGCAAAAGAAAATTTAGACAATATTCAAATAAGGTCTAGGGCTTCCCTGGTGGCGCAGTGGTTGAGAGTCCGCCTGCCGATGCAGGGGACACGGGTTCGTGCCCCGGTCCGGGAAGATCCCACATGCCGCGGAGCGGCTGGGCCCGTGAGCCATGGCCGCTGAGCCTGCGCGTCTGGAGCCTGTGCTCTGCGATGGGAGAGGCCACATCAGTGAGAGGCCCGAGTACCGCAAAAAAACAACAACCAAAAAACAAATAAGGTCTATAGTTTAGTGAATCGTGTTGAGCCAATGTTGATTTCCTGGTTTTGATAATTGTACCATGGTTGGGTAATATGTTAACATTAGGGAAAGCTGGGTGAAGCATTTCTCTACCATTTTTGCAACTAAGTCTAAAAATATTTAAAAATAGGACTTCCCTGGTGGTGCAGTGGTTAAGAATCCACCTGCTAATTCAGGGGACATGGGTTAGAGCCCTGGTCCGGGAAGGTCCCACGTGCCGCAGAGCCACTAAGCCTGTGAGCCACAACTACTGAGCCCGGGCACCTAGAGCTCGTGCTCCGCAGCAAGAAAAGCCACCACAATGAGAAGCCCGTGCACCGCAATGAAGAGTAGCCCCTGCTCGCAGCAACGAAGACCCAACGCAGCCAAAAATAAATAAATTTATTTTAAAAAATATTTAAAAATAAAATATAAAACAGAAGTGCGCGGGGGTGGGGGGGAGAGGTTAGACACATTCCCATGAGATTTATTAAGTGGCAGAAGAACCGATCACCAATCACCATTTTTTCTACCTACCACCAGCATATCTAGGAAAAGTTTGATCTTTCTCCAGGCTCAGCTGGCTCCCTTGTACAATTGGGTTAAGTCTTAAATGACCAAGGCATGAGTTCTAAGTAGGATGGCATGACATATGGTTAACACGAAGTCCAAAGTCATCAAAGTTTCTCTTTGGGCTTCATTTCCTGAGTGCGTTAATATCCTTGCTGCTTTGGCAGAGAGTTGAGTTGACTCTTGGGATCAGACTTCTGGAAGCTGGCCAATTTGCAATTCATCAGCCCCAGCCCCAGCTGGACCAGGGCGGTGGCATCAGGCACAAGACTTTACTGGACATCCTCTCCTTGGCTAATTTTCATCGCCAATGAGTAGAGTACTCAAAAGTGTCGGTTAAATTAGGCTTGGTAAAGGGACACTGTGTCTTTGAGTAATGAGGTTGGGAAACAAGGAAAACATTTTCCACTAGCTCATGTCTCACTGTATGGCAATCCGGTTTCATGACACTTTATAATAAATCATTGCTTATCACTCACATGGGAACGTAACGCGGCTCCAGTTAAGATTCGTTACTGGTTGTAAAGGAGAAACAGGAATTGCTGTATATCAGGGCTTCTGGATAATCTTCCTGACCACTGGAGGCTCTTTTTTATCATTGTATTTACTGTGGCTGTTGTTTAAAGCATAAATAAGTGGAAGGAAAGAGCAGCAAATATAAATAATGAAAATAAATTTGTCTTATTTATGTGTTTACACAAGCCTCTGACAATTATTCTGCACTGCAGTTTGCATCCAGGGTTGGTAGCTGCTACACTCAGAGAAGTTCCTTACGCTTCACGTGTCTCCCTCTCTTCTATCCCCCTTTGCATTTTACTTCTTTAAATGCCAGCACATTCACGTTCAAGGATGGAGTCCCATGGCTCGCGTGCTATTCCACTTTGAAGTTTAGGTTCTGAACCATGTTGGTCTCCATGCTCACGACAGAGGCCCACCGGCAGATGCATGCGTTACGGCGATTCATTCAGGTCCAAGGAAGCAAGGGAGAGTGATTCAAAAAAGAAAAAGAGCTTGGGGCTGGGTTTTGGGGGAGTTGCAAAATAGGACCTTTAATTTAAAGATGATCCAGCTGGTTTGCTCTTGGGATGAGTGAAGACTTTCATGAGAACGTCCTGGCTGTCAAACTAGACCACCCTGGGAGGTTTGTGATAAAATCGCCAGAGGTTGTAGGGCTTGTGGACCCTTCAATGTATTCTAGACACTTCCTCGGCTAGGATGTCCTCAGAGGAAAGAAGATTCGGTAGGTTTGGACCGTTGAGGGGGCTCCCGATGTTTACTTATGGACAGGTAGGAAACCATAAGCCTGTCCTTGAAATGCTGACGGGGCTCTCTGATTAAGTCCTGCCAAACTGGCTTCTTCAGAGCCCCCTCCCAGGCATGGTGACCTCTCTCAACTGCTTCCTGCTGATTCCCAGCAGAACGCTGCGATGCTGGCCCTGCAGACTCACCCTTACCTTTTCCTGCCTGTTCCCACCGTTTCCCCCCCAACATCGAACAAGAGACACAGATGATAAGAGCAGCCATCAGTAGCTCTGTCACTGGTACCCACAGACACTTCTGGAGGAGTTGAGATGGAACCCTCTGTGGAGGGATAGCACTGCCTAGCAGCCCTTTCTATTTCTTGTGAGGACCTGGAACATTCTAGATTGTTCTACAGAGAAACACAACTAATCTGCAAACAGAGTTAGAAATGGAAGAGAAGGTTTTCTGAGAATTTTGGGCTTTAGAAAACCACGGCCTGCCGAGGGCTTGTGCTTGAGGCTAAAAGAGGAGTTTCGTTTGAACTTAGGGTGAACTAATCATCCCAGTTTGCCTGGGCTGTACTGGTTTTGGTTCCTCATTCTGGGAAATCCCTCACTCCCAGGCAAACTGGGATGGTTGGTCCCCTGAGTTAAACTCCAGAGTGCAGATTCCCAGGGGTGCTTTTCCTCACTCCATCCTTCCCCGGTCCTCACACTGCTGGTCCCCCTGCTTTAACGTTTTCCCCAGCAGCTGTGAAAGCCGACATGAAGGTCAAGTGTGGAGACTGCAGAAGTGGGCAAAACAGTGGCAACCATGTCTTAAATGTCGATGGTGCCTGTGGTTCCTCCATTCACTCTGTGAATTTTTACTGAGTGCCCTTTGTGCTAGGCCTGGCTCTCCACTGGTGGAGGAACTGCTGGGTGTCAAACTCATCCTGTGTACTTTCGATTCATGATCTCTCCTCCTCAGACCTACCCTACGAAGTTTGTATTATCTGGCCCACTTTACAGATTCAGAAACTGTGGCTCAGGAGGGGTTAAATGATTTGTCCACGTTCTTGCAGCCAGTATGTGGCAGAGCTACTTAGGTCTGATTGCAAAGCCCTTTCCATGTATTATGTACATTCACAGCCACTAATGTGTTGTAAGCCTGAAAACTACATTTGCGGAGGGTGGGGAGACAGATGGGAAACCTGAAGCTTAGTGAGGCTGAGAAATTTAATCGAGGCCACACAGAGCTGGCGAGCGGAAGGGCTGAGCCTGAGGCTTCTGAATCTGTGCTGCCCTTTGCACCCAAGTCTCTCTCTTCCTCCACGTGGGAGAAATGGAGTTTCTTACATTTCGCTGCTCTTTGGAATTGATAAAGATGCACTCTGAACTGTACTATTTCATATTTGAATACTTTAAAAGTGTGTTGATTATATATTAAAATACGATTTCCCATGTTTTCTAAATATTTAAAAGATCCCTCTTAAACATCATGACAGACACATTAAACTCACCAGATTTATAAGGGCTTTAAAAAGAAATTTCATAGCATTTCAAACAATTCATCACCCAGTTTGGTTGGGGGAGACAAAAGGATAGCTACTTGCGTGCAGGAAAAATTACTGGCAAGAAAACGTAGCCAATGGTTCCAGTAAAGGTGCCCATTTGGAACTTAATGGTGATGGATGTTTAGAAACCAGTCTCGATGCAGAACTGTAATCTTTGCAAATGGTTGTGTCTGAAGATGGCATTAACATACTCAATGTGATTTGCAGAACCGAGGACATGCTCTTAAGGAAGGCATCCTGTTCCTGCACACAAACCAAAGTTTTACCCTAAGCGGGATGAGAAATTACGGTAAATTGGTTTTTACTTCAAAAACGGTTTAATAACCATTACACACAGAGCTCCAATCCACACAATGCGTCACTTCATTTCATCACGAACCTCTGCTGGCTTAAAAACAGATATCGAAACAGGTATAGAAACATACTTGACAATGCCATTAAGGCAACTTTGCTAAAGAGTTTCCAGCAAGCTCCAGCTGAGGCCTAAATGCCGACAATATTCATAAACAACTCTATACCGGCCAATTAGGGAGACAGAGATACAGCGTCCTGTCAGGGAGATTTGCATGGCTAAGAGTTTGAGATCAGAGAGTGATGAGAGATGGCTCAGACTGACGGGGGGCTGCCCAGACGGATGACTATCATTACGATATTACGGGGACTCACACCTTCCCAATTACTGGCAGGATTCATTAATTACCACCGCATTTCCCTAATAGAATCCGTGCTCTGGCTTATCAGCGGCTTCCCTCTGTCTACCTAAAGCGGCACTCAGCAGTCGATCACCTATGAAAAATTAGACAGTGCGGCTTCGAGTGGCCTATTTAAAGGAAAAGACAAATGATCATGGGAAGAGGAGCGGAGAGCACAGTAAGGGAAAAGTCGAAAACGACAGACACAGCGCTCTTTGCACACGAGGTTTGTTTTTCCTTCCCTTCCTGGAACTGCCATGAAGGGACATTAGTGGAAGTTGCTGGGAGATATACTGTGGCGAGCGGGGGAACATAAGTGTCTCTTTTACACACACGCAGACACATACTTATTCATCCCCTGCTTAAAATCTTCCAGTGCCTTTTCGTCATTTATAAAATAAAATCTGAATTTCTGCCCACATTTTAAAATTCTAGCCTCCTCTTCTGCTTAACCTACTAAGCCCCACTGACTCAAGCCTTCTTCCTGCTGGTCTAATGCATTAAGCTCATACCTGCCTCAGGGCCTTTGCACTTGTGGACCCCCTTTTTCCCCCTAGAACTTGGTTTGAGTGAGACATGTTGGGTTGGCCACTTGTTTTTGTACAGCACTTGAGCTAAGAAAGCTTTTACATTTTTAAAGTGTTAAAAATGCCAATAAATAAATAACTTAATAAGTAGATAAAAGAGAAGAAGAAGGAGAAGAAGGAAGAGAAGAAGTAGTAGTTTGGCTGGTGGCTGAGTTCTAACAACATTCTCCCAGATCTCCTTGGGAATGGCTCCTTTTTACCATTTGGGTCTCCTCCCAGGTCACTGCCCAGAGACGTTCTCCCTGCACATTCACTGGAGTCACCTTCTACCCTCCCTTGCTTCGTTTTCATCACAGCCTGTGTCACCAAGGAATGCTAATTTATTAGTTGATCACAGTGGTTCTCAACTCTGATGCATATTAGAATCACCTGGAAAGCTGTTAAAAATACCGATGCCCATTGGTTTGGTTCATTGGGATTGGGACCCAGACATTGATATATACATGTATATTTAAAGCTTCCCCTGTGATTTTATTAAGAGCCAAGCTTGAGAACCCCTGGCTATTGTCTGTCTCTTTCCACTGGAATGTTGGCTCCCTGAGATCAAGGCTGTGGTCCGTTTTGCCCACTGCTGTGGTCCTGGTACTTGGAACAGTGCTTGAGACGGAGGAGGTGCTGGGTCAATGTCTGATGAATGAATTAAAGAATATTTATCATATATATGTACAATGAATTGAGGACAACAGCCATGGGATGATGGCATAAGGTCTCCCGAGCTGAAATCATGCATCAAAAATGGGTGACAGGGCTTCCCTGGTGGCGCAGTGGTTGAGAGTCCGCCTGCCGATGCAGGGGACGCAGGTTCGTGCCCCGGTCCGGGAAGATCCCACATGCCGCAGAGCGGCTAGGCCCGTGAGCCATGGCCGCTGAGCCTGCGCGTCCGGAGCCTGTGCTCCGAGACGGGAGAGGCCACAACAGCGAGAGGCCCGCGTACCGCAAAGAAAAAAAAAAAAAAAAAAAAAATGGGTGACAATTCCAGGAACCCTGTGCAGTTGCAGGAGACTCAGCCCCTATTAAGGATAATGGAATGTGAGTCTCCCAGGCTGTCATCTTGTTACTATCAACAGCATTATCAGTTATCAACTGCTTTTACAATTATGCACAATGATTCTCTCTGCACAAAGATTCAGCACCCACCAAACTTGCTTCCTCTTTTAAATTAAATATACTGAAAAGAGCAGAGATTTCAATCCTTCATCTGTTCACAGATGAAAAAGCATTTCCAAATCGTCAGCGATTGCATTTTTTTTTTTTATTCTAAGGACGGCCAACTGTTCCCAGTGATTTCGATTACATTTCCTACCTATTATTTCATGTAATGGCATCCCTTAAATTTTAAATTAGCTTTGAAGAATAAAAATAATTGAATTCCTGCTGTTTTGTGTACATAGAGGGTGACAGGAGCTAATGTGATAATTTAAACTGTAAATGAGTCTTCACTTTGTGTTCATTAATTACAGCTAATTACTGAATTACAAACCTTCTTGGTTAGGCACTGTTATGTATTCATGCAGCATGTTGAATCTCCAGCTGGTATAAAACTGTTTTATAGACTTACAAGCTGACACACCAAGCTACCACTGAAACAATTCAGTTTGAAAACAAGGGGGGCTGGGAACACGTAACTGCAAATGCTTCTTGGAATTAAAAGAACAGACACTGTGCCTCCAACTCATATCTTTGGGGATAGAGGATCTTGCACGTATAATTAGAACAATTTATGCCACAGGAAAGAGAAAGAACGCTAGGCTGTTCTCCACTCTGGGTGAAAATCTATACTATAGCATGTAATTTGTGAGACTCGTGTTCCTGCCCTTATCTCCTTGTTCCCTAGAAACTGAGCATCATAATTATTTATTAACTGATCCTGCTTTTAATAACAAAGAAGCATAAAGGATGCCAGAAATCCTGTCCTTCTTTCGTGACCAGAAACGGCTAGAAAGAAAAGATTCAAACAGATGGGTCAAGGACTAAGTCATGGTGAATTCTCTCTTATTAGGTTAAAGACATTTTTAAAAATAGTGAGTTAGGCATTTTGGATTATTCAATGTTAGTATCTTCTACATCATTTCTGACTCCAGATGGAGGGTCTGTGATGTCTGGTTTACTAAGATTTTCCCTTCATGAGTTAACTAGAGAAATATTCGGATGTGTGACCTCTTGTTGGCCAGTATAACTGTGTCAAAAGAGGAAACATGTAAATCCAATAGGTAAGTATTTTTGTTTCATTCCTTCCTGCCTTTTTTTCATCCATTCAATAATTTTATTGAACATCTACTTTATGAGGAACAAAAGACTAGGCTCCATGAGGTACCGAAAGATGAAACCGCAGGGATTTTATACCTAGCTGTTGCTTCTTCTGGGTACCAACCCTGATCTTCCTTTGGGGAACCACCTCTCTTTCTCGGGCCAATGTCTTGGATGGGGCTTCACCCTGCTTTCTAGCTACAGAGCTGGGCACGTGCCTCCAGTCGGGCCAATCCCTGTGTTCTATTCTCCTGGCCATGGTGATTGGTCCAGGCATGGATGCAGGACCCAAGTCAGTCCAATGAAAGACATTCGCTGGAACTCTTTTCTTTGGAGAGGCTCAGCTTGGGGCTTCCAAGCCACCACGTGTTGGGGACCGTGCCTGAGGATTGCGCTGCTGCAGAGCAAATGAGATTTGAGAGGCTAAGGCCAGATTTCCAGTGACTCCACTTAAACACTGGATACAGGTTTGTCTGAACTAGTTACACCCTTGACCTTCACAGGAGCTGATAAATTCCCTCTGTGCTTAAACTGGTTTAAGTGGATTTTCTGTCATGTGCAATCCATCGTCCTGACTAACACATACACGGTTATAAACCAAGATACGGATTGACACAGGTCGCACAAGAACATTCTGAGGATACTGAGAGACAGGGAGGATTTCTTTTCTAGTTTGGGAAAAGAAAGAAGATCCAGGGAGGCTTTCTGGAGGAGATGGTGCTTCAGCAGGACTTTGAAATAAAGGAAGGCTTTCTATGGGAGGAGTAGAGGAGGAGAAAGGAAGCAAAAAGGTGGAATTCCAAGGAAACCATAGGGCTTGTAGCAGGATGGCAGAGTTTCTAGGTCACAATACATGAAGGAAGGAAAACCCAACTGAAATGAAACATGAGGCCAGACCCTTTGCATCTTTTATCTAGTTGAGTCATACATGGTGTCAAGCATAGAAGCATAGCTACACCATTCGGTATCATGTGGCATGTGTAGGGCAGTCTGGCTTTTACATTTATGATGACTTTGGAAGGATCAGGTGGCTAGGGTACTTTCCTGGAGGTGAAAGAAAAGAAGTACATCACCTCCCATGGTTAATCATGGGTAAGGATTCCATAGGGTCAGTCTCCCAGAGATTCTCCCACGGGGAGGGAGTCACGCTTACTCATTCAGGCTCTAGAACGATCATCACTGTGCCCGTTGAGTGGTTATGTTTTGCCAGACACCAGTGGTAAATACTTGAACAGCAGCAGCAACAATAATAGTCATAGCAAACCATAACTGAACGCTTCCTAAATTCCAGACACTGCGCTAAGCTTAAAGATGACAACAATACATTATCATCACTGTTCTGACTGAAAACAAAAATTAATGGAGAGCTTACTGTGCGCCAGGTAGTGTGCTAAGTGCATTTCTTTTGTTTTTTTTTTTTTTTTGGCGGTACACAGGCCTCTCACTGCTGTGGCCTCTCCCGTTGCGGAGCACAGGCTCCGGACGCACAGGCCCAGCGGCCATGGCTCCCGGGCCCAGCCGCTCCGCAGTATGTGGGATCTTCCAGGACTGGGGCACAAACCCGTGTCCCCTGCATCGGCAGGCGGACTCTCAACCACTGCGCCACCAGGGAAGTCCCGTAAGTGCATTTCTTGCATGATATCGATAAATTTTCACAGCGGCCCTGTGAGGTAGAGAGTATTACCAAGCCCATCTTATAGTTGAGGGAACTGAGTCTCAGAGAGGTAAAGTGACTCATTCAAACAAGTGAACAAGTAGGGACCTGGGCCTAGATCTTAGGAAAATCTTTTTCTCAGGCCATCGTAGCATATTCCATATCACCTCCTGTCCTCTCTCAGTGAGGTCTTTTTGTTTTGTTTTTTACAACTTTATTGGAGTATAATTGCTTTACATTGTTGTGTTAGTTTCTGCTGTATAACAAAGTGAATCAGCTCTCCGTATACAAATATCCCCATATCCCCTCCCTCTTGCATCTCCCTCCCACCCTCCCTATCCCACGCCTCTAGGTGGTCACAAAGCACCGAGCTGATCTCCCTGTGCTATGCGGCTGCTTCCCACTGGCTATCTGTTTTACATTCGGTAGTGTACATATGTCCGTGCTACTCTCTCACTTCGTCCCAGCTTCCCCTTCCCCCTTCCCGTGTCCTCAAGTGCATTCTCTACATCTGCATCTTTATTCCTGTCCTGCCCCTGGGTCCATCAAAACCTTTTTTTGTTCTTTAGATCCCATACGTACATGTGTTAGCATACGGTATTTGTTTTTCTCTTTCTGACTTACTTCACTCTGTATGACAGACTCTAGGTCCATCCACCTCACTACAAATAACTCAGTTTCGTTTCTTTTTATGGTCTCAGTGAGGCCTTTACGGCTTCCTCTGCCATAAGGATCCCTCTTGGTCTTACTTGTCTTTGCATCCACTAACATGTTACACTAGAATCTCGCACGGAGCCTGGCACACAGTAAGTACTCAGACATTGTTGGTCAAACTGAGCTGCAGCAAATTAAAATTGTTCCTTTTCAAAGTTTTTAAAGGGCTGGTATGGTATCCAAACCAGCAGGGAAATCCCTTTAGAAAGGACCGGATTTCTCATTCCGAAAGCTTCCTGTCTTTCGTGTGCTTTGGGAATATCACATATCCTGGTCTGTTTTGGGTTCTATTTTCTCTCTTTTACATTCATGGGCATTCAGAAACACTACGTGACAGGAAAGCACACATTCTCCTCTTTCAGCTTGGAGGAATGCTGGATGGGGTTTAGGCAGACTAGTCTGAACAAACACGCTCAAGAGGCAGAGAGGGCCCCCGGCATGCCCGCGGCAGCTGTGTCTCCAGGTCTGCCTGGTCTCAGCCTGGCCAAAGCACGGACAACAGCCGAAGCCCTTGGTGTAGGCAGATGGTCACAGGACTGGCAGCGGACCCTAAGAAACCTCAGAAATGCCCACAGACTGCACATACATCTACACTGGGTATAATGGTCCCTGCTTGCTTTGTGGCCATCCAGATTTCCTAAGCTCTGTGTGTGTCTCTGTTTTTATTGTAGTTGGGAGGCCAGCACTGACATTAGTAACCACTATATAGGAAAACCAAGTCAAATATCTCTTAAGGGACAACTCAAGTGTCTTTCTTGACTACATCTGGCCCTCATGAAACCTATCTTCCTTGTTATTCTTCCAAAACCTATTTCTAGGGCCACATGTCTTAACACTTACTCTATTTTGCCCTGCAGTGCTGGCAAACTACTTCCCACGATAGTTAAACTTGACTCCCCGGTTGTACTGTTAGTACTTTGAAGGTGAAGACAGTGGGCTTTGGGGTTCCTCAGGCTTGGATTCAAACCCAGACCTGCCACTTCTAAACTGAGCTAGCTTAAACGAACCACTTGCCTTTTGCAAACTTAATTTCCTCTCCTGTTAAATGTGAATGATGATAACACCTATGTCATTGTGATGATTACCTGAGATAGTGTACGTGAAATGGTGTTCAGGTAAGCGCTCAGGGGGTCGTCTTTGTCGTGGAGGTGGTGGTGGCGATAGCACCTCATACTGTCCATTGCACTCAGGACATTTTTGGTCAACATATTTCCTTAGTTCACATTTGTCAGTTAATTAATGTTAACTCAGAATGGAAGAAAGATCTCCTGCCAACTGCCAGCCACTGGATGAGAAGGGACATGGGAGGAAAGGAGAACAGGCTTCACAGAGCATCCTTGCTACCGGGATAGTTCTTGGGACAGATGCTATTGGCTGTCTTCTCAGTATCCAGTTCCCTCTTCTTCTTGCTGATAAAATCCTGGCTTTGTTCCCTGTGGCAATGCGCCCAACGAAACACTCACGTCACAGGATCTTGCTTCTAGGGATGACAAAAAGTTACACAGCTCTGGCTGAGGACGCTTAAGTGGAGTTCGGCTTGGCTTGTGGGAAAGATGTGCCCCCCCTAAGAAGAGGGGACACAGGTGGCTGGTATAGTTATTTCGCTTCTTTTCCTGCCTTGGATGTGGACATCCTGCCTCATGGCAGCAGCCACCCTGTGACTGTGAGTTGACAGTGAAGAGACTCACAGAGACACCTTCTAACATCATTAACCCATTGATGCAACGCCATAGTTATCTACTTCTGGAGGCTATGATAGTGAGAAAAGAAAATCTCAATTTATTTAAATCACTCTAAGTAAAGGTGTCTTTTATCTGCAGCTGAAAGCATCTCTAACCTTCCTGCTTTTCTTCTCTTTTTTGGGGGACATTTTATTTTATTTTATTTTTAATTTTATTATTTATTTTATTTATTTATTTTTTTGGTTGCGTTGGGTCTTCGTTGCGGTGCGCGGGCTTCTCATTTCGGTGGGTTCTCTTGTTGCGGAGCACGGGATCTAGGCACGCGGGCTCAGTAGTTGTGGCTCGCGGGCTTAGTTGCTCCGCGGCATGTGGGATCTTCCCAGATCAGGGCTTGAACCCGTGTCCCCTGCATTGGCTGGTGGATTCTTGACCACTGTGCCACCAGGGAAGTCCCTTCCTGCTTTTCTTTGGCAGGAAAAAACCTCTGGAAGCCTAACTGAAAAAACAAGTTCTCCCGTTTGTCAGGAAGAATATGCAGAAACGGCAGCTACAGGCTGTCTCTCCTAATGCAGTAACAGCACACCAAGCCATGGGAATAATAACTGATCATAGATGCTAGGAGTTGAGTACTTATTCTGGGTCAGTTGTGGCATGTTACTTGGCACATGGTAGGCATTAAGAGAAGTATTTTATTTTTTTGGCCGCACAGCACGGCTTGTGGGATCTTAGCTCCCCATGGAACGGTGGGATGGAACCTGGGCCCTCGGCAGTGAAAGCACAGAGTCCTAACCACTGGACTGCCAGGGAATTCCCGACAGAAATATTTTAAACTATGGTATGAAAGCATGAATGGCAAATCGCATACTCCCTTCCACAACTCCACCACACGGCTTATTGTCTTCCTCTTCCCAACGTGGATTTGTTTCACACGTTTCCGTATCTCTTCCCATATATGGGAACGATAATTCCTACCTCACAGGGCTGCTTGTAAATATTAAATGAGTTACTACAGGTAAAAGGCTGTCACATAGCAGTGCTCAATATATGTTAGGGGTTATTATAATTGCTATGTGCTATGCACTGTGTTAAGTGCTTTTCTTGCATTATTTTGGTGAGATTAACACAGGGACAAATAGCTGGGTGATTTTGGTCAAACCCATTCCATGTTCTGCATGTCAGTTATCCCCATGGGTAAAATGTGAATTTAATGCCAAATCGGTGCTTCGTAAACTTCTTTGGTCACATACAACCCTTTTGATTTCTGCCGCATCATGATCACCTGTATCGTCTCTACTATTTGTTTTAACCTAATATTCTTCTTTAATTTGACTCACTTTTTTCTTCTTTCGTTTTATCCTAAGCGATAGCATCCACGGAATTATAGATATCTATCAGTGCTTCTCAACTGGGGATGACTTTGACCCCCAGAGAACATTTGGAGATGCCTGGAAACATTTAGGGTAGTGAAGGTACTGATAGCTAGTGGGTAGAAGCCAGGGATACTGCTAGATATCTTACAATGCACAGGACAGTCCCCACAGCAGAGAGTGATCCAGTTCACAAAGTCCATGGTGCTGACGCTGAGAAATCCTGACACGTACACACATTTGAATATGCTTGAAAACAAATATATAGCCATCCAAAAAAAACCAGATGATCCGCTCCAAGTGTCCTGTAAAGCACCGTGTGTGTGCAGGGGCAGGGGCGGTGATGCTGGACATCCCCTGATGAACTTAAGTCCCCTCTTCCTCTGAAACTCAGAGAAGTCTAATTGGAGACTGTAGGCTATTTCTCTTATTACTTAGGGCTAAGAAAGGAATTTCTTCAGAAACACTACATTGTCTCTGGGAAGAAAACAGTCCTCATTTCCAAGGAGCTGTGTTTACCTGTAGAAACAGTCTGACTTTCCAGAGACCATAAATCAAAGGACCTTGAGCTTCATCTGCCTGGAGCAATGTGCCCCCCCACTGGCTGGTCGCTCAGAGCACTTACTAAGAAAGAGACCGCACGTTTCCCGGTAGAGCAGTGATCCTCCACATTTCCCTCACCCTGACCTGTGAACATGTTCACACACACAAGAGTCCCGTAGGCACAGCAGGGTGAAGATCACAATTTCCCTTCCGTTTCTAACGTTCAGAAAATTCCAGTGTCATGCCAGTGAGTTCACTGGCCACCCTCAACCTTCAGCAACGATTGGGAATGAATTATGTGCAGTTGATTGTAATTGATCCAGAATCCCAAGACCCCAGTTGAAAACTGTTTGTTCAGGGAGTTCCTCAACCAGGAGTTTCCTAAACTGGAGCCACTTATACACGAAGGTGAGAAGCTGTGATGAGGAAGACTGGAGCCAGAGCCAGAAAAGTGACTTAGAATAGTGTCATGTTTTTTTGACACTGACCTATAGTAATGACACGGGATGTCTTTCTGGCCCTTTTAAGGGCACAGTTCAGACTCCATTCTCAGCACAATGGTGAGAGGTTGTTAGGGAAGGAGGCTTACGCCCCATTAGCCGACAAGAAGGGTTTGGGGAAGGACCTCAAAGCAAATTCTATAACTCCACTTCTCCCTGATTTGCTGACTTTCCACATGACTCTGGGCCAGCCTAACAGACACTCCTCCTGTGTATGATGCCCCCAGAGCCTTCACATTCCTGGGACTGGTGCTGGGGAATAATCTAGATGGAGTCACTTAGAAGTAGAGACATTAATTGGTACAGCTTATACAAGGCTTTTATCAGCAAAGTTCATATCCTATTGATGATTTGCATAAACCTCAGACCCACATACCTTCTTATGCATTGTTACAGCTGTCCCCTTCTTGTTAAGGTCCTTGGTATAAGCGATTTTTGCTTAATTGGACACCAGGTGTCTAGGCCTCCCATCTCTCACTTAATATGCGTGGAATTCGTGGGAGTCACAATGTAGCTGAGATGCACTGGAGAAGACTGTGGACATGTAGGGACATGTTGGGGAAGGTTGTATCAGGGACTTTCCTAGGAGGTGAGCTTCTACGGCGATTGATAGAGCTATTCAACGCAGATACTCAACATAAACAACCCTCATTCAAACTTAGCTATTCGTAGTCTCTCTTTTGGATTCGGAAACCTGTATCGTTGTGAGCCTCTTAGCTTTCACACCCAACCACCGTTGGCTTGTCGCTTTCTCCGAAGTTGAAGGGAGGAAAGCTAGCCAGGATTCCTTGTCTGTGTACACCTGCTTGCACACGCTAAAGACGAACTTCCCCACAGATTCTGGTGTTTAAGTAGACGGGGGTGGAGGTGTCGGTGGGGGTCTGGCACGCAACCCAGGAGGGCAGAGGAAACTGAAATCACACCTCGCATCTCTTCACAGAGCTTTGATTCTCTTTCTGAGTATGATCCGCCAACCTGTAATCAAGGGTTAATTTCACAGCTCACTGCTTCATCTAGCATAATATCCATTCAGACTAATTAAATCTGTCTAATAATGTGAGTGTCTTTGTCTTTGTTCTTCCCCTTCTTTGTTTTACACCCTTCACATCTCATCTCCAGAACCACACGCCATCACACTCTACTTGACAAGCAGAATCCATCCCTAAAATTAAAACATTCCTGACCCATCTGCAATGACAAGGCAGGCGAGCTTCACGGCGCTCCGGCCCATGAAGGGAGCTGACACATTTGTTTTTAATTTCAAAAGAGTAGAAAGTGAAGATCTGACCCCGTCAATCAAGCCCCGTGACAAGTTTAATCATTGGTGCCCCACAAAAATCACGGCTAAATAGGAATGCAAATACTGTATCACAGGGCTCTTATAAATGCTAATCAAGGAGAAGTAATCAACTGACAATTTCACTGATCTCTTTTCTGAAGAAGTCACTCAAGGCTCTGTCTCTGGGCCACAAAGAAGAGAAAAAGACAAAAGGGATGTATGAGTTTTCCCCCAACCTTCCTTTTATTTTTCCTTCCAGGACATTTCTTTTTAAAGAGAGGATTCGCTCTTTTGATCCATCGTTGAACTTGAAAGCAAAGAACTTACGCAGTTATATGTCAAGTGTACTTTATTATCAGTACCCGGGCCGGGCAGAAAACGCACCGAAACTTCCGCTGAAATAAAAATCATCATTTGTCTTTGTCATTAATCTGTTCTCAAATTCTCTTATATCTAAAAAGTGATTGACCTTCTCTGTGAGAGAAGGAGGGGAAGAAAAAGTTTTATAAGTAGTTGAAAATCTGAAAATTGTGATCATGTTAACTTAAAAAAAAAAGTAGAAGCATCCCTTTTAGAAGCTTAATCCAGTGTTGATGAAGAATTTATCACCACCAAGAAGTTCTAAGCTAAGCGTCTCTCCTCCCGGCTTGGAGGTTCGCCTGTGCTTTTTACAGAGAGACAGACAGTTGGCGGCACATTTTTTTGAGTCCCCTTTTACACGGGACCTGAGATCTTTGTATTTTATACAGTTTAGAACCCAAGGCTTTCTTCCTTCTTCCTCTTCTCTATTTTATTTTTTAACTGGGTGGTCCTAAGGAAATCCAGTTCATTGGTTACTTTCTACTGTAAACCCCTATTTCATGGAATCCTAGCAGGAAAAGACAAAAGCCAGCACTAAGTTACTCCAAGTTTGTCCTACAATGTTTATCCAGTCCTATAAAAACAGAACATTCCAGAAATGCAGGTACTGGCAAGATTAACTCCGGTAGTGCTAACCAAACCAAGTTCCAAATGTCCAGGGTGGTCTCCTTCATCTTAAGGACAGATAAGTGGGAATATACGAGGCTTTTTTTTTTTGGAGATGGTAGGGTGTCCCTCTTTCGTCATGTTTCACGTAAGAAGTGGATGGCCAAACCCAGCTGCTGCCTGTTCTCCTACGGCTCAGGAGCGAGGAATGTTTTTTTCCGTTTTTAAGTGGTTGAGAATAAATGAAAGGAAGATTATCTCCTGATCTGAGAATTACACTAAATTCAGATTTCAGATTCCATAAATGAAGTTTTAGTGGAACATGGCCCATCATTTACCTCCCTTCTATGGCTGTGTTGCACATTGCAGAACTGAACAGCTGCAACAGAGGTTGTAGGACCTGCAAAATAGAAAGTATTTACTCCCTGGCTCAATACAGAAAACATTTGCTGACCCTTGATTTATATCATCATGGGAAGTTTGCTAGATCTTAGCTGTGCCTCAATTTCCCCAGCCCTGGCAATTATTTTTTTCCAACCACTCTATTGAGGTATAATTGACAAATAAAACTGTATATATTTAAAATGTACAGTGTGATGATTTGAGAAACATACTCACTGTGAAATGATTACCACTATCAGGATAATTAACACATCCATCACCTCACATAGTTACCTTTCTCGTGTGTGTGGTGAGAATGCTTAAGATCTATTCTAGCGAATTCCAAGTATGCGATACTGCATTGTTAACGATAGTCAGTATGCTGTACATTAGACCTCCAGAACATATTCATTTTATAACTAAACGCTTGCCCCCTTTGACCAGCATCTCCTCATTTCCCCCATCTCTCAGACCCTGGTAACCACCACTCTACTCTGTTTCTATGAGTTCGCCTTTTTTTTGTAGATTCCACATCTCAGTGAGATCATGCAGTGTTTGTCTTTCTCTGTCTGGTTCACTTCACTTCGCAGAATGTCCTTCAGGTTCATCCATCTTGTTGCAAACAGAATTTCCTTCTTTCTCATGGAATGAGATCCTGCTGTATGAACGTTTTTTGCTTTGTTTTGTTTTGTTTTTGCTGTACGTGGGCCTCGCACTGCCGTGGCCTCTCCCGTTGTGGAGCACAGGCTCCGGACGCACAGGCTCAGCGGCCCTGGCTCACGGGCCCAGCCGCTCCGTGGCATGTGGGATCTTCCCGGACCGGGTCACGAACCCGTGTCCCCTGCATCGGCAGGCGGACCCTCAACCACTGCGCCACCAGGGAAGCCCGAACGTTTTTAATAGAAGATCACCAGTGACGATCCCTCGGGTTTTTCCGATGCACATTTTTAGTTTACTGGAGAAGGAAATGAGTGCCTCATTCACGTGACACCAGAATTCAGAGCTTGTCTGGTTTTCACCTGCCTTTTCTGTGGCCCAGTGTCTGAGGACAGGCAGCTTCTCTAAGGGAGAGAGATTTGCAGTCTCCCCTGTGGGGTCAATCACGGGGCCTCCAGGGCCACTTGCTGCTCCTCTCCTTGTAACATTGCTTCAAATTAAGATCTAATTCATTCTGGAATAATAATGGGGTTCCAAAAATAGAGCATTGTCCACAACAATGGGACAAAAGGGGACACCGCTCTGTATTTCTATTCTGCTGTATAGTCTCTGAAACCCAACGTGACGGAAGTGATAAAGCAGAGCTGGGAAATAAAGAGGTTGGCCAATCTGTGGCCCCAACAATACTAGGGCAGGAAATCATAAAAGAGAATATTTCTTTCTGCCAGACGTGCCCAGGTATTTAACGTATCTTCACACACACACACACACACACACACACATCCACCTACATTTTTCTTAACATATTTAAATAATGGTTATCCAGAATGTCCTCTTAATATTTTCTTTCTCTTTTTTTTTGATAAGCCAATTTTTTAAAATATCTTTATTGGAGTATAATTGCTTTACAATGTTGTGTTAGTTTCTGCTGTATAACAAAGTGAATCAGCTCTATGTATACATATATCCCCATATCCCCTCCCTCTTGCATCTCCTTCCCACACTCCCTATCCCACCCCTCTAGGTGGTCACAAAGCACCGAGCTGATCTCCTTGTGCTATGCGGCTGCTTCCCACTAGCTATTTTAGTAGATGTCTATACGTTTGGTAGTGTATATATGTCCATGCCATTCTCTCACTTCGTCCCAGCTTACCCTTCCCCCTCTCCATATCCTCAAGTCCATTCTCTAGTAGGTCCGTGTCTTTATTCCTGTCCTGCCCCTAGGTTCTTCATGACCTTTTTATTTTTTTCTTAGATTCCATATATATGCGTTAGCATACGGTATTTGTTTTTCTCTTTCTGACTTACTTCACTCTGTATGACAGACTCTAGGTCCATCCACCTCACTACAAATAACTCAATTTCGTTTCTTTTTATGGTGATAAGCCAATTTTTAAAAAATGAATGAATGAATGAAATTTTGGCTGCGTTGGGTCTTCGCTGCTGTATGCAGGCTTTCTCTAGTTGCGGTGAGTGGGGGCTACTCTTCGTTTAGGTGCGTGGGCTTCTCATTTCAGTGGCTTCTCTTTTTGCGGAGCACGGGCTCTAGGCGTGCGGGCTCAGTAGTTGTGGCTCACGGGTTTAGCTGCTCCGCGGCATGTGGGATCTTCGTGGACCAGGGCTCGAACCCGTGTCCCCTGCATTGGCAGGAGGATTCTTAACCACTGCCACCGGGGAAGCCCCTCTCAATGTTTTCCAGGGCCATTTGGTAGGCTTACTTCATAGCTGAACGGATCTTCTTTGGGTTAGGGCAATGGTTCTCAACTGGGGGTGACTTCCCCACCCCACCCAGGGAAAGGAGAGGGAGTCCTGGGTTATGAGCAGGGTGCTGGGGACATTTTGCGACCTCTGGAGACAGTTTTGGTTGTCATGACTCAGGGAGGGTGCAGAGCTACTGGTCTCTAATGGGTAGAAGCCAGGGATGCTGTTAAAATCCTGCACATGTTCTACAGGACACCCTCCACATCAGAGAGATATTTAGCCCCAAATGTCAATACTGCTGAGGTTTAGAAACCCTAAGGGAAGCAAAGTCGTGCAAGGTTATCAACTTTGGTGCTACATAAACCTGAGTCAACCAAGGTTGTTCAGCCTTTCCACTACTGCCCTCTGATTGGATAATTATTTGTAGTGGGATGGGGGAGCTGCCCTGTGCATTGTACAGGGCGTAGCAGCGCCTCTGGCCTCTACGCGCTACATGCCAGCAGTACCACCAGCCCCAGTCATGACAACCCAGCACGTCTCCAGATAATGCAATGTCCTTTGGTGGGCAAACTTGCCCTGGGTGAGAACTGCTGGCTTAAAGTGTGAGCTGGTTACTCGCCAGCTTGGTTATTTTGGACCAGTTTTGGATGGTCTTGAAGCATCAGTTGCCTAACTGGCCAGAGTGGGGGGAAACCAATGGACCTTTCAATATTGCAGCGTGGATGAAGAGGGAGGAATGAGGTGATGTGTGTGGGTTCTCAGAGCGTCTGGAGAACACAGTGAGGTTGGCAGGTTTTCCTAAAGGTGCCCTTGCAGGAAATTCAAGCACACCAAGGTGCAGATATATACTTCTCATAAGGAGGCAACTCAAGGCCGGTGTCTAATCTGGCTGTGTGTCTTTCCGTGTGGCCTTGGGTAAACTACTGCACCTTTTAAAGCCTCTGTTTTCTCATCTGTAAAATGGGGCTAAGAATGCAGCACGGAGTTAAATAGGTAACGTCCTTCATAGCAGCTGGCCCAAAGCAGGAACTTAAATTACTGCTAGCAAGCGTAGCTGTTATCATTTGTGTTCTATGCTCTTAACACTGTCACGTTGCTCCTGACGTCTTGACCGTTAACCGAATGAGACTTAGTATTTTGAACTGAACGTGAGTATGTTCAGGGGTGATTAAAATAAGTATATTTCACAAGTCAATAAAGAAGGTTTTGTCCTTCCCCTCCCCCAGCATTGCTTCCTGTTCTTGGACTCTAGATCATTATGAGGAAAGCCCGGCCTTTGAAAATTAATCCTATGCGGGTGGTAAATGAGAGGCCTGACCCGCTGGTGTGTACGAGGTGGCGGAAGTCGGTTCATTCTAACTCAGAGACCACTTAGGGCTGAGGTGTTTTATGTGGGTGTTCGTTTGAAATTGGATCTGCAGGGGGTGGTCCTGAAGTTTGCAATCCCCTTCTTCTTGAGAAGGGGTGGAGGAGGTACCAATTGCGGAGCGATTTCCCTTTTGTCTTATCCCTAAGCAACGACCACTTCTTTCCTTTAAAAGCACCCAGATGTGGTAAGGATCATCTTTGTGCCCTCCTAGTACGGGTGAGTCCAGGAAGCATCTCAAGAGACAAGAGCAGGGATTTGGAATAGGTCTGTCCCATTCGGTCCCCAAAACCGTCCACTGGAAAGTTTGGGTCACTGAATTCCCAGGGAAGTGTCAGCAGCCACATGCTTTTCTCTTCCTGGGCCTACATTTGCTTGTGTCGTGGACGTGACTTTTTAAGAGGAGACAGCGGGTCTCGTCCCTGCTCCGTGTCCAGCTGGGTCTGGCTCACTGTCTGACCCTTGGCAAAGAGGTGCTCAATGGGTGTTTGTTGAGTGATCCCGCGTGGGACAGAGAGTCAAGAAACTGTGCATCGTTGTAGAGGAAGGACCCTTAGTTTAAACCAGAGATCCCCCAGTTGGTTTCCATGGAGACGTAGGTCTGTGGGATGCCAACAGGTGTTACGGGAAGAGATGGCTGTGTAGTCACATGTGCTGGCCTGAGGCTAGGTTGAACAAGGCTCCAATTCAGGACCTCACTGTCTGTCTTTCTTGATGCTAATGGGCAAAACAAACTCCAAACATCGGGTGTGCGGTATTTGCAAAAGTTATTGGACCCCAGAGCCTTTTCCAAACGAACATCTTGTGGGGTTGGTGTTCTGAGGAATGCAGTCAGTGAGACTTTCCTCTAACTGCCGACTCACCACGGGGCCATTGGTTCCTCTCGCAGTTTTTCTCTGCCTGGAACGTTTTCTCCCAGCTTTCTGCCCAGCTCACTCTCACCTGTCCCCCTTCTCCACCCCGATTTCATCCTGAGCATCTTCCTGCACCTGACACTCCCTCTCCTCCCTTCCTGCTGATGCAGATTCCTGATTCTTCCTGCACGGCCATGCACCTGTTATATGTTTTACTCTCTGGATTCTCTTCCTCTGCAGAGCGTGAGCTCTTTGAGGACAGGATTTATGTCCATCTTACGCACTTCTCTATGGAGCAGTGCCGGGCATTGAGGGGTGGAGGGCGCTTAATAAATAGATGTTAGTTGACTAAATGAATGAATGAATTTATGAATTCCCGCTTTACGCCCAGGGCAGAGACACAGAGGCGGGCGGAGTGCACATATGATCCAGGCGTGATCACATCAGCCATCGGGCTCAGCAGGGTGTACTGGGAAACCAGCAGCATGGTGTCCTCCGGCCCTAGGACAGTGTGCCTTCTAGTAACAGCTGCTCTCGCTCTGAGTGAAATGCTCCTTCGGCCCGAGCGGCTTGCTCACGTTGCCTGTGTTTGTGGGGAGCGAGGGCAGATTTCTGTCCATCCACACACATGCTTATTTCCCCAGGGATGAGAACCATGGCACATGACGCAGTATTTTTTATGGACTGCCCATAGCAGACAGGGACCTGTGGTAAGAACCCAGGATTTGGGTTCAGATACTAGCTTTGCTCCTTACAAAGTGGGTAAACATGGGCATGTTCTTTAACATCTCTAAGCCTCACTTTTCTCATCCATAAAATGGGTCCTCACTTAGGGCTGGTGTGAAGATTAAATATTTGTGAAAAGAATTTAGCACAGTGCCTAGTACACAGTAGAAACTCAATAATAATAATAAACTCATTATTATTAACGTATACCTATGTCTCATCATCATTAACAACCCTCCAGAGTAGACCTTCTATTTTGCAGACGAAGAACGAAGGGTCAAAGGGTTTACTCAAGCCTTCCTCAAGGTCTGGCAGTTGGTAAGTGCAGCCCAGGTTTGCACTCACATCTGCAGGACCCCAGAGCCCACCCTCCTGTCTGCTGCGTGTCTTAGGAGGCAGGGTCACAGGCAGAACAGAACAGAACAGCTTGTCCATAAAGCTGCCCAAATCCCCGAACAATCGATGTTTCCCTCCTGGCTCCCTCCAACAACTAGCTACACCTTTCCAACCTGTCAGAATTTTTCTCATGTTATTACTCACCTCTGGGATCTGGTTTATTGTACAAGGTGGCTCATCCTTTGCGAGAAAGAAAGGAACTGACTGGAGGGGCTGGAGGAGAGAGGAAGGTGACGCCAGACTGTTTTTTTTTTTTGCGGTACGCGGGCCTCTCACTGTTGTGGCCCCTCCCGTTGCGGAGCACAGGCTCCGGACGCGCAGGCTCAGCGGCCATGGCTCACGGGCCCAGCCGCTCCGCGGCATGTGGGATCTTCCCGGACCGGGGCACGAACCCGTGTCCCCCGCATCGGCAGGCGGACTCTCAACCGCTGCGCCACCAGGGAAGCTCGACGCCAGACTTTTATATTCTGCTCTAGTGGAGGTGGTCAGAGCCCTCCCTGACTTGATTGAATATCCTCTTAGCCATCCTAACCTCACTCCCTCCCTTCCAGGTGCCTGTCTTACTGTTGGTGCCCGTGGGGACTGGGCTGGGCTGGGAGCAGTGGGGAGGAGAAGACCTCATTTTCCGGTTCATCTCCTGGCGAACCTGAGGGTCCCTTACCTTTGGCGCTGACCACAGTCACTGAGGAAATCTGCGTGAGAGCCCCGGGCAGAGCCAGGCCGATCGAGAGAGCTGTTTCATGAAGCTGCTCAGAGAGTCCAGGACTACTGCCTCCCCTCACATCAGAAGGAAGGGAACACGGGGGAACGTCAGGAGTGAGGCCTCCGCGGACCCGCGTCAGAACACAGACTCCAAAAGGGTAACGCATGGAAACCAGGCATTTCTGCCCACTTCTGTCTCTCTGCTCCTTAGTGTTATTTAGGCCTCTGTTTAAATACCTTCTCCACAGTAAGGGCTTTCCTTACCGTCCTAGCTAAGGGTCCACCTATTCTTTTTCTCTCCAGCTTTATTGAGATATAATTGACTCACTCTTATGGCATCAAACACTCAACAATAACTGAGGTTGTCTTGATTATTTGTTTGCTAATTTGTTCCTCTCACCAAAAGAGGAACTAAAAGATCTCATGTAGCTCCATGAGATCCGAAACCTGGTCAGTCTTGTTCCTTGTTCTATTTCAGCATCTAAATCAGTGCTGGATAGAGGAGCTACTCAGTAGTGTTTGTTGAATGACTGACTGATTGCATTATGCATTTACCAGCTTTCTCTGTAAAGAGACTGTCATGGGAGAGGGTTAATATGGAGAGCGTATGTGCCGATTCTATTTTTAATTTTCATTAATGAGAGAGTAAGAATAAAGAGGGGCAAAGGCAGCATATGGGACTTAGGTTAGACGTCAGAAATTTCCTGTCTAAGGCTGAATTGGGTAATTAGACTGCGCTACAGAGGGAGGCTGTGTAAACTCCTGTCAAGTATTTTTTTTTTGGCCACATCGCATGGCATTCAGGATCTTAGTTCCCCCGACCAGGGATCGAACCTGTGCCCCCTGCAGTGGAAGCACGGAGTCCTAACCACTGGACCACCAGGGAAGTCCCGTGTCAAGTATTTTTTTTAATGTGGGGAATATCCTCAGGGACATTTACAAGTGACCCCGGTACTTAGCTCTTATCTGCAATCTCTCTCTAGAACCATGGTTCTCAACTGGGAGATTTTTGCCTCCTGGGAGACGTTTTGAAGGTCATGCACAGGGGCAGAGTGCTGCTGCTGTCCAGGGGGTGGAGGTCAGGGATGCGGCTCAACATCCTGTAACGTGCAAAACAGCCCCACAAGGGAATTGTCCTGCCCAAGATGTCGGTAGTGCCAAGGTTGAGAAAACATCTGTTTGAGATGTTTCAGTTTGCTGTCTTCAAGGGCCCCACTGAATCCAGCTCTGTTCAGGGATTCCCCAAAGGACTGGACAATTAGGAGAGTGAGTGTGACACAGAAAAGAGGTTTCACATTTGGGGATGCAGTTCAAGGGGTGTGTTGACCAAAAAGGAACCAATGGAAGTCCTACTATGATTATTATTCACATTTATGCATTGAATAAATATTTATATGTTCTCTGCATGATGCTAGATCAGGGGCTGGTAAACTTTCTTAGAGAGCCAGATATTTTAGAGTTCATAAGCTGTAGAGTCTCTGTATCAGGTCCTCAACCTTGACATTGTAGGGCTAAGGCAAACATGTGAACGAATGTGTGTGGCTGTGTCCCTAAAGCTTTATTTACACAAACAGGTAATAAGCAGGATTTGGTCCCCAGACCTGGTATCCTAATCCCTGATGCCACAGAGATGAAAAGAGCAAAGACTGGCCTCTCAAGGAACTCAGCGTCTAGGGGAAACTGACAGGTGAATAAAGCCCAACTGTTGTATGAAGAGAGGAGGCCTGAGTAGCAGATTTCCTGAATATTGTTATTAGGCCCAGTTCCCTTGGTCAACTTGGTCAACGATGTTAATGAAGCCTGACCTGTGTTCTTTCCATATCTGAAGGCTCTTCTAACCACCACCATCATTCTGATGACCACTGAGAATTCCAACAATGTCCAAAGCAGCAGCTGGGCTCCGTGGTGGGGTCACCAAGAGTCTTTGCTCTTTTCTGTCCCTCTGAGCCCTTCATAACTAACAGTGAGCGTGATGATTATGATGTACTTAGATGGCCTCCTGCCTCTGCCTTTCACACGGGCACCAGGGTAACCCTCTTACATTGCAAATCCGACTGTGTGAACCCTGCTTGAATCCTTCCCTGACTCCATTGCCCTTGTGGTAGTTGTTGGCTTCACAATGATGTGTACACACACACACATGCACGCACGCATGTGCACACACACACGTATTATTTAGCTTTTATTTCAAAATAGCTATATAAAAAGTGCAAATGACTGTCAGTTAAATATGGTCTTACTTCTCTAAAATCCAGACTTTTGCTTATGTGCCCTAATGCGGTGGTGCCTGAGTGTGTGTGTATACATGGACACATATATAATATATGTACACACGTAATAGGTATATACGTGCATATATAATATATCACATTGTTTTCTTATAATGTACTATCTCTTCGCTTATTATTTATATTATGGGGTTAAGAGGTTATGTGGATTTCAGGGGAGCTGTAGAAGCAGGTATAGATAGGTGCGTTATCTGAAAAACAGTTTTAGGGTAATAAAGGTTGCATTATTCAGGAAGCCTGTGTGGAGAAGGTTGTGTGTGTTGGGGGGTTGCATGGGTGATGGGGATGGATGGAGAGCAGAGGAAGGAGCAGAAAATGAGGAAGGAGGGGTCCTGAGCCAGGGTAGAGGGCACACCGGTCTGAGCTGCAATGCCTGCTTCTCTAGAATCAACAATATCATTGCATATTTTTAAGTTTTCCCCCAACAGGCATTTCCCAAGCTGTGCACTGGACTAAAAAGATGAATCTTAGACAATAGCCTACCTGGCATTTTGCTGATTTTAATGTGTTTATTGTGTAAATTATCAACAGAAGCCTTAAGGGATTTTGGAAATGGGGCATGTTAAAGTCGAAAGAAAAAGAAAAAGAGAGAGAGACAGGAAAGATATTTTCTTCCCTAGGTGTTGTCTTCTTAATTTGCATAAATGACAATAGTGAACATCTTGATTCACTGCCACCTTTGTAAAGCTGGTAGTTGGAAATCAGCCACCATATATAATAATAACCCTTATTTATATATGACAGGCCCTGTCCCCGGCGCGTCACAAACCTTCTCTCAGCCAGTCCTCTAAAAATCCTTAAGGAGCTGTTCGTGCTCATTGAAAAAAAAGCAGAGGAGGCACAGAGAGGGGACATTTCTTGTGTCAGTTCACCCAGCCAGAAGGGGTGGAATCAGGGCTTCCCACAGACCTACCCCGCTCGGGAGCCAGGGTTACTTCACTGTGGTGGTGGCAGCCTTATCAATAAGGACGATCAGAAAGGTCCACATGGAAACGTGAGTTCACGAGCCCTGGGCTGAAGTCCACTGCTACTAGCCACTGCGCTGAGTCCTGGCTTTTCCTTTCAAATAAGACTTTTCTTGGATAAAAAAAAAAATAGCACAAGAACTTGGTCAAAAATATCAAACACCACAAAAATCAAAAGTGCCCCATGCAACCCTAGTGCTCCTTTCTGGTCAGTGCAGAAATATTCTCTCCATAAACTTAAGTGTATGTATAGGCACACACATTAAATCTTATTTAAATAAGATTTTAAGTAAAAGTTTTATATAAAAGGAAAACCAGGGCTAAGCTCAGTGGCTAATAACAGGTTCTTTGTTGGGAATGATTTATATATTATTATTATTTTTTGCGGTACGTGGGCCTCTCACTGCTGTGGCCTCTCCCGTTGCAGAGCACAGGCTCCAGACGTGCAGGCTCAGCGGCCATGGCTCACGGGCCCAGCCACTCTGCGGCATGTGGCATCTTCCCGGACCGAGGCACGAACCCGTGTCCCCTGCATCAGCAGGCGGACTCTCAACCACTGCGCCACCAGGGAAGCCCTTTATATATTATTTTTAACACAAAGGCGAATGCTATAGACACTTGGTATTTCCATTAAATAATAAATCTTTGTGATTATTCTCTATCAACACACAGAGACTCACTTCATTCTTTTAAAGGGCTCTATTGAAACGTCTGGTATGGAAAACTGAAAAATGCTTGTGCAATTCCAACGGGTAGAAAATACCACGCATTTAAAAGTGCTGTACCTGTATTAGCTCATTTAATCTCCTACCTACCGTAGGAAATAGGTATTTTAATAGTCCTAGTTTTCAGACAAGGAGACTGAGGCATAGGGAAGTGAAGACGCTTGCCCAAGATGACACATCTTGTAAGTGGAAGAGCTAAGATTCAAGCTAGTGGGTCTGGCACCAGAGTCCATGGTTTTAACCATTGCCCTCTAGGTGGAGGCAATATCCTTATGCACACATCTTCGTACACATGCCCAGATAGATGTAAAAGATAAATTTCCAGCCATAAACTTACAGGTTGAAGAGAATAAATGCTTCAAATTTTGTCAGCTATTGCCAAATTCCTCCTTAAAAAGTGAAACCATTTCTGCTGCCAACAACAGTGCATGGTCCCATCTGTGGAGTGTCAGCTCTTTATTATGGCAGGGGGTTAAATGGAGTGGGCGCCTGTCTTAACAAGGAGTGTGCCTCTCCTTTGGACAGAACGGAAGCCACCTGAGTTCATCTTGTGTGACTCAGCTGTCTTGATTTCATCATCCTCTGGCAGAATAATCTTATCCCACAAGCCTCTCTCCTGTGTTGCCCCAGCAGAGAAGTCACCTTCGCTAGCTGCCTGGCAACCATACCAGCACACACGGAACTACTCATACAGTGCTTAGCACAGGCAGACACCTGAGCTTATTATTACCATTGAGTCACATTAATTAGCTGATGGCGTAAGCAGATCAAGGAGGCAGGGGATGATGTGGAGAGAGGAAGGCTGCTGGCAAAGGGGCTTCATGTGCCTAGACACCAAGAGAGCTAGTGGCTCGTTTGGATGAACAGAACTCTTGGCGTGTGGAGTATCAGCTGAGGTCATCACATTCCTCCACCTGCCTCTTGGTGGCCAAACCTATTTATGCAATTAATATGGAATGCTCTGGCTTTTATCAAAGGAGATAAAGTAGATGATAGAGAAAGAGAAATACTCTTTATCTCAAATGTTGCTTGACACCAGAGGCCTTAAACTTTTGGCTGGAGAGCTGTGTTTGGCCTGAAGATACATTTTTTAATTTTTGAACTGCACAGGGTATTTGAAAAATATGGAGTGGTTGCCAACAAGTTAAAAATCAGAAACTCTCACATAATAGCTTCTTCTAAAAAAAATTAAAAACTGGGCTTCCCTGGTGGTGCAGTGGTTGGGAGTCCGCCTGCCGATGCAGAGGACACGGGTTCGTGCCCCGGTCTGGGAAGATCCCACATGCCGCGGTGCGGCTGGGTCCGTGAGCCATGGCCGCTGGGCCTGTGCGTCCGGAGCCTGTGCTCCGCAACGGGAGAGGCCACAGGAGTGAGAGGCCCGCGTACCGCAAAAAAAAAAAAAAATTAAAAACTGGCAACTCTGGGTCCAAATTTCTGCATGGACATGACTAGCTCCTTATCCCCTTTGGACTAAGCAAGTGCTCTGTAGTTTGCCATGCTCCCCACCACTCCCTGCTGTCTTCCATACTGGCTCTCTTGCTTCATTCCTGCCTGGCTCCTAGAGGCATGTGACTTCAGAGTGGCGGCTCTGGGTTCTTGACAAGCAGTGTTCAAGTGTGTGTATGCATGCCTGGCATAACGCAAGGGCTCCATAAATGACAGTTGCAATAATATTTGACTCGAGCAATGGGAGTTGAAGGGACACTGAATTACAGCTTATATTAATGTGTTTTCAAAACTATACCAATGATCAACATGTCACATTTAAAATTCTCACAAATACAGCAGAGATGATATTATGATTATTACTACTACTACTACAGTGATGATGATAATGGAATATTATTATTAGAATAATAAAAGCTCAGCAGCTCAAAACTTCTCCAGGGGTGTCATGAACAGCAAGTCCAGAAGAGGATGTGTTTTGTAGGTTGATTGAATTCAAAGGAGATACCTCCTCCTCCTCCAGTAACTTTGTTTTCCTATTGAGACTTTTTTCAAAATCCTAGATCTGACTTGGTGCGATTTAGAGATGACTCGGTTTGTTTTGTTTTTTCTTGCATCAGGACTTCTGTGTGGGTCATGCTCAGGGAAGTGCCCGGAAGAGGGAAGTTTGGCGGACAGGCATCCCAGTGATTTCAAGGCAGAGTGAAAGCAGGGAAGGATCCGTGGCCTGATCAGAGTCAGCAACGGCGGACTTAGCACTTCCTGGAGTCAACCTTACCCTGTGATGCATGGGCTGATTCTCAGAGTGAACCTTAAACTTTGCATATGAAGATATGAAATTCTTTGGGCTCTTTTCCAATGGGCCCCTCAAAGCCTCACCTCTTCCTCAGCAAGCCCCAAGTGCTACATGATATTCACTGAGCCGTCAAAGGTTCTATTTTTCTCAATAAATAAAGAGCTTCCATCCTTAACTCCAAAAGCAAAGGGCCCATCTCAATTCCGTGAAAGAATTCCTAAGCAACCTGTATTAACAAGTTGTCATATACCAACATTTCTTATCAAATACCATCCTAAAAACACGGCCTGCGTTATTATTATTTTTTCTTGGTATTTAAGCTGATTAGAAAGTTGGTTCTGTATTTGATTAAGTTCTGCAGAAACTGGACTTGTGATGAATCATTAAACAGAGACACATTTTTTTTTTTTGGTACAGCAATAAAACCTCCAATGATTAATTAAGGGAACAATGCCAAAACAAGTGTCTTTGTTTAAAGCGCAGTGGACAAGACAGCCTTGGGAAAGTTGATGTCTTAAGTAGACACCACAACATGTTTTTAATTATGTTCAGGAAGACGAGCAAGAATAGGAATCGCCAACTGTTTAGAAAGATAATTTTCTTTTTTGAAGAAAGATTAGAATTAAAAAAAAACAAACAGAGCATTATTGATTTAACACAAATGCCATTTGTTGGGCCTTTTGTAATTTCCTTATTAGTGTCATCATTCTAGAGTTCACATCTCCCCTTGTGTTAGAGCGTTTGGCATCCACTCAGCTCTCAGCAATACGATACAGTAAACATGCAGTGACTGCTCATATTAAAATGTTTTATTTTTTGTAACTGTACAGATGATCATGCAGTGCAAGTCCTAAATTATCCCAATCATTACCCAAGCTAATCAGAAGAGAGGGAACCGGGGCCCCCTCTCTGTGAGATGAACAGGCAGGCCGAGGGTGCTGGGCGAGGCTGTCAGTCGGAAAAGAAGCAACTGCAGAAAAGTTCAGGCGACATCAGTTCCCCATCGCACCATCATGAGAACAGCCCACCGCTCGGTTGAAACAGACATCAGCTGGCCTGGATGATGTACAGAGTGAAAGATGCATTGGGAAGCAGCTTACCTTTGGGTTATACCAGGCAGTCAGATTCCACTTGGATCAAAGCGTCCTATCTCGATATTAAAGGTAATGATAGATTGAACTTTAAACAAGACCGGCTCTTTTAAAAAAAAAAAAAATTAATTAATTAATTTTTCGCTGCGTTGGGTCTTTGTTGCTGCGTGTAGGCTTTCTGTAGTTGCGGTGAGCAGGGGCTACTCTTCATTGCAGTGCGCGGGCTTCTCATTGTGGTGGCTTTTCTTGTTGCCGAGCACGGGCTCTAGGCGCGTGGGCTTCAGTAGTTGTGGTGCAAGGGCTTAGTTGCTCCGCGTCATGTGGGATCTTCCCGGCCCAAGGCTTGAACCCGTGGCCCCTGCACTGGCAGGCAGATTCTTAACCACTGAGCCACCAGGGAAGCCCCAAGACCAGCTCCTAATTGCAAAATGCTGAAGACAGAATAGGAGCCTAACGGTTTGCCCCTTTTCCCCCAATACTGTCAGGAAACGGCCTCAACTCATTTGGCGATCGATGGAAATATTGCGTGCAGAGTGGAGGCTGTGAGCTGTGTGTCAGGAAGTCATTTAGACGTATCGCTCACGGCAGTCTCCCTTGTTGTCCATCCCACTAAGCTTTGAGAAATGGTTAATTATTCAAGTGATGGCTTTATCTTATCATAAGCGTGAACAATATCGGAGACCGGCTTGAGAACAGTACAAAGATGCTCTGTCTTTTGTGCATTCCTTGGTTTCTTCTCTCTGCGAATGTGGTTTGAGTGTCTTCTGGGCACTGGGCTCAGGACTGAATGCTGGAGATCTCAGGGTGAACAAGCAGCCCCTTTCCCCAAAGAGCTCAGGCTCCAGGCTTGGAGAACTGAAGGGGATGCATTTCTGTGGAAGGACATGCATTCCAGGCGCTGGCAGCGTGGAGGCAGAGGAAGGATCCAGGCACAGCTGGACACCGGCTCGGCTTTCTCCTCAGGAGGATGCTGGCAACTTGCGCTGCTGAGATTGATTCAAGAACCAGAGAGCCTCACGTTTGTCAACAGTCCCTCATATCAGTGTGGCAACCGCAGGCCCATGGGCCAAATCCACGCTGCTGCTTGTTTCCGTAAGGCCCGATAGCTGAGAATCGTTTTCACCTTTTTAATTTGGTAAAAAAAAAAATCAAAATTGTAATAATATATCGTGACATGCGAGAATTACGTGAAATTCAAATCTTAGTGTCTAGAAATAAAGTGGTGTTGGAACACAGCTGTGCCCAGTCTCATCGCATGTGGCTGCTTTTGTGCTGTGGAACGATTCAGCTCTGCATTTCAGCCCAAAGCGGCCATGAACAATCTGCTGAGAAATGGGTGTGGTTGTGTTCCCAGCACAACTTTTCTGCTGGTTTTCATGGTTAGCCAACTCTGCCTAAACCACAGTCCATAGGTTCAAGGCAAGGATTCAGCTCCTTTCTCATCTCTGACTGATTATCAGGTCAAGAGAGAGGGAACATAGGAAACCACGGACAGGAGGAAGCTCTGTGGACAGGAAATTCCACATCCTGGCTTAGCAAGAAGGGAGCCTGTAGGGCTGGGCTGATCCATAACCAATTCGCAAGGTGACAATTGCATTCACCAGAATTTCCCTCAGTGAAGGCGCTGAGTATTCTAAGGAGAAATACTTTATTGAGCCACTTGGGATATGAATGGGGAAATGAGGTCTCCTGAGAGCGAGAAGGGTCACTGGTCGCCTTTCCAGAGAAGGCCTTGTTTTGCTGAGTGTGTTGGAGTGTTTGTGGGAGAAATTGGGGCTGAGCTGAATTGCTTCACTTAGCAGAAAGAAAGCAGGACTGGGCATTGGCGGGGACAAAAGGAATCAAGGAGAAAGCTGTGGGCCCCACGCAGAGCGGGGAGAAAAGAAATCTCTGAGTTTTCAGAGAAATGTGTGAGAGTCTTTATCAGGTGTTGCCAGGGCAGGGTGAGGTCACCCCGCTTCTGTGTTCCCCTTGTGAAATTCACTGCCATCTCCGTTACTCATTCGTTGCTGCTTTGGTGAGGGAGGGCGCTTGTGAGGGAAACTGACGTGGTGCCCTGTCCTGCTCAGGGTTGGCATCAAGTGAAACTAGAGGTGGCGTGTTAGGCTTGGGGAAATGCGGGGACATGGCTGACATTTGGTTCACATCTTGACGGCACCTCATTCAGGTCTGAGCAGACACCGTGCCCTCTGCGGGGCCTTCCCCGGGCGCCTATTCTTAAGTTGCTTCCTTTCCCTCATTCTTCGTCCTTCCCGATCCCTATGCCCTGTTTTAGTTTTCTTTAAGACACCTATCATCGCCTGACATACTCCTATATAATTATTTGATTTTGTGTTGGATGTCCCTTATTTAGGGTCCATGAGAGAGAGCAGGGATGTCATCTGTTTTGTTCAGTTCGGCATCTCCAGGGCTTAGAACAATGCCCAGCGCGTATTAGATAGAATACATTTGTTCAGCAAACGGCCAGGAGATGCAGGGGTCCCTACTCACTGCCACAAGCCTGTGGAGTAGCTCCTGTTGGCCCATCTGCCACATCGGGGGCTGTACCTTTGTACTGGCCCCTCCTTAATTCAAACCCGAGCCATTTCTCACCTGGAAGACACCAACGGTCTCCTAAATGACCACCTGCTTCCACTCCTGCCCCCTCCAAATCTGGGCTCTATGCCACAGACTATCCTTTTCAAAATGTAATTTGGATAATGTCACTTCCTGGCTTGAAACCCTTTCATTGCTTCCTGTCACTCTGAGAACAAAATCTGTATGACTTCTCATGGCTCCCCTGGGTAACTAAGCTTTTACCTAAATGGTTCCATCTTTATACTTTCTTGCTCCCTGTGCTCTAGCCACATCCCTACCCACTGTGTTCTTGCAAAACATCATGCTCTGTTCCCTTTAGGACCTTGACACTTGGAGGTTCTGTGCCTCCCGAGTCTCCCTTGACTGTCTCCTTCACATCACTGGGGCCCCAGCTCAAAGATCAGGCACCTCAGAGACGCGTTCGCTGACAATCCGTCTAAACTCATCCGCCCCAAATACGATCACTTTTTATCACATCACCTTGTTCTGTTATCTCTTCATTTTGGCTCCCATCACCAGATGTAATTCTCTTATTCGTTCTGTTGTTTACTAGTTTACAGTCTGTTTTCCTTCCCTAGGATGTTGGCACCTGGATAGCAGTGACCTTGACCATCTTATTAATTGCCAATACCTAGAACAGTACATAGCACACCATAGATGCTCAATAAGTACTTTTCAAAGGAATGATTGAATTGATCTGACAACAAAGGAGTTGCTTTTCTACTCATCTTTCAGTGCCCAGTTCCTCCAATAATATGTGTTAGTCCGTGGTAGTTCTGCCAATGTAATTCTTACAGATCCTTATAGATCACATGCTTGTATGTTAGGTGCATGTTCTTAGCTATCCCTTGAAGTTACAACAAGGTTTAAAAATTAAGTGTGATGTCACTTTAAGTTTTCAGTTCGATGTTTGGAAGGGTTTGGAAGACCAGAAGTGGCCAGATGATCGCCTCTGGGTCCATACTCTTTCTAGAGTTATTATAGTTATGTCTTTAAAACAAGGACATAACAAGGTATATCCCTTTTCCGGTCCTGCCATGAATTATCAGCTTCCTAAAGTGAAATCAAAGTCAATAGCCGTTTTGCAGGTGGAGTGATTGCAGACCCCAGCCCTTGGTTGAATTAGCATGTAAAGGGAAGTCTTGGACTTGGGTAATTATAGGATATTTCCTTAATAAACCTTATCTGATCCTTTTCCCTAATAATTGTATGTAATTATATTTACGCGTGAGAACATTGCATATTAATGGAGACTAGGGCCCTGAGGATTTAAAGAACTTATGAGGCATTTGACTGGATACAACCAAACATTACATGTCATCCAAAGCACAGGGGGAGAAAGGAATTTGTCAGAAAGAAACCAGATAATAGGAGAAACCCAACACGTTCATTAATTGATAATATTTTTATTAGGTTGTTACTTGCAAGTGTCTTTTAGTACTTGTACTTGAATTTAAATGTCTGAAAAGGCATGAGTATTTAGGAAAAGAAAAGTAATTACACCCTGTAATTCTGATTTAATTACAAGGAAATAGATGTAACATGGTGTGATAAAAGTTATGATGGGCTCTTTAAATGATATATGTCATTAACATGTTAATTGGCATGAAATCTGAACTCAGAGCCAGACAAACCTTAGGTGAATATGAGGTCAGCTCCATTACAGGCAGCCTTAGAATAAAAATTCCATAAAAACATTTTAAGTTTTATTCTACCATGTACTTTTTCCCGTTTATGTTCAATACAGTGAAATTTCAGTCCTGCTCTTTAAAAAAAGGAAGAAAAAAAGGCTATCCCCAAGACACTGAGGTGATTAGCTGAAATTTGTCATTGAGAAGACACAGAGTCAAGGCCAGATTAAATGGGAGAATGTGTTTTTTTTTCTGAGCTCAAAGACCAAGTCATGTTCTAAAAATCCAGTTCTCTCAGCATTTTAGCATGAAGATGAGATGAAATGAATAAAGATTTTGATTATTAAAAGACAACCTTTTCTTCCAAGACTCATCCCATGACCTGTTTATTTTATTTAATTATAATTTTTTTGGCTCATGGCTGTGGCAAGTAATCAAATGTGAAAAGAATACATCTACTCAGCGGAAGGAAATAACCAAATTAGACCTGGGTAACTGTTCTAAGAGGGAGTAGAATGCCACAAGGAACCCCAGAGCCTCAGACCTTCAGCTAGAAATATTTGACTCATATATTTGAATGAGAAGCTACTGTAGCAACTTTGCTGTTGATTTGTTTTAGTATTAAAAGTACCAACGCATATTCTAATTCTATAGCTCTTGGAGATGGAAACGTTTCTGTGGGAGCAGCGACACTGATGCCCCCTTTACATGATATTCTCACCCCATGCACACTGGCATCTCCGTCAGCGGGGACATCTGTGAATATGAACATGTACCTTGCATGGATGCTTCTCAGAGAGTTCCTCTCTGTTCCTCATCTCTTGATGGACATTTATCCTAGTTTAATTCAAATGATTTTAAAAGAGAATGGATTCCAGAGCCTCTACGTTTGGTAATCATCTAAACATAAAGGAAAGAGGGACTCAGGGATTCAGGCAGAGGGGAGGACCCTCAGGCAGAGCGGATTTTAGCGATGGATTTGATATTGCGCAGGTTTGGAGATGAAGAACAGTGTCGTGGGTAGAAGAACAGGATACCTATTCTGTTGAGTTGGACATGCCCCTGCATGATTCACCCTTCTGACTCACTCACTTCCTCAACTCCACTTGGGGCAGAAGGGCTTTCCTGATGTTTTCTTAATAACCCTAACTCATTCCTGCCCCAGGGCCTTTGCACGTGACAATCCCCCTCTCTGAAATGTTTCTGCCACTTCCCTTGTTCCTCAGGTGTCGGCTCAAATATCAATTCAAGTATCCTCTGGCAGCCTTCACCGGTTGCCCCGTAAACCAGCAACCCCTCCCACGTCTTTTACTTTCTAGTTCCTTCCTCTGCCCTGATTTTCTTCATCTATTGTGGCAGATGTATATTTCTTTGTAGCCCGTCTCTCCCCTCTACAACACAGGCTCCCTGAGGGCAGGCACCCGATCTGTCTTGCTCACTGCTGGATTCCCAGGCTGAGAACAGCATGAGGCACGTAGAGGGAAACACGCACCCATCACATGAGCGATGCAGGGGTGTATCCTGGTGCCCCATTCACCAGCTGCATGTTTTGGGCTGGTTACTTAATTCGTAGGTGCCTCAATAGTCTCGTTGGTAAACTGGGAATAAGAGTTTTAAGAATTAAATGACTGAATTCACGGAACCCTCTTAGCATAGTGCCTGGCATGGGATGAGTAAGTGCTCAGCACGTGTTGGCTTAAAAATGGGAGGTTTTTCTTTAGCAAATCAAGACAAAATAGGCTGAGAATTGAATTCCTGTCTGCATGTGGGTGACAGCTGAGGTGGGTGACGGGGGTCAGGAAAGCATCCTTCCTGCTCGGGTCTGCTGTGTGCTGGAGTGCCCAGCACTTCTGTAGAAAATACATCTGTATACTGGGGAGGGATTGACATATCCTCCTTAGTGTATACAGAGCACCTCCCCTTCACTGTGCCCAGCTGAGAGTTCAGTTAAGGTCAGGGCAGCCTTCTATCAGGGAAGCAGCTGAGGGCAAGGCAGGATAGAGCATGATTATAAGAGAGTGGACCCAGGAATCAAACAGGTGTTGGCTTCAAAATCCCAGTTCCCACTGCTTCCTGGCTTTGTGATCTTGGGTGAGTAACTGCCCTCATGGGCCTCAGTTTTCTCATCTGCAAAATGGGACTAAAGAAGCATATTTTTCCCCATAGGGCTGTGGTAAGGATCAATTGAGATAATGTAAGCAGAGTCCCCAGCGAGGACCATGTTGCAGAGAAAGTTTCAACACGCGTTGTCCATCGTGCTTCAAGTTATGCTGTGTCTCTCTGTGGAAACCACAGAAGGAATTCAACAAGCACTTGGTCTCAGAGGCTTAGCTACGATTAATTGAGCCTGAAAGGCCGCAGACATGAAAAAGCCCTAAGTCGATGCTAAAGGTAAAAAGGGGACAAATGGCAGCTGCCACGTGCTGAGTGCTGTACAGTGTGTTGTCAGCCTGTGCCCGGCCACCACAGTCTCCTCGCCACACATCCAACGGCCACCCAGGGAGGTGGACCTCGCCCGAGGCTTGAATCGAGCTTTTCCTAAACCACCGATTTAAGAAACTCTTCACCTGACAATCAAAACACAGACTCACTTCCTGGGAGCTTCTGACAGTCAGGCCAAGTTGACCAAACACCAGCCCTCTTCAGACACTGGCCGCGGCCAGCTCCGCAGTCACTGGGCAGTGCCAACTGTTTGCCAGGTCTCCTCTGGCACAGGCGTGGGATTCTGCAGCTGTGGAGTATGACAAGGTGCAGGGGCCATGCTGATACACCGGCATCTCCCGCCAGGACCCACTGGTTCATTTCTATCTCCGAGGGTCTGTAACACTCTCCTTTCCATGAGGAATGTCTTCTGAGACTCCCGTCCCCCAAGCCCTTCTGTAAGTTTCTGATTCAGAAACCACCTTGGAGGAGAGCTGGGGTGTCTCTCTCCATCTCCCCGGTGCCCCCGGATGAGCACCCCCTGCTCCTTACCTGTTACCACAAAGACGGGCCATTCATAATTTAAGCCCGCCCTTTCTTTCCTACACGCCACCAGCAAGAGCCGGATGCTGGCAGAAAAACTGAACTTTCTCCCGGGATACACTGAAGATCAAGCAGAATCTCATTAAAGCTCACTTCAAAGATTCGTCCTTTATTTCCATACAAACAAGTTTAAATTATCGTGCGTGAATCTGCTGTTAGCAGGGACTCTGCTCCATTATGCATGGTTCCTTAGTGCTCGATCATGAATAACGGGCAGTGCTCCGTTAGCGATTTCCAGTAATATGCTAAACTTGGGGAGTGGTCACGTTATTAGGTTAAAGTTTCGTCGTTTGCATATTTATTTTATTTCTTACTCAAGCTATCATGCTCTGGTTCATCAGAATAGGTATTGCAATCTTGTGGTAATTAAGCACAACATGTTGTAGCTATGATTTCTTTATTGTTATTACTATTATTTAATATTTATTGAGCATTTACTGTGTGCAGAGGATAGTGCAAAGGATATTGTCCTTGCATACATAGTATTATTTAATCTTCACCAGAAGCCCATGAGATAGGTTTGATTCTTAGGCTCATTTTCCAGGTGAAAACACTGATAATTAGGGAGGGATCTAAATTGTCCATAGATAAGACTCATAATAATTGGTAGGGCTGATTTCAAATCAATTTGTCTGACTTCAGATACTCTTAATTGCAATATATATATATATATACATATATAAATATAATAATTATTTTTTAACCATGCTATTACTTTCTGAAGAGCTTTCCTAGATAATTTTTCATTTGGGAAGTAGATAGTTTGACATCCATCGTACAGATGAGAAAACTCATGCCCAGGAGGCTGATTGATTCCTGTGAGTGAGACACCCTTGTCTGAGCCCTCGTTTTGCCACCATTTGTTATGAGACAACCACTCTTCCTGGATACGATGAGGTAGTTATGCTCTGGCTTCTGTGGTTTTTAGGGTCTGAGGGGCAGGGGTTTTCTCAATATTCTCTCCTGATCACTGTCTCTGGAGGCTTTTTAGACAATACACATGCTGATTCTTTCTCTTACCCATTGTGTGACCTTGGGCAAGTCACCTGACTTCCTCCACTTCAGTCTGTTCATCTGTACAGTGGACATAAGTACGTGCATCTCTTAGGGTCATTGTCAGGAATAAACGAGGTAGGATAAACTAGGTAGTAGCTGGCATGCAGGAAACACTGCATACATGTGAGCTAATATTTTTGTTTTTTCCCTTTAAGATCCTTCGCACTGATTAACTTTGTCTGATGAACCCAAAGTCATCTAGCATGTTACTGGAACATTTCCATTTTTAAAAGCCCCCTCTTCTTTTAACATCCTGTAGCTTGACCAACGAAGTCATCATTTATTTCCATATTCCTTCCTATTCTCACAGCCCAGGACGGTGATTAGCTGATGGCACGTCCACTTGGTCATGCTCATGACTTAATGACTGATGATAAGATGGTCCGAAGAAGTTGGTTACAGGTATTGTCTTTCAGCCCAATCTCAGATTATTGAAAAACCGTTAGAAGGGAAGTTTGAATTGGTCACAGATTTTATTTTTAACCTCTTGAGGTAGCCAATGTCAAATCCAGCCCCATTGTCAAGACAGGAAATGCTGGGGTCCTCTGGAAAATGTCTTAATAATTTCTGCATTATTTATTCATTTGGCTAGCTCAACTGGGAATGAGTTTTCCATTTGAAAACGTGTCACAGAATGCCCCAGACAGGAAATAAACTTAAGAAGCCTGAGTTTAGGGACTGATACAGGCTCTTTTTATACGCTCAACCCTTTCCTGCACAGGATCTTTGCACCTGCCGCTGCTGAATTCCGGACCTGCTTCTCCTTCGCACGCTCATCACCTCTCATCCCACGGGTCCAGAGTCTATCAATTCTTCAAGATTCATCTAAAAGTCATGTTTTTCTTATTCCAGAAACTGCTTCTCCAATACCATATATTTATATTGCGCTTTACACTTTTTGATGTGCTTTGGCAGGTATTATTTCATTAATCTGGTTGAATGATATCTGTGTGTATTCTTTACATGAATTCACCTTCTACTACATAGGACTGAACTCTCCTTCCCACAATAGGATTTAAAGCTTCTCTGCCTTCCCTGTGTGCTCAAGGGAACTTTGCTCTACCAGCAGGATCCTGGTCTTGTTTTTTAAATCTGGGAAATGGGTGAGGGGAATATTAAAAGGAGCCAATGCTATGTTGATTCATTTACAATGAAAAAGCAGAGAAGTTAGGGAATTCCCTGGTGGTCTTGTGGTTAAGACTTGGCACTTTCACTGCTCTGGGCCAGGGTTCGATCCCTGGTCAGGGAATTAAGATCCCACAAGCTTTGCAGCAGAAAAAAAAAGAAAAAAAAAAAAAGCATCAATGAATGTGTTAAAAAAGAAAAGCAGAAAAATTACATGTGGAAAGGCAACTGGAAGGTGAGGGAAGTGGCAAAGAGAAACAGAACCACAGGAGGCTGAGCTTCGAAGGGATTTTGAAGCACTTTTTGGGTGAGTTGCTAGGGACAAGTTGGTATTTCATGAAAAGTGGAGCTTTGCAAGAAGTGGATGAATAAAAAGAATCAAAAAGCAGTTTGTAATGAATGGATGTTCACACCCTTTGGCATATTGGGAGAGGCTGCAGTAAGGATTTATATTGTTCTACAAACATCTTTATATGATGGATGGGCACTTCTCCTAGTAGAGCACCCATGTCAAAACGGGCCTGACCTTAATGAGCTGATGTTTGCACTAGAATTTATGTATGTATTCACCCCAATCCCTCAACACACACACTCTAGGAAGCTTCCTGAATGCAGAGTATGGGTCCCACTTTTATTCACGTTACCCATGAGGCCCTGCTCCTGATTGGTTTCTTTAGTGAAAAGTGCTGATTTGTCCATATCTTAGAGACAAATACTTCCTGATGAGTGCACGGTCCTGAATGCCTTCTGGGTTGTCTGGATTTTCAGCTCAAGTCATTTGTGATAGACCCATAGTACACAATGGACAGGGCTTGTTGGGTTCAGAAGTTGTAGATTTGCATTTTGAGTTTGCCCTGAATAATTATGCAACCTGGGCAAGTTACTTAACCTCTTTGCACCTCATTTTCCTTATCAAAAAACTTGGTTTCCTCTAGATAAAGAAATGTGGTTCACATTTTCTAAATTGATGGAATCATAGACTATAAGGGTCAGAAGAGATCTGAAGAAATTAGCTGGTCCTGAGATGGCAAATAATTTTTGTTAGTTGTAAGCTTTAATCAATGGTAGCGTTTAGAGCAGTGATTTTCAACTTGGGTGATTTTCCTCTCCCGACAATACCTGGAGACATTACAACAGGAATGGGGGCAGGGTATGCTACAAGCATCTAGGTGGTAGAGACCAGGGGTGCTGCTAAATCCTACAGTGCATAGGCCAACCTTCTACAACAAAGAATTACCTACCCAAATGCCAATAGTGCCAATTTGTTCTGAAGGATTCAAAGTCTGTGTCTTCCTTGAAACTCAGTGGGAAAGAATACTGTGATTGCATATATATGTGTTAGCATACAGTATTTGTTTTTCTCTTTCTGACTTACTTCACTCTGTATGACAGACTCTAGGTCCATCCACCTCACTACAAATAACTCAATTTCATTTCTTTTTATGGCTGAGTAATATTCCATTGTATATATGTGCCACATCTTCTTTATCCATTCATCTGTCGATGGACTCTTAGGTTGCTTCTATGTCCTGGCTATTGTCAATAGAGCTGCAATGAACATTGTGGTACATGACTCTTTTTGAATTGTGGTTTTCTCAGGGTATATGCCCAGTAGTGGGATTGCTGGGTCCTATCGTACTTCTATTTTTAGTTTTAAAGGAAGAACCTAGGGGCAGGACAGGAATAAAGACGCAGACATAGAGAATGGACTTGAGGACACGGGGTCCGGGAAGGGTAAGCTGGGATGAAGTGACAGAGGGCATGGACTTATATATATTACCAAATGTAAAATAGATAGCTAGGGGGAAGTAGTCGCATAGCACAGGGAGATCAGCTCAGTGCTTTGTGACCACCTAGAGGGGTGGGATAGGGATTGTGGGAGGGAGATGCAAGAGGGAGGAGATATGGGGATATATGTGTATGTATAGCTGATTCACTTTGTTATAAAGCAGAAAATAGCACACCATTGTAAAGCAATTATACTCCAATAAAGATGTTAAAAAAAAAAAGAATACTGTGATTGATTAGTGATGTCTGCCTTAGGTACAAGAGGTAGAGTTAGGGAGTATGTGTGTTTGTCATCATGATACAAGGCCAAAAACGTATTTTATAGAGGAGGTTAACATCCAGGTAGCTTTTTAAGGCACGTGGTAAGCAAGTGGGAGAGCTCAGGCTGTAATTGACAGCTTTTTAAACTGCATCTCTCTCAAGAGCAGAAACTGGATCAGTCTCGTTCACTAGCACATCTCCAGCACCTAGAACAGTGCCTGCCCATGGTAGACGTTCAGCAAATATTTGTTGAATTAACGAATTGAGTTTTTGGCAAAGATAGCTTTAACTCTACCAACTCTAAGCCAGTTTTCTCAATTTATATAAAACTTATTTTCAGTTTTAATAGTTCATGTGAAAAAATAAAACTAAAATGAATATGAAGGACAACCAGTTTCCCCTTAAACCTCAGAGGCCACATTCCTTGTTGAGGAAACATCAACCTCGTAACACACAGGACAACTTGTGAGCCAGGGCTAGCATCTGGGAAGAGTCCTGGATGTTCGGTGACTTGTTTTTTTTCTGCTGATTTTCTGATTGACCTGAAGAAGAGCAGTCTCTCAGCACCTCAGGTTTACCTCTTATAAAAGAAAACAAATGTGAATTATGGGAGCAGTTGGAATTTTTAAAAGATTTAACGTGTTTTTAAAACTTTTAAATGTAAAATAATTATAGATTCACAGTAAGCTGCAAAAATAGAGTTCCATATACTCATACCCCAGTTTCCCCCAGGGGTGTCATCAATTTTATAGCTGTAGTACTGTATCAAAGCCAGGATACTGAAATTGGTACATACTGTGAACTAGGCTACAGACCTTAATTTTGACAATTTTTAGATTTTTGTGTGTGTAGTTCTGTGCCATTTTATCCCTTGTGTAGATCTGTGTAACCATCACTACAATCAAATACAAAACTGCTTAGAACAAAGAATAATGGTATTAACAGCTACCATTTGTTGGGTATGTACTATGTTACAAGCACTCTGCTGAGCATTTTATATATATAACATTATTTAGTTTCGCAACAATCTGGCAAGTTAGAAGCTACATGTGTTTTACAAAGAAGTAAAATGAGGCTCAGAGAACTGAAGTAACCCTGTAAAGGTCACCTGCCCAAGGCAGTGAAGTAGCAAAGCTAAATCTGTTGGATGCCTACACTTGCCCTCTTTTAATAACTCCATGATGGGATTCATTTTAAGAAAAATCACCCCGTAATCTCACCATTCAGAGATAACCATAGTTAACAATTTGGTATATTTCCTTCTAGTCTTTTTCTATGAATATGCAGATTTAAACTTAATTGGAATGAAACTCTAGGCACAGTTTCTATCTCACTTTTTCTCGACTTCACATCGTATACATCATTAAGACTCTTCGGCATGATCATTTTCAAAGACTGCCCCAAATTCCATTGTTCCATAATGCAACAAGATTTCTCTGAGGCCCCATTGTTGACCAATAAAATGGCTTCCAAGTTTTTATTATTTTAAGTATGGCTATAGTGAACATTTTTGTATAAAAACTTGTATGTGAAAATCCAAAGATATTCTTAGGACTGGATCCTGAAATGTCAAATTATTGAGTCAAAACATAAGAAAATTTGTATGATTCTTAATAGGATCACTTAAATATTTGTAAGGCAATGTCTTTAAAATATGCTACTCTCCATCAGGGGCTGGTGAATTATAGCCTCCGGGACAAATCCAGTCCTGCTGCCTGATTTGTAAATAAAGTTTTATTGGAACACAGCATATTTATTGGAAACAAATATGCTCGTTTGTTTACGTATCATCTGTGACTGCTTTCATAGTGTGTCAGAGCTGAGTAGTTGCAAAAGAAACCATATGGCTAGCAAACTAAAAATATTTACTATTTTGCCCTTTATGGAAAATTTTGCTGGCCTCTGCTCTAGATAAAAGCTATGCATAAGAGCTAACAATGGCAAATTTGCTCAGAACAGTTATGCCGAGCAAGCACAGCCTCATAGCGTGGACACATGTGGGAGAAGAGGCTGGAAAAATGTCCGGCGAAGCCTGTGGATACAGGTCTCAGAGCTGTTGCTCTCTTGTGCCCGGCGAAAAGCACACAGCTGGTATTTACTAAGTGCCTGTTGTTTGCTGCTCAGCATGGGGCTGATAATGTATACGGCAACATCCCCCTCCCTGCTCTGGGCTTTGCATGGCTCTTGGAATTTGTCCTTGGTGGATAACTTCCTTTTCACACCCCTGGCGTACAGAGAAAAGCAGCTCTATGATTTAAATTCTCCAAGATCAAGGATGTAAAATGAAGGCTGCCCCTGGCCTCACAAGACATCCAAATAAATCTCACAGCTTCCAAATGTGACTGTGTCACTCTGGGATTAATACCAAGTAATCCAGTGCCAACATCAAGACAGTGAAAATAAGCATTTACTCTCCCGGAAAATCATTTTATACTGATTACAAGTTGTAGCCTGTCACTAGGATGTGAATTGAAAATGTGCACATTTGCAAGGTTAATATTTCTCTCTAAAGTCACTCTCTCCCCTGCCTAACCCCTCACCCAGCTCAAAAGGAAACAGGAATTCCAAATAAATATTTATCCGGAGACATCCTTATTCCAAGGTACACAGTTTAAACCAGCTTTTCATTTACCTCCAAGACTCCGGCAATGGTCTAGCAGCAAGTGGTCCAGAGCAGCCTTTTGCAGCCGTAGCACTATGACATTTCAGACCAGACAATTCTTTGTCATGGGGGCCTGTCCTGTGCATCGTTGGATATTTGGTAGCATCCCTGATCTCTACCCCTGGTGCCAATACCAACTCTCTCTCTTGTGACAACTAAAGTATCTCTGGACATTGTCCAACGTCCCCTGGGGGTCAACTCACCCTAGCTGAAAACCACAGATCTAGAGATCTTGAAACAAGCAAGTAGCCAAGCCAGTAATGTCCAAACAGCAGAGCATGGCCACTTGTCTACCTTTCTAGCTCCATTTCTCACTACTTTGCCTTCAGCCTTTCAACCCAAAGCCTGCATGCTCTGTCACCTCCTGGCATTTGCTTGTCTTGGCCACTCTGCCTGGAATTCTCTCTCCTCATTTATCCATTATGGAAAGCCACCTCCTCAGTGAAGTCTTCCATGACTACCCCTCCTCTAGGCCTAATGTGGAGTTAGACACAGTTTCCTCTGGACTCTCATGACCCTTTCGACAGGCAGTGGAGACAATATCACGTAGGGGTTAGTCTCTAAGGTAGGGTTTCAAGCAGAAACTGCACAGAACAAAATTACCCTTGGGAAATCCCCTAAATCCGCCTTAAATATAGAGTTTTGTAGAGTCAACTCTGTTTCGTCATTTTTTATGCCTGCTAATGTTTAAGAAGTAATGAGTTACACTGAAGGAAGGAATACTAGGGAAATCTACATGCGGATGTCTGGACCTTCAAACATTTGTACTTTTAGAAAATCTCTGATCACAAATGGGGAACAGTATGTCTCTGCTTGCCTGCAGGGTTTACTTCATTTTAACACTGAACCTCTGTGATTTTAATATCAGTGAATAATTTGCCATTGGAAGAATTAAACTAGATAACATTTGTGAAAGTACCTAAACATAGAACCTGGAACATAGGTAGGTGCACAGTGAGGTTTTCTGAGTTTAAATTTAAATCTAACTGTTCTTTTTTTTTTTTCTTCCAGTGTTATTGAGATATAATTGACATACAGCACTGTATAAGTCTAAGGTGGACAGCATCATGATCTGACTTACATACACCATGAAATGATAAGCACAGTAACACCCATCATCTCATATAGGCACAAAAGAAAAGAAAAGAAAAAAAAATTTTCCTACACTGTTCTTCGAAAGTTCTAGAGAAGAGCTTGGCCACTTGCTTTGTGTATTTCTAAACTGGCATTTTCTTTTGTGACCACAATTTTCGAGCTTTTGACCCATTTTTTCTCATGACCCTCTAAGTGCCTGTTTGTTTGTTTGTGTGTTTTGGTGGGCATTTCCCATTGGCCTATGAGTCACTTGAGGACAGGGGCCCTGCCTCATTTATTTTGTCTCCTGAAAGCCTGCCACAGAGCAAATGTCCAATAATTTGCGTGTCAAATGAAGGCATAAAAAAATGTGAATTTTAATTAACATCTCCTGCATCTTACTTCCAATTTGAAAATTCTTCCCCTACTGAATAGAAACATTGTCAGATGTTATAGGTTATGGGATCTGTGTAGTGTATTAAAAGCATATAACTTATTCTTCAACACATAGGACATGCCCAACAAGTATTTGTTGTGTTATTGAGTCTTTACAACATTCTAAAAGTAGAGGGGAAAGATGGCAACTGTGGAAATGCTCAAGGGGTTGGTATGAAGGGAGTTTTCTCAGTTGGTTTGGTAGAGATGGGTAAATCTGACCATACTCTTAATTTTATCTTTTAATGTACCCTTAGCTTTTCACTACCACTTTTGCCAAATCCATCAGCATGTAAGAAAATTGCAATAATGGTGTTTCAAACAAGAGGGGAGCGAAGAGTCAGGTTGGTCTTTTCCCAAATGGAGAATTGAGAACAAGATGTCTGGACATCCTCCAACTCTGATTTGATTCACCCCGCCAATGACTTTTGCCTATAGTGCAAAATGACCGTGGCATTTTCTATGACCACTGTTCTGTCCTAACAGGTTCCTGAATCTGTACTTTAAAGATGTCCAAGGAAGAAAGTCCAAAGCTAGAAACCATTTCTGAAGAATATGCCCACACAGTATCAAGGGGAAAGAACCCCAGATCTTAACAGGATCCTGAAGCCAGGATCCAGATGGTCAGCTGAGACCACAGACAGGAGAAAACTTCCTGGGTCGTTTCTTCCAGTAAAGGCACTGCTCTCAGACAACCATTTTCTGCATTTCACACGGTGGACGCAGGGGGCTTTCGTAACGGAAAGTGAGACGCCGTGGAGCTAGATATGCTTGAAATTAGCATTGGGACCTTAATGAAAATTCAAGCAAAAGTGATCCTCGTCACATCTAAAGCCTCTGTGTAGAGGCAAGTGTATGAAGTCAGAAGCCAGGAAGAAGGAAGTGACAGCCATCTTTCCAGACCTCTGAAATCCGGATGACATCAGAAAGGGTTATTTAATTCCAAGGTACACCAGTGGGCTATTCACACAGAGGGAGGAAAAAAAAGAATTTATAACCCTTTCATATATAAAAGGAAACAGATGTGATTTTCTCTACAAAAGAGCATTTCATTAAAAAAAAAAAAAAAAAAGGCGAGGCGAGGCAGAGTTCACATAACCATTATTCTCCATCTCAGGAAAAGCAAATCCTGTTTGCCTGTCATTATAGAAGGTAGCAAAATCCTTTCATCCAGTGATTAGTTGTAAACATTCTGCCGCCTTCTGGGAGCAGGCCTCTGTTTCCCATCTTACACCGAAGCCATTTTCTTAGACTAATGTTTTATACACACAGCTCAGATACAATGCAAACTCCCGGTACCCCAAAGGCAACGGGGCATTCGTTTATACTAAATCAGAAGTGTCACCCTTGGCAACCTGCAGCAGTGAAACATTTATTCAGTCTTGCACTCCTGGCACTTAGAATTATTTCTTTCATGCCTGATAGCCAAATTACAATATGGCAGGTTTCCCTGGAGCTATAGGATCATTAGTGCCAGCTCACAACATACTTTCAACTGATATGGCATTTCATGTACAGCTGCCAATCAAAAACTGGGATATGCAAATGAGGATGGGAGCCTCGGTGTACAATTCCTGTACCGTGAGCTCCTCACAGGTTTCCTTAATGACTAGCAGTCATTCCGCTGAGTGGAAGAAGTGGAAAGAACACAGAGGAAAATTCCCCCAGGAAGCTGGTTGCGAGAGCAGAAGTTTTTACATTTGATTTCCATATTTATTCTCTTTCTCTCCCCCCCCACCCCCCCGTGTGTTTCTAAACAGTAGGCCTAAAAATACTGGAGCAAGGCTTGTTATATAAATACAGAGCCTTGTCATTGCAATTGAGTCTCAGGCCACGCTGAGACACGAGCTGTACGTGCCGGTGGGTCCAGCCTCCTCCTATGCTGAAAAGGCAGGCTCCTGTAGGGGCTGGTGAGTGCCGAGGATGAAATATCCTCTGAAAGACTGGGGGGAGGCTGACTCTATGGGCTGGGGCGACACCATTTTGTCCAGTGTGATGTGGTCCGCGCTTTCCTCCCCTGCTTGTCTGGGCCACTCTCCTGTTTTGCTCCCTAGATTCTAGCTTCTGGAGCTTACTTTTTAGAATCTCAAAAGCTCCGAGCTCCTTCCTGCCTCAGGCAGGGCCTGAGCTTTGTCCCTCCTAGTTAACCTTAGCACCTAGCCCAGCGGCCGAGGAAGAGGTACATGAAATTGATGGAATGAATGGAAGAAGCTCCCTGTGGACCAGTTATTGCCTAGCTCTGTTTGGGGACCCTGGATTAGAGCTCAGGGTCCACGGGTGACCTTAAAAACGCCTCTGTGGCGACAGGGAGATAAGTAAAATATTAAGGATGAATTGTGAGAAAGGCTTGTCAGCCCCTGGAATGGAGAATGTGTGCCCATCCTCTTCTCACGGTAAGCATGGGGCTGTCCTTTACCACACAGAGGAGCACGGGACTGGTCCTTGGGAGTATATCATGATCACACATTAATTAGCCTTTTTCTTCTTGTGAGGCCGAACCTATCTACTTAGCCAGGGTGTGTGTGCAATACTAACTCCTGAGTTTCCCTCTTTTTTTTTATTTTTGAGAAGCTGATCTATCAGAAGGCAGTAAAGTGACATTCCAAAGCGATAAAAATTCCTTTTCAGAAAGGGTTATCTCCTTTCTGCCTCCTGTTTCCACATTATACTTATGGCACGTGGAATACTTTTCCTGGATTGAGTCCTTTATTTTTCATTAGATGTAAACTCTGTTTAAGGCCAAAAAGTTGATTTGAGGGGGTTTCCCTGGTGGCACAGTGGTTGAGAGTCCGCCTGCCGATGCAGGGGACACGGGTTCGTGCCCCGGTCCGGGAGGATCCCACATGCCGCGGAGCGGCTGGGCCCGTGAGCCATGGCCGCTGAGCCTGCGCGTCCGGAGCCTGTGCTCCGCAGCGGGAGAGGCCACAGCAGTGAGAGGCCCGCGTACCGCAAAAAAAAAAAAAAAAAAAAAAAAAAGTTAATTCGAGGACACTGAGTAATATAGACACCACATGGCCCATTACTAAGTCATCTGTTTTCTAGTCAGGGAGTATTTTTACTTACAAACAGGTGAAACAGGCATCACAATCATTTTGTATTGTTGAACATAGGCCCAGAGAGGTCAGGCTCCTTTTCTGAAGTCACACAGCTGGGAAGCGGTAAGGTTGGGATTAGTGGTCAGGACCGGTGATGGCAAATGCAGCACACCGTTCACAGCTACTACTCTGGCAGGATTGCGGGAGTGTCACAAGAGTGAGGCCATAAGGAAAGAAGATGTGGACCGTGTGACACCCTCTCCACCAAAGAATAAAATTGTTAAAGACGCTGTGTTCTAATCTTAATTTGATTTAATAAATATGGCCGCACGTGGCTAGAAGAGGATGGCTTTATTCACGAAGCCATTTGGGGGCTGCACTTTTGCTCTCCTTCTTTCTGGGGTCTCTAGCCCCAGTCAAATCTCTCGCCTGCAGTAATGAATGGCTTCCTCTCTGCCCCTTTCGTCCCTTCCTGCTATTTGTCTGTAAGCGAGAACCAACTCACAGCTCCCAACTGTGAGCTCCTGGCATAAATTTCCCTGTATTTCTGGAAGAAATCCCTCCATTTCATGGCTCCTCAGGGAATCTGGTTGACTCTCACACCTCCCCTTGGTCAAGGTCACAGGAGCCTTCCCAGGGGCATCACTAACTGGTTCAGGTTTCCCATACAGCAAAAGGGTGAAACGCAGAGTCTCAGGTGGAATTCCCATGTCATCCTGAGGATTGTTCTGGGAACACTTCAAATTGCAAATATCAGATCTGCCTTCTTTAGGAAGCCTAAGCTTTTTAGATACCTCCCAAAATTGTATTAAGGGAACAGCCAATCATTTACATGGTAAACTTCCAGAACTGAAATAACTAGCAAGCTTAAATAAATGAGGTATTTAGGAGGAAATGGGAATAGTGCATGTTTTTTGTAAGAAACAGTCAGGCAGTTATAAAAATAAAAGTCATATAGATTCATCGGCCCCCACTGAACTTCTAGGGTAGATGCCAGGATTAGGGGTATGTGATTAGGGCTGTATTCAGGCTGATTGCAAACCATAAGTAAAATGATGCCTAATATTTGTGTAGTCTTTTTGGCGTACAAAGCATTTTCATAGATAGTCTTTCAAAAGCCCTGTAAAGTAAGGATTAGCATCCCATTTTACAGATAAGGAAACTGAGGCTGAGGAAGCAGCAGGGACTTGCCCAAGGTCATTAAAACTGGGAGGTGGAGAAGCAGTGTCTTGAACTCAAACTGTAGAACCTTGTCCTTCTCCTCATGCAGGTTTTCTCTCTGGCCCTGAGAGTTTGGGGCTCGGAGGTCACATATGTAGTTACTGTGAATCTTGGGTGACTATATGGTTCAAGTCTCTGCAGGGCCGACAGAACTGCAGACTCAAAGGACCCACACAGTCCTGGCAAAGGGCATCAGGGCTGAAGGAGAGCACCTTGAGTATCATCATCCTCACCTTCTATTTCTGGTCTCGTCTGACCACCCCCCACAGCTGTCTGGGTTCCCTAGGGTCCCTCGTGCTCACCCACACCTGAGCACCTGTGCTGTGCTGGCTCAGGTGGTGGGATAACATTGGGATGATTCATTGATTTTTTTCTTCTTTTCTCCAGATCCTTTAACCCCTCTGACTCTTCCCCTTTGGTTGGGGGACAGTCCCAGAGGAACTCAAGGGCGCCAAGGGCCTGACATAAACAATCGATTTGATAAAATACTTCCTGAGCTGGTCTTTCTCCTCATCATCCCCAACCTCAGCATCAGAGGTGGTAGGAAGTGTCAGGATTTGGTGGGAAAAAGGAGTATCTCAAGAAGCAGGAAAAAAAGATGGTGGGGTGGGTCTCGGAGGAGGGGCTCTGACGTTTGACCTATTCCACCCTCACAGTGGGTTAGATCTAGGTAGGGAATGAAAGAGTCCCCCCAGGTAGACATGAATATTCAAAAGGAGACTCGTTCCCTGAAGCTCTGGGAAGGCCCTCGGAGCTCCGTCCACTACCAGGCTGTGAGCCAGCCCTGTCTTGATTTTCATGGTCTGAGAGCAGTTTTTGGAAACTGTCAGCATTTCCCTTGTCTCCCAGAAGGATACAGAATTTATCTTTTTTTTTTGGCCGTGCCATGCAGCATGTGGGATTCTTAGTTCCCCGACCATGGATTGAACTTGTGTCCCCTGCAGCGGAAGCACAGAGTCTTAACCACCGGACCGTCAGCGAAGTCCCAGAAGAGAGCAGAACTTCACTAAGAAGAAAGTGCTGGCTGACAAAGTGAGTGCTCACAGGGGACCAGGAGATGGGACAGCGGATGGCTGTATGGACCTGGGATCGTGGACATCTCAGTGGAGGCCAGCGTGGAAGGAGTGATCTCTACTATGGACCAATCAGGACTAGATAGAGACACCAGAGGTTATCGGGAGGGAATGAAAACCCAGGACAAGAACAACCCCCAATTCCCCCCATGAATCGACTCTACATAAATCCCTTAGCACTTGGAAGCAACAAGAGAAGGGCAAGCGGGAAACCCGTGGATTAACTGAGAAGACCCTGCGTTCACTAAGGTATGTTTTTCCCCTCCAGATGTAATGCGGGCTCAAAGAAAGAATTAAATCAATTTACAGGATAAACATGAAGCAGATTATACATTTCACACACTGGAGGTTGTGCTGTGTGAAAATTGTACCCTCCTTGTGCATTGAATGCTTTGTTTCTCCCACCGTGAACAGTCAATGAATATTCGTTAAAAGAAAGAAAGAGAGAAAGAAAGAAGGAAGGAAGGAAGGGGAAAAGAAAGAAAGAGGGATTCAGGATGCCAATACCAGTTGGATCATCACAGAAAATTAGAGATGATGGGCTTTTACTGGCAAGCAAATGCATTCATTTTCTATGTTATGGGCCACTTGTAAATACAGTTGACCTCTGTCAATCACAGATTTGACAGTTTACAGTTTTAGGTATTTAGGGACAACCTTGAATGTCCATGGCATGCTCCTATTTGTGATTTAGTTGCAGCTCGTTTGTGAATTTGGCAGAAAGCAAGCCAGGTTATATGGGAAAGAGCAAGCCACCCAGCCAGCGGCGAGCCTGGAGGATCAGCCCGGATGTACGTCTCCCGATGGCCATGCCTCTGTGGTTCTCCATTCATCCTCACATATGTAACTCTTCAAGCGCGAAAGCATTGTTCCTTTGTGAAAATGACTGCCCAGTGGAAGTCAGCTATTAAAGTGAGCAATGGCGGTAATGAGAAAGTGAAAGGTCTAGAGAGTGATGATTCTAAGTCAAGAAATCAAAGATCCGTGGAGGGGATTTTGCGTGGTATTGGTATCCTTAAAGTGTTTACAACCCATCTTTTGAATAATCAAGGGTCTGCTATGTGCTGATTCTCTCTGAAGAAGAATGAAGAAGAGTTAGTATGTACAGTGGACCTGCTTCACACTTGGTATTTTATACACGTTGTCTGCATCCTCTGATTTAATCATCAGTCAGGTGGGAATTATTATCCTCATTTTACAGATGATACAATCAAGGCTTAGTGAATAAATGAGTCACACAAAATTTCGCAGCTACTAAATGCTGGATCCTGGGTTAGAACTATGAACACAAGAGTCTGCATAGGATGGGTTTGAAATAGAATCTGAATTGATGAGACCAGCATAGTCATCATTATAGTATCTCTTTTATTATAAATACTTCCTAGTTGTTTGAGATAGAGAGGATTTCCTAATAAAACTAATAATATAATAATAATCATAGTCATTATTATTAAAAAGACAGAAATGTGCGCAACTGTCACTCTTTTGAAGCGTCACGTAAATAATCCCTCTTAAATCTGCAAAAAAGAAGTTATCCGCGTGCCCAGTAAAATGTTAGCGATGAAGGTTATTTTTCAAGAATCTTCTAATCAAACCAATCGATTGGATAATTAACCTGGATTAACCTAAGCTTGAAAAGTGAATCTGTATACCCACCCTCTGCATCTATTACTCTTTTCATTAGATTTTATTAAATGAAGGATGTGGACCACTCTTTTGCACTGTATGCAAGAAACAGTCACAGCTCTGTACAGATTAGGGCTTCACAACCCTCAACAATTTGGGAAACAACTTTCTTGAATTTTGCCATGTCTGAGAGCTATCCCTGTGTTCAATTATTTCCTTGATATTCCTTTCAGAAAAATTAACATACTTTTAAGAAACTTCACCTCATTCTAAGGAATAATTCATAATAATACATATGGATGCACGAGATGTATTTTTATTTAATTATACAAAATAGTACATAATTGCTAAAGAAAATCCATGCCTACCACATATTACCTATTACCTAAAATCACCTCTATTGCAGATAGTAGTAACAGTCCTACATTTTTGGAAAACACTGGTATGGAAGAATTTACCAAGTTTTAGATGACCATTTCATAACACACCACCACACACACACACACACTTTATCAGCCTTCAAACTGGGCTTTCCTTGAAGTTGGTGACATTGAGGTTGAAATGACCTGAATTACTTTCACTGGGTAAACAGACACAGATTATACTGTTTTGGGAACTGCTTTCTCAAAACTAGTTTTCGACAGGCCCAAACTTTTTGCTACATATTCCCTTTCCAAGTCCCTTCTTCCACGGTTTGCTACATTTTTGACACCTCAGTGACTTTCCCACTTTGGCTTACGATCTTACATGTGAGAAATCTATGGCAAGATCATAAAGCCTCTGGAAGGAAGAGGATTCTAATCACAGATGTCTCTGATAATTATTAACCAGCAAGGCCCCTTGGAAGGAAACCATTTTTCCCCATAGACTCTTGGGGTTGTTTTGACTTTTTCCCCCTTCTGTCAAAGGTGTCCCTTAGAAACTTCCTCATTTGATTTAATTGCTGCTTAATTCCTAAAACATTGTTTCAATTAGACAGCCTGATTTATGGCACCATTGGGCTTATCCTGGCAAAGACATCCCAAGAGACTGTCCACTTCTAATTGACTGATTTTAAACAAGCGCATCTCTTCCGCTCTGTGAACTTCTGACTGTGCTTAGGAGCCTCTGAAATACTATATCCTTGCGTTTGTGTCAGATTACTTTCCATGACTCAAAATTAACCTAATAACTTGAATGACAACTTAATTAGTTTACTTGCTCATTCTGTGTTTTGAGGGCCTTTTATGTAGCAAGCACTGTGCTAGGTAAAAGAGATGAAAAAAGCAAAACAGACAAATAAGCAAAAACATATCCCAGGGTACCAATCTTCACCAGGTGGTTAGTCCAGTACTTGAACAGGCAGGGTGGGACAGGAAACACTGAATCCAGTGTTTCCTAAGAAAGAATAGTTTATTTTTTTCACAGTTTTTCCATACTTTGGTCATCTCTAATATTATTTTTCTTTAGTAATTTTATTTATATCAATTCACTTAAAAATGTAATCATACTCTTTAGCTTGTCCTAAGCAGCATCAGTGAAGTAATAGCTTCCATGTGGCAGTTAATATTTTTAAAATACATGTTAAAATAAATTTTATAATAAATAAATGGACAATTTAAATAAAAAGTATTCATTAATCATACACTTCAAGTCTTTTCACTTATTACCAGAGGTGTACATTTTACATTTTGGAAAACGCGAGTTAATTTTCAAATGCATTCATTGAACTCTTGTCATGAGAAAAGGACTATATGGGGATTTACCTTTGTTATGAATGTTCAGAGTCTACACTAAAACAGGGAGAAAACCTGTTGGGTCTTAAAAGTGCAAATTCAGCATGAATTTGAAGTGATATTTTTCTGGCTTCCAGGTTCAGGGAAATTTTGAGTGACCTTTTCCTTGGCTAATATTTTATCTTAGTTTTCTGCATTATGTTCTATTATTTTACTTATTATAATTTAAAAAATTTATTTATTTTTGGCTGCGTTGGGTCTTCATTGCTGCGCGTGGGCTTTCTCTAATTGCGGCGAGTGGGGGCTACTCTTCGTTGTGGTGCACGGGCTTCTCATTGCGGTGGCTTCTCTTGTGGAGCACAGGCTCTAGGTGCACAGGCTTCAGTAACTGTGGCACGTGGGCTCAGTAGTTGTGGCTCGCAGGCACTAGAGTGCAGGCTCAGTAGTTGTGGCGCACAGGCTTAGTTGCTCCACGGCATGTGGGATCTTCCCTGACCAGGGCTTGAACCCATATCCCCGCATTGGCAGGTGGATTCTCAACCACTGCACCACCAGGGAAGCCCTGTCCATTATTTTAATCTTTTAAACAGAATCATCTTGTGAAAGCTGGACTTCCTCCCAGGATACCTTAGGCTATTTTGTCTTCACATTTCCCTTAGGAGAAATAGAGAATGTATATAATTGAGGCTGTCATGTAATCCAGAAGTGGGCAAACTATGGCCCATGGGATTTGACCAGCAGCTGGTTTTTGCAAATAAAGTTTTATTGGCACACTAGCACACCCACTCCTTTATGTATCATCTGTGGCTGTAACAACAGAGTTGAATAGTTGCAACGGAGACTGTGAGGTCTGCAAAGCCTAAAATATTTACTATCTACCCCTTTCCAGAACAAGTTTGCTGACCTGTGATAATGAATAGATTGTGACAGATAAGGAAGAGTCAAGGATAATCTTGCTTCCAAGGTCCTGAGAGAGCTCTGATTTGTCTGGGAACGTTTAGGAGAACGAGAACGGTCAGGGAAGGAGAGGATGTAGGACTTCCCGAGATGCTAAGGTTCTGCAAGATGATCGCAAAATCACTGCAGGAGACACTCAAGGCAAATGAATATCTTGAACTGGGGTTTCATTCACAGGTTTGTTCCTTCTTTAGACCATCATGTGAGATGTTTTGCTGATGTGAAGAGAGTAAGGGTAATGTTCTTGAAAGGGATTATAAAAGGTTGTACCATGAGAACTGACTTACACAAGCCTTAGTCAAAATATGTACTTTTGAGCTAGACTTGTGAGGACGCCTTGCCTTTTCCCATGGGGCCAAACATGTCTGGTTGTCAGTCAAGTTCACCATGATTGTATGGGGCAGATTGACCTGTAGCATCTTTTGGAAGAATAAAGATGGCCACAAATTGCTTTGCTATTCCTCCCATCAAAAAGACTCTACTTCCACTGCTTCTGAATGTAGCCTCGGCCTGTGACTCACTTTGACCCGAATGCAACGGAAGTGACTTCCAAGCTAGGTCATAAAAATCTTTGCAACTTCCGTGGGTCTCAGGGACAGTCAGTACTGTGTAAGAAGTCTGACCACCGTGCCACACCTCCACGGTGTGAGGAAGCTAAACTAGCCACATGGGGAGGCTGGGAACGGAAGAGAGAGAGAGAGAGAGCAGAGGGAGGGAGAGAGAGAGAAAGCGACAGAGAGAGAGAGAGAGAGAAAGAGAGAGAGGGGCCCAGCTAGCACCTGGCTGCTCCAACCATCCCAGCTGAGATGCCAGATGTGAGGAGAGAAATCTACATCCATCTTGGATTTTCAACCCAGTACTGTAAAGCCTCCAAGTGACTCTAGCCCCAGGTGTCATCTGACTGCAGTTATATGAGAGTCCCCCAAATGAGAGCCACTAGCTGCGTCAGGTCGACTCCTAGAACCGTGAGACAGAATAATGCATTATTTTGTTAAGCCACTAGGATTTGGGGAGGTTTGTTATGCAGCATTAGATAAATGGAAGAGCATATCCTTGTTATCCTGAGCCCCTAAGGCATCAGAGAGGGTGGCAGGATCTGCTAGGAGTAACCAACAGCGATTCCAACACTCAGTCCCAAATGAACACCATTCTTCCTATTGCTTACTATTAGGGTGACCCATTCATCTTGGTTTGCCAGGACTTTCTCAGTTTTAGCATTGAAAGTCCCACATCCTGGGGAACCCCTTGTTCTGGAGCAAACCACGAGACGGTTGGTCCCCCTGACTTACTACCCATTAGCCATGGAGACTTTCTTTCTCACCTTTATTTTTTATTTTATTTTATTATTTATTTATTTTTTATTTATTTATTTTTTTTGCGGTACGCGGGCCTCTCACTGTTGTGGCCTCTTCTGTTGTGGAGCACAGGCTCCAGACGCGCAGGCTCAGCGGCCATGGCTCACGGGCCCAGCCGCTCCGCGGCATGTGGGATCTTCCCGGACCGGGGCACGAACCCGTGTCCCCTGCATTGGCAGGTGGACTCTCAACCACTGCGCCACCAGGGAAGCCCTCACCTTTATTTTTTATTAAAAAAAATTTTTTTTGGCTGCACCACGTGGCTTGCAGGATCTTAGTTCCCCAACCAAAGATAGAACTCGTGCCCCCTGCGGTGGAAGTCCTAACCACGGGACTGCCGGGGAAGTCCCTCTTTCTCATCTTTAAACACATCAAGTTCCTTCAAGGCCAGAGCCTTAGGCATGTTGTACCCTTCCTCATTTGGTTGACTTCTCCCCTTCTTACTTTGATTTCTGGGGGTGTCTTCTCTAACTCCCACGACCGTGTAATAAAGACTCTTACAACACGTTGTGCTTCTTAGTAACACCAAACTCGATCGCTGATTATTTATGTATTTATCCAACGAGTGTCTTCTCTAACGAATACCTTACACGGTGAGGCTCAACCTGTGAGGACTGTGTTTGTTCTTGCTGCTGCTGTCATGTCAGTATTTGGCCTACAAGGCAGTGGATAAATGAAAGAGTTAATGAACAAACGAAGGCAAACGGGCAAAGCTGGTTCGTACCCAGAATCTCAGTTTATGTCTCAGATGGAGGGAAAAGGTGTAAAGATTCAGAACCTTTCAAATCCTTTTAGTAATAAGGAGATGGCCTGAATTGACCCAGGTCCCACGGCCAGGGCAGAAAACATGATTTCAGTGCACAACAGTCTTTCTCAATCTTTCTAATGAGGGCAAAGGACAATCTATAATCGGCTAATGTCGTATCTGAAGGTCTTGATGCCATGGGAATGGAAAGGCCCATAGGGAACACCAGCAGTTCTGCAGCCCCATTGCATGGTTTCCAGCAATTGCTTGCCTGTGTGCTATGTCTTACTTATCCTCCTGAGAAGGTTCAAAAGAGACAGAAATGCTATGATGACTAATGGGAGGTTATAGAAAGATTTATTGGACAATTATCAATGTTTTTCCTCACTCAATTTTCCTTTAGTAAGTCATTATTTCATTTGGGGAATAAGTACCACTCATATCACCCCTCAGATTCTGTCACTTCATCTCCCTGCTTTATGCTAGTTTGTCGCCTTGATTTGTAGACGTAGGTAGACTGTGGATGGGAAGAACTTCTCACTAACTGAACTTGAGTTTTATTCTCCTGTCATTTTCATATACACGCAGATAAGATTTGATATGATTCTGTGTTTTTCAAACTGCCATCCTTCGTGGGCCACCTTCATAATATTTTTGCCATATCCCAGAACTTATTTTATTATTATTCTCTTAATACTTAAAAAAATTGACCAGTTTTTAAAACGTTAGTCTCACCCTTAGGTCATAATTTATGTAATCATGGGTTTGGTGGGCTAGTGTGTGTGTGTGTGTGTGTGTGTGTGTGCGCGCGTGCATGCACGTCTGTGCATATATGCGTACAATTCTCAGTGAAATAAATGCCTAAAAATTATAATTAAAAACAGGCCCATCAAGCCATAATTTCATGAATTATGACTTGGGATAGAGCGATGTTAAAAAGTAGAGTTTTTCTGAACTTAAAATAATCCTACTAGTGTATGTACTATATACATCACAGTTTGGAAAACAATGATAGAATCCAAGGCGATCTATTCCTTTTAATAGGAAGCCAACTTAAAATTGCTACTGTAAAGGTAACCTCTGGCCCAGGAAGACTTTTAACCTACATTCCACCTGAACCCCACCAGCTCCTGGTTCCAGAAGCCTGATGCTGTTCCCCTGTGGCTCTGACTTTATAAAGACCTCACTCACAGAACCTTAAAGACATCCTCAGTTCCTTGCTTTCTCTAAGTTCCACCATCAGCCAAACCATCAGCAAGTCCTGTTGACTCAACTTACAATATGTCCCCAATCCCACTATTTCTCATGACTTCCGCCCTCCTCTAAGTCATCATCATCTCTCCTTGAGTTGACTACATTGCCCTCCTAACTGGGGTCCTCATTCTCACTGGATTGAAAAGAAGAAAGCCATTTCTAGTCAGTTATTATGTAATGGATGCAAATAAACTCTCATTAGGGAAATAAGAAGAAAGACAATTTAAATATTTAAAACATTTGGAACACAAATGATAGGATAAAAAAGACCACAGTGATTGGGTGGCCTCATAATAACATCTCAGGTCAAAATCAGAGAGTCCCTTTTAAAATTTCACTGAATGTATTTTCCACATAATGTGTCAGCCCTCTTGGACATAGCATACAGGGTGATTTTAAATTGTTATGATGTAAGAATAAATACCAAGCCAGTCAAAGAAGTCAGCAAATGTTCAGAATTATGGAAAACCAAAGAAATGGGCTCTAATTGCATCATTATCTAATCTCCTTACTTTTGAATACCATTGCTAAGAATGGACTCACTCATCTTATGTCATTTTCTTTTCTTGTGAACTTTTCCATTTTCTCCCAAGAACAAGCTATCCGTATTTTAGGGCTTGCTGTATTTTGTCATGCAAAGCAGTAAAAAGACTCATCAGTAACGTGATGGAAAGGAAACTCATAAAGAGTTGGAGTTAGAAAAGGCCATAAAGGAATATGATTGGAAAAGGCATGGAACCCTTTTCTTTAAGTTCTTTATTGGCTGGGACAAAGAAAGTGGAGAAAGTGGTTTGGTTTTCTTCCTCTGAACACACTATATCATGATTTCTGTAGGTAGTTTTGCAGAGGGGTCTACTGGAGCTTGAAGTCTACAAGTCAGGAGATATCAAATTTGAAAACGGCAGAGGAAACAAAGTCTTTTTTCTGTTGAAATATTTTACCATTAATGGCATTTTCAAGTTGACACTGGACTTTAAATTGGTGTGGATATTTGGAAATTGATACAAGCGTCTTGAAGACGTAGCTGGGTGGAAAGATCAGCAATGACTCTCAAGGAAAGCTAGAAAAGTTAGATTCACAGAGTCAGGCAGTTGGAAGGGATCTTATTGCTAATAGAATCTGTACTGGGTTGAATAGAGTTGCCCCGAAATTCAGGACCATTGGATTAGGGCGGACCAATCCAAAGACTGGTGTCCTTATGAGAAGAGGAGAAAACATAGGCACACACCTAGTAGAAGGAGGAAGATTCTGAGGGATGAAGCTACAAGCCAAGGAACACCGAGGATTGCTGGGAGCCCCCAGAAAGTTAGGAAGAGACAAGGAAGGATCCTTCCCTAGAACCTTCCAGGGGAGCGTGTCCCTGCTGACACCTTGATTTCAGACTTCTAGCTTCCAGAACTATGAAAGAATAAATTTCTGTGGTTGCCACCCAGTGTGTGGTACTTTGTACGACAACTCGGAAAAATCATGCAACACAGTTCGAAAAACAGGGTGTGCCTGACTTGATCTAGGTCTCAGAGCCAGGAGAAACCACTTTAGAAATCCACACCAGCTCTCTTCCAGTTATTGTTCACCTCCTGGAGAGATGGTCATCCTAAACTTGACAGAGCAGGTTTTAATCATATTACAGTTCCCAGATTTCTAGGCCAGGATTTCCTTTCTTAAGAATTCATCACAGAGCCCTACTCACCTGTCGAGGGTTGACTTACATCCCCCGCTAAAGTTATGTTTGAGTTCTAACCGGTGGTACCTGTGAATGGGACCTCATTTGGAAGTGGGGTCTTTGCAGATGTCATCAGGTTAAGATGAGGTCCTACTGGATTAGGGTGGGTGATACCAATGACTGGTGTCCTTTATGAGGAGAAGAGAAGACCCAGAGACATAAGGAAAAGGCCACGTAAAGGAGGAGGCCAAGGTTGGTGTGACGCAGCTGCAACGCAAAGAATACCACGGAGAGCTGGGAGCTGGAAAAGGCAAGGAAGGCCCCTCCCCTGGAGCCCACAGAGGGAGCAGGGCGCCGCCAACACCTCAATTCCCAACTTGTGGCCTCCAAAACTGGGAGAGAATACCTTTCTGCAGTTTTAAGCCGCCCAGTATGTGGTAATTTATCACGGCAGCCTTAGGACACCGATAGGCCATTCTACAGCCGAACCCATCCCGCAGATGTGTTTTGTGGTCTCACACAGGGTTGTTTATTTTTAAATCGAAATAGCTGTTAATATTTACACACAGGGAGATTTCACATAAAAACCATGATTTCTGTTTTTTCTTGGAAAATTGGAGGTAACAGTAACCCTGGGATTTCCTTCACGCGTGGTGACCATGGAGCTGAGCAGAGCTCTGCCCCTTTGTAAACGTCCACGTGCTTCAGCTCCGGGGCCACTGTCCCTCCCCAAGGCCAGGTGTGCGTGGCTGGTTTAACTCTACTCGTCTGCTGTCTTTGTCCTTTATGCCTTCATTGACTCAGGATTCTTTTAAACTGCGCTCCTCATTTTAGAGAGTAGAAAAGTGAAACCCAGAAATAGCATCCCCCGCCTCATGTCACCCAGCGTGTCTGAGATAGAGGGGGCCTGGGGTCCAGCCACTTCCTACGGCTCCGTGCTGCTCCCACCTACAGAATGCCACAAGATGTTCCCTGGGGCGGGCAGCGCACACTTCTAGATTTCACAGACCAGCTTCCCAAAATTTCAAGGAATCGACAAAGAGTTTCCCACATTTTATTTTGCCAAGAAAGAAGGTTAAAAAAAACCCAACACTGCCATTACCATTTTTTCCTTAAAAAAAGGTGATTTTATCACCAACAAAGCAGGAAACACACAAGCTCAGAGTAAAAATTAACACTGTGTTGGCTCAAACAGGCTGTTCATGAGTTTCTCTCAAACCTCGTCTCCTTCCTTCCTCACCCCCAGACCTGGCTCTGCTCCGCACACCGGCTTCCTTGCTGTTCTTTGAAAGCATGACGTCACCCCTGCCTCAGGGACTGTACCTTCACTGTTCCCTATCCCCAGTACACATTTCCCCGAGGGCTTCAAGGCTCACTTTCTTAAGTCACTCAAGTCTCTACTGAAATGTCACCTCCTGAGCATGGCCCTCCCTCACTTGACTACGTTCTCTGGGTTCCTGTGCGTGCTTGTCTTTGGACTCTTACTACTACACGCGTCGTCCATATGTATTTATTTTTTGTTTATTTGTTCACACTCTAATAAGAACTACAGGGGAACAAAGATTCTGTTTTCATCAATGCCTAGAAGAGTGCCTGGCGCAAGAAGATACTTAATAAATTTTACTGAATTGGATCAAACAAAGTATGCTGAACTGTATTGACTAAATTTCACTTATTTAAAAGTCCCCAACATCATCTTTACTTCCCCTCATGTTGCTCAGGACAGGTGAAAATGTGATCCAATATTGTTACCAGTTTGTGGCTTGACTCTTGGATAACACTGTGGTGATAAAATTCCCCTGGGTTCCGAATCCCTGTTGGTATTTTGGCTTGGGATAGCAGTTATCATTTTGTGTAAAGATCTTTTAGCCTTGACTACTCAACCTCCCATAAAAGAACCCCACCGCCAACCAAAAAACATGCAAACCAAAAAAACAATCACCAAACAAACCACTGGGCAGAAATCCTTTAGGGGGGCTTCTACAAGCTTCTATAATGACCTTCTGTCCCAGGGCAGGGGGAAAATAATGCACGAGTCCAAAGTGTATACGTCACATATAAACAAGTGTGCTGAAATTACATTATTGCATCTGTGTTCATCATTTTTTAATATCTGAAGTTCATGAAACTCTAAAAATAAATAGTTTGTCTTTGGTTTTCATTTCTAGTCAACAGCTTGTCAGAAAAAAAGAAGAAAGAAAAACTGTAACTTTATTCTCAGCAGTGCTTACCGTCTCAGGATTGTCATAGAAAGCAGATGTACAGAGAGCCAGTCTAATTTGGATTAAGTAGAAGAAAGTGCTTGCAGAATTAGCAAACTTCTGAATTGTTTGGCATTTGAAAAGCAAGACATCTCAAGTACTAGTTAAGGGTATGGGCTGTGGAGTCAGATCTGGGTTTGGATCCTGGTGTCGAGGCTTAAAGCTGTAAGTCCCGGATCAGGCTGTGTGGCCAGGGTCCCTTACCTGCAAAGCTGAGCTGACAATAGTGGCGACTCATGGAAGTGTTGCTAGGATTGAATGAAATAATACGTGCAAATTGCCTGGCTTAGAGTAAGAAGCGAATACGGACATCTTTGGTTATTATTATTTGAAAGGACATGTGGTTCTGTTACTTTCGAGAATATGTAATAACATAAGCTATTGACCAAGGGGAACAATATAGAGCAGAGTCTGGTCTGTATCGGCTTCCCCTTAATAGTAACAATAGCCAACACCTAACACGGTGGATCCTTCCTATTTGCTATGCCCTTGACGTAGCCTCTCTCATTTAACAGTTACGACAGCTCTACGAGGGAAAGTCTGTTGCCACCTGCATTGGGAAAGAGAAAACAGAGGACTGGCACAGGCTGAGTCACTTTCCACAAAGGTAGTAAGAGGTGGAGCTGGAATTAGATCCCAGGCCATTAAAATTCAGCACTGAGACGTTGATTATCATGTTTGGAATCAACCCACGTGTCTGCATGCAAAAAAAGGGCAAAACTATTTTTAGAGGATTTATTTCTTTAAATTGGCTAAATGTCTTACTTCCTAAATTTCATGACAGATGGACAGACCTACGAACAGACAAGGACAATGATGTATCAACTCTACAGGAAAATTCTCGGTGAAATTGTGGATGGTGTCTTGGCTGTCTTGACTCATGGCTCTGATCAAGGAATCCTGGAAACTTGGCCTCCACAGTAGGCAGTAAACCCTCTGCCCTTTGCCACTTACCCTAAAATAACACACTGGGAGAATGACCCAAGTAACTCTCTCTGCTGGATGAGGTGGAATACGAGTTTACATTCTCCTAATGTAGAGACTTTCCCCTTTTCCCTTTTCCCTCTCTTTGCTACATCAGAAGATTTGAATGCTAAGCCCTCCTTTCCTTGGAGCAAAACAGAACTAAATTTTGGCTGATTCTGGCTTTGGGCCCAAAGAATCTTCAAGATTTAGAACCGTGGAAGAACAGAGAGGAAGGAAGTCTTTTGTGGTGGAGGCAACGGGAGCTCTGCTCTCCAGCAAAAGAAGGATTCTCGTAGCATTGGACTCACAAGGGATTTGAGCTGATAGAGAAGGAAGTGGGTTCTAAGGGGTCCCTGCTATCTGAGCTGGTGAGGCTTCTTGAGACGAGAGACCAATCGATGCTCGGAAGGGGTTAGACGGGGATGGGTGGCTTTGACAGAATTCTCAGCAGTGAGGCGCATTGGTAGAAAGACGGAAGCCATGCAGCTGTGGAGCCACCATCAGCCGCCACCACGTATCGTCAATGTGGACCACTGCTTGTCACCACACCTTCACTTCTTCAGAACCCAGCATCAAGCTAGTCACTTCCTCGCCAAAGCAGCATTCATCCATATTCTACGACATCGCTCAGTTTGCATTCGATTTACTCTGTGTAGAAATCCCCACTTGCAAAGCCCCAGACCGTGTGAGCCCTCCAAAAGCAGGAGGTGTGGTGATCTAGTGAGGGGACGGTGCAGAAACCCTGTGTGTGTATGTCAGGATTGCACGCTGGACGAACCAGTTACAGACCCCCAACCTGGGCGAACTGTTGGCAACACCCCTGTTATTTGCGCACGCCTTACCCCGGGAGCTTAAGAGCCAGTTTGAACACTTAGGAGAAGGCTTTAGAACCAGAAAACGGGCCAACTGTTTTTGCCCAACCATCACTCTTCATGACAAAAGCACCCTTCCTTCTCTGGCTTTGGCTTCTTCAGGAGCCGGGGAAATACCGAAATGTTCAAGGACAAAGATTTTCCTGACTCGAGAAGAGTTGGGGCATCTTTGGTAATAGGCAAACTAATTACCCCTCCCGTTTCAGGGATGGTTTCTGCACACTTGCATTGTTGCTCTTGGCTCACCGGACCAGCATCCCGGGGAGCGGCCGTTAGCACCTCCATGACTCGCAAGGAGCATCTCTTTCCTAAAACCTGAGCCGTTCCAGGCCACGGCAGGATGACAGAGGACTTGGTCATGGCTGCAGAAACGGAGTCATTAGAAGCAATCAGGCCTCCGCGCAAATAGCAGCTTGGATGAGAGAGGGTTGTAAAACTCCCGCTGGAAGTTCCGCTGGAGTTGGCAATCGCGTCCGGGAAATGTCGGCCCAGCTCTGCCAAGGCAGTGCCCTATGCCAAGCCTGAAGCTCCACGAGCCAATATGGCTTTTCTATTTGGGGCTTTCCCATTGGGATCTCTAGCAACACGCCATCCCGAAGCGTTGGAGGAAAGAAAAATCACAAACTTCCTTGTCAAATACGGATACTGCAAGGCGGTGCTTCCAATATTCTCGGTACGTTGAAAAGAAGAGAAAATAGGTGAGGCCAGTTAATCCTAATTTATGATTTGTTTTCTCTCTGCTTTCCCCTCCCCTCTTCCCTCTGCATCCTGCGGGCGGGGAATCATGGCTCAGGGGAGGCTGGGCAGGATGTAAAAGACAGGCCACCTGCATAACTTCCTGGCTTTTGTTTTAAAAATACTACGAAGAAAGGAAAGTTTGAACATCCTAAAGTTGCCAAGAACTTTGCCCTGCTGGCTGGCAGCCCTCTACAGAGGTGACAAATCCCTAGGTTTTCCCTGGAAAGTCAGAAGGTCTTGCAAGTCTGGGCTTTGCCTTCTGACATGGAGATATTTGCTGCATCTGCTATGGGGTGAACCCTCTCCCACCCTCCACCGTGCCCACCGCTCCTTTAGTGAGGAACCAAACCCTGGACATTAAGGCTGAGGGTCTTTGCCATTTGTCACACTTGTGCTTGGTTTTCTCTGACCTGCCTTTAAAAAAAATCAACACCTTCACCTCCAGCTCCCCCTTGCTTCCGTTTCCTGCTTTCGTTTCCTCTATAGTATTTTTTTTGTTTGTTTAATATAATCCACATGTTATGTATTTGTTTATTATCAGCCTTTCCCAATTTGATGAGGGAAATGATTTTGTCTGTTTTGTTCATCACTGTGTGTCTAGTGCCTGACACAGAGTAGGTGCTCAATAAATACTGTTGAACGAAAGTGGGAAACAAAAGATGTTTTGATCTGCGTGACTTTTCTTGCACCCAGAGAGCTTTGCTCATTCCTGTTATTTGCTTTATTTCTGTGGGTCTGACACAGCAACCCCTGGAGGCCAGAGGAGCTGGGTTCTTCAATGCTGGAGAATGTAAACTGGCACAGCCACTGTGGAAGACAGTATAGAGCAGGGGTCCCCAACCCCCGGGCCGTGGACTGCTACGGGTCCACAGCCTGTTAGGAACCGGGCCGCACAGCAGGAGGTGAGTGGCCGGAGAGTGAGCGAAGCTTCATCTGCCGCTCCCCGTCGCTCCCCATGGCTCCCTGTCGCTCTCCATCGCTCCCATTACCGCTTGAACCACCACTCCCCCCCACCCATCCGTGGAAAAGTTGTCTTCCACCAAACAGGTCCCTGGTGCTAGAAAGGTGGGGGACCACTGGTATAGAGGATTCTCAAAAAACTAACAGTAGAACTACGATGTGACCCAGCAATCCCCTCCTGAGCATATATCCCCCCCTAAAAAACCCCCACTAATTTGAAAAGTTACACGCATCCCAATGTTCATAGAAGCATTACTTACAATAGCCAAGATACAGAAGCAGCCTAAGTGTATATCACCAGATGGACTGATAAAGATGTGGAATATATATATATATATATATATATATACACACACACACACACACACACACACACACACACACACACACACACACACACAATGGAATACTACTCAGCCATAAAAAAGAATGAAATTTTGCCATTTCCAGCAACATGGATGGACTTGGAGGGTATTATGCTTAGGGAAATAAGTCAGACAGAGAAAGTCAAATACTCCATGATATCACTTATATGTGGAATCAAAAAAATAAAATAAACTAGTGAGTATAACAAAAAAGAAGCAGACTCACAGATATAGAGAACAAACTAGTGGTTACCAGTGGGGAGAGGGAAGGGGGAGGGGCAATAGAGGGGCGGGGGATTAAGAGGTACAAACTGTTATGTATAAAATAAGCTACAAGAATATATTGTACAACATGGGGAATATAGCCAACATTTTATAATAACTATAAATGGAGCATTACCTTTAAAAATTGTGAATTGCCATATTGTACGCCTGTAACTTATATAATATTGTACATGAACTATACTTCAAAGCAAAAAAGGTTGGTCCAGAATCAGGAGAGAACCTCAGTCCTGAAAGAGCCACATGAGGAGGGGTAATCTATAGCCCAGGGATCTGCTCCTTGGCATTGCACAATATTCCAAGCTCGACAGATCCTGGAGTGGTGGCTCTCAGTGCTGTCACATGCAACGTCCTCTTTTTGAAACAAATGCATTGGAACAGCCTATATATTGGTTTGGGTTCCCCAGAAGTTGACTGAGACAAAGACACGAGTTTAAGTGTACATGGGAGACGATCCCCGGAGGCACTGCCAGGGGCATGACTGGTGCAGCGAGACAGGGAAGGGCCAGAGGCCAGTTCAGGATGCCTGATCTAGAGAGTTACCACCACAGGCAACTGAGGCTTATTCCCACTGAGACCTCTAGGGGTGTCTCACCATCAGCTCGCCATGTGCCATTGGTCAAGGGCTGCTTCAGGGTCAAGGGAAAGGCCCTGAGGCCGAGGGTGGCAGGTGGTGGCAGAGGACATCTTTCTCTGTGTGGGAATGAGCGTTCCGGAGATGGTAGGACATAGGCAGAGTCTGTTAAACACCCCACTTACAAACCTAAAATCCTTTATCTACAATCATGATTTTTTAAAGAACAAATAAGAGGACATTTATAATAAAAAATATATATCAGCATTTAAATACTCGGGATCGACATGCTAGAATACGCAATAAAGCAATTGGCCTCACACACAGAAACACTTAGCTCAACGCCACAAATACAGATCGAGACTTGCGTGTTACATTGAAGACTCAAATGCCGTTCATGGTATGGCCCTTACAACATGATTTTCTGATATATGGAACAAATCTCGGTTTGGGTAGAACAACGTATAGTTTTTTTTTCAATTTATATGGTAGTTACATTCTTGTAAAATTCGGTGTGTATTAAAATTCCGTGAAGAATACTTTGTGAGCCTATGTCAAATGGACTTAGGGTCTAGGCTCAGAGAATCATAATCGGGTGCTTCACCCATATGAATGTCTAGTGGACATTCAGAAGTCGGGTTCCCCGACAGTTCTTCATGGCATGGGACTGTCTCGTGCATTGCAGGACGTTTGGCATCTCTGGTCTCTGACCACTAAGTGCTCATGTCATCTCTATGTCTTTGTGGCTACTGACTCCCCAGAATAATTTCTGGAAATCCCCACTTGGGGCAGTATCACTCCCATTTACAAAATGCTGATTTAAAGAAAGGGTGGGTGGGAAACTCCAAGAATGACTGAGACATAATTTCCCATTAACTAAGATGAATGGGAATTTGAAATGAAAAATTGAGTTACAGGAAAGAGAGTTTTGGTTTTGCAGGTGCCTCTGATTTGGTGGCAAGATTCCTCCTCATTCCATAGCAGAGAGGAATGCCGGAGAATCCTCAGCTTACGACCCACAGTGCTGTCATTGTTTCCTGGGGGAACTTTCATTTATCGCCAGGGGAATACCTGCCTATTACGTTGCAGACCTGGGGAAGATGCTAAAATATATCACTTCTCCTGAAGAACAGTTTCCTGCAAACGTGTCATTCTCTCTTGACCCAGCATCTAAATTCAAAGATACTGGACAAATGATAGAGGAGTTAGCTCATCATTGGGGTGTGTGTACCAGTGCAGAAGAATCTCACAGGCTTTCGGTGTGTCCTCTATTTACCAGCCCTTCAGCAGCGACAGTACGGAAAGGGTCAGTGAGCACAGCCGTGCTGGGCAAATCCTGGGGGCTGGGCGGGCAGGGGGGTGCAGAGCCAGGATGGAGCATGTGGTGAGTGTGGATTCTCTATGCTTCATCGGTTCAAAAACAAAGCCTGAACAAGCCCTCTAAGATGAGACAAAGAAGAGGCTCGAGGCAGCCTCTCTATGTAAAAGACCATATTAGCTAAAGTGGAAGGGAGATTGGCTCTAGGCATTGAACTGGACACACAAGTTTCTAACATACATTGTATCACAGCACTATGCTTAAGAGGGTTGGCTTTGGAGTCAGACTTGTCAAGGTTTGATACCTCAGGTCCATCGTTTGCAAGCTCTGGGTCTTGAATAAGATACTTAATCTTCAGCACTTCAGTTTCCCTATCTGAAAAATGGGGATAATGCTAAACTTGGGGCTTTGTAAGAATTAGGTAAAATAATCCACATAAACGCTGAGCACGGTGCCAAGCACACTGTAAGAATATGCTAAATGTTGGTATTATTATTAAAATCGGGACAATATCAACGTTGGGGGACAATGAAATATCACTTGTTCGGCATGCTGAGAATAAAACAATTGTAGTTACTACAAGCTTGTGAATTCAGGACAGTATCTTCTCTACTTCTAGGACTCTAGTGGCCAGCCCTATGCTTGATGCAGAGTTGAAGTTCAAGAAAATTTATGGATTTTGGGTGAAAAAGGTAGAAAATGCAGGTCAAAGTACACAAGGTAGGTTTGCCAGGTAAACCGCATTCCACTAACTCTAGCCCCGAGGAAATTACATCCTAGGACATACAAGGAGGTGATATGTGTAACAAGCAGAGTACACGATTAGGGATAAAATGAGGCACAGTCTGATACTAAATTGTTTTGTCATTATTATATTGTGTTTATAATATAAATATATTTATACTCTGTCTACAAAATTTCTCCCCTCATTCTGAAGTCTTGGTTTCTCACTAAGATGCTTCCCCTGTCACAGAGAAACTTAGCAAGGGCTTTGCCGTGAGCATCAATGCTACCACCTCGAAAGAAAGTCGACTGAAGTTGCAGCCCTTTAAGGTGCCAAAGTCAATGTAGGAGTTGAGTGGCTGCCATATTTATTAATCCTTTCATTAGAACCAGAGCCCAAGGACATCTTTATAATGATGTCTTAAGGATAACTTTTCCCCCGTGATGTTTGTTGAGAGACTGGCGAAAGTATTGATAGAACTGACCGAGGGTTGAATCCTGGCTTTGTCACTAATTTGATGTGAGACTTTGAAATACCATGTAACCCCGTGAGCATCACATTGTTAGCATGCAATCTGGCTCTTGGCCGCCTTCCTCTCTGACTTTATCTCCTGGGCCTCTCCCTGACCCTCCGCCCATCTTTCTGTTCTATTCCCTGTGCTTTTCTTTCTGTCAAATATACCAAGCACGTGGCTCTGAGCTGCTGTGAGTGCTGCCCCCCTCCCCCAAACCTGCACCACATCAGTCAAATAAAGATTACAATAATCTCAAGCCAGCACAGTTCAATCTTTTTTGCCAGATTAGCATTGGTACAAAGCTGGTGTTGCCAGACTTAGTAGGTAAAAATACAACAGGCTCAGTTATCTTTGAAATTCAGATAAACCACGGATCGTAGTTGTGTGTAAGGACGTCTCTTGCAGCCTTTTGGGGAATGAAGGTCCACGCTGCGGAGCTTTGCTATCTACCAAGCAGGATTATAACTCCTACTTCATGGAATTGTTGGTGAGGTCAAATGAGATAAATGTATAAAACACCTGGTACACAGTAAACACAGTAAACAATACCTATGGATATGGGCTAAGAGAGCAACCAGGGAAAAGTATTAAATAAGGAATATTTTTAACTAGAAAAAGCATGTCATTTTGGAAAGAGGAGTCAGTGTTTCTATTTGTTAGACATGTGTCCACAAGAGATATTTGGTTTTTGGTTTTTATTTTTTTGTTATTATTATTTTTTAATTAATTTATTTTAATTATTTATTTTTGGCTACGTTGGGTCTTTTGCTGCACGTGGGCTTTCTCTAGTTGCGGCGAGAGGGGGCTACTCTTTGTTGCGGTGCGCGGGCTTCTCATTGCGGAGGCTCCTCTTGTTGTGGAGCACAGGCCCTAGGTGCGCGGGCTTCAGTAGTTATAGCACGCGGGCTCAGTAGTTGTGGCTCGTGGGCTCTAGAGTGCAGGCTCAGTAGTTGTGGCGCACAGGCTTAGTTGCTGCACGGCATGTGGGATCTTCCCGGACCAGGGCTCGAACCCGTGTCCCCTGCATTGGCAGGCGGATTCTTAACCACTGCGTCACCAGGGAAGCCCAGTTTTTGGTTTTTAAAATAAAAAACAACATTCATAGGACTTTTGGTTTTTAAAACAAAAACATCCAAAGCATTCATGACATAAGGATTATCTGGGTTATCTGCCAGCTGAGTAAAGTTTTATTTTTGCTTCATCAAGTGGCAAAGGACCATTAAAAAAAATCTCGAAAAGATGAATGGTTTATACAATTTATTTTTCCAAAGAAGTCTAATTTACCATTTTAATTTATGCAGAAATTTGGTGAATTACCCCATCAAATGGGAATGAAAATGGAAATGAAAAAAAAATGAATAGAACTCTTTTTTCGCTCTGGTTTCAATCGCTACGGTCCTCTTCCAGTTTACCAGGTTCAGTGACTATATGGAAACAACTCACAGCTGGTTTTGTGTTTTTTTTGTTTTTTCCATAAAGACACAGAAAAGAAAACTGTCTCGTATATTAAAAGAATATTAGGCAGCAAATGAGAAAACGTTGCTTCTGTCTGTCTCATGACCACAGTCTTTGTGTCTTGGGTGCATCATCGATCGCCCTTCAAAGAGACAGGAGTTTGTGGTGGTGAATGTGAAAATGAAACTAAGAAAAACCATTTCTGGTTCCTTCTAGGAAAAGTTTTCCACTGCGAAAATTTCAGACTGGGTTTAGAGTAGAATTGATATTTTGTTTTCATAGAGATATCTTCTTGTCTCTGTATTCTGTTCTGGTGGCTTATGTCATAGTATCTTCTATTTGTATGCAATTGCTCACTCTAAGAATAAACAGAGCCAGGAGGTCCCCATGTGGGGTTGCCCTGGGAGAGCCCTGGGAGACACAAATATCACTCATCTGAAAGCTCAGCGATCTTGGGGACTTCACGCAACCACGGTTAGGCATACAGAGAAATCAGCATCCCAACAGGCAAGAGCAAGTAAGCCTCTCACTCTAAACTCAGAGACCTATTGTCATTCCTATTATTCTTAAAATGGATAATTCCATTTTCATGGGTATGGAATTGTTTTTGAACCCAAACAATTTCCAGAAGATTTTGCACCAGGAGCTAAACATTTTTATCATTAGTCTTCAGCAGCTTATAAATTAATTGGGGGTTATTTTAAATGGAATTGAAAACTTGCCTTTAAAATTTAGTTCTCTTCTAGTTATATAGAAGCCCAGCATATAAGATTATAATAATAACAACTTATTGACTAAGTTAATTATAATATTTAAACTAGCAATTAATATTACTTATTATTATTAATATACTCTGGGTGCAGAATATTTTTCTATATAATAATGATTGTTGAAAAGTAGTCATACAATCTGAGTTTGTCTCTGAAACAAAGAGAAACTGAATTTATACAATCTGGTGAAAAATGTTAGAATACATTCATTAGTATAAATTCAGAAAACTACTTTTTTTTAGGGATTAAAAAAAATTATGTTAATGGAGACAAAGACAATTTTAGGTGCTCTTGAGGAAAACAACACATCAAAGAAAATCATTCGCTCATAATTTTTTCACTTGTTTTCATTCATCCTTATTATTATTTTTTTTTTCTGTTTTGTGGAAAGAGTGTTACCAATGCTAAGAATCTCTATTGATCAATATAAGACAACAAGAAGCTGAATGATGAGAAAAACATAGTTCACTCCATCACGTAGCTATTCCCAAATATTAGAATGGGTGGCCACTGGTAAATCAATGAGTCATCTCCCTTTTGCATTTTTGGATCCCCTTGAGTATCTGATAGAGTTGGGAGTTTTTGCTCCCCAAATGGACGTGCATAAGAAATTTCGTGCTTAGTTCTAAGAGCTTTTCCTTCCTCCCTGGCCAGCCTGTCTGTGACCTTCAGTGGGTTAACAATTTTTCCTATAGTGAAAACTCTGGAAGGCCATTCAAGCAAAGCTGGCTAAGTAATTTGCAGAGTCCTGTGCAAAACGGAAATGAGAGGCCTCTTGTTGAAAAATTATTAAGCATTTAAAAATGGTGACAGCAGAGCATTAAACCAAATATGGGACCCTTTTAAGCATGGGGTCCTGTGTGACCGTACACGTTGTAGGTCCAGGAAGCCAGCCTTACTTTCAAGTGTAGGGCAGTGGTTAAGATTTCAAGCTCTGCTGTTAGACTCACTGAGCTCAAATCATAGCTCTCTTGAGTTTTCTTGAGTAAGTTAATTTGTGTCTTACATTCCTTACTCGTACTAATGGTACGTACCTTACAGGATTATTGTGAAGAATAAAGAAGTTTGTATGTGTAAAATCCCTAGAATAGTAAGGACACAGCACTGGCTGTTATTATTCTTTAAAAAAAATGTTGTTGACTGTAAATCGCAGCATGTCACTCCCTCAGTTAAAGTCTCTCAATGACCCCACAGTCCCCGGGGCACCCTCCACATCAGGCCTGCAAGGTCTTGTGTGTTTATTGCTGTTGGCCTCCCCACTCTCCTCTCACCACCTCCGCTTTTTGCTCAACATAATCAAGCCATCCTTGCCTTCTACTCGTTCATGACACATGCCAAGCCCACTCTCATCTCAGGGTCTTTGCACAGACTTCCTGGAATGTTATTTCTAACCCCAGTCAAGCCCCCTCTTTGTGTAAACCCCATGTCAGTTTAACTATCACCTCCACAGGAAGGCCTTTCTTCTTTGCATTCATTCTTCCTTCCTTTTGTTTTGTTAACAGCTTTATTGAGATGCAACTTACATACCATAAAATTCACTTGTTTAAAAGGCAGAATTCAGTGCTTCTTAGTTTATTTTCAGAGTTGTGCAACCTTTACCATAAACTAACTTTAGCACACCACCTCCCACACCCAAAAAAAAAAAAAAAAAGGAAAGAAAGAAACTCATTCTTCCCCTCCCCAGTCCCAGGGAACCAGTAATCTATTTTCTGTCTCTATAGATTTGCCTTTTCTGGACATTTCATATAAATGGAATCACACCATATATGTTCTCTGGAGTCTGTATTCTTTCACTTAGCATGTTTTTGAGGTTCATCCATGTTGTAGCATGGATCAGTACCTCATCTTTTATTAATTGCTCATCAGTATTCCATTGTATGGATAAACCACATTTTATTTATCCACTTACTATTCATTGAAGGACATTTGGGTGTTCCTATTTTCTGGCCGTTATGATAAATGCTACTGAGAACATTTGCATGCAAGTTGAAAGGTTTATCTTGACTATGCTGCCCAAAAGGGTTCCCTTGTCTCTTATGTATCCTCTTTGAACCCTGTTAACTTCTGTCAGAATACTCTATTTTCATTTGTAGTTCTTTTTAAAAATATGTATCTTCAATTAGAATGTAATTTCCATGGAGCAGAAACTAGGACTGCCTTGATAATCAGTATATTCCTAGTGCTGGGTACACTGTAGGCAGTTAATAAATAATTGCTGAGTGTATGAACGAATCAATACCTCTTGCATTGAATAATTTTTGGTACAATACACATGGCATATACTTTATACTTCCAACGTCCACACCCAGTCAACAAATAGGGAAGCACTATTTTACGGTAACATCTATTCTCCTAGGACCAAATGCAAAGTCATTAAAAGCATGTAAGATTTGAGAAAAAGGTCAGAAGAAAAATGTGGATACCCACATGCAAAGGAAAATAATTTAGCACTAATCTCATACCATAAAAAGTAATGTATAAATGATACTTAATTCTTCATAAATATTTATGAAGAGGACTTGTTTATATATGAAACTGCATTCAGAGTATCCAGGTGCTAATATAACTCTGCCCATATTTCCCCAAATTAGTGACATTTGTCTGGAATTTTGATTTCTGAATCTCTGTGTGATATTAGAAAAAAGACAAGACATATATAGTGGAAACATATGCTTGTCAAGTGGCCCTTTGATTCAAGAGAATAAAAATGACTCAAATTTAGAAACAACTATGATGTTTTGAGCATTGATCTTGCCTTGCCATGGGCCACTTTGACTCATCTTCTTGTGCTCAAACTAATGCTTTCTCAAGCTAAGAATAGGGAGAATTCTACATTGCTACTATATAAGCCAAAATGGCAACATATACGCATCTATTTCATTCAGAATTCTGCAATTATCAAGAAAATCTTCTAAAGAAGAGAACATAAAAAGAGAAAAATTTTCAAATCAACACTGTTCATCACTTAAAGGGCAAAACAGACTCCAATAGAGGCTACCATGGGAAGAACATTCCAGCATCCCCTAAAACTGTCATGGGACTCCTAGAAACTCTCCTTTTGTCCAGCCTGTGCTTCCTACCCCATAATTATGACTACACCTTTACATTTCAAAGTTCTTGAATATGCTACTGACCTAGTCCAAGACTTGCCTTCTACCTTCTTGGCCCTGTTGATGTTGTTAAATTTTCCCCCATGTTCTGACCATGACTCTAGTCCAAGTCAGATGCCCAGGCTGGTTCACTTCCTCTCAGTGTTTACTAATACACTGAAATCTTTCCAGTGTGGCTAGCCAGCCTCTTGTCTTCCCAGGTGCGGTGACTGACTTTCCTGATTTGCTTGAGACTGTCCTTGTTTTAGCACTGAAAGACTCATATTCTAGGAACCCTTCAATCCTGGGCAAACTGGGAGAGTTGGTCATCCTACTCCCAGGTTTTTTAAGACAACTTAAAGACAACTGGTGTCTTTCCGTTAGCCTAGCCCTCTATATTAATCTAAATAGATTTCTAATACCTTTGTTTCCACTGCCCAATGATGGAGCTGAGATGAAGTGCATGGTGCAGTTATCTTAGAAAAGTCTTTAAATATGTAACCCATCGACCCAGAAATTTCACTTAATCATGGATGGGTGCAAATATTTGGTTTCAAGGATGCTTAGTTCTGTGCTGTTAATTAAAATCAAACTTGGAAACAACCTAAATATTCAACCATAGGCCACTGATAGATAAAGTATGAATTCATTCCACAGAATATTTTTATGTAGTCTTTAAAAATGAATGTAGAAGAATATTTAATGGCATGGGGAGGATGTTCACAATTTTAGGTTAGGAATAGTCAACCTACAAAACAATATGCAAATATGACTCTAGTTTTTGCAAGGAACAAAATTCTACGATACACATGCGTACACACGTATAAATATTTACAAACCAGAATATTGACAGTGGGCAGTTGCAGTACAAAGGGATGGTCTTGGATAGCTGGGAGATAGGGCTTCATCCCTGTCTTAATCTCCATTAACTCAGTTATACCCCCAGGTACCACGAGGTGCTTGCTATGCAACATAGCTTCAGGGCAAATCTAGGCTCTCTTTCAATCTGCTTTACCAAACCTAAATGTCCTTTACTGACATTCCCAGACCACTATTCTCTATGGATGGTGGGATTATAGTTTTTGCAGGTTTTTTTTTTCTATTTTGATTTTCCTCGTTTTTATATTCCTTTATAAATAAATGTGTATTACTTTTAGTTATTTCTAAGTGATACAAATTATTTATATGAGAACAGAAGAACTTGGGGAGATCTTTGCATGGTGTTAAGTGGAGAAATTAGGCAAAAACATGTATAAGAAGAGGGGTTGGTAACAAGAAAATGTCATTTACTGGACATGGTATAGATGGCTACCCATGTGGGTAATTTTTAGTAATACCAAAAAGATTTGCAGCTCCCCAACTATCCTTCCATCAGCTCTGAAGTTAATGCCTAAAATTCCCACTTTATTTCTTACAGTTAAGGCTTCGAAAGTCTCTAATGGGATGCATATGGAAAGCTAAGTCTTCGCTAGTCATTATCAACTTGGTGTAAATTAATTTATAAGATTATTTCGAGTCAGCTTGTGAAGACCTATAAGAATTGGACACAGGCTAGCTCATTTTTGCTGAGAAATGTGTGGTGACAAAGGTTTGGGCTTCTGGAAAAATGTAGGGTTGGTCTGCTATGGAGTAAACTGAAGAAAAAAAAGTTGAGCTGAGGTAAGGAGCCAACTGGAACATGGAGAGATGAACTGGCTCTAAACAAGCTGCCAACGTAATACAACACTCCATACTTGAATTATGGTTTTCTGTGTCATTGCATGCAGACTCACATGGTTTTAGAATCAAAACCCAGATTGCAAAAGAGTCAGTGAATGATAATCTTATAAAGAGGACATAAAAAGAAAATAATAGTTACCTTTTGTTGTGCACATGGTCTTGGTCAGGCGCTGTACTAAGTATTTTGTGTACATTCTGTCTCTTAATGCTTCACAATAAACTCATGAGGTTACTAGTAGTATAGATTAGGGAATGAAAGCATTCGATATTAGGGGTTTGCTAAATGTCACAAAACCATAAGTGAAGAAGTTGAACTCAAATCTGTCTGATCGTAATTTTCTCCCTGTTCTTCCAGTTTTCTTCCTTGAGGCCAGTAGGGATGCATATTTCTGACTTCTCCTTTTGCTGCCAGATGGAGAAAGCACTCTGCTTTTTTTTTTTTTGGACTCACCACACAGCATGTGGGATCTTAGTTCCCAGACCAGGGGTTGAGCCCGTGCCCCCTACAGTGGAAGCTTGGAATCTTAACCACTGGACCGCCAGGGAAGTCCAGCACTTTGCCTTTAAAGGGGTCACGTGATTGGATCAGGCCTACCTGAGATAATCTCTATATCTTAAATTTAACTGTTTTGAGATATTAATTACACCTGCAAGATCCCCTCTCTGCAGTACCTCGCTTAGTGTTTGGTTGAATAAATATGAGATGGGAATCATGGGAGACCATCTTTAGAATTTTCCCTACTACGTATAGCCTTTCAAAAGTTTGGATTGATGATAATTGAATTAATTTTTTATGTGACCTGGAATGATACTTCTTTTGACAGAGAATCAATTAATACTTGTAAACACTAACATTAACATTGTGGAGTTAAGTATCATTAGAATCTTATTTGCAAAAAAAAAATCTCTTTATTTCCTTTATATTTTTGTCCCTCCATCGTAGACTCTTTGGGTTATAATGCTATGTTGTTTCATCAGACATTTTTTGAAGTTTGCAATTTGTTTGGAGTTCAAAGGAAATGTCACTTCCACTTCTCCAATTTTTAATAATGCAAATATTCTATAGCTGATTCTGAATAAAAACACAGTTGACAGAAAAAAATCTTTTCACTCAATAAGGGAAAACAGTGAATTAATGAGTATTTAGTTTAATTTTTTAAAAAACGGAGTATTGGCAGATTAGACGTTGACAAAAATTATTCTGGTCCAATTTGTGGATCAAATGCAAATAGCCCCTTCTTTGCTTCTTTCTAATGGATTGCATTTGAAATGTTACATTTTCATTTTAGACTGACAAAGAAAAAAACACCCAGCAATATTCTGAGGCCAAAAATCATGGCTGGAACCTCTAAGTAAGTCATTTTATAACAGCTTTGTTCCCTGGATGCTGGCTTATCAAAAATGCCCAGGATCTTATTGAAGTGAGCTATTCTAATGAAGGACAAGATTCGATGAACAGGCATTGCTCTAAGCAGCATTGCTTTCACAGTCTCTCTTCTGGTTTCATATGGGAAAAACCTGAAGTTTCAAGGTGACCACAGATTATGATAATATTCAGAGAAATCCAGGATTTCCCAGGTGGAATATTGGTAGAATAGACAAAATGGGATTCATCTTTATGAAAAACAGTTTTGGTTTCCAAACACCATAAAACCTCTCAATATCAACCACTCGTTCATTTATACAGCAAATATTTATTTATTCATTGTCTGTAAGGTGCCAGGCACTGTTCTAGGCACTGCAGAGACAGCAGAGAACAGACAAACAACAAAATTCATGACTTGATGGAGGCTATGTAAGAAGTAAGAAAGGCTTTGGCCAGGTGCAGTAGGGGACTGTTCTGTCTTAAATGCACCAAGTGGGATGCAATGTCATGATCAAACTCACAGCCAAACTGATATCCCCCAATGTGACATATTTGGAGTTAGAATCCTTGAATAGCTTCAAGCCCAGGGTTGATGGTCAAACAATTTCTCCCAAAGCCTCTGAGGCAAAGGATTGCAAAAGCCTGCACCACCCTAGACCTCCCTTCCAATCTCGGATTCCGGCAGCTTCCTCCAAATTGATTTGCTTTCCTCAAAGTGGCACAGCAGAGGTGCTCTGAGAGGTGGAAGGGAGTCGACTGAGAACCACTTTCCACTGAAAAGGAAATCATTTGTGGTGGGCTGAATAATGGCGCCTAAGATGTCCACATCCTGAGCCCCAGAACCTATGCATATGTCCCCTTACATGGTAAAAGGGACTTTGCAGATGTGAGTAAATTAAAGATCTTGAGACTGGGGAGATTAGCTTGATTATGCACTTGGTTCAAAGGAACCACAAGGGTCCTTGTAAGAGGAAGGTGGGAAGGTCAGAGCCATTAATAGGAGATTATAAGGACAGAAGGGGCTGGAATAACTCAAGGAAGGAGCCATGCGCCAAAAAATGCAGGCAGCCTCTAGAAGCTGGAAAGGCAAGAAAAGGGATTCCCCCTGGAGCCTCAGCAAGGAAGTAGCCTTGCTGAAACCTTGATTTTAAGTCGGTGAGACTGATTTAGACCTCCGACGTCCAGAACTAGAAGGTAACAAACCTGTGTGGTTGTAAGCCACTAAATTTGTGGTAATTTGTTACAACAGCAGTAGACGTGGGCACATCATTAAAATGTGCCTTAAAACTGTGCGTCTGATTCCTTAATAATTATTTCAGAAAATAGGAAGTGCAGCCCCATTTCAGAAACCCCCTGGGAAAGCCACACAATTATTGGAAAGGCTCAGACACTTTTCTTATAGGAAGAGCTTATAACTCCAAGCCTTTATTAAGTGTCAGGCGCTGTTCTTAATGCTTGGCAGTTGTATTATTAACTAATTTAATCCTTGAGAGAACTCTTTAAGGTAGGACTAGTGTTATGCAATTTTACCAACAAGGAAATTAAGGCACACTTTCCCAGGTGGTGACAGAGTCATGGGGATGCACCTGACAGCCTGGTCCAGCTAGGCTTTGCAGAGATTTAATCTTTGAGCAAAGCCAGAAGTCACTGAAAATAAAGGCTAGTGAAGCCGACCAGGTCATTTTGCTGAGTTAAACTGCTTTTGATCTATGATGAAGTGTAATTATAATGATTATAATCTCGTTAGCTTGCTATCCTTGTGGGGCTCATCAGGCAGCTCCTGAAGAAATTTTGCAAAACTCTTTGCAGTCACAGCAACTATGTTGGAATAAATGTTTCATCTTCCCAGGGGGCTATTTTGAAGAAAACATCTATTTACTATGGACACCCTAAGTACAGCCTCTTCTAAGAGAAACAGTTGGAAAGATGAGACAGAGTCTTTACACTGAAAAATAAAAAAGCAAGGAGTTTTTAGAATTTTTAGGATTCTATCTAGACACTTTCATAACAGGGCCCCGCTCCATGACTCAACTATTTTCCACAGAATGGTCAACAAAAACGACAGCAAAAAATTCCAATTCAGTATCAGGTTTGTTTTTGTTCCCTTGTTTACTCTTTTGGAGTCTATTTCCTTTTTTTCCCCTAAATTGAAAGAAACAGTTAATATCAATACCTCTTGCTACTTCTATTTATTCACTGCACTTGACTATATTTCATTTAGCTTTCTATGCCTTTTATTTAGTCAGCCTGTATTTACTGAGCACCTACTATGAGCCAGGCACTGTTGTGGGCACTAAAGTTGCAATAATGAAAAGACAGTCAAGGTTTATGGGTGTCGTGGCCGGCATGACTTTGTTCCTATGTACGGCTATTTCATTGTATGGATAGAACACATTTTTTTATACCCTTCTTTAGCTGTTGGACACTAGGGTTGTTTCCATCTTCTGGCTACTGTGAATTGTGTGTCTACAAATATTCATGTACAAGTTTTTGTTTGAACACCTGTTTTCAATTCTTTTGGGAATATATACCTGAGTGGAATTGCTGGGTCCTATATTAACTCCATGTTTAACTGACTGAGGAACTGCCAGACAGAAAAGGCCACCTACTGTATGATTCTACTTTTATGAAACGTCCAGAATAGGCAAATCCAAAGACACAAAAAGCAAATTATTGTTTTTGTTTGTTTGTTTGCGGTACGCGGGTCTCTCACTGTTGTGGCCTCTCCCGTTGCGGAGCACAGGCTCCGGACGCACAGGCTCAGCGGCCATGGCTCACGGGTCCAGCCACTCCGCGGCATGTGGGATCTTCCCAGACCGGGGCATGAACCCGTGTCCCCCGCACTGGCAGGTGGACTCTCAACCACTGCACCACCAGGGAAGCCCTGAGGAATATTTTTAACTAGAAAAAGCATGCCATTTTGGAAAGAGGAGTCAGTGTTTCTATTTGTTAGACATGTGTCCACAATAGATATTTGGGTTTTGGTTATTATTATTTTTTAATTAATTAATTTTAATTATTTATTTTTGGCTACCTTGGGTCTTTTGCTGCGCGCAGGCTTTCTCTAGTTGCGGCAAGTGGGGGCTACTCTTCATTGTGGTGCGCGGGCTTCTCATTGTGGAGGCTCCTCTTGTTGCGGAGCACGGGCTCTAGGCACGCGGGCTTCAGTCGTTGTGGCACGCGGGCTCAGTAGTTGTGGCTCGCGGGCTCTAGAGCACAGGCTCATTAGTTGTGGCGCACAGGCTTAGTTGCTGCACGGCATATGGGATCTTCCTGGACGAGGGCTTGAACCCATGTCCCCTGCATCGGCAGGCGGACTCTCAACCACTGCGCCACCAGGGAAGCCCAGCAAATTATTGATTGTCAGGAACTGGGAGGGGGAAAATGGGAAATGATTGCTTAATAGATACAAAGTATCCTTTTGGGGTGATGAGAATGTTCTGGAACTAGATGATGGTGATACTTGCACATTGTCAAGGTACTAAAAGCCACTGAATTTCACACTTTACAATGGTAAAAATGGTGAGTTTTATGGTATGTGTTTTTTACCACAATTTTTAAAAAGACTGAGAAGTTGAGTGAGAAGATGGAGGTGAATGGAGGTTTGATCCTCGATAGGGGGTCAGGCAAGGCCCAGCTGGGGCGTTGACACTGGGCAGAAATGGAGGGGCAGGCAGTGCAGACATGCGGGGGTCACAGGCATTACAAGCTGGTCCTCTGTCTTGTTGGTTCTCAGCTGGGGATGATTTTGCTTACAGGGGACATGTGGCAAAGTCCAGGGACATTTTTAGTTGTCACCACTCAGGAAGGGGGTGCTACTGACTTCTAGTGAGTAAAGACCGGGGATGCTGCTAATCAACCTACAACGCACAGAACTGCACCCCCTGAATGATCTGGCCCCAGATGACAAGAGTGCCGAAGCTGGGAAGTCCTGGTCTAACCCCTTTGATCCCGAGCCTCGAGGGCTGTTGAAAAGAAGCCAATTTTGTGTAACGCAGGGTGAGGGACTGCTGTCTCACACCTGGTCCAGCTGCGATCTTGGTTTTAACCCCTCTACCTACAACATGAGAGAGACTAACACGCCCTCAGCCATTGACTATGGGAGGATTGGTTTAACTCCAAGACAGTCAGCATGCATCCAAAGCACGTCCTTCCACACAGACCTGGCATTGGACAAAGGTAGGGAGGGGGTAGGCCCTGGGGAAGATGTCAGGAGACCAAGGTCTGCCTCTCCTTTAGCTAGCTGTAAAACACCGGAACCCATGAAATCCACACTCAGTGACCTCCACAGAGGCAATGTTTCTCCATCTTAACTTGACATGGACACTTTCCTGCCTCCCATACCTTCTCCTGGGTGCCGCCAACTGCCCAAACATTCCACCCAAGAATCCCGGCAGGAAGTGGCCATCGGCCGCTGGACGAGCCTTGCAGGCTTAGCTTTTTGTCAACAGGAGGAACCTCAGCTTCCTTGCACTATCCCTGGAGGAGTTTTCCATGCAAAGCTTCACAACCACAATAAGATATTTACTGTCTTTATCGGAGAGATCAAACCCACACACAGATGTCACATTTTTCGAATTCCATCAGTAGATCAGACAAGCCGTCTCTGGAAAGAGGACATTCCAGCCGGTGAGTTCAGAGCGCGCTGGCTTCGAGGGCCGTTCCCTTCCTATTTTCTGTCGTGCACCCTGAGCCTTTGTTGTCTCTGCAATGCTGATAAATCAATCCATCAAAAAATTTCCTCAGTGAAACTCAATCAAGAAAGGTCATGTCAGCGGGAGAGGAACAGATTAAATTAGCATCAAATTAGACATGGAAAGTGAGTTCTGTCAAAATCATCGCAGCGCTCAGCACAATTAGAATATGTTAATTATGCATTTCATTAAGGTGGATGTGAGATGAAATGTCACTGGGGTAGGCATCCGAAAAAGGGAAGATTGCCAGGCACAACTTTCTCGAGACAATGTGTGACACCTTCATTAACATCAAGAATCACAAGTCTGCCTTGACTTTTTCTGCAAAGGATTAAACCATTAACTGTTTGCTGGCTCCTCTCACCGGGGCGGGTCCTGGGAGTGCCCCCCGCGCCCCCCCCCCACCCCGGTACCTGGCTTCCTCTCGCCGCCGCATGGCCCCCGGGGCTGCTGGGAGTGCCCGGTGGGCAAGGGAGAGGGTGGCGGGTTTTAATGAACTCCCTGGAAGCTTCGCGGGGATCACGCCACCGCCTTAGGGGTGGCAGGATGCTGAGAAGGGAGAGAGGAGAGAAAGGAGGGGTGAGGATTTCAGAGGGAGAGGAGGAGGGGCAGGGAGAAGGCTCTTGGCCTCGTTCTTGGGGATGAAAGATGTAATCCACGTAATGGGGGGCGGGCGGGGGGATCCGATTTACAAACTTCCGCTCGGCAAACTCTAATTTGGTGAATTGTTTTGCAGATCATTGTCTGAGTCACGGTAACCAGGAGGGTTTTTCCTAGAGCGAAGTCGTTCCTCGTGCGGCGGCTTCAGGAAATACGGGTTAGGTGCTGGCAGAAGCGGGAGTTCCCATTCGTGCTGCCTCCTTCTCCGGCGGCTTCTCCACTAGGGGCGCGCTCTCTGGGTGGCTTATTCCCCGGACGTTCTTTTCCCTCTCAGCCCCCCTTCCTCACCTCCACCGAGAGCTATTTCCGGGTGTCCGGCCGGCAGTGGGGCTTCCAATCACGCTCCTGGGGGATGCTTTCTCCCCCGCGCCCCACCCACGTTGCTCTTCTGCTGGGAACACTCACCTTCCACCTGTCTGCCCTGCTCCCCAGTCCTTAACGTCCACCATGCACACATCCCTACTTGCTGCAGCACTTCTCTGGAGGTGCACACGAAGTCAGAGCTTCTCACAGGTCCCCTCGCTCACCTCCAGTCACCAACCTTCCAGAGCATTCGCTGAGCCGACCACCAGAGAAGGAAAGCGATGACTAGCATTTCTTGGGCTCCTGGGCTGTGCCAGGCTCTGTGCTGAGGGGAGGGTGACCAACCGTCCCAGTTTGCCTGAGACGGAGGGGTTTCCTGGGGTACGGGACTTCCAGTCCTAAAGCAGGGGTCGTCCCAAACAAACAGGGACAAGCTGGGCACCTTAGCTAAGGCTTTCTGTGTATTATCCCATTTATTTTTAAATACATTTGATTTTGTAGAAGTGTTTTACTTACAGAAAAATACAGACACGCTAATACAGAGCGTTCCCATATGCCCTGCACCCAGTTTCTGCTGTTCTTAACCTCTTGCATTACTCAGTACGTTTGTCACAACTAACAAACCAGTATGGATACATTATTATTAACTAAAACCCATACCTAAGTCACATTTCCTTAGTTTTTCCCTAATGTCCTTTTCCTGCTCCAGGAGCCCACCCAGGACCCCACGTCACGTTTAGTCCTCATGTCTCCTTAGGCTCCCCTTGGCTGTGACAGCTTCTCAGACTTTCCTTCTACTCGATGACTTAGTTTGAAGGGGTGCAGGTTGGGAATCCTGTAGGAACTCTCTTGATCCTAACACAAGTCTAAGGGGCAGATGCTATTGTCCCATTTTACAGACGGAGCTGCTAAAGCTTAGGACCAAGGTGATAACCAGTAAAGGGCTGAAGGAGAATGTGAATTTCCACTGGGGACCGATGATTTCTTAATCACATCAACAACAATAATAACTAATATCTTTAGTGCTTGCTATGTCCCAAGTAACCTGCTAAGAAGCCCATACATATCATATCACTTAATCCTCATGATTGCCCTGTGTTATGGAGGCTAAAATTATGCCCATTTTATGGATAAGAAAACTGAGGCCCGAGATGTTTCTCTGACCACCTTCCTCCAGGATGTTTCCCTGACTGTCTCCCTTAGATTTGTATTAGATGATGTTTTTGTTCTGATGGGACCTTAAACTTGCTTGGATTCACCAGAGTCAGTTTCTGTTGCTTGTACACAAATAACTAACGTACACTCAAATAGTTGTACTTCTCACACTGCATTACAATTGCTAGTTGAATTGTCCATCAACCCCCTAGGTAGTAAGTTCTATTATTTTTGCTTTTTTTAAAAAAAAATCTATTTCTTGGTACATAGAAAGTACTTAACAAATATATCTTAAATATAAATGGAGTATAATCTACAAAAATATTGAATCACTATGTTGTACTTAAACTAATATAATGTTGTAAATCAACTATACCTCCATATAGAAAAAAAGAATGACCAGATTATAGAATTTTTAAAAAAAATTTTTTATTGGAGTATGGTTGATTTACAATGTACAATGTTGTGTTAGTTTCTGCTGTACAACAAAATGAATCAGTTATACATATACATGTATCCACTCTTTTTTAGATTATTTTCCCATATAGGTCATTACAGAGTGTTGAGAAGAATTCCCTGTGCTATACAGTAAGTCCTTATTCAGATTATGGAATTTTTACCATGATATAAGTTCTATTTTTTAGGGGTGGGAGAGAAAGCAAAGGTTTATAATTTTGTTTCTAGCCTTTCTCAGTAGGGTTGCTTTTTCGTGTATTAAATTAACACGTACATATTAACATACGTCTATTTCTGACGCGGCCAGTTGGAATTCATTTTCTCTAATGCTTAGTGTAAATACACTGTATGACACACAACACTGCTGCCATCTTTTTCTCACTCCTGCACTTCTAGGGCATTATTCTGTGAATTTACTTGACTTTCTTTTCCTCCTCATTTCTTCTCTCTCTTTCTCATTCTTTCACTCTCTATTTAAAATATCAGCTATTAGCTCCTGGGTTTTGACCTATAAGGCAATCACTTTTTATCCAAATTCTTTCAGGGATTTGCACAGTAGAAAATAACCTGAGTCCCAACTATAATGACAGAGCAGACAGGATAATCCACTAAGTGGTAGGATGGCTTTAGGTAAGCCTGTTTCCTCTCAGTAATGTGAGAATAGCCTTCCTTATTGCATGCATTAATTGAGAGAATACAGGGAAAATGCAAATCCTGGTGCCCAGCACATAATAAATCCCCAATAAATGACATGATGATGATGGGTAGGGTGATGATGATGATGATAAGAACTGTGAATTTGTTTCTGTGCAGTTCCCGGAAGCTTGGGAGGCAGCCTAGAGTCCTATTCTGAAAATATTGCACCAGCATAAATATCTCAATTTACAGGGAGAAAAGATAGCGTTGGGTACCAGAGCCCATTTTAAGTTTTGCATGAGAACAAGGAAACACGCAGGGGACTGGGTCCCTCTGGCAGAAACACTCCAAAGCTGTGAGGTTCTGGAGTGAAACTTTGCCCTGTGCCTAAGTCCTAAAGGAATTCCAAGGAAACTGACAAGGGAAGTGAAGAGTCTGCGGAAGCCCGGGATAGGCTATTAATGCCTGGCTCTCCAAAGTGTCTCATTTTCTGAGCTTCATTTAATTTTTAGGATCACCTGGGGCCCAGCCTGTTAGAAAGGGGAGGACAGTGAAAATTACTCATGAGCTAGCTCTGATGTGATGAAGCCAACTGCCTTACCTCGTGGCGAGCTAGCGGAAGGGGAGGGGGGAGATGCCCGCCTGGGTACAAAGCTTCCTCCTAGCCTGCAGTGCCTTCTAGCTTCCTTGTCAGCGCTGCCATTGATATTAAAATCAAGGGGCTGGCATACAGCTCGTGGTAGCCCTGGCAGAATTCCAGGCCGGCTCTAATGAGCCTCACCTGGGCTAATTACAGTTTTTACAAACCCTGCCGGAGAGGCTGGAGTTGCCAATTGGTCATCCAGAATGATAGCGTCTGGGATTTCTCAGCTCTGAGCTTTCTTTCTGTCTCTGGCAGCTGGAGCTCCAGAGGGCCAGAAAGTGACATGAGGAAGTCTGGCTACTTCCTTGTGCGGTCACACGGTGGTTACCCTATTTGTCCTGGAAAGAAAGGAAAGCTGTGAAACAGGAGGTGGTCCTCAGCCTGGTCCTCCACATATGGGCTCACCTGCCTTCATGTTATAAATATGGGCTCTCAGGCTTCCCCCCAGACATATGGAATCAGAATGTGCATCTCAAATAAGATCCTCAAATGTTCCACATAATATGTTCCTTAAAACTGCAAACTCCAATAGAGACAAACATTTCTTAGAAGTATAGAGCACAAAGGACTTCCAGAGGCGAGGGTAGGAGTTCCTATTCTACCATTTGTCTGCTGTGTGACTTGGGTTAGGGATTTAACCTCCTTGGGTCTTACTTTTCCTTATCTGTAAAATGGGCATAATTTTAGCCTCCATAACACAGGGCAATCATGAGGATTAAGTGATATGATATGTATGGGCTTCTTAGCAGGGTGCTTGGGACATAGCAAGTACTAAAGATATTAGTTATTATTGTTGTTGATGTGATTAAGGAATCATCAGTCCCCAGTGGAAACTCACATTCTCCTTCAGCCCTTTACTGGTTGCCACCTTGGTCCTAAGCTTCAGTAACTCCGTCTGTAAAATGGGACAATAGTATCTGCCCCTTAGACTTGTGTTAGGATCAAGAGAGTTCCTACAGGATTCCCAACCTGCACCCCTTCAAACTAAGTCATCGAGTAGAAGGAAAGTCTGAGAAGCTGTCACAGCCAAGGGGAGCCTAAGGAGACATGAGGACTAAATGTGATGTGGGGTCCTGGGTGGGCTCCTGGAACAGGAAAAGGACATTAGGGAAAAACTAAGGAAATGTGACTTAGGTATGGGTTTTAGTTAATAATAATGTATCCATACTGGTTTGTTAGTTGTGACAAACGTACTGAGTAATGCAAGAGGTTAAGAACAGCAGAAACTGGGTGCAGGGCATATGGGAACCCTCGGGAACCCTCTGTATTAGTGTGTCTGTATTTTTCTGTAAGTCTAAATCTGTTGTACAAAACAAAGTGTATTTAAAAATAAATGAGATAATACGTGGAAAGCCTTAGCTAACTTGACCAGTTTTTCTGCCCATTCTCCTGGGATGACCCCAGCTTTAGGATCGAAAGTCCCATATCTCAGGAAACCCCTGTCTCAGGCAAGCTGGGACAATTGGTCACCCTACCCACAGCACAGAGCCTGGCACAGCCCAGGAGCCCAAGAAATACTAGTTGTTGCTTTCCTTCTCTGGTGGTCGGCTCAGCAAATGCTCTGGAAGGTTGGTGACTGGAGGTGAGTGAGGGAACCTGTGAGAAGCTCTGACTTCGTGTCCATAAAGAGAAGCAAACCAGGGTAGGGAATTCACTTGCTGACCCAACAAATATTACTGAGCATCTAAGTGCCAGAGACTGTACCCTCTGCTGGGGTTGGAGGGGGCTGGGGACACATAGATACATAAGACCTTGGCTTTAAAGGAGGCTGCAGTCTAATAGCCGTTCTAAAGCTTGTACAACAATAATAATAACAAAAATTAAAACAACAGCAAGCACACAACAAACCAGCCGGCAGAGTAGATATGCTCAGTCTTTTTTTGATGAGGAAATTAAGGTTCAGAGAGGTCAAATAGCTTGCCCAAGCAAACACAAATATAGGAGCTGCCTCACATCTTTCTATCTCCCAAGCTCTCTGGTTTTCCCAACACCATCCTGCGCCCCCGCACCCCCTGCCCGGCTACTGCCCACGTTTTTGTAGGAGAAAGGCGAGAAGACAGAGGGTGAGAAGCACAGCTGTTGCATAATGCGGGCTTCGGAAGGAGAGCTACCTCGAGCTGGGTGAAATCACAGAGGACTTCTTGGAAGAGGTGGAATCTAAGTGAGGACTTAGAGGCTACTTGAGGATCCTTCCCAGGAGCCCACCAACACAATTTCTCCCACACTTTCCCCGGTGAATTTCTCCATCTTCATAAATAACTTGTACAGTTATATTTGGGGAGGATGATGATGTGTGGCCCATTGCACGTGGTGGGAAAATCTGAAACATCACCTTGATTTTTCCTGGCACTCCTGTGCTGGCTGCTTTCCCCTCACCAGTCATCAGTATTCATTGCCTCGAGGGAGAGATGATTCCACCAAAAATAAAAGGAAAGGAGTTTGAGTTTAACACATGTAGGTTTTGCAAAAAGCATGATTCCAGAGACACCTCAGCGAAAAGATAAGACATGATTAAAGAGCAAGTCTTGCCCGCTGGACCAGACTAGATAAACACGTGGATGGGAGCAGGGTGGGGCTGGGAGAGGAGAGCCAGAGCTGCGCTGGGCAGTCAAACGCTGCTTGGCATCCCCAAGAAAGGGGGCGGGTGATAGAAATCCTAAGGGTTTGATTAAATTCAGGAGTAGCAAAAACACGGCCCCCTTCCCAGCAGCACCCGAGAAAGCAAAGTCCCCACAGAGGCCCGGGCTGTGATACAGCTGGGCAGGAGTGGCAGCAAAGTGACCGAGAGGGTCTCTAGCTGATGGGTCGGGGGCTCCCCAGGGCCGGCTTCATGGGCATTGGACCTGTACACTCACACAGGGGCCTGTGCTTGGTTGAATGCCCTGCTGTTGCTGCCTTGAAATTCCTGATAATTTTGAACACAGAACCCCATGTTTTCATCTTGCATGGGGCTCTGCAAGTCACAGAGCCAGGTGTGGCTGCTTCCCAGAGTTCCCGTGTCCCTGTGTGACAACGTCACGTGGGACGAGGCCTCGCAGAGTCCCAGGTGTCTCAGCGGGACCAGCGGGCACCGTGAGAGCTGGAAGCCACTACAGACCCCTTCGTGAAGGACCACGCAGCTGCACTCCCTTGTATTAGCTGTATCCCTTGGAAAAGGGGAGGAGCCCTGAATCAACTAGGATGAAGTTTCTGCCACGAAAAATAGGGACTTGAAATACACGTTTAGTTCAGGTGAAGAACAGAAGAGAAAGTTGCGTTTCTTCTACACCCGGGTTCGTGGACTGGCTGAGATTTCTACCTGTTACAGGTAACTTGGTTCATCCGGTGACTAAGCTGGGCTAAGCTCTGTTTTCTGTTCTCATCAGCCAGTGATTCAGAGCAAGGATTTGGAACCCATCCCCATAAGCCCACACACTGGGCAACCCACTCCTGCCTCCCCGTGACACGTGGTCAGTGCTTCCGGTTACTGCCAGAGCCTGCCTGGCTCTCGCCCACAGCTGACAGAGCTGACACAGCCCTGACCTCATGTGAGCCTGGTGAGAACCTGCGAGGCAGGCCTGGCAGAGAATCTGGGGCAGGGTTTCCTGTCCTCAGTCGGCACTGCTGGCGTTTGGAGCTGGATAGGTCTTTGTTGCTGGCCTGTCTGTCGGATGTCTAGCAGCGTTCCTGGCCTCCGCCCACTAGATGCCAGTAGCACCCCCTCCAGTCATGACAACTAAAAAACGCCTCCAGGCATTGCCAACTGTTCCCTAGGGGGCAAAACCACCCCATGTGATTTCAAATCCATCACAGCCAGTTACTACAAGATGACCTGGGATGACCCGGGACAAGTTGTCCAATCATAAAGTGCCCAAATTACACCTTTTGGAAAAGGAGATCATGATCGCGTTTACTTGTCATTCTTGTGGTGAGGATTCAGTAAGCTGTCACAGGAGAACCTCCTCGTGAAGGATAATGTGCCTCACAGGCGTCTCCCTTTGTTCTCGCCAGTCCCATGTCTCAGATGAAGAACATTAAGGCTTGGTGGGGGATGACAACACTTCCTCCAACCCCAGCCCATCACTCTTTTTACAATAAAATCCTTTAATTTTATGTGTAAACAATTATGAAAACATTCTCTCCACTTGGAAATTATGAATGTAATAATACTGTTTCCATGATTAGGGAATGCTGGTTACAGGTCAGGCACAAGGGGAGGAGCGTTGACTTCACGGCCGAGCTACGATGTAGGTATAGAGAGTATCCCTGCTTCACGGGTGAAGAAATGCAGCTCCAGAGAGGTTTACTAACTTTACCAGGATCACACCTTAAGCTATGTGAATGGAGCCATGAACCTGTGATTTAGCTGATTGTGGCACTGAGGGACCATATCCAAATGTAAGGAAGATGTGGTACATATATACAATGGAATATTACTCAGCCATAAAAAGAATGAAATAACGCCATTTGTAGCAACATGGGTGGACCTAGAGATTATCATACAAAGTGAAGTAAGTCAGGCAGAGAAAGACAAATATCATATGATATCACTTATATGTGGAATTTAAAAAAATGATACAAACGAACTTATTTACAGAACAGAAACACAGACTTCGAAAACAAATTTATGGTTACCAAAGGGGAAAGGTGGGGAGGGAGGGATAAATTCGGAGGTTGGCATTAATATACACGCACTACTATATATAAAATAGATAATCAACAAGGACCTACTGTAGAGCACAGGGAACTCTACTCAATATTCTGTAATAACCTAAATGAGAAAAGAATCTGAAAAAGAATAGATATATGTATATGTATAACTGAATCACCCTGCTGTACACCTGAAACTAACACAGTATTGTAAGTCAACTCTATTCCAATATGAAATAAAACTTAGAAAAAAAAGTAGTGGCTCATGCTTCAGTGAGCCATGCATTACCTCCCCGTGATGGCTTCAGCGTAGTCCTATTACTTATTTAATATTGTTCTTTAAGTGGCTTTACTTTTTGGCTTAAATATTTTAAGAGGCATTTTACAGCACTCCTCCCAATTGAAAAGCAGTTTTAGCAACCACACATGGAAGGGGGATGGGTTTTTCGCATTGGGAGTCAAGGTTGTGTAATTATCTTCGGTAATGATGACCAAGAATCGAATCCGGGCAGCACGTGGTTGTTCAGCCTCTTGTACTCGTTAAATAAATAGGTCATGGGGCTTCCCTGGTGGCGCAGTGGTTGAGAGTCCGCCTGCCGATGCAGGGGACACGGGTTTGTGCCCCGGTCGGGGAGGATCCCATGTGCCGCGGAGCGGCTGGGCCCATGAGCCATGGCCGCTGAGCCTGTGCATCCGGAGCCTGTGCTCCGCAACGGGAGAGGCCACGACAGTGAGAGGCCCGCGTCCCGCAAAAATAAACAAATAAATAGGTCATGGAAGAGCCTATGAGCTGGCTCACTCAGCATCCACTCCCAGACGTTTTTCTTATATATTCCCTTCTATGGAGGCTGAAGAACTAAGCACTCCCTGCTTCCTTCGCCGCTGGGTGTGGTCATGTGACACTGCTCTGCCAGTGAGCTGTAGTGGGGAATGGAGTCCTTCCCTGATTCGCAAGGCAAAACCTTGCCAAAAGGTGTTCTTTTGTCACATCACTGTGTGACAGTTAGTTTTATGTGTCAACTTGGCTCACCTCTAGCACCTAGTTACTCAATCAAACAGTTATCTAGATGTTGCTGTGGAGGTATTTTGTAGATGTGATTGAAATCCATAGTCAGTTGATTTTAAGTAAAGAATATTATCCTCGGGGGAAGGGTGAGCTGTGACAAAGCGAGACAGTGGCATGGACATATGTACACTACCAAACGTAAAATAGATAGCTAGTGGGAAGCAGCCGCATAGCACAGGGAGATCAGCTCGGTGCTTTGTGACCACCTAGAGGGGTGGGATAGGGAGGGTGGGAGGGAGGGAGACGCAAGAGGGAAGAGATATGGGAACATATGTATATGTATAACTGATGCACTTTGTTATAAAGCAGAAACTAACACACCATTGTAAAGCAATTATACTCCAATAAAGATGTAAAAAAAAAAGAGAATATTATCCTCTATAATGTGGGTGGGCCTCATCCAATCAGTTGAAGACCTTAAGAGTAAAACTGAGGTTTCCCTGAGGAAGAAGACGACTTTCCGCCTGTGGACAGGTAGCCTTCGCTGTTGCCTGAGAGTGTTTCCAGCCTACTGGCTTAGCCTACAGATTTCAGACTCGGTCAGGTAGACCCACAATCGTGTGAGCCAGTTCCTTGGGAAAAGAGAAATCTTCCTGATCTCTCTCTCTCTCTCTCTCTCTCTTATTTCTCACTGGTTTTCTTTCTTTGGTAGAATCCTGACTGATACACTCTCCTTCCTTCCTTTTGCAAAGGGAATATGAGGTATGAAGATGTATCCGCCATCTCGCTGCCACATGAGTGACAAGCACGGGGACGAGGCATTGACATTAAGCCTGATGGAGCAGAAAAGGATGGAAAAAACATGGGTCTGTGATGGCCTCACTGTGCTTACCTGTCAGCTTAGACAGCCTACCTCCAGGCATCTTATATTTAACTGAAATCAGAATGCATCTTCCAAACAATGACATCTTACGATTAATTGACAGTGTTGTTGTTGTGTTGCGTGTGTGTGTGTGTGTGTGTGTCTTTTTTTCTCTTGGAGGTACCTAAATAATGGCACACCTTAGAATCAGTGGCATCTTTGATTCAATAAATTATGGCAACTGCAAACAAAGTACTGACTTGGTTTAGGGGTTATATATTTTGGAGTGTCCGATATGTGAGTGTGTTATCTCCCTGCACTGGAAGCTATGAGATGACCAGCCCCGGAAGGCATTGGGTGAGATCAATATTTAGCAGGGGGGCACGAACACCGTTCTCCTCTGACGTGTTTTCTCCTGCAGCTCAGCCGATGGGTAACAAAGTGGTCACAGGCGCAACATTTCATTTCTTCATGAAGGTTTCTTTTAAAACACACTGAATCCTCCATATGCTTACATTTTACCTGATGAGAAAATCAAAGCTTTCCCAAATCCTGTCACTTCTCACCCCACAGAATCCACTTTCCAAGCTTAATGCAGGTTGAAATGAGTTTTTTTTTTTAACTGATGAAAATATTATAAGAATTAAAAACCAAAACCATTAATATCCTGATTAGACTCCCCATGTGAATTGCAGATTCTTTCAGGCGACAGAACAGGTCACTGTCTGGGCTTAATGTGATAGTGGTTTAATAAGAGCTGTGTTTAGGAACTGCCATTTGTGGCTAAAACTTTTGCCCCCTGGCAAGTGGAGCTGGGAAATGATTTTCCCATCTCGGCTTGTGAGAAGCAATAGCAGGTACCGAGTGTTGCCTCTGGGGAAGGGGAACCAGATTGGACAAAGGAAACCATGGGGCCCATTTATTTTTTTCCTTTTTCAACACCCTTCCTCAAAAACTTAGTACAGACCTTCCTATTTCCCTCTCTGACGCTTCCAAAAAAAGGATGATTGAGATGATTCTGCCACACAGAAGGAAACGACTTAAGGCAATTTTTCTAACAGGAGAAGGTTCTGGGATTCCCATCACTGAAATTTCTACCTCCTTCTTCCACTGGTCTTCGGCAGGGAACCAAATCAAATACCTACAACGTCCAGAGATGGAATAGAAAAGGCTGAGTGAGGACCGTGGCAAATGACCCTGATCCTGTCTTAAGGGACCAACCCTACTGAGCCTTTGCCCATTGCCCAAGCTCTATGTTTAAAGCAGACCTAGAGTCTGAGCACCTCCACGGCTAACATCTTACTCCAAGGCAGTGGTGCATCTCAGACTCTAGGGTGTTTCAGAATCACAAGGGCTTATTAGAACACAGGTTATTGGGCCCCATCCTCAGGGTTTCTGACTCAGTAGGTCTCTGGTGAGGCCAAGAGTTTGCTTTTAAACAAGTTTCCAGGCAATGCTGCTGCTGCTTGTTTGGGGACCACACTGAGGACCACTGGTCCAAAGCACTGTCATCTCTCACCTGGGCTACTGCAAAGCCTCCTAACTGGTTTCCAGGTCCACCCTCGCTAGCTTAGACTTTACCTTCCCATTGGGATCATGAGTCTCCATGGCCCAGCTGTGCTGGCCCACGTCTCCTGTCTCCCACCAAGTCCTAGGAAGAGAACCAAGTGCCTCAATCCTATCTGCTTTTCTGGCACAGTCCTCTCTGGTGTCCGCGAGATGACTTACACCTTTCATCGGCCTCTCTCTGGTTAGTTACTATCTTCTATTCAAGCTGCCCCATTCAATTTTCCCAATCATACGCTTTATAATCAGCTCCCTAAATAGACTTTGTTAAAAAAACAACTTTATTACTCTTACCTACCAGCTATCTTCTTCTATTTCCTAGAAACCTATAACCTAGGCCTGTTAACCCAGCCTCACTCAGCACAAATATTAATGTGTCCAGAATCTGAATGGACACTTGGTAATTCCGTCCATGGGGAAATGAGTTATAAAGCAACTCATAACCAGCCGGGGAGAGGCGTCTCTCCCTCTCACACGGTTTTCCAGAAACTCTGGCATCTTTTCTTCTTAGTTGCTGAGGCTTGAGAACTTCATCCCTTGCAAAGCGAGGCGAGGCACAGTGTGGGAAAGGATTGGGAAGGAGCCCTACGTACTTCAGATGAATCCCAGGCAGATGTCAGATAAACATATTTAAATAAACTGAATGTCACTTTCCTCTTTAATCTCTGGCTTTGCAGGGGCTGAGGCTTTCTGGACCTTATCAATGTGCCATTGTCTTTGATTGCCCAGTCATAATTCATGCACTTTAAAAAAAGTGTTAGAGGATGGGGGTGCAGAAGAGAGAAAATAGAAAGGATTATACATTTAGGTGAAAATAAAATACATAACCTCCATCAGACGTCTTGGTCAACGTGATTTAGGAGTGACTATTGCTGCAGAAGAAACAGTCCTGATTTTCTCAGGATGATTGGATCATCTCAGACTCCTAGGGGTTCTCAGGATGTGCTAACTATACTCATGTTCTTTCCTTCCCTCTGTCAGTTGAGGAGTTTTCACTATTGTCACCCTTAACAAATGTGAAAAGTTATATCACTTTTACATATAAAAGGCGTGTGTATCACCGCACACGACTGCGTGTAAACTGGTGAAATTTGAATTCGTTTTGGTTTGATATTGTGCAATAGTTATACAAGATGTTAGCGATGGGGGAGCTGGGTGAAGAGTGCATGGGACTTCTCTTGACATTTCTTTGCTACTTACTGTGGGATTTAGAATTATTTCAAGCTAAAAAGTAAAAAAAAATAAAAGTGTATGAAACTATGTATAAATATAAATATTTAGAGACAAAAAGTATAGATCAGGGACTGGCAAACTAATTCTATAAAAGGCCAGATATAAATGATAGATAATTTAGTCTTTACAGACCACATGGTCTCTGTTCCTACTACTCAGCTCTGCCACTGTAGCATAAAATTAGCCAAAGATATTGTGTAAATCGACGGGCATGGCTGTGTCCAATAAAACTTTATTAATAAAAACAGGAAGTGGGCTGGATTTGGCCTGGGGACCTCAGTTTGTCAACCCCTGATCTAGAATTTGTGTCCCAAACATTAATATCTACTAAAATGTTAGTAATATACATTCACAACTTCCTCCTTTCTCCCTACTTCCCTCCTTTTCTCCCTCCCTCCTTTTTCCTTCCTTCGTTCCTTCCTTCCATCCACACTACCTGTATGCTTTAATTTCCCTTCAGTGAACATTTATTACTTAAATTTTTAAAAAGTAAGGTTCTTGCTGGTTTTGATGATTTGTTGGTTTGTTTTTAGAAAAGATTTGGCAAACTACCTAAAATATCTTATGGAATTCGGCACCTTTTTATCTCTTCTCCTTACAACGATTACCTATATGATTAGTCTAGATGCAGGGCTGTGTTTATAACTAAATCCCACATGTGGGATTATCTGGTTAATAACGCCAGTGTGGTTATGGTCAGCGGAGCCAGTAAATGTCAGAGTCATGAGATGAACCTGATACGGATGATCAGAGGAAGAGAGAGAGAGCAGAGATTTCCGGAGTTAAATTTGGTCATAAATGGTTTTCAGGGCCAGATCACAGAAATGCAGGCCTTGGGTCGGTGTGTAACCACCACCCCCAAACTTCCTGCTTTGTGGGAAGCAAAGGAGAAGAGGGGCTCTTTTATTCTTTTATTTTTACTTTAAGTTAATTTTGCAATGAACAAGGTGCAATCAGGGTGCTTCCTGGTTTTGAGCTGGAGAGCAAGGATTGAAACTTGTCATGCTGGGTTGATGCCCTAAGCCTGGCTCTAGACAAAACAGTCTCGACAGGCAGTTGTCTCTCCCGTTTTTTACAGTTCAGCGGGAAAGGAGACAGAAGTTGAAGTTCTTTGGCAAATGCATTCCAGTGATGAGAAGCATTCCTGTTTTAAATTAAGCTTAAAACCTTTCTGATGGCAATAGTCAGCCCTTGAATTTATGGTAGAACCTGATTTTTTAGTAGAAATGATGCTTGTCTGGGTGCTAATTCTTGGCTGAAGTCCCGAAGCTTAACATTTTATAGAAATTATCAATAATAGTGTATTTAATCACTAATTCAGCTAACTATTCCTACCCTGCCACTAATGGATATAAAATTTCTAAGGTATTTATCAAGCAGACTGGACTTATGACGTTGAAGCATGTAATTTTCTTTATTGATATCCCAACTCTAGCCATAAAAAGACTTAAGGTGACATATAAAGGGAATAAATAGTAAAGCAAGTGCAAAAAGGAGAAAGCAAATATCTTAATGATAAGAATTAAAATAGGTCCTGTGACTAACCATCCCATTTGCATATGAGCTTCCAGGCAACCAATGCAAAAAAGGGACAGTACGAACTCCAATCTTCTTACAATCAGAATAGAAAGATGCCAGTTTCTCACTAAATGAGAAAAGAAAATGCCTCACCACAGATTTTATGTGGAGAATGATCAACTATCAATGACCTGTCAATAATAAATCACTTATCAGCTAGGGCAGAGGTATCCGGGAAAGTTCACCACGTTTGACACCCTCCCATGGACCTCATTCTTCCTTATCAACATCGTGAATAGTTACTATGTCTCTAACATGTGAGCTGCTAAGAAATAAGTAACCTAAATTGCAAATGCTAAGTCTGTAAAGCTGAGATCCAAACTACTTATAAACAGAGTCGGCGTGCCTGTTTATGAGGATTTTTTTTTTTTTTTTTTTTTTTGCGGTATGCAGGCCTCTCACTGTTGTGGCCTCTCCCGCTGTGGAGCACAGGCTACGGATGCGCAGGCTCAGCGACCATGGCTCATGGGCCCAGCCGCTCCACGGTATGTGGGATCTTCCCGGACCGGGGCACGAACATGTGTTCCCTGCATCGGCAGGTGGACTCTCTACTACTGCGCCTTCAGGGAAGCCCCTGAGGATTTTTTTTAATAAGATGCAGCATAGAGAAAGGGTGCTGCAAGTTATATGCGATTCCTGGAATGTTAACTAAATCACACGTTTTCTCCTGCTGGTCTTGATACAATAGCAGGTTGGGACCCAAGGGGTGAGCAGCTCTGCCTTGTCCAACACCCCTTCATTGTCACTGGCACACACTCACCCCTCTTCTTTATTTAAAATTTTTTTTTTATTAAAAATTTTTTTTTTTTTTATTGCACTGGGCAGCATGTGTGATCCTAGTTCCTCAACCAGGGGTTGAACCCGCGCCCCCTGCAGTGGAAGCCCGGGGTCTTAACTACTGGACCTCCAGGGAAGTCCCCACCCCTCTTCTTTAAAACCCTCCAATGGCTTCACTTTGCAAATTTTTGCCGCAGGCTTCAGGTCCCTGAACTATCAACGCTTTCCTGTCCCTTTGAATCCACCTACTCCTACATGTTTTCGAGTTCACGAGGCTGCAGCCTCAAGACCTTTCTCCCAAATGTCCAGGTTGCTCTCGCCTGGGCCGCTGCTGTTCTCTACATGGTCGACCACTCCTCACCGCCAAGGTTTCACGTTGGCCAGGACTTCCTTGATCGTCTGTTTATGCTAGTTTCACCATCATCCTGAGTCACAGTCTCCTCAGCCTGTTTTGAAGCCTTCGAAACTCTTATCACACTTGGAAATGGTCTTGTTTATTTTCTCTCTTTGTACTAGATTATGGGCTAGTCCCGCTGTGAACAGGAGTGCGCTCTGAGCCTTCACTGCCTTAGCACAGTGCTTGGCACCTAGCAAGCCCTCTGTCCATAGCGATTGTCTCAATGACAGGCGATCACAGAGCTAATACTGCATCTCTTGAAGACAACCCTTGATCCACCACTGGCAGGGTCTTTCTGATACTATTGCAGCTCCAGGTTTTGGACTGATGATTTGCTGTTTCTAAGGACAGCAGAGTTAGTGGCTGTACACCAGTAATTACTCAGGAACCTGAGAACCCTTTGACGTCCCACAGGCAGTGCCTCGTGGGGGCCCTCCCTTGACTGAAGGAGCAACTTGTGACCTGTGTGCTCTGGTTTGATATGTTCTACCCAACATGTGACTAAGTTCTACCCAACATGTGACTAAGCAAATGCACACGGTCTGGAGTGGCCTCAGCCATTGGGATCTGTGCACCAGGTGCGCCCTCAACTGTGTCCTCAGCATCTCTCAGCCTCATCCCTGCTGCACATACAGTGCCTGTGGCTTCAGGTTTCCATGACCTTCTCGATTTCATATATTTTCCAGGATAGGCTTCATTTCAAATATTCTCCCCTCTGATCCTTCCAAGGACAGCTGAACTCATATACCACAGGAGCTAATTTTCATCTGGAAAATCTGATCGTAATAATTATAGACCTGTCGACTTTTGCCGGTTTACAAGGTGTAGCGTGAGATTGTCCCAGCTTCCCAAATCTGTGAACACGGGCTTGCTGATAGAGGCTCCTGGGGGTCTCCCGATTCTTATTTTCCTCCTGAGTCACATGGCTTCTGTAAATACCTTTATACAACAACATAGTTGGACTTTTAGTAGTAATGTCTTCTTCTCCAACTTGATGACACTCCTCCGCACTTAACACGATTATGACGACACACTGGGCTTATGGCACGTGCAGTGGTGAAGGAAGGGAAGCCAAGTCCTATTGAGCGTAGAGCAGGATGGTGGACTAGGGGTGCTTACTGGGCAATTAACTGGCTCCTTGTCATTGGCATTGCAACCCAAATCCAATTTATGCCACAGCAAAGAGGAAAGTTACCACATCTCTATCGTGTGGGTTGTTGAGGAATAAATGGCCCAAATGACCAATAAGTCCACAGATGCTGAGCTCCTAAGTACCTACAAACTGAGCTGGATTATCTGTTTACAGGCCTGTTTATTCCACTGAACTATAAGTTCATCCAGGAGAGAAGTCCCTGTCTTAGTCTTTCTTCCCTAAATACCCAACACAGAAGGCAACTGCTGTCTATTTGCCGACTTGAATGGATGGACTCCTACACACAGCGACTCTCCCTCTAGTATCTGAAATTCTACCATTAGCAATGCATTCCTTTGTGTTGAGCGCTGTCCTTCCTTACGTTCCCATTCCTGAAGAGGCAAGCGAAGAAAGAGGAAGCAGGAGTAACACATACACAGGGCACTTCATCCCAGATACTAAGCCTGCCTTTCTAGGACGGGCAAGTCCTGCATTTTTCGTTCTTTCTCCTATTTCCACTGATACAAAAAGGTCACACAGCTAAAAACAAACAACAAACAAAAGAGTCCCCTCAGGTAGCCACTTGCCTGAGTTGGGTGACGTGTGGCCCTTTGGAAGACAGACCCATGGAAGGAATATAGGTGCGGAGGCTTCAGGCCCAGGGCCGCAGTCCGCCCCCCCCCCACGGAGGCAGTAGCCCTCCTGAGTGGACCTGGCATTCCCTCCACTGGAGGGCAGTGGTGTTCACACTCAACGGCCAGTGGCTTTCCCCGGACCTGCTTCAATGTCCAAACACAGCTTCCTCTCCAGGGACCCCTACCCAGCACTGCGTCCTGACGCTACTCTGTGCTGATGTGTTGCGTGTGTGTGTGTTTTAGATAGATTTTCAGGGAAAGTCATTAAAAACACTCAAGTTACAACAAAGTCCTCACTGCAGCGATGTGAGTATGCCAGGTGAAATCGCACACAACAGTGCTCCAAGACAATTAATGAACTGCTTGAGATCTCAGCTCAGGTACATGATAATGAACGTAAGTGTTAAAACCCCAAACAAAACACGGAAAAGTAAAACGCTTCAGGCGGAAAAACACGTCTCTCCATTCTCACAGCCACTGTGCTCATAACGCGGTTTAACCAAGACCAAACATTGCTTCTGGATTATTCTATGCCCCTTGGCAAGTCTTTTCCCTAATAATTAGGCCTCAGAAACGCTGCCAGACGCATGCATTTTCTTGTGGTTTGACCTGCATTGACTGTTGTCACTCCATTTATTCGTTTCATCAGTTGTTGGTTCATGAATTCAACCTGCTAGCTTTTGTTGAGCACAAAACTGGCTGCCTGACACAGGACTGAGCCCTGGGCGCGCAATCCCCTGTGCTCTCGATCAATGGAGGAGAATGTAAATAAAATGCATTTTGTGATGCTTTGAAATCAAGACTACAGCAGGGGAAGACTCAACGTGTCACAAGATCACAGGGCAAGGAGTTCCAGCTCTGCTGGAGAAGGTCAGCGAAGGCTTCAGAGAAGAAGTTTCATTGATCGGAGGCTTAGGGGATGAAGAGGACTCTGCCGCCCTCTCCCTTACCCCACCCAAAGCTTCTACACTGGTCCTGCTTCTGTTGGACCAGAGAGTACTATGTGCGATGGAGGCTGTCTGCTCTCTGATGCCATTCAAGGCTGAGAAACTCCCTTCAGCTCACATACCTCTGCCCTGGAACCCGAATTTCCCACCATTGGAATTGTTTATGTGGGTGAAAGAGTTCTGTCAAGAAAGAGTTGAAAGGAAAGTGTTTCACGTGGAAGAGGTGACGTGAGCATGGTGGAGAGATGGTCCTAGAATGTTAGAGGAGGGAACAGAAGGAGTCTGGTTGGAACTCTTGGGTTCAGATGCGTAAATGGAGGGCAGAGAGGTTATAAGTGGCCGAGAGTTGGCGCCTGGACTACAGCCCCAGCCCTCTTGCCCTGTAGCCAGGATTTACTCCCTGTTCATTGGTCTTAAAGGACCCAGTCAAAAGGATGTAGTAAATCATGTTCTAGAGAGGAAAATGGGTGGCTCTGATAGGAAGGAAGGAATCCTTAAACTGTAATTGTATTTATTTGCTTATCCAGTGAAGCCTTTAACCTTTAACTATGTCAGTCATTCATTCACCTACTCATTCAGTTATTTATTTACTCATTAAACAAATGCTTCCAGGGTACATTGTATAGGTTTCACATGGTGAAACGCATGAAATCAGGGTACCGTGGCACATGAGTGCCACTCGGTGAATCAAGGAAGGTTATTTTGTAAGAGTCACCTGGAACCCTATGACGAAAGAGATTCTGAGGCGAAGTCTGGGCTCAGCGGGAAGGACAGATTGATTCGTGACGCCGCTTCGGCTGTTTGCCAAGCTCTGGGTCTCAGGCATTGGCTCAGAGGCTCAGGTGAGTGTCCTGATCCCAAGAAGTTGCTTGAGGTGCCAAGAGCACACTTGGGGGCACAGCCCTGACGTTTTACAGCTGGAAAGAATCTCTCCCCAACCCACGCTCTTCTTTCCACGCTCTTCTTTCTTCTTCTGACCAATTTGTCCTGGTTTGCCTGGGACTTTCCTGGTTTTAAACTGAAAGTCTGGCATCTCGATAACCCGCTTTGTCCTGAGCAACCTGGGGAGGTTGGCCGCCCATCCTCTAGGCAAATCTGCTGAGAGCTGGGCCTAGACACTCACAGCCTGAGACACTAGTTTCCATGGACACCAAATGCTTAGGCTACAGTGAGAGGGGCAGGGCGATGTTTCATTTCTATGGGTGGCTCATGATTTCTTAGGCTACAGTTTAAGTGCATGTTAGCCTCCTTGCCAATAAAACTGCTTTTTACCGGATTCTGGGCCCAAGAAGAGCACGGTCCAGAAATACTGGCTCGGCAAATTGCCTTCTCCACAGGGTCTCCCCACTGGCGGTGTGTAACAGAGGGGCTCGACCTTGGATGGTGAGGAGGCGGGGACCTCTGATGCCTCTTTCACAGGCTCCAAGGGAGGCAGAAAGGCAGCAAGGGTTGGCCAGCGGCCCCCAGAGGCGCTGCTAAAAGACGGGACCGGAACAGCTGGGTTCAAGTCTTTTACTTATAAAATAAAATCATTGCCCTCTACTTTGTGACATTAGATATGATTTCTAATCTGCCACAAAATTGGCAAAGTAGGATTAAAAATCTCTGATTTACAGGTAAGGAAATAGAGTCCCAGAGAGGTTGTCTTCCGCTCAAGGTTACCCAGCTGAGAACGACAAGTGCCCGGCTCCACAGACCCGAAGTCCAAGCCCTTTTATGACATCCTGCTCCATCCTTTTGCCACCTGCATTTGCTACGTCGCTTAAGGCAAGTTGGTTAATGAGAACAAGGGGGGAATGGCAGCCCTCTTGTCTAGCCTGCCTAGCTGCACCAAAGCGAAAGAGCTTTGGAAATTATGAGCAGAAGTCACAACTTGTGGCCCAGCTACTGTATCTAACTTACAGGGAATTCATGTGAAAATAAGCCTTTCACCTTCCCTCCACATATCGTAAGATCCAGCATCACTGATCCACATTCTCCCATGGCAACGATTCCCCGGAAGTGAGGAGAAGCAACCCCTTCAGATGAAGCACCAGCCGACCACCTTGCTCTGTCCCTACGCAACCCCTTCGCTCAATTTTTCACCCGCTGGCTCCTTTGGCATTTACATGTGCAGGAATTTCTGCAAAGAACCACAGAAATGGATACTAGCATTCTTGAGCTCAGAGGGAATCGCTAGGATAGGTGGTCCCAGATTTAAGGATATAATGCACAGACCAGTGAAATTTCCAAGAGGAGGAAAAAAAGGAAAGGAAACTATATTTGCTGTGGATGGACACACAAAACAAGAAAGATGAATTACTATGACCATGATGTAATGAAAAGAGAAGACACTTGAGTTTTTCTAAATTAAGAAGAAGCAAATCTCACTAATTGAAAACTTGCTGCCCACAGAATGATGGCATATAGTGGTTGCTCCACAAATACTGTTGAACGTATGTTGTTGGATGAATTTCAGATCAAGAAAGTTTACTTTAAATGAAATAAACTTACTTTATGGAAATCTCACTTATACTGGGACTTACTTTTCTAGAGAAAAATTTATCATGGACTGGAATTAATCTACCAGCTGCTTCTTGAGGACCCTGATCTGGAACAACATTTCATCACTCACTCAGAGTAAGCATAAGGTCCAGAGAGGGACACTGACTTGCACCAAGACACACAGCTCATTACAAACTGGTCTTCTGACCCATGAACCCCTGGACCCCTCCTACTTCAGTCTGTCGTGAAAAGGAATGAAACATTGGGGGAAGAGGTATATTTTATATGGTAGTTGAATAAGACATTTCCTTTTTAATCCTTTTACTCTTTCTGTTGAAGTCAAAGAGTGAGCTTTGCGCTGATGTGTTTTTAACATCCCTCTATCACTTGTAATCTCTCCTTTCTGCAAAGAAAGAATAAGCAGGCCTTGGACTCAAAGCCTTCAATAGGCAACATGTCTCGCAAGGATTTTAATGCCATAGTTTTGTTGTTATTACATTTTCATTGTTATAGTGATTCCCTATTTGTGATAAGCAAAACTGGTTTCATTTATGGTAGTGGTTTTACAAAGTGTTCATTTGATTTAGGTAGGAAGTGTGAGCTGATGTAAACTTTGATGTAAATAGTGACAGGAAAATAGTGCCAAAAAGCAAAACATCATGATGGCGGGACGCACCGTAGCTCTAGGCAGGGACCGCAGATCTGGACGGCTTGGGTTCAGATCCAGCTTCAGTTCAGATCCACCTCCTAGCTGGGTGGCTATGGGTAAGTTGCTCTCTGTACCGTAGTTTCCTCACTTGGAAAATTCAGAAAATAATGAACCAACCTTAGAGGCTGCTATGATGACTGAGTGAGATGACAAGTGTAAAGCAGTTCGAACAAAGCCTGGCACATTGCAAGTGCTTTATAAGGGTTAGGGATGAGGAAGATGATGATGGTGGTGATGATGGTGGTGGTGGTGACGATGGCATCCAGCCTCCACTGCCAGGACAGCCAGCGACACTTCTTTTCAGGATGCGGACCCTGTCTCTCTCCCCTTCCTCCTACCTGCGACCATCCCTGCATCTGGCTGGTTCTCTGTGTACGTACGAGGCTCTCCTTGCACGTGAAAAGTTGGCACTCATTTGCTACCTCTTCTTGGTTCCTCTTTGGATTGTTCCGTGAGACATAACTACTGTCCTGACTGCAAAGTGATCCTGGCTCCGTACCGTGGCAGTTACAGCACTAAGGGATCAAAAGCCACAACCAATGGGAAAGTGTGGCTGCCATGATTGTCCCCAGGACAACTCCCCATCTATCAGGGCTGGGTTGGTTGGTGCTGGTGGGGGTGAGGCTTGCTCTGTGGGTCTGGGATGAGCTGGAGGGAGGGACACTCAGGAGGGTTCTTGGCCATTGAAATCTAGGCGGATGGACCAGAAAGGGTGGCTGGGCTTTCTCTTGAAGAGGCAAAAGAAAATGCAAGAACGAACCATATCCAGGATGTCAAGGTTTCTGGGGAATGAGAAACGTTTTATATCCAGATCCTACTGTGTCATAATTATCTGTACTACTCTCAGTTGTGACATTCTTGAAAACAGGCGTTTGTCTTGCGAACAGGAATAATGGCCACATTTATTGAGTGCTTGCTTGCTCCAGGCTTTGGGTGAGCACATTATATGTATTCTCTTTAAAAAAAATTAGATTCTCTTTAAAAAAAACCCTGAGGCTTCGAGAAGGTAAATAGCTTGAGCGCATGATTCCCAAGTAGTAAGTGACAGAGTCCAGAGGAGATGCAGCCAGCCTATCTCTGGTTTGTTTCGTGCCACTCACCGCCTTGCTTATGACTCTCCAGCCCCTGCCTGTTTTCTGGAGCCAACTAACCTCGTCTCCTCCTCAGGGCCTTGACCCCTTATTCTCCTTCTCCCTGCCATACTTCCCCCCGATCTTGGCATGGCTGGCTTCTTCTCATTTGGGTCATAGCCCAATGTCACTGCTCAGAGGGGCCTTCCTGGGTCGCGTTAGCAAACACCGCTATCCCCTTCCCCAACCTCAGTCACCCTCTATCCTATGGTGGCACAATGTGGCGGTCAAGAACCAAATCTGGAGTCAGACGCCTGCATCGTGGATCTGAGTTCTATTCCTGGTTTAAACTCTCTGGGATGGAAGTTTCATCATCTGTAAAATGGGAGGATCATTGTAACTTACAGGTTTCTTGTGAGTTTGAAATGTTGTGTTTAATTTACACATAAAGTACTTAATGCACACAGTGAGCACTCAATAAGCAGGAATAATTATTTAGGGTCTTTCTCTACTAGAACATGAATTCTATAAGGGCAGCACTTTATCTGGTCTTTCACAACTGTATCCAGCGCCTAGAATGTAGTCGGTGCTCAATAAATATTAGATGAATGAATGAATGAATGCTTAACTCCAAAGCCTATGTTTTCACCTGTCCCTCCTGCTAATACTGTTGTTTTACACCCTGTGCCAAGCATGGTGCCCAGCCCTGGTGCAGGCTCAGTAAACCCTGAGCAGAGCTGAGCCCAGCAGCTCTTCCTTCTTCTACTCCCAGAAGAGCCACACAGCATTCCTGCCAATCCTCTCCACCCTCCCCCATCCTTCCACCTGGCAAATCCTGTGTGACAGACGTGTGGGCTGGGCTCTCTCGCCCTGTCCTGGGAGCGTTTAGGACTCATTTGCTGCTACGCATTGGACACTCTTTAAATCATTCCCCAGGACAAACAGCTGTCCTGATTGTCAGGCCCTGAACAATGCTACAGAGGCAGCAGAAGGAAGTTTTGGTACATTCTGAATATCTTTGGAGGGTGTAACATGTTGAATTCTAGAAGGTTCAGGTGCATTTGTGGAGAGGTTTAGCTATATTGATTTATTCAGTGCCTGTTTCTAGAAGGGTCTTAGGAAAAGACTCATCCTCCGTCCCCTTCTGCTAGAAGACTCGTTCTAAGATACACTTTCCTCTCTCCCCATCTCTTGAACTCGCATGCATCCTTCAAGGCCCAGATTGAATCTTCTCTGGAGCCTGGCTGAATCAGTGACTCTTCTACGATCCCAGCTCGCTTTCCACTCCTTCTCTTACAGACAGCTTATTCACCTCATCACGTGTTCGACAAATTCTGGCTGAGCCCCTACTACATGACAGGCCCCGCGAGCTTAGACCAACAAGATGAAAATCTCTGTCGCCAAGAAGCCTTGAGACTGATGTGTGTCTCTCCCCATCGGCTTCTCGAGGGCGGACCCACGTCCCCAACATGCAGCAGAGGGGCCGGGCCCAAGTACGTGCTTGACCTTGCAGCAGAGAAGGCGATGACCCGCGTGAGGGAATGATGCATGAAGATTCTGCTCTGGAACATGGACCGCGGGTTTGCAAAAGGAAGCCCCGTGACTGGTAATGTCCTTTTCCCCCCTGCATGATGAAGGCGCTGCTCTCTGTAAGAAGACCAACGCTGCTCATCTGGCCTCGGAACGCGATTCCCTCCGACGCGCTCCTTATAAAATCCATGCGTGCTGCAGAAATTTGTATTCCTGCTGCCCCGGAACACGGCTGGACTCGAGGCCCGCACGCTGATGTCAAAGTCGGGTTGCAAAAGGACTTTTTCCCTTTTGCTGACTGGCGTTCGTGCATTTGCGTTCCAACTTGCGTTCAGGCCGGGGGCGGGGGAGGCGGCGGGCACTGCCTCTTCCCGTAGGATAACATCTTTATTTTAAGTATTTCACAGCCTTTCCGCCGCAGCCCACCTGGGCTGCTTCTGTGGTTGTCAGAGATCAACGCGGTCAATATTTTTGACTGCAGAGCTTTCTATGACATCTTTAAAAGGATAAAACACAATCACCGATTCACTGTGTGAACTTGACCACTGTAATCCTTATCTTTGATTCTTTGGGATCCAGCAAACAGGCTAAGTCTCCAACGGATCTTGCCCCGGACCAGGGAATTCAGCCTGGCTGGAACCTCCTGATACTACGGCCTAGGCTATGTGAGTTGGTTTCACTCTGGGAAATTGGACTGGAAAACTAGACACTGCAGCATCAGGGAGTACTGGTGGCCTTTCCTTGGACCATTGCTTTTTGCTAAACACCACACTGCTTTCTTTCACTGTTATTAACCAGATAATGAGCTACCACTCTCAGGGGTATTGGCCTCTTGTAAGGCGCTCCTTGCAGCCAGCGTTAAGCCAAAACACTTTGATGGTGGGGTTGTAGGCAGCTCATGAAACAAGGTGTTATTTTAGAAAATTAGGAAAAAAAGGATTCATTGTGATGACTTTCACCTGGAATAATTTCTTCTTGAATCTAGCATTATGAAAAGGATAATAAGAATCAAAAGGGCAGAGACTGACACACTTTTTCTTTAACCGGTAGATAGTGAGTAGTTTGGACTTAACGAGCTGAAGGGGCTCTGCCGCAGCTCCTCAGCTCTGTAATCACAGCCCCAAAGCAGCCACAGATAATATGTAAACAAATGGGTGTGGCTGGATTCCAGTAACACTTTATGGAGCGATATGGAAATTTCAATGTCAATTTTCATGCATAATAAAACATTATTATTTTATTTGGATTAAAAAAAGTTTTTTCAACCACTTAAAAATGTAAAGCCGTTTTAAACTCATGAGTCCTACAGGGACTTCCCTGGTGGTCTAGTGGTTAAGACTCTGTGCTTCCAGTACAGGGGTACAGGTTCGATCCCTGGTCGGGGAACTAAGATCCCATGTGCCACTTGGTGGCCAAAAAAAAAAAGATATACTCATGGGTCCTACAGAATTAGGTGGTGAGCAAGGTTTGGCCTGCAGGCCAAGTGTGCTGACCCCTGCAATAGAGAATTATGATTAAGAGTGGGCCTTGGGGTCAAGCAGAACTGGGGTCGAGTTCTGGCTTGCTCGTTTCTTCATAAATGACCCTCGACAAGATGCTTAGCCTCTATGAGTCTTGATTTCCCCAACTGTAAGGTGGGACTAATAATAGGACTTACTTTCTGGTTATTTTGAAGATTGAGGGAAATAACACCCATAAAGTACACAGCAGAATGTCTGGGACTTAGTAAGAACTCAGTAAAATTTATGTGTTTGACAAATATTTACTGAGTAGTTATTATGGGACAGGTGTTATATTAAGCTGGTGGTGTATTTTTCACGGTCCTTTGTCTCATTGAGCTTAAAATCCAGTGAGGCTGATGAAAACAGTTAGTTATCGTTATTACTAATAATGCTTGGGCTTTGTGAACGAAAAGTGAAAACTGTAAATCATTAGGTAATGTCATGTGTTATTACTATGTATTTTCTGTTTTCAAAAACAGTTAAAACTCCCACGACCTCCCATGACATTAGGCTTTTTTATGACCGACTGCACCCACCAAAACAAAAGGTAAGACATACTTCCCTCCGTTTAGAACGGAGTCTCAAAGTGCAGTTTCTGGACCAACAGCATGGACACTGTTTGGGAATTTGTTGGAAATTTGAATTTTCTAGTACCAGCCCAGACCTACTGAATCACAGTCTCTGGCAGTGGGGACCAGCAGTCTGAGTTTTAACAAGGCCCCTGGGTTATACTGATTCACACGGATTCAAGTTTGAGAATCGCTGGTCTAGGTAGATTGTAATCTCACTGACTCGTTCAAAGTCACAGACCTAGGAAACGACAGAGCCAGGATTTGAACAAAGATCTAAAGGAGACCTTAAATACCAGGACATATTGGGTTCAAGGACAGGGTTTATCAAAGGGTGCAAAGGGGTAGACCAGTACTAAGAGAAGGTAGTGTTTGTGTGTGTGTGTGTGTGTTAGGGAACTGCCCTTCTCCTTTCCCACTGTTTGCTCAGGCTCAAGAGATCTTAGACTTTCTTCCAGCCCTTGCCTGCCTTGGCAATGGCATGGGGGCTGGGAGCGGTGGGAAGGGTCTGTGCCAGTGGGGAGGAGTGTTTGATCACTGACACGTTAGAACCACTAATGCGTAATGCAGAGCAGAAGAGCTCTTCATGGGTTTGGTTTATTCTTATACAGATAAGGCACTTCTTTATTGCCTATCCCCAGGGTGGGACCGTTCCCACCACCACCTCGGTATGCCACGCTATCTACCTTAACCTCTGCGTGTTTCAGTGTTCCTCTTAAATAAAATGGGCATCGTAAAACTTCACAGATGATTTTCATAAGTTCCTGTCTTTGGCTACCCATCCTGGCCATGCCCCCTGCCATCTGTGGTGAAGCTGCTGGTTGCTCTCCAATAGTCACTCTTCCTTTCTTCCTTTAGTAGTTGGGCTCTCTTGAGTTTTAGCTGGGTACATGGCCGCCCAGCTAAAGACTACAGTACTCAGCCTTCCTTGCAGCTAGGTCTAACTACGGGACTAGGCCTGGCCAATGGGCTGTGAGCAAAAGTGGATGGCCCCCTAAGAAGGAATGAGCATGCTGTCTCTTTTGGTCCTTGCGTCCTTTCTACAGACTGAATGAAGATGTAATGGTAGGAGCTGAGAAGACATTTTAGGTCATGGGATGGAAGCTATGTGTTGAGGGTCTCAGAGCAATAACCCTGAAGGAACCAGGGACCAGGACACTGTGAATCCACCATATTGGTCCTGGGACTGCCTATATTTGTATGGTTAGGGTGAAAGAGAAGTAAAGTCCCTTATTTAAGCCTCTGTTATATTAGGGACTTAAAAAAAATTGCAACCGGAATCTGTTTCCTAACTAATGCATTACTACTTAAAATGAGGCTTAATTGACACCTCCTCTCCTATTCTCCCACCCCATCCCAACACCCCAATAGAGTGAATCTGTCGTACCCTACACCGTGAGTCACTGCAAAACTACTCAAAAGATAGGGCAAACAGGGCAAACATGTGCTTAGGCGATTGGCCAATGAGGACACCAAAACGTATACATAAGTAAATAAATAAAATGCGTACAGTTCAGCTTTGATGAACTTGGCCAAAATTACGTAATAGAAAAATATAACAAGAATTTCTTTCATTTTCAGTGTTTGCTTTTTTCCTTGTCACTTTTAGAGATAAAATATTATTTTGAAATGCATTTGGATGGCAGGGAGGGTGCAGTAACATTTTCAGTCCTTAGAGCTGCAAAAGATTTTAATCTAATCTGACTGTACCCCGCAAATTATTTCATCATAGCTCTGATTGCATTTCAGGGCAACACTCCATCCTCCAACCTGCACTCCCTAGCCAGTAGGCCGAGGGTTCCTGGAGGGCACTGTCTTTTTCCCTCATAAGCACGTCTTTATTGGGCACCTGTTATTACTCACGTTTCTACTCGCAGTATGTAACATGGTACCTGGCACTTAGAAGACGTTCTTGGTACACTTAAGCTCTCAACAACAACATGATGAGCCAGATGGCAGTGAGATTTCTATACAAGCCTCTCTGTGGGTGGGGAGGGTTGGTAAAAAGAGTCAACATTTTCCTTTCTCTCCTCTCCCTGAGGCTCAAGGAACATTATGCCCATTATGCTCAAGGTTTCATCGCTCTTAAATGGCTATTTTAGTTTCAATATTCTACACATGTCTTCACCCTGATCTTGTCGTTCCACACTGGTTACCCACCACATCCCATTCTCTTCCAGAGGGTCTTTGTATGTGCTGTTCCCTCTGCCTGGAGCGCCATCTCCTCAACTCCCTCCTCCACGGTTCTTTCATCTAGCGGGTTCCTACCCATCCCTGCAGGGTTCAGCTTAAACATCACTTCCTCTGCAGGGCCTCATACTAGGTTGGGTCTCTATGACATAGATAGTATCCATTCTTCAGACTTTTCCTTTGCAGCATACATTGCAATTGTAATCGATCAGTTATTTCTCTATTATTTATTTTCCACGGTACAGTGTCAGCTTCACAAGAGCAGGGTGATGTCTGCCTTATTTGTTGCTTATTTAAGCCGGGCACATAGAATATGGTCGGGGAATCAACATAAATACACGAATAAGCGAGCACCAGGACAGACAAAAGGAAACGCACGAAAACTGGAAGGCGAAAGGGACCTATTTTCCCTTGATAAGAAAGCAAATAGAATATTGCAGTTGGGTAATCTGATTTGTCAGGCAAACACTTTCATAGAGTTTTGACAACAACCAAAGGCAAGCACGGCTATACAGAAAGTTCAGAGAGAGGTAATGTTTTCTTTGACATGATTTGGCTTTGATTCATCAAATACTGAATCAAAACTCGGCGACTTGGCTGTATGTTTACAAGAGAAAAGTACAGACTTGGAATCCAATTCAGAGAAGTACCCAATTAAAAGTGTGGGTTTGCTTTTTATTCCTTTCCCAGAGGAAAAGTGCTGTTTACGAAACTGACACTACTTAGGAGAATCATTAGGTACATCAACACTAATTAATACTTTGGACGTTAAGAGAAAACCTTTAGGCTTGTAAAGTATAATGTGAAGATGTATCCAAGTGGGTAGTAGAGGGTTTCCAGACATGGTGTCCAAAAATTCCTTCCTTTCCTGTGCATGCATGCAATCCTACCCATCGGGAGGTGGAATCTATTCCTCCTTTCCCTGAATCTCTTTGAATTGTGCCTTGTTTTGACCAATAAAATGTGGCAAAAGTGATGTTGCGTCAATGCTTGGCTCACCCTGTAAAAAGCCTGGCAGCTTTTGCTTTCCCCTGGGGAAGCCGATCACCAAGATGTAAAGGAGCTACGGCTAAACTACAGAAGGATGACGCCAGGCGGTAGGAGGAACGCCAAGCGGAGGACCATCAAGGTATCAGACACGCGCGTGAGGACTCCTTCACCCTCCCAGTCCAGCCCAGCCACAGATGAGTGCAGTCAGACGAGCTCCCTCAGTTTATACTACATCCGGCACAACCATCTAGCAATCACTCACTTGAATTCCTGCACCACAGAATCATGAGAAATCACAAATCATTGTTGCTTTAAGTTGCTAACTTTGGGGTTGATTTGTAATATAGCAATAGATATAACTGATACAACACGATATTGCAGGGACTGAGCGTGGACTTCTCTGGCAGCCTCAACCATATAGAAGACAACCTACAAACAAAGAAGGTAAAATACAGGTCATGCACTTTGCTCCTGGCAGGGATGTTAACGTCCGATTCCTCAGGACCTACAGTCCCTATGTTCACGCACAGTTTTAATGTGTTTGTTCATCTTAGAGTCAAAAACAGTATAAAATTATGCAAATTGGCATAGATTTAGTGGATTTTAGACAGCATCATGTTTGATCCTCTCACTTGTAGATAGTGGAACAGAGGCCAAGAGGGGTTGAGTAATTGTTCAGTTAACAAAGTCACAGAATGTATTAAAAACAGGAAAATAATCCAGGATTTCTGGTCAACCAAATCAGGTGCTCTCTTCACTTTACCTTTGTATTTCATAGAAGAGACACATTTAAATGGGTGGGGAACACAAAGGATTTTAGATCCCATGAGAACACTGAAGGATCAGATGGAAAGCTGGCAGGCACAACCTCAAAAAGACGACAAATCCCAGTTCCTGCAAAGTGAAGTCAGACAGCCCCATTCAGGCTGTAGGGACCCAGAGGTATCCCTTTATTTGAGCGGAGAGCAGCCCAATACTTGATATTCATGACGATGACCCTGAGTCAGAAAGCCAAGATTAAGTTATGTTTCTCAAATTCTATTGAAGGAGGTAAGAAAGTGTGTAATGCACTCTCAGGAATATTCCTAAGCAAAATGGTTAGAATAACATATGATTTGATGTGCAAAGGGATAAACTTGAGTTATGTGGAAAACGCATTTACACGGAACAGTCCACGTCAGACAAATGAGGCATTGCTGTATTTGCAAAACGTTCAGCATGTATTCCAAGTCCTGGCTAGTCTGAAGCTTCTACTAAATGAAAAATGAGCTTTACTTGTGTCTAAATCTGAGCTTAAGTGCACTCTCTAAAACCTTCCTGGGAATTTTTTGGACAGGTGTCTCTTTTCAAACAGCATAATATTTGGACATTACATTTTAAATATGTGCAGATAAAAATGATATTCCAGATCTGTATTTCACTTATAACCAGATGGGATAACAGTAGTGAGAGTTACTGAGAGACAGTCCTTCATGGAAGAATAATGGAAATAGAACCTAACCTCTCCCTAACCCTGCCTGGACTTTTGCGGCTACAAGTTCTAGAGTGAACATCGTATGATCCCAAATCTGAAATGATTCAATGTGGTCAGACCAACGTAGAATCTACTCTCTTGCTTCCAAACAGGGTAAGAGTATTTTCCTTTTAAAAAAACTAGTAGTGCTTGGGGGACAACATAAACAGCCTTTGCCACCTGCAGGCCCTTACAAATGTGAAACAGTGTGCTCACTGGAGGGGTCCAGCTGCAGGCCTGTTATGTTTCATCCACAGGGAGCCTGGAGAAGTACCCAAATGTGGATGTATTTACAGAGACCCGGTGATTGCTTGCCGTTCCACCTACTCCACTGCATTCTCTTTTGTCTTCTGACTGCTCTTTTCATTTACGTGTGGGCCTGACTCCTATGGCTTTTGAATTTTTTTTTTTTTTACATCTTTATTACAGTATAATTGCTATACAGTGGTGTGTTCGTTTCTGCTTTATAACAAAGTGAATCAGTTATACATATACATATGTCCCCATATCTCCTCCCTCTTGCGTCTCCCTCCCCCCCACCCTCCCTATCCCACGCCTCCAGGAGGTCACAAAGCACCGAGCTGATGTCCCTGTGCTATGCGGCTGCTTCCCACTAGCTATCTACCTTACATTTGGTAGTGTGTATATGTCCATGCCTCTCTCTCGCTTTGTCACAGCTTACCCTTCCCCCTCCCCATATGCTCATGTGAATTGGTACAGCCATTATGGAGAACAGTATGGAGGTTCCTTAAAAAACTACAAATAGAACTACCATATGACCCGGCAATCCCACTACTGGGCATATACCCTGAGAAAACCATAATTCAAAAAGAGCCAGGTACCAAAATGTTCATTGCAGCTCTATTTACAATAGCCTGGAGATGGAAGCAACCTAAGTGTCCATCGACAGATGAATGGATAAAGAAGATGTGGCACATATATACAATGGAATATTACTCAGCCATAAAAGGAAACGAAATTGAGCTATTTGTAATGAGGTGGATAGAACTAGAGTCTGTCATACAGAGTGAAGTAAGTCAGAAAGAGAAAGACAAATACCGTATGCTAACACATATATATGGAATTTAAGAAAAATAAAGGTCATGAAGAACCTAGGGGTAAGACGGGAATAAAGACACAGACCTACTAGAGAATGGCTTTTGAATTTTTGACACCAGACTTAGAAACTGAATTCTTTTGAGCAGGGGAAGGATAAGAAAACGTTCACTGCAATGCAGGGTTTTGCAATGTTTGGGGAGCATGATATACCATCAAAGGCCCAAAATGCTGATGGCAGACTTAGCCTCAACTGATCAAGTTAGTGAATAGGAGGAGGCAGCCGTTACAGTCACATTTCGCAGTATTTGTAAGCGTGTTCACAGTGGTTACGCTACATATTAGGGTCCCTTCTAGCAGTCTCCTCATCTGAGAAGGAACGTCTCCTGCCTGACCTTACTCTCTTATATACTCATGAGACATACTTATTGCTTTCCCCCAAACACCCTATATTTCCTTATTATTATATTACCATCTGAGTGGAGTTACAACATTCCTGGTAAGATGTCTATCCAAGACTCATTCAAATAAAGAATTGACTGTAGACCCTTCACCCCATGAAGATAAGCCCAATGGCCATGAGAATGGGAGTCTCTGGGGACCTACAGGAGGAAATGTCAACTTGGACAAGCAGGACACATGTGCCCAAGTTCTCTACATCTCTTCAAAAGACTGTGTATGTGTATCTGAGTATTTGATCCTTCAAAGTCTGCAAACATTCACTGAATGTGCCAGGCCCAGGGATGACTTGTTTCATGTATATTATCTCATTTAATCTTTAACAACAAAATAAGTCTATTATTACCATGTTATAAAGTTTCTGAAGCTTACTTATAAACAGAATGGGATAATCTCTTGAGGCCAGAAGGAATGTTTTAATATCCTTCATCTGTATTCTCTTGGCTGTTAGGAAATTGTACTAAGACAGATTGGTTTGAATGACCAGATTCTGAGTATGGACTTTCTTTCAATATGGCTGAATGATTTTTAGACCTCAATTTGCATAAGAATTACAGTTTAAGGTAATGTACAATATGGTAATACACAAGAATAAGTACACTTACTTTATGGATGGCTTAAGGGATTTTTTAAAAAATAAATTTATTTATTTATTTCTGGCTGCGTTGGGTCTTCGCTGTTGCGCGCAGGCTTTCTCTAGTTGCGGCGAGTGGGGGCTACTCTTTGTTGCGGTGCGTGGGCTTCTCATTGCTGTGGCTTCTCTTGTTGTGGAGCATGGGCTCTAGGCGCGTGGGCTTCAGTAGTTGTGGCATGAGGGTTCAGCAGTTGTGGCTCGCGGGCTCTAGAGCACAGGCTCAGTAGTTGTGGCACAGGGGCTTAGTTGCTCCGTGTCATGTGGGATCTTCCCGGTCCAGGGCTTGAACCTGTGTCCCCTGCATTGGCAGGTGGATCCTTAACCACTGCGCCACCAGGGAAGTCCCAGCTTAAGAGATTTTTAATGGTAAATTTGACTATGGGCAATTTTCCTCTTACGAGCTGCTTTTAGAAGTTTACACCTTGTAAGATGAAATTCCACTCTGTGCCATAACTCTCACTTTTAGCTTGTTGCAAGGTATGTTTTTGTTTTATAGCATCTCAAATGATCATCTCAACATAATGTTCCACCAGACCAGATATCTCTGTAATTGTACATTCATTTGCAGCAAAAATAAAATTTGCACATCATGGCAGAGAGACTCTTAAGATGGTCCCCATGATTCCCAACCCCTGGTGTCCACGCTCCTTGTGTGGTTCCCTTCCCTTAAGTGTGGGCAGGACCTGTGACTTGCTTTTAGCCAAGAGAATATGGCAAGGGTGATGGGATGTGATTCATGGAAATCTGACTTTCATCTTGCAGGAGTCTCTCTCCCTTCTTGGCTTTGATGAAGTCAGTGATTGGGTTAGGGAACCCCACATGGCAAGGAACTTTGTGGGAGGCCTCTAGGAGCTAAGGGTGGGCACCAGGCAACAACCAGCAAGAGAGTACATCCTTAAGTCCCAGAGCTGCAGGGAAACGAATTCTGCTTACAATCTGAGGGAGCTGGGCAGCATCTCTTTCCCCAGTCGAGCCTCTGATGAGGCTGCTGCCCAAGCCAGCACCTGGATTACAATCCTGTGACCCAGCTAACCCGTACCTGGCTTCCTGATGCACAGAAACTATGAAATAATACACATGCATTGTATTAAATCAACGAGTACATACATTAATCAGAATTTGGGGACACATCTGAGGCTACCTCAAGGTGTACCAGCTGAGAACCTATGATCTCATTCAATAGTGACAGGGAGGGCTTCCCTGGTGGCGCAGTGGTTGAGAGTCCGCCTGCCGTTGCAGGGGACGTGGGTTCGTGCCCTGGTCCGGGAAGATCCCACATGCCACGGAGCGGCTGGGCCCGTGAGCCACAACTACTGAGCCTGCACGTCTGGAGCCTGTGCTCCACAACAGGAAAGGCCACAGCAGTGAGAGGCCCACGTACCGCAAAAGAAAAAAAAAATAGTGACAGGGAAACTGAGGCCCGCAGGGGTGAATGCAATTGTCCTGGGTCACGTGGTTCTAACTCTGCCTCTATGACCCTCCAGAGACCATATGACTTCTGTTACTCCATTTCCCCACCTATAAAAGGGAAAGTTGAACTAACTGATTGGCAAGGGCAGTGTAGTCTTTACTCAGGTCTTCTGTCTTCTGGAACCTTGGCTCGTTTCAAAGTGTGTTCTTTAGAAAGCTTGTTTTCAAGGATTCTAGGTGGAGAAAAGAATTCTGTGGTCAAACATAGTTGAGGGAACGCAGAATGAAACAACGTTTCTTAATAGGTTTTTTGTTTGTTTGTTTCAACTTCAGAATCTCTGAGAGCTATTAACGTGCTCTTGCCCTTCGGGAATGTCCAGCAACGCCATGCAGTCAGCAGCCTTGTCCAAAGTGATTTGATTGGGACTCTGCTCCCCTGAGTTCTGGGACGACTGGTTCCCAGAAGACATTGAAGGAAGGTCCACAGCTTCCCTTGTAATGATCAAAACTCTCTTCCAGATGGAAAGAAGAATCCAAAGGAAGAGGGTTCTTATTCTTTCTATTGTCAAGTGATGCAGAATCACAGGAAGGTTAGTACACGGAGATCCAACATAGATACATGGCTGAACTTGTCTTGCAAAGGCCAGACGGACACAGTTGAGGAACAAGCAACAATAATACGTTAATATACCTATTGGTAGCATACTAATGTGAGACGTGTGAAATATGCACCATGCTAGTTGTTCCAGAGAATAAAATGTTTTCTCACTTGTAAGCTACCTTCTCATGAACTAAAAGATACCTCCTTAACGTTTTTCTAATGTGCAACGTTTTTTCCCTCCCTTCCTCCGTCCCTTCCTTCCTTCCTTCCTCTCTCCCTTCCTCCTTCCCTTTCTTTTTCTTTCTCCTTTCCCTTCTTCTCCTTCCTCTTGGAATGATGCTTTCTTCTACATGTTTTCGATAAAGAGTTTTGCACGTCTGTTCTGGGAAGGGAGCGAGGTGGGAAGGCAGTAAGAAGAGCTTAATAGCCTCAGATTCTCTCATCTGGAGTCCAGAGCCCAGTTCAGAGTTGAAACACTTCTTAGAGTAGCCTAACGGCAAGAGGACGACCATGTTTTTGAATCAGTACAGGGTGTTGAGCCCTCGACTCAGAGCGGTCATGTCCCAAGACCTTCAGAGCTTCCTGGAGAATTCATGAAAAGCAAGTGGTTTGTATTTTCTCTATTACCTATTTTACGGGATGGTGTGATGTGAGTGTTCTGCTCTGTCTGTCCCGCTGGTGAATGAGACTTGGCCCTCCCTTTGTGCCGAGAGCTGTAATGCCCTTCAGCCTGTGCCCCCTGAGTTCTCCATCACTGTTCAAACCACACCCTCTCCTACCCACCCCCTCCCAATGCGAGGCTTCGGGAACAACATCACAAAAAATCTCAAGCTCAGACCCTGAAGCCCTCCCTGCTGCTTAAACCTGTTCCTGATATTTAAACTTGCCCAACAATGCACTTGAGCTTAACCACAGCCATGTGACCTTGCTCTGATAATGGGTCGTTTTCTAAGAGAAAAGCAGTACTATTGAACACTATTTTGACAAAATAAAGGAGAAGAAAATAGACATTATGAATAAAGTATGTGGGCAGAAAAATGTATAAATGGTCTGGGGATGCTGACACAAGAACCTCTTTGTAACTGCTCTCCAGGCAAGATACATACTTTTTCGGTACATTCTATACATTCAAAAAAGAAAATCCCTCCCCTGGTGGCCCAGGGCCGCCAGACGTGCATCTGACACGGATCATCCCTAAGTGTCGGTGGCCTTTTGCTCGTACAACATCAACTTCCCCAAGTCCTCGGCTTATTTTCCGGCTGCACGTGTACACACACACATCACGGCCGAGACGCCCTGCTCTTCCCCATTTAGCGGTTGACATCGGCTTTCAGCGCTGCAGGATTGCACTGCCCGTCACTGGTATCACCTGTGCACAGGCCGAGCGTGAACTCTGCGAGAGAACAAGACCCGGAATCAACATCTTCTCGCACTCGCCCTTCTCAGGTCAAAGAAAAAAGGCAGAAGCTGAAAAACAGGACTCGGTGCTACACTGTCTTCTCAGAGAACCTCCAATGACCCTCTAAATGGAGACCAAACAGGACTCCCCATTACGTGGGTCTATTTATTCTTTTTTTCTCCATCTGATAAATATTTATGATGGATCACGCACTGCGCTAGACTCTTGGCAAGATGCAGCTTCTGCCTTCAAAGTGCTCACCCTATCGGGGGATATAAATCTAGTGCAAACATATACAGGGGGACGTACAGTTGAAGATGATTTTCTTTTCACTTCTCTGTCCACTGAGAGAGGGAACCTGTAGCCACTGCTATGTTTGGAAACAGGGATCATCTCTGGCCATGGAGGGTCTGGGCCCTTAACAAGCAGCCCTCTAATCTGGTTGCACATTAGAATAACCTAGGAGGGTTTAAAAAAATGTATCTATGGCCATGAGAGAGTCTCGTGGGGAGCTGGAAATGGTCCATATTCTCATCTGGCGGGTGGTTACCTGGGTGTGGATATGTGTCAAATCCACTGAACTTTACGCTCCATACTTACACACTGTCCTGTAGACAAGATAAACTCAATTTCTGCAAAGGTAAAACATTCCTACATGCAGGCCTGCTCTGAGAGATTCTGTTTGAAATGGTCTTGGCTTCAGTATGTTGTAAAAGTGCCCCAGGTGACACTAACATGCAACCAGGGCTGAGAAACAGTCTGTAGGCTATTAACTACTAATGGCCTGGAGAAGGGGCCCCCGAGAGCACGCAGCCCTTTGTGTTGCAGGGTCAAAACAGAGCTGCTATTACTCATTGGTGTTGGCCCCTGAAGACCACCCAAGTTCATCCACTGCGGGTGGGGCTTTTTCTTGGAAGCTCTGTGGCTCAAGAAGGGAGAGGGTCCGCTCTTTTGTGTTGCAGCTGAGAGGAGAGGTAGAAGGAAGGATGGAGGAAGCAGGAGAGAGGAGGTGGTGGGAGTTCTGGGGTCAAGAAGAGCTGTAGGAATCAGGCTGCAGCCTGGGAGGGTCAGGGGCCCAGAGTCTAGGAATCCCATGTGCTAATCGTGTCCCCTTGGGGAGGTCATTTATCTGCACTTAGTCTCATTTTTCTCCGGTCTAAGTAGCTGTGCCTGGGACTTCCCTGGTTTAGCACTGAAAGTCCTGTGTCCTGGGAAACTTCCTAGTCCCGGGTAGCCCGAGATGGTTGCTCGACCCACGTATGAGTGGAGGGCGATGATTCCTACTTCTTAGGGCTGTCGTGAGGATAAACCATTATTATGTAAAATGCTTACCACTTGCATGGCATTGCATCAGGATCCAATACACAATAGCTATTATCACCAGTAGGTTTGGCAGAAGGGAGATGTTTTGTTCCGTTGCCTGGGGTCCGCCCAGGCAGCACCTGGCACACAGTAGGCGCACGAGAAATATTAATAAAATGAATGCTTGTCTGAGCCACAGATTCACAGATATCATTACCCAAATTAGAAAGCTTCTCCTTTCTTAATTACGAGGGCATGCTTTCAAACTGTTTAATGACATCTTGTTTTGTAGCCTGTTTAATAAATCTTCGCTGCCAACGGCAAGTTCCCCATGTCGGCAAATCATCTAAATATTTAACTGATTTTTTTTTTCTCCCCAAGGTTTCGTGCAGACTCTTGGCACTGTGTAGCTGATAAGCAGAGGGGTTCGGCAGTACGACATCAGGCCCTTTGAATCTATAAATCTCAGACCTCTCTTCCTCTGGTGTTTCTGATGCTACTGGATAGTTGATTCTAGAGATCTGAAACCCCCATCCCCTCCCTCCTTCCACCCCTTTGCTCTTGCTTCCTCCACTGCAGAGGCTGGAGGAGGAAAATACTCATTTCTCAGCCTCACTTTCACCTAGGTATGGCCAAGTACACTTTTGTGGCAGATAAGATGCTAATGGGGTTTTTTAAGGGGGAAAGGATGGTCCGAGAAGGGCGAGAAGAGCAGACGAGCTTCGTGGTGCCCCTTCCCAGGCTCCTTCCCTTGCACACAGCTGTGATGCTCACAGAGCAGGCATGGTGCTGTGATTGTGGGGACAAGCCCAAGGGGGAAAGAACACGAGAACTACAAAGTCCCTAAAATGGTTCGGGGTCAGACACTCCAGAGCATCTGCCTGTTTTTAGGTGAGATAAAGCAGATCTTGTTGGTCAAGACCCATGAAGCCTGGGTCCTCTGTTACTTGCAGCCAAACACATTTTTTTTTGTGTGTGGTACACGGGCCTCTCACTGTTGTGGCCTCTCCGGTTTTGGAGCACAGGCTCCGGACGCACAGGCCCAGCGGCCATGGCTCACGGGCCCAGCCGCTCCGCGGCATGTGGGATCTTCCCAGACCGGGGCACGAACCCGCGTCCCCTGCATCGGCAGGCGGGCTCTCAACCACTGCGCCACCAGGGAAGCCCCAAACACATTTTTATATTGTACATGTGTGATGCCCAGTGAGGCGCCAGATCCTGAGATCAAAACATGTTCAAGGTGAGACCTTCAAGGCATCTCCTGTTGCCAGCGTAAAGCCAGAGCAAAAGGCATGGGAGCAGGGAATCGAGAGAACTGGGGGCTGCCTGAAATTCGTGAAGGAGCATTTCTTACATGTCCTGTCGTTCTCTTCGGTCTGGGATGGGTCAGAGGGCCCTGACGCAGGCACTCCTGGCCTTATCTAGCTGATAAGTAGAGGGGTTCAGCAGTAAGAAATCGGGCACTTCAAATCTGTAAATCTCAGACCTCTCTTTGTCTGTAGGTGCTGATGATCACTGTACCAGGAAAGAAAGAAATGAAGAAAAAGTGGCTCTTTAAAACTGGAACAGACAGTGGCCTTCTACTGGGGTAGCATCATTCACATAGCTCCACCCACTCCCTTTCTTGTACCCAGACTGATGGAGGGCAGACAAAAATAGGTTCCCGGAGGAATTATCAGCGTTTTTAAAAGTTCATTAACAGATCTTTGCTGTGTAAAATCAGTGAGGGCTGAGTCTAAGTTTGGGGCCACGAATTTTATAGGTCTGCATAATTAAGAGGGAAGTTTTTTGGGTTTTGTTCTGTTTTGCTTTTCCAAGGGGCAGTGAGGTGGTGAGGGGGAGCGACAAACAACATAATGGGACTATAATTGAGGGACTTCTCAATTATACTGTAATATTATATATGCTACAAGTAGCATAATGTTTGGTACAATAGACATGTTATACTTATGGGGAACTCAAAAAAATATTAAATTACTGATTCTAATCACCTCCACCTTGTATAAAACCTCACTACAAGATATGTTTGTGGGGCTTCCCTGGTGGTCCAGTGGTTAAGACTCTGCGCTTCCACTGCAGGGGGCGTGGGTTCTGTGCCCACCTTCGGTCAACTCGAGGGAAGTGATAAAGGAATCACTACAAAGAAAAGAGTGGGAAAAAGGAATTCTGCAGAAGCAAAAAATAATAACAGCAAACATTTTTCTGAACACTTTATGGCAAGCCCTGTTTGAAGTTTCACTTGAAAGGTTCACTTATTTAATCCTCAAAGTAGGACCTTTCACTTTCCTTTATTTCACAGATGAGAACACTGAAGAACAAGGAGGTTACTTATCTTGTCCAAGGTCAGAATTAACAATAGTTAAGTCTAGGCAGTCTGATCCCAGCATCTATGTTCTTAATCACGATCCCATATTGCCTCCCCCTCATGGCCAGAAGGGACGAGGAAAGATAAAGTGTTCAGAAACTCACAGAAATATCAAGTGGGCTCTGGATTTCAAGGTGGTGTGGATGTTTAGGCGTATCTCAACTGACTGAGAAAATGTCAATCCACTGAAAATTTTATGGAAGAGCTGTCTTAGATATGACAGTCTTCACAGGAAAATGCAGTTTGTCTCTGTATTGTTTGAACCATTTTCCAGTTTCGCTGTTGAAGATATGAAACAGCTTCCAATTTTGCCTAAAATCCAATGAAGTCTTTGTAAAATTATAAGATGAATTTTAAAGGAAATATTTGTCTACTAAGAACGGCTTCTCTAATTAAGCAATTAAGTCTCAACAAGACAGACCTCATCATTGCTTAAAGGTCATTGAAAATGCAAAGGGGACGCAAAACTCAGCTGCAGGGGTAAATCAGTCCATCTCTGTGGGTGTCTAAAGTTTTGAAATTTTCTTAAACTGCACATGCTGTCTTTTAAATATTTAAGTATTGGGCCTGTTGCCTATGCGTGCTGAAAGAAAAAGAAATCTTTGCTGTGTCTTTTGGCTAATCAAAACGCAGCCCTGCGTTTGAAAATTATTATTGTATAAGGTACCTGTGGTTGGAAGGAGAGACGGCCTAGAGCAGAAAGGACTTGAAGAGTCCTAGGTACTTATTTTTACCGCCGCGGTGGCCGCGTGCGTGGAAATTAGTTATGACTTTACCACCAGTCACCTCGGCGTGGAGGGCATGGTCTCCAATAATTACATTGCTGCTATTCTGAGTAATGAGATGGGGTTCTGGCACAGCACGAGGCAGATTTTACTGGGTTCATTTAAATTTTATGGAAATGAGTATTTATTAGTTGTCATCCACTGAAGCCCATCTCTAAGGCTTGCTTTCTTAGTCCATGGTTCACTGAGACTAAAGGATGGTATCTATAAAGAATTAATCTCCTTGCTCCTTTCTTGAGACTATGGAACTGGCTCCACTCAACTGTCAGAAGGACTGATAGTTTCCCATAGCCTAATCCCAGGGAAGTGTGTCGAGGGTTCAAGCAACACTGTTAATATCCACTTTCCCACCCAGCACCCATACACTGTTGGAAAGACAACAGCTTAGAAGTTTAGGCCACAAGGACAACTTATTTGCAGGGATCGTGTTTGCCACAGGTTGACACCGGTCAGAATGGCCATCATCAAAAAATCTACAAACAGTAAATGCTGGAGAGGGTGTGGAGAAAAGGGAACCCTCTTGCACTGTTGGTAGGAATGTAAATTGATACAGCCACTGTGGAGAACAGTATGGAGGTTCCTTAAAAAACTAAAAATAGAACTACCATATGACCCAACAATCCCATTACTGGGCATATACCCTGAGAAGACCATAATTCAAAGAGTCATGTACCACAATGTTCATTGCAGCTCTATTTACAATAGCTAGGACATGGAAGCAACCTAGGTGTCCATCGACAGATGAATGGATAAAGAAGATGTGGCACATATATACAATGGAATATTACTCAGCCATAAAAGGAAACGAAATTGAGCTATTTGTAGTGAGGTGGACAGACCTAGAGTCTGTCATACAGAGTGAAGTAAGTCAGAAAGAGAAAAACAAATACCGTATACTAACACATATCTATGGAATCTAAAAAAAAAAAATGGTTCTGATAAACCTAGGGGCAGGACACGAATAGAGACGCAGACGTAGAGAATGGACTTGACATGGGGAGGGGGAAGGATAAGCTGTGACAAAGTGAAAGAGTGGCATGGACATATATACACTACCAAATGTAAAACAGATAGCTAGTGGGAAGCAGCCACATAGCACAGGGAGATCAGCTCAGTGCTTTGTGACCACCTAGAGGGGTGGGTTAGGGAGGGTGGGAGGGAGATGCAAGAGGGAGGGGATATGGGGATATATGTATACATACAGCTGATTCACTTTGTTATACAGCAGAAACTAACACGACATTGTAAAGCAATTATACTCCAATAAAGATGTTAAAAAAAAAGACAAAAAGAATTCCATCTTATCTTTTTTTTTTTTTTTTTTGCGGTACGCGGGCCTCTCACTGTTGTGGCCTCTCCCATTGCGGAGCACAGGCTCCGGACGCGCAGGCTCAGCGGCCATGGCTCACGGGCCCAGCCGCTCCACGGCATGGGGGATCCTCCCGGACCGGGGCACGAACCCGTGTCCCCTGCATCAGCAGGTGGACTCTCAACCACTGCGCCACCAGGGAAACCCCTACCTTATCTTTTGCATTCACCAAAGAATAATAATGAGTCACTGAAAAGGTTCTATGAAACGAGAATTTATAAGACTAAAATGGGTCTCAGAACTAAAGAATTTTGCAAGGCCCTTCTCTCCTCCCAGCAATTCCCACACAATTTTCCCCTACCCTTTTCCAAAAACTAAGTGCATGGACTTCTCCATGTGTTCTGAGCTGTCCCTCTGACCCTCGATAATGTTTACAAATTGAAGAAATGGCCGAAATCTGGCATTGTCATTCCTCACTCACATCATGCAGAATGGCAGGTAAACAGGAAAATCTGGACTGGCTTGGAGAATGAGCCAACACACATAAATTACAAATAAAAAAATTAACAGACACCAATCTGCTCTCCAAAACCGTGCGCCAGCTTTGAATCTCTATGGTAACTGAACTCCCCTGGCCTCCTGGGTATTCAACTAGTGGATTTTTCCCCCCTTTCCTTTTTCAAAGAAAGTTCTCAAAACTGATTTAAATATTATGATATTCTCATCTCCGAGTGCTAAATGAATTCATGTTGGCTGGGGTGCCGTTTAAAACATAGACTTTTCTTCCTTCAAATGGCACTGCCACAAAGGTGAATTGTCACCTAATAGAAGATTCCTTTTTAAAAAACCTGAAAGTTGGGGATTGAAGATGGCACTGTGCTTTTAGGGACGATGGGATTAAATTTGCCAAGCAACTAAGGAACTAGAAAAAGGGAAGGGGCACTCATGGAAGAGAACGTTGCTTTTTGCAAATGATTGTTTGCCATCTTGCTTCCGTGGAAGTTGGTTGAGGTGTTCTAAATACATGTGTAAATATTCAAGGCTTTGCTTGATTTCGAGGATGGGCAGAGACTAACATTTACTGAGAATTTATGGCATCCTGAGGATACTGTTACCAATTTTTAAATTTTCCTGGCAAAGCAGTTAGGGTAGGTATTTTTAAATCTTCATTTTATAGTTGAGGAAAATAAGACTCAGAGAGGGTAAGTGGTCTGCCCAAGGTCACACAGTCACTGAGAAAGATGGAATTGAACTTCAGTCTTATTGATTCTCAAGTTCGAATTCTTTCTGCTAAATTTATGGTTTGTAATACTTACTGCTTTTTCTCTTTCAGAAGTCACTGTCTTCAGTTCCTCCTACCCCTAAGTTATTTAATCCACAAAAACAAATACACAACACCTTCTCCTGGGATGAAAGGGGCTACAGTGACCAATCCTGACCCCTTCTTTCCTCCCTGCTTTCTCTCCAAATCCCCTAAGAGAACTACCTGAAGGTCTAAGATTTCAGCATTTAGATACGCGGGAGCGAACCTGAAATTAGATTGTTTGACCAGCTAATGACTTTGACTGATTTATAGAGCTGATCTGAGGCTAATTATATTCACTCACTCACTCACCAAAACCAGACCAACACAGGCAGATGCCACTCATTTTAAAAGAAAAAGAAGATTGGGGTGGGGGGGGCATAACTTGTTGTATCTTCTATATTAGAGATCAAAAGTATTAAGTTTCAAATTAAAAAAAAAGGAGATAAAGAAAAGAAAGAAAACACAAACACTTCAAATCTTTTGTCAAGAAAATCTCTTCACGTGAACATCAAAAGTTGCCTTTCTCAAAAAGTTTGAGCATCTGCCATTAGGGTGGGAAAATGAAAAGGAACTCAAGCAGAACAAGATGTCCTGAGTGATTTTATGATCCTTCTGACCTTAAAAGGCGTACGTTGGGACATAAGTGCTGTAGTGATTTTGCAGATCCTGAATTGGTAGTGATTTGAAGGCTTCTTGAATACCTCCTGAGGTTTGACATTTGCTATGTTTTTTTTTTCCCCCTTCTCCTAAAGATCATTACAAAACAATGCTACGGAATCTACCAAAATGTGAAAGTCTGTGGGAAGTTACTAAAACAGGTAGTGAGGGTTCGCTGAGGGCTGCACTTAGCAAAAATCTGAAAATTGCTGGATCTGTTGTTGAGAGAAATAAACACTTTATTAGAAAGTGTCTTTGGCATGTCTTCATGTAATGGCTTGGTTACAGCAATACTTCCCTGACAGGGAACAGCACGGGGCAAGACAGGAAGATAAAACCCAGGAGAGGAAAACGTCCTTGAGTTTTATATTTTTCTATCTTGTTTTATTTTACCTTTTTAAGATTAAGTTTTTAAGATCAAAAATATGCAGTGACGTCAGGCCATATGTCATTCTCTGATGAGCTCTGTGTAAAGTTTAGAAGTTGGTGTCCTCTAGAACCTGGGTATCATGGTGCAGAATGAAGTGTCCAAGGAAGAATGGCCAAATTGTAGTCACCTAATTAGATTCTTAGATGTTTACCAGCAAAGAAGGACATGCAGCCAAAATTCAAACTTCACTATCGAGAGCTCCCTTGCTGAGTTGTACCAAAGGCCAATGACTGCTTCTCTCTGGGCTCCGCACATAGAGTGACACCATATTGACTAATTATTTAGCAGTTGGGAGAATCAAGAAAGCGAAATTGGGCTGGAGTGGGGTGGAGAATAATCTGTTCGTCTTAGAATTAAAAACAAACAAGAAACACAACACGAACAACAAAATGACAAAAGAAATAGAGCAGTTATGCACGAGATAAAAAAATAAAAATAGTATATATTTTTAAATGAGCAAAATAAAGGGAAAACACATTACCCTATTTCATAATACAATATATCTTTAAAGGAATCAGATCCATAATATTTACGTGGACTATATTTTTCTGGGAGACTTACTTATTATAACTATGTGGGACTCATCACATTATGTGGTGAGCTGATGAGTTAATATAATTTAAGGAGAAAATAGCAGTTCAAGTTATTTCACATAAAATCTTTGGGGGGGATTTATCTGATTAATTATTTGACTAGCTGCCTCAATTTTTTCTTGACCTTGTTAGTGTGACGATTCCAAATTGTGTTCAAACACTACGGTTCTGTCATAAATAAAACAGGGTGCAGCTTATCTTTTTTATGGAACAGATGGGGTCTAGTTAGCTATCCGTCATCTTCTAAGTTGGGGGGTTGCCCAGGAATAAGATGATTCCCAGGCTCCAAGCTTCCCTGCCTATCCTGGGACTCTGTCACTGCTGACTGGTGGGGTTGTATAATTCACAGGTGTTGGGAGACTCTTAGCGTCTATCTATAAGCCCAAAAAATGACTTCCACAACCCTTTTGGGATAGGCAGGCTCCCAAGAGTGATTCTCAAGAATGAGACAAAAGGAAGATTTGTACAATTATCAGGTGTGCTGCAAGTAATTTGTGATCGATCCTTTTTAAGGATGAAAATAAGGCAGTTTCTTTATTTGGCGTTGAAAAAAAAGACACTAGATTCTAGTTTCCCTGTACTATTTTTCTCCCCCCTCAGTAGCATTTCAGTGTATTCTTGCAAAGGGTGGACCAGATGCCACCTTTCCCACCATTCCTGGGCTCACTTTGCCAGTGATTTCCCAGAGCCTTCCTTCTGGCAGCCTATAGGAGTCTCTGCCCAGCTCTCCAATCTCATTTCCTCACCCCAACACTCATTCCATTTTCTGTTTCTCAAATAAGCCAAGCCCTTCCTTGTATCAGAGACTTATTTTTGCCTCTGTCTGCAACACTCTTCCCCAGATTTCCAAAGCCAGTTCTTTCTAATTACTTATGTCTCAGCAAACAGGTCACCTCTTCAGAGTGGGCTGTCCAGAAGAGTCTATATCTAAATAGCCCACCCACGCAATCACACCCCATCACACACCACCTAATCATCCTCTATCCTAGGGCCGTGCCTGGTATCCTCTGTAGCACTGCTCTAGAAATGGTCTTGTGTGTTTTTGTTTATTTGTTGGTTGCCTGCCCTTTTCCTCTAGAATGTAAGAGCCATGAGAGCTTATCCAGTTCACTGTGGACGTCCCCTTACCTAGTGGAGTACCCGGCAACTGGTGGTTTTTTTTTTTTTTTTTTTTCGGTACGCGGGCTTCTCACTGCTGTGGCCTCTCCCGTGGCGGAGCACAGGCTCCAGACGCGCAGGCTCAGCGGCCATGGCTCACAGGCCCAGCCGCTCCGCGGCACGTGGGATCCTCCCGGACGGGGGCACGAACCCGTGTCCCCTGCATCGGCAGGCGGACTCTCAACCACCGCGCCACCAGGGAAGCCCCGGTGGGTTTTCAATAAATATTTGTCTAAATGAATGTACGAATGCTCGTCTAACTGGAAGAAAAAGGGTGAGGTTATAGGTTTTGTGTGAACGAGACCTTTAAGGAAGGGGATCACCCATGATGGGACTGTGGTGGAAAGAGGGCGGAGAAACAGAGTCCCAGCCCCGCCCATCTAAGAGACTCTTTTACAGCTACAGTATTTCTCCTGCTTCCCTGCCTGGAAAGGAGAGAACAAGAATTAGGTTCAGCATTTTGTATATTTCACAGCCAATCATTTGATCTATGTAAGAAGTCATTAAATTCTACAGTAGATGATCCAGGGTTGAGGGCTGTTCAAATAGGTCACGTGATAATTACAGACAACATTTATTTAGTGTTTTCAGTGTGTCAGGCATGGTTCTAATTATAACATTTCATCCTTACAACAGCCTTAGGAAGTAGATGCTATTACCGTCTCCATTGGACAGGCGAGTAAACTGGGGCTTGGACCAGCTAAATCTTACTCAAGGTCACACAGTTAATAAGTGATGGAGCCTAGGTTCAAACCTCATTATTGAAACTGTTACCTCTTGGCAATGACTTGCCCAAGTAATATTGTGGTTTGATAGATTAGAAATTGTATCAGGACTCTACGGCTTCTCGCATTGGATTAATTCCCCTTCCTGTTTCTGCATTTGAGGCTTTATCGTTAAGAGTGAATTTATTTCCTGACATCATTCCTCTTCCTAGTTCTTAAGTAAACTGAAATCTACTGTAGGGAGAGGAGATTATAAGAATATGGTAACTCTAGAGAAAATGTGATGAAACTGCCTGTGTGGCCACATCATTAGGGGTCATGGGACAGGGTATTACGGGGGAAGTAAATGTCATGTGCCTTTCTCTGTCTTGGAGTTGTCTGGGGTAAATGAATTGATGATCAAAGACCCTGGATTTGCCCTGAGAAAGTAATTTTCCTCTTTGTGCTGTATCTTTTTCATCTGTATAATAAGCAGACTCTGAAGTCCATTTTGCAGTGGGGTTCCTGAACCTGCAGAAATTCCCAAACTTGGTTTCATCTCAGTTCCTTTGCTTGGGGAAAATATCCAAAACTTGCATGAGAAACTTGAATGACTGTGCAAAACTTTCAATTGCCTTGAACAGGAAAAAGAGAAGAGTTGTATTTCTGGGTTTGTATCACTCTAACCTTAGCCTTGGACCAAGAATATAAAGGAGTTTCTAGGACGATGGCTTTGACCTCAGACCAAGGAGGAACAGAACAAACTCAAGTTATGATAAGGGGCAAAGATATTTCAGAGTCTTTGTTTTCAGAAAAAGATAGAGGATGTGGGAGGGAAAAGACTCGAGATGAGGCATTCCTGGGAGTGCTAGCCCAGCTGGCCCAGCTGTTTTAAACAGCACTTCACTCATTCTGGTGTCCTGATTGATATGGGAGATAACAATACAGTGCTTAAGTAGAAGGAGTTTAACTCTTAAATATTGGAAACTACAAGCATATTTCATGTTGGGTGACCATGCTGCAAGATAGATTTTAGTATTTTAATGATAAAAAATTTACAGCAACTAAACTGCAGAATCACACTTTTCTGCTCATATATACTGATGTCTGATCTTTTTTGTTTCTTTTTTTTTGAGCCAGGAGGTGGGCTGCTCAGCATGGTGAAGCCTAGAGAAAATTTCAAATTCCTCAACGAGACATCAATCTCTGGACTTCAGAGGAGCCATGAACTCAGACCTAGATCTGAAAAACTCACAAAGAAAAAGTGGAGATGAGACATCTGGATAATGAGAACTAAACTCGAGAGGAGAAACAGTCCTCAAGGATAATATCCATCAAACTACTTGACATTTTTTTGCAGTCATCACAGAACTGGGTGGTAATGAACCCTACAGCCCCATCTTAGCCAGAGTGTAGGGTACACATCACCGGGTGTATGTGAGAAGCTTTTAGAAGGTACATCAACTCAGCAATAAAAAATGGAACTACGGAGTGAAAGATGGCTCTGTTTTGGATTTTCTTCCAACACTCTAAAGAAAGGCTTGGTTCAAAGTCTCAAGTTCAAGGACTTAACCCCTCACTAATAATACTTCCTAACTTCTTTCACAACGAAGAGAGAGAAGATCTCAGCTTTAAGACTTAGGCAGGCATCAGGGTGGGGCTAGATGTAAAAACACTGTTTAGTTGGCACTTTATCTATTTCTGTACTATCTATCTATCTATCATCTATCTTTCATCACCATCATCTATTTTTTACAATTAGCTCCTTCTTTTAGTAAGTGATATACTGCTTTTCCATGTAGGCTAGTGATTAATGAAATTTCCTCCTTAATAAAAGTGTTTTTGATAAGTAAATAATATCACAAGGGGTATGCAGATATGGCAAAAATATGAATTTCACCTAAGTGAAATTAGAGAAATGCTGCTTTCTGATGATAATAGGTAACACTTTTTTTTTTGGTGTTAGCCAGGACATATTCTAAACCCTTTATATATGTACCAACTCATTTAACTTTCTTTGCTACCCCTTGAGATAGAACTTATTATTATTCATGTTTCTAATAGGAAAAACTGAAACACAGAGAGTTTAAGTCATTTACCCAGAATTCACATCTAGAAAGTTGCAGGGTCAAGATCTGAATTGGAGGTTTTGGACTGTAGGACACACGTTCATAACTACTGTGCTATCTTGCAATCTGGAGGCCTAGCTCTGCTCGTGAATGGAAATGACCCGTGATCACTGGTGTGAATGGTCACTCCAATGACCAATGGCTATGAATTTGAGTTGGAGAACCACCAGTCAAGCATTTCTATTTGTAAATGGAGGGTATGGGGATGAAATTCAAACTCAATCACTAAGCAGAAATGTGCTAAGTGGAAAATACAAGATGATAGTTTTTTTTTTTAAGATTTTTTTTTGATGTGGATCATTTTTAAAATCTTTATTGAACTTGTTACAATATTGCTTCTGTTTTATGTTTTGGTTTTTTGGCCATGAGGCATGTGGGGTCTTAGCTCCCCGACCAGGGATCAAACCCTCACCCCCTGAACTGGAAGGCAAAGTCTTAACCACTGGACCACCAGGGAAGTCCCAAGATGATATACTTAAATACTGAGTTCTCTTAGATCACGGGGAGGGCTGAACAAAGAATTGAGCAAACCGAAGAGAATGGCTCAGTGGAGCCTCAAGCAACAGAGATGACTGGTGTCTTTATCAACCAAAGCAGCATTGTCGAAAGAAGGTTTATAATGCCTTCACCGCTAAGGCATGATGGAAATCCTGCTTTTCGAAAGGAAAAGTTGAGAAATAAGGACTAAAAACAGGGATAATTGAAGATTCCTCACAAAAAGGATTAGAGGATCGAGGGGCAAAAATCAAAAAGACTTACACTGAAAAGACTCTCCGAACCTCTTGACGGACTGAATTTTTTACTGAGTTGGTGAGTTTCCAGACCCCTCTCAATGAAACATCTTCTAAATGGGAATTAGTATGAAGAACCGAGGGGATCCTGAAAGCTCAGGAAAAGAAAAGTGACAGAAGAACTAAAAATTATGACTCAGCTGTATAATTTTTGCTCAGCAAAAATTCATTCTCTAGGTTTTCACTTGACTTTAGTAAAGTACCCTTATCTTTTTTTTTTTAAACTTGTAACTTTCCAAAGCAGTTGGTGTAGATGATTTCACTTGATCTTTACAATAATGCTGTGAAAGAAGGGCTGGGAAAGCATTTTATTACTATTTTTAAGATAATAGAATTGAGGCACTAGACATCAGGATTCTACCTAACAGAATCTCGGTAATAAATGACATTCAGTGGAAGCCTACCTCAGTGCTGGACACAGTGCAAAGTGCTTTACCACGTGTTGTTGTTTTTGTCATGAATCCTTCTAAGAATCTTTGAGGTCAGTTACCACCTTTTTGCCCAGTCTCTGGAGGCTGGAGAGATTCAGCGATTTGTGGTACACTAAGTATGCAAGATGCAGCTCATCTCAGCCCACAGGAGCTCGTGAAAGCCCACTGTGTGCATCTCTTCCCACAGTGGGAGGACTTAACACCACAGATATCAGTAAATGCTGCAAATCAGGGCTTGGTTTTCCTTGGAGAGCCAGTGTGTAAACACTCACCAGCATACCATTGGGCGCGTAGCTGGTAAGTGGAGAAGCAGGATCCAGCACCAGGCAGCCTGGTTCCAGACTCCTTCCCCTCGCACTTCTCAGTGGTGCCCATTCACTCTGAACGATATCCATGGCCGGGCAGCCTCCTGCTTCCTGCAAGGTGCAGGAGACTGAAATCTATCTTGGAATTCTCATGTATGAACTTACATGGAAAAATTATAAAAATGCACAGAGATGAAAAATACTCATACCATCAGCATTAAAGAGCATGAGTTTTGGCTAAATGGTTGCAGGTTTCAAGTCCTTGCTCTTGTTTTTAGTGGTGAATCTTGCATTATTGAAACTACGCCCCTACCTAATTAAAATATTGACTCTAAATGGACCCATGATGAGAATGTATCATGAACCAAAGGTGTCCCTGATTCCACGTCCACAAGGGGACAGTTAAGAAGGATGTAGTGACAGAGGCATGTGACTTTGATTCCAGCTCTGCCACCTACTAGCTGTGTGACCTCGGCCAAGTTACTTCAACTCTCTAAGACTCAGTCTGAATCTGAAAGTGATGACAAAGTGCTGTTGGAGAGATTAAATGAATGAATGCAGGGGAAGCCGACATAATGTAAATCCTCAGTAAGTTATCAGATGCTATTCTGGGTAATGTAGGTACTATGAGTACACATACAGTGTGGGAAAGCAAATGATAGTCCGAAAGTGGCTTTTACTGGCCAGGGGATGGAATTCAGATGCACTTCAGAAAGGGTTCATGAGAGGCTAGAGAAGCTGTTACAATTGCCTTGCAACTGGATTCAGAATCATCCCAAATTAATGGTCGAAACCCCCCTCACTGCCAGTGTGGAGGTTTAAGGCACAGACCACTGCAGACAAAATCCTCCTGCATCACCTACAAGTGCAGACTAGCAGCCCACGGCGCTTCAGTTTTCTCATCCATAACCTGTGAACCATAATCATGCTTGCCTCATAGACTAATGTACCCAAACCCTCAGTACTAGTATTTATTATTATGCTATTAACTTGATCACATATGAGACCTTTTCCACTTAGAGGCCAGGCATTCCGTGTGCAGTGGCCAAGACATCCTTTCCTATGGGCAATTTGGATGCACCCAGACAAAATTCTGAATCTTTTTGTTTTCTTAAAAAATGCTATATTGACCATATAGCCGTGACATACATTTATCTCCTAAAAAATTAATAACATAGTCTGGGCCACAGTGTCAACACCTCCATAACTTGGTTGGAAGGAAGGGCATTCCTCAAAGCAGAAATCAGAAACGTGCCTGCCCAGCCTTTCTTGCAGTTAATATGCAGCCACAGGGCTCAGGGTCCGCCCATCAGACACGATGATGCAAGGCTCTGAGGCAGAAGGTACATCGTGAGGAAGCAGGCGCAGGGCAGCCTCTAGGCTGACAAGGTAAAAGCCACCTGCACTTCAGAGGCAAAAGCTGTCTCAGAGCTTCTAAGGGGAAAGCAAGTGTTCTGCACAGGAGGTGTGAGATGGGGGTCTGTTTATGTTGCTGGTGCAGGGGTGTCTCCACGCCACAGTCCTGGCTTTAATCTGGGCATGGGTCCTGGATGTGTGGCTTTCAAATCTGATTCTCTAGACCTCTGGGTGATTCCATGGGCCATATGATAATATTTAATCATTTTCTTTTCTGTTAGCTGGTGTAGATGTTGTGATGCACAACTGAGAATCCTGATCGAACCTTCAATTTTCTGACTGGTGTGTTGAGGGTCGCCAGCTTTCCCCACCATGAATTGGTGACCTTTCCTTCAATTTTCTAGTTCTTAGGGGGACATGGCCATGTAGCTTCCCTCCATCTCCCCAGCCTCCCTCCTCCAAGCATCAACCACATAGGGCAAACTTTCTCTGTAGAGGACCAGACAGTCAACACTTTGGGTTTTGTGGGCCATACAGTCTCTGTCACAACCACTCAACTCTGCCATTAGAACAGGAAAGAAGCCACAGACAGTATCTAAACAAATGGCATGGCTGTGTTCCAATAAATCTTATTTACACAAACAATCAGTGAGCCAAGTGACAAAAGGTAGCCCTTTGGAGATTACAGTGAGCAAAATAGGACCTTCTGAGAGTGCACATCGATTCCAGCTCTAGTCTTGGCTTTGACACGGTGCCTGGGTCATCTTGAACACACACATTCCCTCTCTGTACCTGTCTTTCTGCATATACCAATGATAAACCGACCATACCCGTGTTTCCTCTCGCCTAGGTGGCTGGAGAGACCAAACGAAGTAACAGATCTCAGAGTGCTTTATTGAAAGCACTTTAAAGTTATGGAGTATATTATCATTATTATATTTTTATTCCCCATGAGACAGTGGACTCCATGAGAAGAAGATCTGTGTCTTTTAACTCTTAACTTCTGCTTTCTAGCATACTACATTTCACAAGTCCACCTTTTATAAACGCTTGTTAAATAAACAAACAGCTTAGCTCTTGGTTTAGAGGACTTTTTAACGTAGCCATAGATGTAAGTTAATGTCTGAATAATCACAAATCTACCAAAATGAGCAGGTAAGTGTAAGGAGTGTATATCTGTAAAATTGTGGTCACAAACTTAAATGTCTATAGAGACTAAATAAAAACTATAAATCAATGCAAAAATATAAATGAATTGGTGTGAGGCAGTAGGAAGTAGTGGGGATTAAAGTAAGCTGAAGGGAGCATAACCTGTCTGAAGGGAATAGTGTTCCCTTGCTCCAACTGATTTCATGTGGGAATGTGGGATCACCACTGACAACTTTTCAAGAGAAGCTGAAGATCCGGATTTTTAAGTGAATGTCTCTCATTTTTAAGCATTGGCAATGAATCCTCAAGTTTAAAAATGCTGCACCTTTCTCTCAGTCCATTTGGTAACTCCTGTGTAATTTTAGAATATATAAAGGAAAGTTATAATTGAAAAATAGCAATGTAGAAAATTCTTAGATTTCATTGTTTTTTGATTCCCTGGTTGTAATTAACGGTCTTCATTACCCATTGCAAAATTTTCAGTTGTTTCAGTTTTCAGTGATTCTTTGATCATGGTATTATTCCTCTGATGGCTTAACCAGTTGCCATGATTGTTATAAACTGACTTGTTCCAACTCCCCAGATATCCACAGGCTTCCTCCTTCAATTTATTCAGCTCTCAGCTCAGTTGTCCCTTATTAGACAAGCCCTTCCTAAACAACCTGTCTAAAATAGCACCCACTGGTCCCCCTTTCCTTTTCTTAGTACTTATCAGACTCTGACATATCATATTTTTATTTGTTTATGATCTGTCTTCATACACTAGAATGTCAGTTTCTTGAAAGTAGAGATGTTGTCTTGTTCAACACAATTCCAGAAGACGCTACAGCGTGTGACAACAGAAGCACCTAATAAATATATCCAATAAATGGATTAGTGACCCTGTTGATCACTGTTGATGAGCTACCAAGACTATTCATTCTCCAAGACATTGGAAATTAAAGGGTATTCACGCGTATTCATTCTCCAAGACATTGGAAAAAAAAAACACGAATGTGAGAAAAACAGGTTCCTATTAACAGAAATTTTAACACCAATCTAAAACTTATTGACCAGTAACTTGCTTTGACATTGGGAAAAGTCTACAAATCTGTCGAAAGCCAGCCTTTTACACCATGTTTAAGACCCAACAGTTTCCAATAGCCAGTCTCCTGGTAATGGCTGAGGGGAATTTTACGATGGCCAAAAATAAGCTTGAAGTTAAAAGATTGCAAGCTGCTCTAACAAATGATGGGAGAAGATTTGAAAGATCTTTTCATAGAATATAAAGATTTTCCATTTTGAAACACTCGGAGGGAAAAAAAAAACTAGAAGTCATTAAAAGTTTTAAAGGTTTAAGCTGAGTAATTCAGGTAAAATAAGAAAAATATTGACTTTTAAAAAATGACTTCCGGGCTTCCCTGGGGGTGCAGTGGTTGAGAGTCCACCTGCCGATGCAGGGGACACGGGTTCATGCCCCGGTCCGGGAAGATCCCACATGCCGCGGAGCGGCTGGGCCCGTGAGCCATGGCCGCTGAGCCTGCGCGTCCGGAGCCTGTGCTCCGCAACGGGAGAGGCCACAACAGTGACAGGCCCGCGTACCGCAAAAAAAAAAAAAGACTTCTACTTTCAACTCCTATGAATTGTCTTTGTTGTCAAAGTGACATTAGCACATAGAGATAATTTTAGAAGGGAAAGAAATCCAAAATACCACCACGCTGGCATAGTAACTCTAGTATTTCCCAAGCTTCTTGCCAATCTCAGTCTCAAATCAAGTTTACTAACCTTTTAGACAATCAACTAACATCATCTCTTCTGGGGATATTCAACAGATAAGTAACAGCTGCTCACTCTGTGAGAGGCATGGACTCAGTTTCATTCTTCTGAGTCCATGACAGCTCTTAGGGTACACACTCTATGTATATTGCTCTTGTATTGCTATCACCCTTTAATCTCCAACATCTGAACTATTATTCTTGGAAAGAAAGGCAACACACATGCAATGCCCACCCATTGTGGTCCAGATCCTGAGTTGTGTTTGGTATACACGGTGTCTGCACTGGGGGAGCTCAGGGTCAAGTGAGGAAGACCAGGAAGAATTTAGACAATTCAAGAACACACAGTTAAAATGGACAACTGGAAAACTGCCACATAATTTCTCTCTCTCTCTCTCTCTTTCTCTCTCTCTCTCTATATATATATAAGCTCTTATTACTATTACGTCTAGTTTGGTCTCTTTGACAAAGTTCACTATATTGAGTACGCTGAATAAATGCCTATTAATGACATAAAGAAGTAATTTGTTCTTACTACCGACAAGGCTAAGCGCCCCTCTCGTGAGAGCCTGTGGCCCCCATCATGGCGCTCATGCCCGGGCACTGAAACTGCGCATTTGTTTCTTCTCCTTGCCCCCTCTGTCATGCTCCCCTCAAGGGAAGGACGGTGTATCGTCATATTAGCATCCTCAGTGTCTAGCCCAGGATCTGGCACCTGACCATCAATTCTGAATGAACTTGTGGAAAACAAGATGTCCTCGGGGCTCAAGCCTGAGAAAAGCTGGCTATTTCTACCCTAAGACACAGATGATAAAAAGGGAACAACTCCATTCAAAAAACAAGTGGGTTTTCTTCCTGTCCTGAGTAGGGAAAATGCCCTGAGAGGTCATCTACAACGGAGGATGGTAGGAATCTTGAGAACTCTTTCCCTTATCCTGAATTCTGTCTTTTTTCTTCTTTCACACTTGCTTCCCTGCACTTCCAGTCCTGACGTCTCCAACTGTAAAGTTTCGTCCTTGCCTCACCAAGCCTCACGACAGAATTTTCTTTTAATTAGCACATTCATAACAGCAACAATAATTCTAATCATTAATAAGCCACTTACTCCACTTAGGGACAAACCAAATGGCAAGAAGTCAATGTTAATCTTAAAACACATGTAAACATGTAAACAAGAATCCAGGAAGGCCAAACACAGTAACCTTCTGGCATTATTAATGGCAAAGAACGCTTTCCACTAGGCTTGAGAAGTAAATGCTACGATTATCGCGCCCCGTATTCCTCCACTTACACTCTTCACAATGGAAATTTGTGATTTCTTTAAAAATGTCTTTAAAAATATATGTTTTCCCCAAACACCTCAGGCTTCGTGAGGGCAGGGATCCTGTCCGTGTGGCTCGCTGGGTCTATGGCCCCTCTGCATGTAGTAGGCATCTAATACGTCGGTGTTGAATGAATGAATTAATCAAATCTCAAAGGTGTGCTAGCAGATCTCCTGTGAAAGAATGAAGTCCTACTGTTTCAGAACATCACAAAGAAACCTGGGCACCAGCATCATTTCTTAAATATGAAACTGGCCCAGTGTTTGGGCCATGATGGTTGAAGTGTTTACTCAAGAATTTCTAAATTTTATTTTCATTTCAATAAAAAATTAATCCAATTGTATCCTGGATCATCAAGATAATGGACTTCTAACTGAACATTGCTGCATGAAATGAATGTCTACATTCGCATTTATTCTTGTGATTGAGTAGATGCCCAGTAATCAGGAAAAAGGGCATCTTTTGGCTTTTTCATAGAGTATTTCTCACTTTGTGGGCGCTTGCATGTTTTCTCAGTTCCCAAGTTTGGAAAAACGGTTGTAGCTCATCTCCCCCACTCCACACGGTGACACCCATAAGTCTGGGCAACGCCCGGGGCCACCATCTGTCTCCCTCCCCCAGGACTCCGTGGAACGGAGTCAGGATATAGAGCCAGGACCGCATGTCAGCACCGGCCCTTGTGACGGACCCGGGATGTCTCCGATCATTTCCTCTGCTGCCTTTCATATCACTGAACTGAAACGATCGGGCCTGTCAAGAGCGAGGGCCCCAGATGAAAGGCCAGTGCATTAAGACAGAGCATAATTGCCAGCTTCTGAGTTTCTGACATTAATCGTTTTACTGAAAGAAGACAGTGAAGCTCCTCTCTCTCTCCCTCTCTCCCTCTCTCTGTCTTTCTCTCTGTCTCTCTTTTATTGCCAACTCACAGGAATTATGGGGGGGGGGGTGTTAAGGGAAAAAAAAAATACCCCACCGACAGCAAGGTTTGCTAATTAAAAGTAATATGTTTTCCCACATTTTTTTTGGCAATTTGATAACACAAAACACTTACTTGGGGGCCACAGGGGGAAACAAACTGAGACAGATAAAAAATGTTTTGTGTTCATCCAAGCACAACTATGTTAATGCGTATTATCCCATTAATGCACATCAACATCGGGACTCAGCTCACCAATGCAAGCAAGAAGCATACACTTATCATCATTTGATAACATGTTTAATGACAGATTGACGGGAGATTTGCAAATGTGAACTGGCATCAGTGTTGCTAACTTCAGCTTCTGCCGCCGCCTCTGCTATGCCAGCATATTTATGTGCATAATTTGATTTCTCAGCCACACTGTTAGTACATTTTTAATATTAACTATGCACGAACAGACAGCCGAACTTAAGTTGCACTGATGGTTGGAGTTCATTAGATTGAAAAAGATGGGCATGCATGACTAAGATGGAGGCGGCAGTCCAACAGCCAAGAAGCAGCACTTAACAGACACGCTCCATTCTCAACAAGCCCAAGCTACGCATTTCATGTTGTCGGAGGCGGCAAAGCTCTTAGGAACGAAGGAAGAAGTGGAAGGAGAAGAAGCCGAAAGCCCCTGCCCAGGGCATTCAGTCAGGAACTTGACCCAGAGGCCGGGAGCCTGCCAGCCACGTTTGCTTTCCTCTTACCACCTTCTTTCACCCCTAACTCATCATGACTCTGCCCTCAGGTGCCTTTTGCCTCATACGGAGCTGGGGAGCATTAACTCCTATTCATTCTTCATGAACCCAGATTACGGGGCAGCTGCTTAGGAAAACCTTCTTTAGGAGGGAACAGGGCTCATCGTGTCTGTCTGATGGGAGGCATGGCAATCTGCAAATGGATTTTGCCCCTGGATGAGTGACTTCACCTTTGCTGCGTCTCCATTTCTTCATCCGTAAAAGGGGCGTAAGAATATCACCTCCTCTGCAGAGTGGTAAAGCTTACATAAGCCACAAAGAGAAGTGCTAAGCCCAGTATTTGGCCCATGGCAAGTTCTCAATATATGTTCATTCATATTATTTTATTTCTGCCTTTTTTATTTTGTAATTAAAAAAATTATAAGTCTGCTTCCCAGGCCCTAGAACCAAGCAGATCAAGGCTTTTTTTTTTTTTGCGGTATGTGGGCCTCTCACTGTTGTGGCCTCTCCCGTTGCGGAGCACAGGCTCCGGACGCGCAGGCTCAGCCGTCGTGGCTCACGGGCCCAGCCGCTCCGCGGCATGTGGGATCTTCCCGGACCGGGGCACGAACCCGCGTCCCCTGCATCAGCAGGCGGACTCTCAACCACTGTGCCACCAGGGAAGCCCAGATCAAGGCTTTAAATCTAAGCTCCACTGCCAAGGCTGTATAGTGGGGGTCAAGTCATTTCATTTCTGTGCACTGTGGGTAATTCAAAATGGGGTTGATACCAGGGACTCACCTGTTGTGAGGGCGGGAAGGATGAAATGAGATGGCATCTATAAGGGGTTTAAAGAGTGCCTTGGACATAGTAGGCATTCAGTAAGCGTTGGTCCTTGCGCTCTTTGAGGATCAGAACAGTCCATGTGTTCTTGCAGAGACGGTGGAGTCTGGCAAATGTGCACTCGAATCTGGCCCTGCTGCTTCCTAACTGTATGATCGGGGGCCACTTCCTCAGCCTCTACGAGGCTCAGCTTTTTCCTCTACAAGATGGGGATCCATGATGGACCCTACTTCCAAGGATTAGGGGAGGATATATGGAGAAAACACTGGCAGTGTGCTCACTCAGTGTTAAATGTCATCCTTATTAAAGTCTGGGCCTTCAGGGCTTCGATGTCCTTGATATTTGTTGACTGAACAAGTGAGTGAGATCATTATGGCTATTAGGTAAGGCCCAGGGTCAGTTCTGGGAAAGATCTGTCCAGGGACCAGGGCAAAAGGCCTACGGGAGTCTGTTACTGATCTAAGCAGTAACCAAAACGGCACACGTTTACACTGACCAGGCTTTTGAAAGTGATCAGAGACACAGGTGGGCAGTCTTCCCACGCAGCCGACGCAAAAGAGGCATTGACTGAGCGTTACTGTGTGCGTTGTGCTGGGAGCTTCCTTCTCTTTTTCTCATTTAACCGTCACCAAAGGCTTTTAGTGGAGGCATCATCCCCATTTTTTCCGACGAGGAAACTGAGGTTGACGATAAGCCCCCGGAATAGAGAATGCTCAATCCCTATTTACGGACTGGACCTCAGAAAGGTCTGTAACCTGCTGAGGGTGACACAACTAATGAGTGACAGAGCTGGGATTAGAGCCCAGTTCTGATGCCCAAGACCACGTATCTTCTAGTTGCACATCTCAGGCTGGAGATTAGAAGGAATAAATGCAAACTGGCTAACCGGTCGAGGCGTGCACTGCTCTTCACATACGGAGGAAGCACTCCTGCGTTGAGGACCGTGCTTTGCGTCATTTGCCTGCACAAAGATGCGGCTTTGCTGGGGCCTCATCCCTGCGTTCAGATCAGGTAAGAACCTGGCCGCAGTGAAACCCATCTGTAGAGGGTGCGCTGTAGAGATGCCCTTATACCATGTCCTGTGCCCCACTCCTGGTTTCTGCGTCTTTTTCCTGCTAACAGAAGCACATGCAACTCTCTTCCAAGGACGGCCCAGAGCTACTGGAGCTGCTTTGCCTGCATGTGCTGAGCACCTCCAGTGCCTGAGAGCTTATGCCCCCTGGGACGGCCCTTCACCAATGACTGACTGAGGCAGGTGTACCGGAACCCAGCCCTTGTCTCCAGGAGGCTCAAACTCAGAGGCAGAAAAGACACCCTAGAGCTCCCCGTGGGATCAGGCTAAGGCTGGGGCTTTGCCTGAACTCACACCCGTGTCTGGCTTTTCCCCCTTCCCTGTCCTGCTCCTCCACTCCCTCACTGGGTTCATCTGAGAGCCTGTTCCTACGAAATTGCTTGGGATCTGCTCCTGGGACCCCCACCTAAGACATTATCCTACTAGACCAGGGACTGGCAAAATCCGGCCCTCCACCTGTTTTTATAAATAAAGTTTTATTGGGACTCAGACACACCTACTCATTTATGTGCTGCTTTTGCTTTGGAATGGCAGAATTTAGTAGCTGTGACAAATATTGCATGGACAAAGCCTCCGATATTTACTATCTGGTCTTGTGACAGAACAAGTTTGCCAACTCCTGTGCTAGGTCATGCTTTGGACGTACCAAGCTTTTTCTCACCTCAGGAGCTTTGCGTGTGCCATGCCTTCTGCCTGCCATGCTTATTCCTTGACTCAAGGGAAGATCGGTTGCTTCTCATTTCTTAGATCTCTGCAAAAAGGTCACTTCCTCAGAAAGGCCTTCCCTGCCCACCCATTTAATTAGCCTTCCCCTCCTCTATCCCACTGCCCTGTATTCTGAGCACTTCAGCACTGACATTCTTGCCTGTTTATTGGCTCTAGTTCCCTCCATTGTTACCCAATGGCTCATAAACGCCACGAGGGGCAGAGACCTTCTCCGACTTGCTCACTTCCGGATCCCAGTTCCTGGCCCAGGGCCTGTTCACTGCAAGCACTCAAAACTACCTGCTGATGGAATGATGAGGAAGAATGGAAACTACTCCACTGTGCTGCACCTACTCCAGTTGGGTTTAGAAATCAGGTGCTCCGTTTAGATGGTGCTGGGTAATGTCACCCTCATTTTGAATCCTGACTCCCAAAGCGACGGGAACATATTTTATGCTTAAGCTGTATTGGCGCCTGGACATTTATTACCTCTGGTATTAATTTGCTTGTATTGCCACATTATATGATGGGAGGTCACTTTATGCTATAAGCTGTAATTTTTGAATTTTATGGTATAAATTGACCTGCTTCAGGAACCTGGATATAAAAGGCCTTGCTGTCAAGGGATAAAGAACAAGTTGTGCTGTTTTAATGGTTTCATTTATGCATTAATTTCACAGAGTTTTTGTTGAGAGCTTAATATGTGCAGGCTCCGTGTCTGTGCTCTTCAAGGAGCTTCCTGGTAAGGAAAGAAATACACATTTCCACACACATACGTCTGTGGTCCATTCTGGGCAGGTAGCAGCTAGAGTCATCTTTAGAAATGCCAGATGGATCGGGCCCTTCCCCTACAGAAACCCCCCACAGTGAACTTAGAATAATCTAAACTCATCATCGGAGCCTGCACAACTGGATCTGTGCTAAACATTCAAACTTATTTGGCCCTGAGATCACGGAGTTTCAGCAACACTGTCCTTTCGGTTTCCCTCAACACTCCAACTCTTACTTGCCTCAGGGCCTTTGCACTTGCTGTCCTTTTCTGAAATCCTTTTCTCATTCATTTCAGGACTAGCTCCCTCAATCTTTCATGTCTCAGTTGTCACCTCTCAAAGTGGCCTTCCTGCAGCACCCAAAGTAAATGAGCACCACTGCTACCCAGGCCCTCAGTACTTTATTTATTTTCCTTATGGATCTGAAATGATCTTGTTTATTAATTTGTTTTCTGGTTTCTTATCTTTCTCCTCCTACAATATCTGTGAGGGGAAGAAAAATGCCATCTATTCACTGCTGTACCCTTGAATTCCAGCACAGTGCCAGACACAAAGAAAGGCACAAACATGTAACATAATATCAGATAGGTGTAAATCTAATAAAGGAAACAAAACAGGGTGATGAGAAAAAGACAAGTGAAAGGGCTGGACGGCTTTAGATCAGGGGTTGGCAAACTGTGGCCTGTGGGCCACCTGTTTTCGTGGGGCCCACAAACTAAGAATGGTCTTTACATTTTTAAATGGTTGAAAAAGAGTCAAACAGAGAATGCTATTTTATAACCCATAAAAATCATATGAAATTCAAATTTTGGTGTCCATTGATAAAGTTTTATTGGAACATAGCCACACACACACACACACACACACACACACACACACACATACCTATCACCTATTGCTGCTTTCACGATGCAATGGCAGATTGAATAGTTGTGATGGAGACCCTCTGGCTACAGCCCTGAAAATATTTACTAGCTGGCCCTTCAGAAAAAGTTTGCTGACTCCTGATTTAGAGAGATTTTCAGGGAAGAGTCCTTAAAGAAGATGATGTTTATGTTGAGATTTAAGTGATGAGAATGGTGAACATAAGGTTCAGAAAGACTGTCTTTGACATCCCAAGAGAGAATAAACACTCAGAAAATGGTAGCTCTTCTCATTATGATATAAGCTTTGAATTAGGACCTTTAATCTGGCAGGTGGGTGCTGGGCAAACTGGCACAAGGTGGTGAGCAGAGCTGAGAAGCTCAGCAGGTAGCCACTGCAGCAGTCCTAGCAAGAAACAGGGTGTCCTTCCAATAACCCAACTGTTGTGGAGACAGAGGTGGAAGGGGTGAAGTGGGCAAAGCATTATGGGGGTCCAGTTAAGAAAAATAGTGATGAAATGGAGAGTGGTGGGGAGAAAAGGGAAAGAGGAGAGTCCATAGATCCTAAGCTGGAGCAGCGTGAGAACAGTGAGGCCACTCGCTGTCATTTCAGGATCGGAAAAATGAGATGTTAGAAGAGTGAAAAGCCGGCCTGGGTCAAGCTTTAACAAGGATGAGTTGGATTCAAGGTCATCCCCACCATGTCCCAAAGCACTGATATCACAACCCCTCTGGGCAGACCCATCTCAGCCCAAGTTGTAAAGTGCTGACTCCTTCTACTGCTTCCAGGAGTGTGCATCTGACCAGGCCGAAGAGAGCATCCCGTCTCCCAGCCACAGGCACTGCTTCAAGAGGATGTGAGCCCACAGGCCAATTAAACTCAATCTCTATAGTTGATTGACACTCTTGGGAAACAGGCACTCTTTCCACTGAAACTCCTAAACTGCTAAGAAATAACCCTGGAGCTGGTCCAGACAATCTTGTCCTTTGCCTGAAAATGAAGACAACACAGAGGAAATCTGAGATGAAAGATCAAGTTCCAATGACAAACCTCCTTTGAACCTAGAATTCATCCAAGCACGAAACCAACAATTCCATGTTTTACTTAATTAAGTTTGACTTGGTTTGCAGTCAATTATAAACAAGAGATTTTGATAAACATAGTTTGGAGGTAACATGCTGAACAGTTTTAACTGTTGCTTCCCAAATAATTATACAGCCTTTCTTTTCAGAGTTAAGGAAGGTATTAAGCTAATTCAAGGGGAGGACCGATTCCCCTGACTTCCAGTCAAGGCTCTTCAGACAGGAAATTTTTCCTGATACAGTAGAAACTACTGAGTTGATACTAGCTACCATTTAGAGTGATCTCAGCAGAGTCATGCAAACTTCAAGGCCACCTCCTGCTTTCCTAGGCTTTGGGCCGCTCCTCGTGCTGCCCCTGTACTTCAGCTCCTGTGCTCTCTTCCGCTCCTCTAGTGGGTGATCCATGGTCTCGCCATCTTGGTTTGACTTGACTTTGTACACTGAGCTAGGATCTCCCTGACAGCTCACGCTGCTTCTTCACCCAGGAAAGAGTGTTAGACAGGCTCGAAGACTGAATTAAAGTTAACAAGAGCAAACATTTTAGAGCACTCGACAACATGCCAGGAACTGTGCAGAAAGCAGTGGTTCTCAAAGCGTGGCCCTTGGACCAGCGTCACTGCATCATCCGGGGAACTTGTTAGAAATTCAAATTATCTGGCCCCGCCCAAGAACTACTGAATCTGACACTCTGGGGGTGGGGCTCAGCCTTCTGGTGGGTTTTGGCAACACCCCCTCACCCCCCTGCCAGTGATTCTGACACACACTCTTTGAGAACCATTGGCTTAAAGTGTTATTTAGATTATCTCTTTCAACCCTTTTTATTGACCCCCAAGGTAGGACAGTTATCCCCATTTTATGGATGAAGAAACTCATCTTAGAGAGATTAGGACATTTGCTCTTACTGCTAGTGAGTGGTACAGCTGGGTTCGAACCCAGGCAGCCTGACCCACAAACCTCTTCAGAGCTCCCCAGCAAGGGTGGACACAGCCACTCAGCAACCTTATTCCCAGGCAGAGCGCCGGGCTCACGTTCCAGTGCACTGGCAGAAATGCTGCCTCAGATTGGCATGTCCTGTTGTCTTTTTGCTGATTCCTAGCGAAACTTAGGACACATTTCTCAATCTCCAGAACTTTCCACTTAAAAATATTTTTTGGAAAAAAAAAAAAAAAGGCAGCCACAGAACGGAATCCCAAGTAATCCTCAACTCAGGTCCACTGGGGTCCTAGAGAAGGCTCAGCGTGACGAGGAATATTTGTGAGCGTCAGCTTGCGACCTCTCCTCTTGAAAACCACCTCCCCTTCTAGGTTCCTTTGCTCTGTGCTCTGCCTCTCTTGCCAGTTATACTGTGTGGTTACAGATGCCACTTTGCTTGCAGTGATTTATAAGCCGTCGCTAATGTTCAGTTGTAATTTCCCATTTCAGACGCGAAAATGGCTCATAACATTCACCACAAGGGCCTCTCTACAATGATATATAATTTAAAAATTAACACAAGGACAGAGGAGACTCTGCATTTTTGAACTAGGAACTTAGAGATTCAGAGGTTAAAACTTGATAAGGTGAGCTCAAGGAATTAGATGCGTTATTAAAGCAAATGTCTCTGTTCCTGACTTCAGAGCTTTTCCTAGCATCTTCCAGTTCACTTGGACTTGTCAAAGTGCAAGCCCACAAATGGTATATTTATATTAGGGTATTTCCCCCCATTGTTAGGAACATTCTCTAATTCCTGACACAGACCTTTCTGATATAAACCATGCTGTCTGAAAGCAAGCAAAGCAGAAAAACAATCAATGCTAGATTTCCAGCAGGGGCTAAACAGACCTGAACAGCAAGACCAACAAGACCTTGTGGCGATTCTCTGGGGGAAAACCCATGGCTGCGTTGACAGTATCATTGGCTCTGGCTGGAGATGGACCCAGAAGACTCTGGAAAGTAGACTATGCAGTATGCCCATCTCCAGGGATGGGGACATTGACAGGGACAGAGGTAGGAACGAAAAAAAGACAGGGAAGGAGAAAGTGAGCTGGTGGAAGAAGAAGAGATAGGGTACTGTTTCTGTATGTGTAACACTAGAAATACTTTGGTGTTTGTATTGGTCCAACCATTCATGGTCTTGTGACCGAATCGTTTCCCGGTCTGCTGCAGCATCAAGTGGTTACAATTATGGATTGCAAATTTATTGACATTTGACATCTACATCAGCCTTCCTCTGATCAACAGACCTCTCTGCCACCAAACTGAATAATTACAGAAGATTTCAGCAGTCACGGGGATGCCAAAAAGGTCATTAAATCATCCTGAAGAAACAACGTGTTCCTCCATCTCATCTCGCCAGTAAATCTTCCGTTGAAGTCGGGACCACCTAGTGTTGACGCGTAGAGGAGGGGGCTGAATTACAGAATGGAGAAAGGAATTAAATTAGGACTGAAAAATAGGAAGGCCAGCACAGCAGGGACCTTTCATTTTGTGTTTCGTAATTCCTAGAGAAGCATAAAAGTAGTGGTTTACTTTTATCAGATGGATTCATCTAGGCAAACAGGCAGTAATGGCAAGCTTGGGAGTTGAGGGGGGTCCAGGGGAGATATGGGAGGAGCAGCTGTATCCAGGTCCTCTGAAGCCCACTCAGGACCCCATGATACGAAGTCTTTAGGATTTGTCCCGATGCCCCCCAGGTCTTCTTCGTCTGACATCCTTTCTCCTTCCTTGACAAGCACAGCTCTGAGGGGCCCGGAACCCCCTTGGCCTTGCTGATTCTGCTCCACGCTCGCTCTCTCCACTGCAGTCCAGATGCCACCAGCTTTCCCCTCGCTTTCCCACAGCCCCCTTGCTGGCCCCCTCCTTCCCTCCTATCCCTCTCATCCCTTCCACACGGCAGTCGGACTGATCTTCTCAAAGACAAAGTAGAGCACACCTCTCGCCTGTTTAACCCCCTCTGATGGCCTCCAGTTGGGCTTAGGGAAAAAAAGCCAAAGTTCTGAGGATGTTCTATCAAGCCCTGCCTTGCTTCGTGCCTCCTTGCCCACCCCCGGGTCATGTCCCTGCCCTCCAGCCCCAGCTGTCAACACTCCACCTTTCTCTGAATCAGACACACCAACCCCTCTTCCTGCTTTCCTGTCTGGGATGCTGTGCCCTCAATTTGTCACGTGTCCAGCTCCTTCTCATCTCCTTCCCCTGACCACCCCCCCGCCCCCTTACTTAAAGTAGGGGGCCCCATCCTAGGCCCACACACTGCCCTGTGTTTCCTCGGTAACCCCTCATTCTAAGAAATGACTGACTTTTATTTTTGTGCTCAGTAAATGTTAGCCATTAAGATTATTATCAGCCCGGGTCCTTTGACTAAGATGCAAGGTCTGGGCTTCTCTTACCCTCAGGGGGAGCCCAGCACTTAGAACATGCTTGGTGCAGGGCAGGTTCTTCCAGGGAATGGATGGATGGGCGACTGAATGAAGGTCCCTGATGCCCCTGCCACAAAAGAACGCAGAACTCAGCCCAGACGCACAAGCCTCGTGGCAGGGTCTGTCCTCTGGACAAACCGTCCTTAGCGTGGGCTGGGAATATTTCTGGCTTCCGTTTACTTTTCTGGGCTGTGCAAAGCCTGAAGATTTCTTCCCATTGGGATTCCACTGTGTGCTGGGCACGGCGCTGAGGGTTTCACATGCTTCATCTATTTACCTGCCTCTCTGAGGGGTGACACGGGCATTACTGTCATTTCACACTGGGGGATGTCCAAGGGTCCCTCAGCTCCGATCACCTCCTAGATACCCACTTTTCCCTCCATCCTCTACTCGTTCCCTCCTTCCTTTCTTTCTCCCTGCCTCCCTTCCTCCCTCCTTTCCTTCCTTTTTTCCCCAACATTTATAGTCTGTGTATAATGAGCTAATGAGAAGCAGCCCCGCCCCCCTGGAGCTTAGAGGCCGGCCCCAGCTTCGTATCCCTGTAAACAGGCGGCTCCGGTGAAAGTCCACAGCCCCACCCCTTGCCAGCCCTACAGAGTCAACGTCAGGGAAACAATGTTGAAACATTTCCATAAAGCAAAGCTTTCTCGAGCGTCTGTCTCTCTGAGGCTCACTAGACGAAGTTTATACACCCACGTGGAAGCCGTGGTCTGCCTCGCCTCCAGCCCCCGCCGCCTGCTCGGCCTCCTGTCTCTCCACCTTATCCGCAAGCCCGGCTCCAAGCACGCTGGCGCGCGTTTTCTGGCATGAGCACACACTCTCTCTGGCTGGCAAGGCTTCCCTCTGGCCGTTCCTTCTTTCCACGGGACCCTCCCCCTTCTTCTCCACCTGGCAGGCTCCGCATCGTCCCAGACCCAGCCCAGAGCTCTGCTCGTGGCCAGACCTCCTTCCACCCTCGGGGCTCCGCCGGCCCAGTGCCTTCCTGGGGCCGCGCTGAGCTCCCCGTTAGCCTTGGCCGCGCCGACTTTCTTCTGTGACAGTCAGCTCCGGTCCCCACGCCGCCTCGTCCCCGCACCAGCCACAGCCCCCAACATGTAACAGGCGTTTCCTCTTCATGGACTGTTTCCAAATCTGCCTTTCCCCGTGGAGGGTCCCGAGACAGGACATGGGACTTGGCTCCAGCACGTTCTAATTGCCATGGTTGCTGTTATGATTCCATTTGTTAGACACATTTGCCCAACCTCGATTCCAGAGTGCTGTATATATATATATTTTTTTTTGCTGTACGCGGGCCTCTCACTGTTGTGGCCTCTTCCGTTGTGGAGCACAGGCTCCGGACGCGCAGGCTCAGCGGCCATGGCTCACAGGCCCAGCCGCTCCGTGGCATGTGGGATCTTCCCAGACCGGGGCACGAACCCGCGTCCCCTGCATCGGCAGGCGGACTCTCAACCACTGCGCCACCAGGAAAGCCCAGGAGTGCTGTATTTTAACACTGATGGGAGATGCTCTCTTTAATTCTATGTGCCTCATACTGTACTAGGGGGACACTAAGTAGGTTTTAAAAGTTGTTATAACAGGATGTGAGGCCAGCCTACATGCGGCCAGTTGGTAGAAGAGGCGGCTGAGGGTCAGAGAGGTGAGGTGACCTGCCCCAGGTCTCTCAGCTAAGAAGTGGAGACCCGGCCCCGAGGCCTGGCCGCAGCAGTTCCAGGGCCCACGTTCCTCTGCCATGTGCTTTCTTCACGGGATTTTTAGACATCAGGAAGACTCTGTCTCCTAAGACTTTGTGACAGGCCTTCCCTCCACGTCCAAAGTCCCCTAACGTTTCATCTTCCTGCATTTCTAGGCTGATGAGGTCCCGATTGGTCTTTGACTTCTAAGCCAGAGCAAACACTATCTAATAAGGACCCGTCTCCATGGTTGTCGCACACCAGAGAATCCACAAGAAGGCAGCAAAGGGGGAAGTGGAAGCTACAGCAAAAGGGGGGAAGGAGGGAGAAATAAACAAACATGACAAAACCCTCTTGTGAACAAAAATAGAATTATTTGACTGTGAAATCGAGCAATGCAGCATTGAAAATAACATAACCCGAAACACCCCTTTTCCCTCCATAGATGAAAAAATACCACATAAAACCATGCACGTTGAAAGTGCCGATTTTCTGGAGGGCCTGAGTGGTAGAAGTTGTCTGTGTCAAAGATTTGAGCTTTTGAGATATTTAAACTTTTTTTTTTGTAGCCCATTCATCTTCTCTCCCAGGCAAGTAACTTGTGGATGGGGTTCACATCTCACACTTTGGTGTAGCACCCAATAGAATTTAAGCCAGGGGATACCAGAAAGGTGATGGGAGAACTTTTGTCCAGAATTCCAGCTTGAGGTAGATAGTCATTTGTCCACACGTGATTTCCAGCTCTGCCACTTATTAGCCGTGAGAGCCTGATCACTTCCCCTCTCCAAGGGCTGGTTTCTTCCCTTGTAGCCTAGGCATAATCACAGTTCTTTCTTTATAGAGTTTAGGGTTAAAATTAATTGAGATAGGGGCTTCCCTGGTGGCGCAGTGGTTGAGAGTCCGCCTGCCGACGCAGGGGACACGGGTTCGTGCCCCGGTCCGGGAGGATCCCACGTGCCGCGAAGCGGCTGGGCCCGTAGGGCCATGGCCGCTGAGCCTGTGCGTCCGGAGCCTGTGATCCGCAACGGGAGAGGCCCCAGCAGTGAGAGGCCCGCGTACCGCAAAAAAAAAAAAAAATTAATTGAGATAATATACATAAAGGGCCTCGCACAATAGCTGGGATGCTGTAAACGCTCAATAAATGTTAATCCTCTGTCAATATCCATCAGTGACAACAAGGACAATAGTGATAGCGGACACTGTGCCAGCCACTGATTTCAGCTTTCTTTGACCCCATTAATCAACGTCTCATCATCATCAACATCATCATTTGCATCAAAATGCACAGAAGACCAATGCAGATCTTCCTAAGCGTGACACAGACACCAGGGATGTTGGACTGTAGCAAATGAAAATGTTCAAGGTAGATGATGTCAGGGAGAGAAAGGGGGCGTCAGAGGGGAAGACATGCAGGTTAACGGTACATTGCATCCTTTCCCAGGGCCACCCAAACACCACCCAATACTACTGCTTCCCCCTCAAAGCTGTTTTAGTTACATCGGTCCTAGCAGTCTCTCCCTATTTCTTTAAATCAAATGGTACAATCCACCCCCATCTTGATTTAAGCCTTAAGCAAACCCAAGAGGAGTTTTTTGAGGTAGAGGAGAGTGATGTTCGTCAAGCCCTCGCTCTGTGGGCCAGGCCCAGCGCTGAGCACTGCCCGTAATGTGCACTGTTTTCCCTAACCCTGGACACAAGCTGAGAAAGGAGAAAGGGAGCTGCACTGCCCGCCACCCTGACTGTGCCAGCCTCTCTCATCAACCTGCACGTAGATTATTTTTTCAGGTTTTCACAGCACTGCAGGAGGATTAGCCCAGTAGAAGGGCCCTTCGTGCCTAAATATATCATATGCTTCCTGCCAGTAAAAAAAACCCAAAGAAATCAAGACTATTCCAGGAAAAACAATGACCGCCACTTTTCCGCAGCACCCTGGACTCATGGGCTTTGGGAAGTGAATGTGTGCAACACAAAGTTCTCTAAAACCCCCAAATGTGACATGTGCCTTGGGCTCCTGGCATCCTTTTTTCCTGCCAGGTGAGCCTGGGGTAACATTGACACTGGATTTAATAGGAGAACATGACATGCAGTGATTTTCAACAAACACCTGTTCTTTCAGAGGAAGAGTCAGGAAAGAACGCACACACACCAAATCCTCTTCTATTTTGGTACCCTCTATGCCTTCCGTCATCTCCGTGGCCTACATATCATTTAACAAACTGCCCTGCGATTCTCGCAGGGCGTGGCGTCGTGACTGATTTAAAATCCCCGCATTGCTAAAACTGCATTGTTCTTCATCAAGTTGAGTCATTTTTATGTGAAGTGTCAAGCTCCCTAACAAATAACTCCTGCCAGACAAATCAAGTTCCTCGTCTTAGAGCCACGGCTAAATAGTTTATAGCTTTAATCTGCTCACCGAGGTGTGCAGTCTATGACAGTAATTATAAATGCAAGGAGAAATTATAGCTGAATGCTTTAACTGCATTAGGAGCTGTTTGATGAACAATCATGAGTGCCTGCTCATTTCCAACAATAGAGGGCAAGTTGGTGTCAATGCATTAGAAAGATTTCAGTTCTGCATGGCTTTTTCTCTCATTTACCATGGAATGTCACTTGTCTCCTATAAAGTAGAAAAAAAAATACCGTGGAACGCTTTAAACTTGATCGTTAAAAAAGAAGACAAAGAGAAATGCAGGAGAAAACTGTTTATCATGATGACTTCTGGGTTTGTTTCGTTTTTTTTTTTTTCTGTTTTGTTTGGCGGGCAGGTTCAGTTTCAAATTAGTTCGGTGAAGGTAACTGCTTGTTTACTTACTAGGGGCCTAAAAAAAACGCAAGCTCAAGCCATTTTCGAAAAATCTTTACAGAGAAAGACTTCCTTCAAGGAAGGGCAAGTTCAAATTCCGCCCAGGCAGAGGCCCTGTGATCGGTGTGTGTCTCTCAACTAGATCCTGCTCGCCATCTGTATCTACCTAAGCTAATGACACAATTTAGCTCTATTTTCCTCTCCTCACTTTTGCAGAAAGACGTTTTTAATTTCGCTGAAGAATTACACAAATGTATTTTAAAGACATAAATCCATATAAAAAATATGAGCTAATTAAAACATTGCACTCCCTGTCGCTCATGGATTTTCAATTTAGCGAAAGAAAAAAGAATTGCATCTGGTTAAATGAAAAGATGATACTGACGGCAGATTGGAGTAAATGAAAAATAATGTTACTCTATATTAAAGCACCAAATTATACCCGTCAGGATTTGAGCATTCGGAAGTCCAAATGAGGGGGAAAGTGCAACGGAGACGGAGACGCATTGATGCAAAAGAGGGGTTAAGCCAGATCGCTCGGGTGACATGAAAACGTGAAAAGAGGTGACGCATTTGTTTCTTGCTGCGTTAGAAATGCCGCAGTCTCATGGTCAAACGCCCTGTTTCCAAATTCTCATTTTGCTCCCCCCAAATTAGAGTCCGGATGAGGATTAAAAAATTCTCACACATCTATCTTCCCTGGAATTTGGGTCATTTCTTGGTGAGACGCTCTATGGTAATTGTATGATCACCTGACTGAACAAGGAAATTACAATGAAGAGAGCGAGGATGCGTTGCCTCTTCCCACAGGTCAGTCCCAGGCCCCTGAGTTGTGGTGTTTGATTTGTAGCTGGAGCCTCCCAGAGGCCAAGGAGCCCTTATCACCTCTCCACCCTTACACCACATTTTATAGACTTTTTTTCTGAGCTGTTGGATGTATTCCTGGCCGTGGGTAGCACCTGGAAACCATCAGGCAAGACGGAGGAGAAGCCGAGAGGCAGAAGAAACTTGATGAGCGTTGGGCAGTCCTGGGTTCGAATCCCACCTCGATGTGCACTGTGTGCTCTGAGACAAATCATGGAAGCCCTTGAGCTTTCTGCACAATCAGGATGATCTGAATACCCGTGCCTGACTCATAGAAAGAGGCCAAGAGGCGGCAGTTTTGCTGTCATTGCTATCATTATAATTAAATGGTAGGTCAAGGTTTCCTTGGGGCACTGCCTAGTATTAAATAGCTCAACCTGGGAACACTGTGTAAGTTCTATACACTTCAGGCGACGCAGAAGAACACGGTGTGGGCCTGTAGGCACTGCCTAGAACTAACTCTTCTTGTGAACCTCCTGTGAGCCAGGTTTCACGGAAAAGAATTTCGTACATTTACTTAATTCTCACAACTTTTCTGTGAGGGGAGAATGATGTCCACGTTTTATAGACCCAGAAGTGGGGCATATCTAAGAGACAGTGGGTGAGTTAGGGTTTGAACCCAGGCCTGCAGGACTCGGCAGCCCTGATGTCACACTGCCCCTGGTACCACCGTTCCCCTCCTCGGCTTCCCCCAGGACTGGCCAGACGCCCTCCTGTGTGCTCCTTTCGGCGTCTACCCCAGAGCTGCCCGTCTCTGTGTCTCCCACGAGCCTCCAAGGCAGACTCTTGTCCTGGTCACTGGCTTATTCCCTGGGATTAGCACAGTGCTTGGCATGGAGTGATGGCTTTCTAGACGGGTGATAATGAATGAGTGAGGCTCAGAGATGGTGGGAATTTGAGAAATTCATGCAGAATCTCTCTGCTTCCATTTCCTCCCCTGTAACATGGCTGAATCAACCCTACTTCATAGGGCTGTTTGTGAGTATCAAGTGAAGTAATGTCTGTGATGTGCTCGCCGCAGCCCTGGCACATTTGGCTGCTATATTCAGCACGACTGTTGGTTCTCCATCACATAGCCTTTGCTAATAGAGTCCGGTGCACAGTAAAACCACAGCCAATATTTGTTGAAAGATGAAAGAGAGGAGAGAAGACAGGAAGGAAGGAGGGAAGGAGGGAGGGAGGAAGGGAAGGAGGGAGGGGAAAAAAAAGAAAGGAAGGCAAGAAAGAATATTATTTGCTGGATAGAGGCAAGGGTGATGCCTCTAATAGACGTTAGTTAGTCCAGCCCATTTTGTTCTTCCCAGGCTGCTATATTACCCATGCTGTTAGGGTTGCCAGATTTAGCAAATAAAAATACAGAATGCCCAGTTAAATTTGAATCTCAGATAAACAATGAACACTTGTTTTTAGTATAAATATGGCCCATGCAATATTTGGGACGTGCTTATTCTAAAAACTTATTTGTCATTTACCTGAAATTCTAATTTACCTGGACATCCTGTATTTTATCTGGGAACCTACGTGCTGTTCACCCTGAACGTGGGTTTTAGATTCATTCCCTCCATCAATTTCAAGGCTAGTTGTGCTGCTAAACTTGTACACTCTTGTATACTACATTACACGGTAATGACTATAATTTCAGGTCCTTATGCATTCTAGACTCATTGATTTGTTCTCTGTTTACTTTCTGTTATTCAAGTGCATGTGGTTTTTAAAGGTATATACAAATATCTATTGAAATTGTTTTAGATTACTTATATCCTAAATTAGGGAGGCACATTGAACATTTTCTAATTAATTTTTAATGAAAAGTTGCATTTAATATTTGGAAGAGAATTTTGTAAAACTTAAGACATATCTAAGAAAAGAAAGAAAATTCAGGTCAAAATTCTCATCTTGCACAGAACACAGGTATGGTAAAGCTCCCCTCCCAAATTTTCCACAAAATCTTGACCATCCTTACTAAGACAACATGTCATTTTGTACAATTTGTGCTATCACGCATACCAACTAAAATGAGCGTTCCAGATAAGAGTGATCTCATTTTGTGATCATTTGAAAACATACATGCCTAATTCTAAGCAGTGGGCAAGGTTGTGCACACCTATTGTTCTAAAAGTGGACCCGTAGGGTGGAGGAATTCTTTTCTAGGTGAAGGGCAGCAGAAAGCCACCTGTGTGCAGATGTGGGAGCCATTCAGGCAGACCGGGAGATCTTTAGTATCAACACAAACACCAAGCACCTGCATCACTTTTTGTATGCACACAACACATATACTTTGAATGAGTTCCAAACGCTCAAACCTGTTTTTCTGCCGCGTCCTCTCTCAGAATCACAGCACTGATGGAGCTTCGTTTTCATATAATGATAACTTTGTGATATGGTGCTTTGAAGGTCCAAATCGGAAATGTTTATTCTGTACAGATGCAGAGGGATGAGAAAAGGGCTATCTTATCTATGTATTTAATAGACTTGTAAGTACCTTTGTGTCGGTTTTTCCAAATTATTGGTTTTTCTTTGCTTCTCTAGAACAGGTTTGTGCATTTCAGATTTGGACTGAGGCTTTCTTTCCCTCCCCATTCTCCATTTACATACTGCAATGTTTTGGCTGTGCTATTAATTTTTAAAAAATGATTACAAACCTCAAATGTGGAAAATTGGTCTTCACTGTAGCACAAATAAACACTACCTATTTGTCCTTTTCACCATGGTTTGGACCTACCACTATGGGATTGGAAGCATTTATCTCTGTGTGTTCTGTGTCTATCCATCTACTTTTTTCTTTTTTGAAGGACCAGGAAAGCATGATAGTAAGTTACATAAAATTTAAAATGTTATATAGCAAATAAATAGGTGTCACGGAGACCCAAGCTCACATTTAGATCCGATAGATGCATTTCAGCTTTTCTTTCAATAATATGAGCTGAACAAATCATGCTGGGAAAGCAAGAGAGGAATCTGCCAGTAAATACACTTTAATTATCATGATAAAAACATGCAAACAAAACAAAAGTCTTCATTTGGGCCCAGAGAGCCATTAGCCGTTAGAGCGACAGGATGGGTTCCCCCTTTGTCAGAAGCTCTTAGATCTTCTCACTGAGGCAACAGCCCCAGTGTTTAACCCTTCATTTCATTCTGACCAGGCTTGCATTCAGTGACCCTCCCTATGTGATGTGAAGTGAGCCCAAGCCGCACCATATACAGAGCCGTCCCCACCTGGAACCCCGCTGGTGCCCACGGCTCGGTGGCTTGATCCGAAAGTCTCCCATTTAACAACAAGTGCTCTGACAGGAGGAGGTGGTGAGGGCTTATACAGTTGACCCTTGAACAACATGGGTTTGAGCTGCCTGAGTCCACTTATACATGGATTTTTTTCAAGCGTAAATACTACACAGCCCAGGGTTGGTTGAATCTGCGTGTGTGGAACCTCGGCTACAGAGGAAGCAGGGATAGGCAGGCTACACCGTAGGGAGGGCCGACTGTAAGTTACACACGGATTTCCCACTGCGCAGAGGGTTGGCACCCCTAACCCCCAAGTTGTTTAAGGGTCAAGTGTATGCTAGTATGAGCTGTTCGTATCTCGTATCTTAACCGAAAGAGCTAATCTATAACCTAGCATGACATAAACTGGGCTGGTAAGTGCCAAAGGCTTAAGTCAGGTTGGGTCCCATTATGGGGTGTGGCCTAACACCCCAACCTGAACATTTGATGGTCCCTAGCACGTGGGGGGGTATCATGCTGGAGGGGAGAGAAAAGGAGGTAGAGAAAATACATAAAGGGCGGTGAAAGGAAGTTCAGCCTTGCTTATGCTCAACGTTTGAAAATGGCTGGTGGGACTAGTCTGCCAAGGTACTTGACCTTGGCGTCTGTCCTCTTTCCTGAAGGTGACATAGGTAGTCTGGGCACTGGTGACTCTGCCAGGCATGGACCTTTGATGATACATGATGCCAATTATCTCAAGCTGTGGGACCCCATGTGCCTGGCAATGAGTGTGCAGAACGTCCTTTGCTTCTTTATATAAAATAAAATCTCAAAGCCATGCATTGCGTCTACCTTTGCTAAAGGTGGACTCTGATATTAGCTTTATCTTCAGGACAACCAAAAGACGAGGGAGCAAAATAAGCTTCCTCTCTTTTCATCTCAGTGTTCTGCAGAGAAGAGTATTTTCCTACCATCCAACTACAGGGCATATGCCCTTTCACAGGAGACGTCATGGACAGGAAATAAAGGGGAGGGGGTGGAAGGTAGCAGATGCTGCAAGTAAGCTGCCCAAAGCATTAATTACTAGTAAGAATAATCAAGCCAGCTTTAGACTATTCATGAGCTGATTAAGAAATCTCTGTATAGTGGCTGCCCCCAGGAACCCTACAATCTTATTCGCTCGCTCACTTTTTAAAAAGAATTTTCATCACCTTGCAAGTCATTCGCGTTACTCTCGGAAGGTGAGGTGGTGAAATGGGACAGTAAGAAAAGTCAGTACTTATCAATTAAAATGAGGTGTAGCCTTGGCCGGACTTTGAAAGTTGGGCCTTGGGTAACTAAGAGGGGCCTTGGGTATCAAGAAGCGGTATACCTGTGAGCTCCATCTCTCTGAACCCATTTTATTCTATTTCCCAACGCTGAACTGGAGAAATTGAGAGAATGGCTAGGGCTTAATTATCATGTTCTAGTCTTCCATAAAAATTCGTGCTATTCCAGCAGGCTACTGTGCTCTTGGTATAGGGAGATGTCAGCTGCCTCTAAATAGACCCATCTCCCTTCTAGAAGCTCCTCACGAAGTGACTGTCACAACCACGTGGGAGCAAACCCATACCTGCAGAGCTATTCTTCATCCACGTCTGTTACAAACTGTGAATGGTGTTCGGGTGACTTGCTGTGCGTTTTGCTTAGGTGGAGTTTTACTGCGTGTTTGCTCACAAATGTCCGACAGCACAACTTACACTTGAACTTAGAGTCTGTGTCCTCTTCGCCAGCTATAGTTTCCGGGGACCTCTGAGCCGACGATACCCGGGAGATCTCTCGCTCCACTTTGCTTTGCTGTTCCACGGCCACGCGGGTCATGTCCTTCATTTGGAAACCTAGGTGAGATTCTAAGTGACTGATGTAGGTAGAAGGGGTTCGGAACTGGGAGACACAGTCGCTGCAATAAAAGATAGGCTGTCCTTTGTCCATGTTTTTCAGAAATTTGGTCCCGCCCGTTTTCCTAAGCTGGTACTTGACGTTGGCGAGCCAGTGGCTGATGGTGGTCATGGAGAGCCCCGTGAACTTCGAGATCTGCATTCGCTCTTGTGGGCCCAGATCGGACAGCAGGTATTTGCCCTCCGAGGTCTGGAAGAGGCTGGAGGCAAACTGAGCCTGCAGGATCAGAAGATGCTGAGGGTTCCAGTTGGACTGCCGGCCTTTTCTTTTATGCAAGGTTGAGACTTCGCTGGACACGTCCTCAAAGCGCCTGACGTCCATCTCCAGCTTCACGGGAGGGACCCTGGAGGAAGCAGCAGGCTTTGGGGTGGTGGCTTTGGGAAGGACTTTGACCATGTCCGCGATATCAGACAGAGCATGCTTCTGGGGCGGGGACGTACAGGACTGTGCTTGTGAGGACTCAGCCTTCTTGCTTTTGGACTTGGTCAGGTCGATGGGCTGATCGTTGCTCTCAAACAGGTAGCGTCTGGACACGCTGGCCGGCCTGGTGGAGACAGGACTCAAAACCGGCTTGTCCATGACACTGAGATTCGACTTATGAAACAACGACATTGTGCTTGAGCTCGGGCTGGAGCAGGAAGGAGAGCGCAGGGGTTCCGTAGCTTTGCCCAGGTGGTTGTTCAGGACAGACTGCAGGGCGCTGAGCGGGTTGATGCATGGCAGGGCCGAAGCGTGGCTGGCGAGGGCACAGCCGCTGCTGGGAGAAGATGCTGGCTCCAGGGGCTGGGGTTTCTCTTTCTCACCACCTTCTTTCATCCGCTTGTCCTCCTCCTTCAGGGCACAAGGCTCAGCCTTTTTGGATTCTGAAGGGGGTTCACATTTGGAGAAAGAATCCCCCTCACTGTGGCTGAAAGAGGACGCCTCTTCCTGGGGACTCTCTTTCCCACACTCCTTCACCACTTCATCTTTGTCGTCGGGTTCCTTCTTAACTTGCGTGTATGGGGTCAGGCTCGTGGGCACAGAAACCAGCGGCATTACTTTCCACTTGGGTGCAATCGGCCTTAACTTGTTGCTGAGGTTGGGTCGAATCTGCAGGACCTGGGAGCCCATCGGCAAAGAAGGCTTGGCGCCCTCTGACAGCTGGTAGGCGGCGTGGATGCTGGGGTACGCGCTCCAGCTGGGAGCCCCGTTTTGGGCTTTGTTGATGGCGGTGGTAACAGTATTTTCCAGTGACTTCAGAATGTCGCCTCCACCCTTTGAGCCGTCTTCCAGATCTTCCTCCCTTAGATACTGGTATTTTATCGTCGGGTCTAAAGGCTTCTGTAGAGGGTCCTTACAGTCCTCGCTTTTCACGACTTTCTCATCCTTGTTGATCTGCTCTGGTTTGTCTTTTTTACTCTCTCTCTTTAACTCAGTTGTCGAAGCCGTGCAGTCGGCAGCTGAGTTACTCGATGGCTTGGGAGCCAGAGAATCACTGTTCGGGGCATCTGACAATGACTGCATCTTCTCCACGGCGAGTGGGTCTAGCACCAGCTGCTTCCCTTTCTTGGAGGCAGAGCTGGTGACCTTGAGAAAGTGACCGGTGACCATCATGTGGGTGGTGAGCTGCTGCAAAGTATCGTGGGAGCTCCCACACTCCATGCACTTCAAGATCTGGGACTTGCAGGCCTCGAACTGCCAGGTGTAGCTGGCGCCGTTTTGGTAGCCGTAGCGATTGTTGGAGGACAGCTGTAAGTTGGCGTTCTTCTGAGAAGGAAACGAATCTGCAAACGAGCCTGTGGTCGAATCGGGGGAGCACGGCCGATTGATGTCAAAGATGCGTTTCTTCGCCGGAGTGACCATTTTCGATGAAATGGTTGGTACTGGTTCCTTCAAAGGCACTTTTTGGTAATGTTTTGTTTTGATCATGTGGACGCTCAAATCTTGGAGGGAATCGAAGGAGTCGCCACAAAACATACATTTCAGGACCTTCTGAGCGTCCTCCTTGTCCATATCCTGGAAAGCCCTTTTCCGGGGCTTTGAATAGCTCGTGGGTCTGAGCTTGTCCTTTCTGCGGTTGTCATCTTGATAGTGGCCCGTTTCGTTCATGTGCACGGTCAACTCGACCAGGGTGTCATAGGCGGCACTGCACTGCCGGCACCGGAACCTGCTGGCCCCGGTGAAAACGGTCCCGCACATCTTACTGCTCTGCCGGTACAGCTGGACCGAGCTGAACAGGCTGGGCTTCGACACGGATCTGGAAGGCAAGTTCTGCTGTAGGCTTTTGGACAGAGCGTCTTGGTGCCAATCGAAATCAGTCTTGTTGCTGCCATTTCGGGGGTCACAATTCCGTCTCTCGCTGTTGGACAGTTTGAAGCCAAGACCCAGGCCCGACCAGTAGGAATCAGTCAAGATGTTGGCGTAGACGGCGGTCATTTTATCCATGCAACTGTGGGCTTCGTTTGGAAGCTTGGGGTGCACGCTTGCTTTCTTGTCCAAGGCATCTCGGCCGCACACACTCTTGATGTCTGACACCTGATCACTGGCGTCACTCAGCAAGGACTCATTCTCGGCGTCCTGATTGGACAGGTGACTTCCTGGCGAGTTCTGGTAGCTGAAGCAGCCTTTCTGCTCGGGGCCCGTTTCTAGCTCCTCGTCTGTCCCTGGGTCATTGCTGCCCTGAAGTTGAGCTACCGAACCACTGTCTTCTTCTTCCTCCTCCTCTTTTATTTCCTCCTCTTCCTTCAGCTGTTCTTCCTGGGCGTAGCCTGCAAGAGAACAAGAAGAGATGAGACAACAGTAGCAGGTGACATATCCCATCCCAATTTCCCCACTTGGACAAAGTGCTTTCCATATGGAACTAACAATGTAATCGACACTTTTATGAACTGCAAGCAACGGATACAGGAAAAAGCCAAGTGATGTCTTTTGTGCCATCTAATGCCTTTTTAAAAAAATTGGCAGGAGTCATAATTCTTTATAAGTGCCTAGAATTCCAAGTTAATAATTTTCCTGTTTAAGGAATATCACTCTAGTACTCCTATAATGGGACAGTCACTAAATTCACGTGTATGACTGTCAGGAAAGCTGGACTGAAATTCAGATCCTATTACAGACATAGCTCTACAAGAAGGACGTTGGCTCATAAGAAAACTAAGACTTGACCCTTGGCATCCTCATGGTAAGGTTTACCAAGACACTTGGCCCTGATGGCATACACTCATTTTTGAGTGCTCAGAAGTAATTTGGATGCATAGCCATTACATTTTTGAGAGCGAGGGTCCTTTTTGTTATAACATTTTTATTTGTAGAGAGTCGCACAGCAGGAAGACAGATTATGGAGTATCAAATAAAATCTTCCATTGATAGCTGAAAAATTATGTAAGCTCAGCAAATATAATGATTTTAAAATAATAGCAAATGGTGTTAGAATGGGAGATTTGGGAACTATCCTATTATTCTCAAACAGGTTTATGAAGACCTTTTCAGACAAGGCTGAAAATGCCCTCTCGATCTTGTGCCTGTAATGTCAAATGCACTGATTTGTGGGTACCCGTCATGAGATGCCAATTATACATTTGATTTGTAGATGCAAAATGCTATTGGGGATGCATGCTTTCCCTTCTCTGAAAGGACTTAGGACCAGTAATTGCATAGGGAAAATGAAGGCATGAGAGAGCGGGTGCAAAGGGAATTAATGGGCAAATGCCCATCAATGGAGATGAGGAATGTGACTATTTATGCTCATGTGCTCATTTTCTTCACCTGGCCTTTTCAGAGCCACGTGGATAAAATGCAACCAAAGAAGTACCAAAGCAAGGGAGATTCAGTCTTAGATGTGTAAGGGCTGCATGATCTCAATGCGGTATTTTCCTTATGAGGTCCTATCTCCCCTCTCAGTGCAGGTGGGTACTTGGGAGAAACCCTAGGACAATGCTGTTACTTCCATTCACCAGGTATAATACTTGAAAAAAGGGGTGCTCAAGCATTGGCGGTCTCTCCTGAGAGGCAGGCAGAGAGGAGAGAAGGGGGATTATTAGGAGTAAGTCACCTGCAGTCAGGAACTCCAAGGGCTCCAAAGACTGAAAAGGAAGAATATTTCTTTTTCAGATTTTCATTTACTTATTTTCCAAAATTAGGGTTTTTTAAAACTTGAACTGTAGCTGACTTACAATAATGTGTTAGTTTCTGGTGTACAGCAAAGTGATTCAGTTATACACATATTTATATATACGTCCTTTCAGATTCTTTTCCATTATAGGCTATTATAAGATATTGCATATAGTTCCCTGTGCTATACAGTAAATCCTTGTTGGTTACCTATTTTATGTACAGTAGTGTGTATCTGTTAATCCCATACCCCTAACTTATCCCTCCCCTGCCTCCTCTTTGGTAACCATAAATTTGTTTTCTATGTCTGTGAGTCTGTTTCTGTTTTGTAAATAAGTTCATTTGTATTGCTTTTTAGATTCTACATATAAATGATACCCTATAATATTTGTCTTTCTCTGTTTGACTTACTTCACTTAGTATGATAATCTCTCGGTCCATCCATGTTGCTGCAAACGGCAATATTTCATACTTTTTTTGTGGCTGAGTACTATTCCATTATATATGTATGTGTGTGTGTATATACATATATATATATATGTATATCTGCACATATATGTATATATACCACACTGAAGATGAAGAATATTTATTATTATCTCCTAGGACCTGTGCTGACTATTGCAAATACATTCTTTCATTTTATCTAATATCCACACGAAGTAGAAACTATTATTATTTTCATTTCACAGATGCAGAAACTGAGGCTCTGAGTTTGAGAAATTTTCCCCAAGGCCACATACTTAGCATTGCAGGGTCATGCCTGAACCCAGCCTGTGTGATGAGAGAATCCATGGTCTTCACCACTAGGTTCCACTCTCTTTTTAGTACCAATCTAATAAATAAGAAAACTTTGCAGAGACCTAAAGGTTAAAGGTCAAGCCATGGGGTTTCTTTGAAATGTCACCAAATATATAACCACCTCGGAGGGGAGAACTGTAGGAATACTGTGGACGAGAGCCCACAATTTTAAGGGCATGATAGCGTAAAACAAAATGAAATGTAAAAACTCAGCCTCGCCAGTGGTTTTGCGGTTGTGTTCCATGTTGTTGTTGTTGTTATTGGTGTTGTGTTTTTGCTTTCCTAGCAGGTTGACAAGTGGATTTTTCATTAAACTGGGGTTGCTGGTCTCTAGTTCCATAAATTGATTTGAAGAAAAAGAAGCTTCTCAATCTAGGCAAACAGTCGTTAATAAGTGGTCACTACTTGCAAGAAAACCCTAGCTTAGAATAACTGAATTAGATCACACTCCGCCCCCGGCCCCATCCTCATCGTGTTTTCTTTTTCCTGGACTAGTTTGTATGTTTGTAGAAATAGTCATACCATTAAGATGAAGGAAAAGGTCTATTAACAAAATTAATAAATGACTTGGTACAGAGCCAAGCAAAATACTCCAAAGAATCAGGCAAATTTTACCAATTGGAAACAGGGTTACTTTTGAGAATTAAAAGGGCTTTATTACTCATACACTGGGATGGTACCTATTAGCTAGGACTGTTCCAGGCTAAGCTATATAGTCACCACCCCTATGGGTGATATGATCACTGAAACGAAGACCACATACACCTACACACAAAGCGGGTGAGGAAATCTAGGGGGAAAAGAGAAGGCTTATGCTCATCACGGTTGGTTAACATGTTGCCAGGTTTTATTCATCTCACTATTTTCAGTGCCTAGCACAGGGCCTGATACTTAGTAGGCAGTTGGGAAATAATGCACGTTACGTTCGTTGCATGTGTGTTGATGAAACATACATGCATGCTTGCATACGCAGGCGCGCGCACACACACCCCCCACAGACAATCTGCCCAGCCAATATAGTCATTTTCACTCAAGGAGAAAAGAAGTGTCTTTTTTAATGCTGACATTTGGAAGCTGAGCTTTCCGGACCAGCTCAACTTCACAATCTACTTTGTCCTTCTAAATGGATTCCCCAGAAGAAAAGTCGAAGACAGCAAATGCCTCCCCCACAATACAGATAAAATTTTCTGCTTAATTAGGCATTGACATGTTTACTATAACCTTTACAGAAGAGTAACTCGCGCTGAGAGACCCTTTGTGTCTGTTTTCTTCTGCAGAACAGACTAAATCTCATGCACCCGGTAAAGTAACGCATTGAAAAGCCTCGTAAAAAAAATGCCAAAGCGTCCATCAGAGTGAGTGCATTTTAACAATGGCTGGAGGTTCCAAGGAGTTTTAAAAAGCACATTTTCATATTATACATTTAAAACTGTTCACTTAAGTGGTTTTGTTTGCCACCAGCAGCTGAGGGGAGAGAGAGGGAAGACAGCCAGAATATGGGTGATCTGTGTGTATAATGAGTATCTGTGTCTCTCTCTATTGATGATTTGTTCAATAAGATTGCATCATGTGTAAATCTTGGTAAAGTGGATGAGTGGCAAGCTTATTCCTATGAATACTTATCTAGCAAAAGAAAATGAGCACAATTGCACTGAGGCACAAGGAGAAAGGAGTGTCCTCTGCAGAACCTCCTTGTTGACATTGGGTTTAAGATCAAACTTCATGGTGGCAAACATCTCCCTGTCCAACCTAAATGTCTAATTTCATCCCTTACCACCACCTGACTGTGGCCACATGAAGCTTCTTCACTCCCAGGACAGGTAATTCATGGGCAAACTCAGTTCCATGATTAAAACTTCTACGGTCAAGAGACCATCTCTCTTCTACTCCACAGCCACTGCTCTGTGTCGCCATTACTGTTCACTCACGTGACTAAATGGGCTTCCTGCTTCCACTTCCTCTAGTCTGTTTTCCAGAGAACTAACTGCTAGAATATTCTTTTTTTTTTTTTTTTTTTTTTTTGCGGTACGCGGGCCTCTCACTGTTGTGGCCCCTCCCGTTGCGGAGCACAGGCTCCGGACGCGCAGGCTCAGCGGCCATGGCTCACGGGCCCAGCCGCTCCGCGGCATGTGGGATCTTCCCAGACCAGGGCTCGAACCCGTGTGCCCTGCATCGGCAGGCGGACTCTCAACCATTGCGCCACCAGGGAAGTCCCTAGAATATTCTTTATTAAAGATGTTAGTTGGCGACTCACTGTTTTAACTCCTGCAGTGTCTTTCTGCTGCACAAATAGAAATATATTATAATAAAATTCAAACCCTTCGCCTGGTCTATAAGAGCCGGCAGGATTTGACTTTTGCCTTTTTGCTTTATCGCCCAGTACTCTCGCCTTGCCCTCCACACCCATGGTACAACAACCTACTGGTTCCTTCTTGCGTCTGCCGATCCTTTCCTTGACGGTGGTACTTTGCAATTGCAGATTTCTCTGCTTGGAAGGCTCTTCCTCTTTGGAAGTTGGTTCCTTTTCATGCTTTAGAATTCAGCTCAAATGGCCCCTTCCTGCCCAGTTGTCCCTTCTCTGTGTAACTCTAGATCACATCAACCTACTTACTGAGAGCACTATGGCACTGACCATACTCTGAAATCATCTTGTGTGTTTATTGATTGATTGTGTCCTCCCACTCAATGTAAAGGTAAAATGTCTGTCCCCTTGAAGCCAGAGACCTCGCTTCTCCCAGCACTCAGAGAGCATCCTGGCGCAGAAAGAGGTCCACAAGTTATCTGAGTGAGTGGACAAGTAGATCATACAACGAAAGGGGATTAGTCCAGTTGCAACAGTGCAGTCGGCACCTGTGATGGGTATATCTCCCCACCCCAACCCTGATCTAGATCAGATGTGAATTACAACCATCCTGATCAACTTTCCTCAATGATAAAAACAGAACAACCCCACAGATCATCTTTTCAGAGCAACCCAGCCACCAACATTCTTGTTGCCAGAAATCCTGAGCTGCGGATTTAAACTTTTTAAGTATGAAGGCTGCAAACAAGCATCAAAACTGCGAAGCATCAGGAAATACACTCCATGTGAGCAGATTTTGATTCCAAAAAGATTCACCTACTTTGCAAGTGTGGATGAATTTTGTCACGGATAACGCTCATTAGCTGTTCCATGATGTGTATCACACAAATATTAATATTAGGGTGGTCTTATCCCAAATGCTTGATTTTAAAAAGGAGAGATGTCATTAGAAAAATATATTATATATGCTGCAAACTTTTTACCCTGTCATTATATGGGTAAATGCTGAAACAAATCCTCCAACTTTAGAAATTTCCTCTTACATCAAAGGTTCAAAGAAAAAGGAAACAATTAAAAGAATTACCACCTCAATTGTTCCAAAAACCTGTGGTCAGAATGGCTTAAATGAAATTGTGCAAAATAATTCATGGGTGGCATGATGTAAATATCAGATTTTTGCTAAGTATCCATGTTTGTAGTTGCCTTGAAAATCCACAATACAGTGTTTACAGTAAAAGCACTGACAGTTTTTAAAGTGGCAGCAGAGGTGGAAGAGTCATAACCCGAGAAGAATATAAAACTCAAGAAGGTTGATTTTTAAAAATGAAACCAGAATTCAATCAAGACCTCATTTAAAAACATATCCGGTGGTGACAGGATCGTTTTCGCCAATCTACCCCACTAAATGACAGTTTAAAATCACATGAAGATTCCACAGTGTGCAGGGCAGACGTAAATGAGGGGATCGCAAGAATTTCTCACCGTGTACCCAGTAGGTACGGTAAATGATGACACGGAAGAAGGTCTTCCTGTCATGAGTCTCTAGTGTTTTGGTGACTGTGGTCTAGAAATCTGTTAATATGTATATTATTATTGGCACTAATTGGCACTCTTGTTGGCAGGCTGAGGAAAGAGATAGAGGATTTCTTGTTCAAGGAGGCTGAGCTACCTTTCAGTGGTGACTGGGTCCAGAGCAAGGGCCCCTCGCAGGGCTGTGTTGAGGGGCTCTGTCTGCTTTGTGTTCCAGGAGGTGGTAGGCTATGGGGCTGTGGGATCCCCGGCTCCCTTCCTGAGCACAGATCTGACTTTACAGAGAATCCAGGTACCACTAGCCAAGGCTCAGCCTCCCTGCCGTCTGGAGAAATCTAAGCTCAGGCACATTTCTAAAAAGAGACATTTTCAATTCAATTTTCATATAGATTTTTATTCCTGCCACACCACATAAAACTCACTAACATAAGCGTGACTTGTACACGCAGCTCAAGAGAGAAGGGCTGGTTCCTTCCTCTATCTGAATGTCAGAACCAAACACATAGAATTCTTTGTTTAAAGGAATGTTGAAGATGGAGTGGTTTAATGACACGAGGCTTCTCCTGGGCCCAGAAGTGCTCTGTAGAGATGGATGGAAAGCTTTCTGAAGGTCATCAAAACAACATCCCTTTTATTATTTCCTGCAGACGTTCAGTAAATTGGAATTTTTTATATGTACGATGGATACATATTGGGTGTGGTCTGCGTGAAAAAAAAAAGTCCATTTACGTAATATATTCTTGTTGTAGACACTTTCTTGGGCTATCCTCACAGCTCTTTGGACTGTGAAGCTGTTTCCTAACCACGCTCTGTGACTCTCTCCACAACTTGGTCATCAGCAAAAAAGGACTAAGTTTAAATCAGGGAAAGTGGATACTGGGTCGTCCTTTCGCAGTTCATCTGTTTATTCATTTAATCAAGAAATATTTATTCTGCAGCGATCACATGCCACATACTTTAGCAGAGTTTCCCTGGGAGTTCCATCACAGTGGCTCCCCAAAGGCCCAGGAGAGTAGAGACCTGAGTTACAGAGAGAAGTTGGACACTGGGATTAGCGAGGAAAAGGTCATGATAAGGTCATGCATTACTGGAGGAACGCAGGTAACTTAAATGGCAAAGTAGGACAGATGGAAAGAAAACAATCCTGAGTTCCTAAGTAGTGCTGGCATCCACCTGGAGAGACACAGAGGAGCTGCGGAGAGCTGGAAAGTCCACGCCACGTTGAAAGAGTACAGCTGCTACTCAAGGAACAATCACGGGGTCTAGGGTTGCCAGAAGCTTTGTTTGGACAAACCATGTAGAAGAAACCAAATATGTCTGGGATCCATCCATTTGCAAGCTCTACACCAAAGGAATCAGCGGAGGCAGAGTTTGAAGATCTGGCCTGCTCTCCTGTTGCTTTCTCATACCATCTCTTTGACCTTGATTCTCATCTGTCAATCCCAGATAGGGGTGACCATCGTAAGCCTACCTACCTCACAGGATTCCGTTAGGACAAAGGAGGAAATGGAAGAGAAAGTGTATCATAAACCCTTGCTCCTCGAAGGATGGTCCCTGGATCAGCGGCAACAGCACTTGGGAACTTGTTAGAAATGCAGACTCTCAGCTCCATCCAAGGCCTATCGAATAGGAATCATTTAACAAGATCCCCGGGGGGATTCATAGGCTCAAGAAAGTTTGAGATGCCCTGCTGTAAATGGCGAAACTCTTAATTAGGAGCAAGAGATCTGGTAAGCTACTCCTCTCTGCCTATGTTCCTACGTGTATGTGGGTACCAGCTTTGGGAAGAGAACACGACTTCGAGAGTTCCAGCCCCGCTCCTCTCCCGGCAGCAAAGGATGAAATACCTGTGGCTTAGATAATTGCTTCCAGCTAGACTGGGAAACGCCGAGCAAGAGAAAAATAAAAGTCACTGATTCAACGACTGATCAGTTAACTGAAGAGATAGGATGGCCCACTGGCCATGGGATCAGGCAGGCCTCAGTTCCCATCTGCCAGTTTCTGTTTAAATGTGATCGCAGGAAAGTTGCTGAAACTTGCAGAGGCTCGGTTTTCTCATCCATGAAATAAGAACACTAATAGTATTTCCTTCATGGGATAGTTAGGAATATCAAATGTGATGAAGTACGTAACACAACGAGGCTGTAGGACTACCTCCTGACTCTCAGTCCTGTTGTAGGTTGTTTATAAACACTGCACATCCTGACCGCCAATCTGAACCCGCAGACGGCTAAAATCAGTTGGCTTTGGCATTCTTTGTCATCCCTAAATCCTGTTCCAAGCCAACCGCTTTTGATGATATTTGCATTAGATATGAACCAGATTTGTAAGTGTCATGCATAAGGAGAGAGCTTTATCCGATGTGGGGTTTGTTACTTAATATTAAATCATTCATACAAGGAGCCAGTGGTATGTGTGCTGGGAATTTCCGTAGAAGTGATGTGCAAACATCAAATGGCAAGTTATTAGGTTATTACCCATAATGATAATGTCTGCAATCTTCAAGAAATAAAACAACTCACGATTCCAGAAAACAGGCCTTTGTTGGAGGCCTTGGGCTTTGCAATGAGAGAGATGACTAATGGTCAAAGCAGAAGGTCTCCTAGAAAAAATGCTTTATAGTCAACTACCTAGAATTTCAGTCTGGCATGTGTTATTATTGGGAAATATCCTGGTGACAATTTTAAAAAGCAGAGTGAGAAAATATTCATGGAGAAGGGTGAGAGGGGGCCACTTCATAAGATTTCTTGTAGTTCCAGTTTAGAAATCATTATCCTTATATTATCCTCACACCAAGAGAGCGTAAGTCAGGAGCAGGGGATAAAGAAAAGTGAAATGAAACAGGGACAAAGAAACTACACAATAGAACTGAGACTCTCCTATCAAAATAAGAGTTCTAGGCTTTGACTTTTCAAGCGGTAGCAACTATTTTCAGCAAAATGTACATACTGATTTTCTGTACATTTTCCCCCACATAGGGCTATATAAACACACCCACACGCCTATAGTTCTTTCTAAGACTATAAAGTTTGGAGGGTTTTTGTGGGGGGTTTTTTGCCAAGAAAAGGGACAGTGGATCATTGTCTAGAACGACCTTCAGAAAGTATATGAAGCCGATGCACCATCTGTATTTTTTCAGACGTATATTCCCATTTTACTTGAAATAACATCATTAGCACAGCCATCCCACAGAGCTAGAAGGTGATCTTGTTTCCCTCTTGCCTGGCTTGAAGTCAAACATCGTTTCTTTTTTTTGGCAAATGCTGCTTCTTTCTCTGAAATATTTCATGCAGATAATGGCTAATGACCACTTCTCACTGCCTTTTCTCGAAAACGTCTAACTGCATTAGCCAAGAACGGACAAATTTTAACCTGCTTCTTTTGTTAAGTTCACGGCTGTGACCACTTCCCATTAAGAAAGAAAGAGAGAGAGAAGAAAGCTCACTGTTCCTTCAGAGAAGCAAATTGGCCCTGTCAGAAATCGAGCTGGCCTTTTCTTTTCTGGTGAAAAGTCTGCTATCTCTAGAATCACAGGAGTCCAAGGTGGAAAGACCTTTCACGTCTTATGAGCAGTGACTCAGTCAGACAAGGATCTCCTTGCCCTGGTATTCTTCAATTCTATGATTAATGGCTCAGATACTGGACCTTCCAATTCTTCCTCTTCCTGTTGGATTCTCTGCCAGTATGATCACTGTGACCAGTCTGGCTATGAGGACCACGGTGTATAGAACTTCCCCCCATCCCTAGGAGTTGAGCAGGGTTTCCAGGCTGCTTCTCCTTGCCTCAAACACTCCAATTTGACTTTTGTTCATTTGACATGAGGCAAATCAAGAACTCATCCCCTGTAAAAATATAAAGACTTATTCTCTTATCTCACCTTTGCACTTCAAGGTGAACGAGTTTATTAGCTGGTTTCTATAGAAGAACACGTGGCCCCGGGAGCCAACTGGTTCACCGTCACACTCCATCCCAGTGGTTCTCAACCCGGTGCATGTTTGTGCATTTGGACAATGTCTGGAGACACCTTTGCTTGTTATGACTGGAGACAAGGTGCTACTGGCGACTGGGGGGTGGAGAGGCCAGGGGTGCCGCTAAACACCCCGCCATACACAGGACAGCCCTCACAAAGACAACGAAATATTCCGTCTCAGATGTCAATAGCTGAGAAGTGCTGTAAAGCCAAGGTCAGCGGCATTGGCGCTGGGAATTGGCGACAACTCACCCTCTTTCTAGTTGTCAGTGAAGCGGGGGCTCTATGGGGAACACTTGGTGTTGTTAGGGGAGAACTAGAGAAGAAAGCACGCACAGCACGCTCACAGGTGTTACGACATGGAACTGAAGAGCGCAAGGTCTGGAGCAAGCCTGCCCGGGTGCAAATCCCACCTCTGTCACGTCTCACATTGTCATCTGGAGCAAACTCCCAGCCTCTGTGGGTCTCAATGTCTTCATCTATAAATTGGAGATAATAGTAGTACCTCCCTCAAAGATGACTGTGAGAATTGAGATAACTGGAAAGAACTCGGAATGCCTGGCAATAATAAGCACTCAATGTACGTTCCCTCTTATTAGCATTACAAGAACAAAGACGTCGTCGTGAAGAGACACATTTTGAAGCTGGATTTCTCGGGATGTTTAGTATTTACTCTTTCAAGTGTTGGTTGAAAAAAAAAAAAATCCATCGGGCTCCTGGCATTATTCGCAACCAATTCCTTCTGGATCCATTTAAATCCCCTTATCAGAAGGAGTATTTTTATACTACAAGAAACAAACAAACAAAAAGTTAATGATGAAAAGGATTAGCATTTCTAAATAACTCCAGTAACTCTGTCAAATAAATCCTGACCTATTTCAGTTCCTAATTAACTAGGTTAGTTTTTACAGGAGGCGACTTATCTAAAACAGCAAGTCTGATCTGAGGCCAAACCCACACTGGACAGTTGGATGAAGCAGTTCTTGGAAATGGCCCCAATTCTGGGACATACAGAGGTCTTCGATCTTTTTGAATCGACAGTTTGAAAAATCTGATGGAAAATCCTCCAGGGTTTTCTGACCCTTTGATTTAAGGTTAGGGCTGGTCTTTTCAAGGCTTGTCATCTTTTCTCTGCCCCTACCTACAAAGGAGATGGGTGAATGGGACAAGTCTTGAGGTCACTATGTCAGCATTCTTCCCAACCCCACAATGGTACTGAACTGGTCATTCTCACAGGAGAGGACAGTGGGTGAGGACAACAGTGTCTGCGGATCTAATTTCTCCGAAGGGGAGCACAGATATATGGCTCATAATACATGCACAGTCTTGTCCTTGATATTCTTTATGACCTTTTTTTTCCTTCTGTTTTATGTATTTTCCTCTGCTTTTTTTTTTTTTTTTTTTTTGCAGTACATGGGCCTCTCACTGCTGTGGCCTCTCCCGTTGCGGAGCACAGGCTCCGGACGCGCAGGCTCAGCGGCCATGGCTCACGGGCCCAGCCGCTCCGCGGCATGTGGGATCTTCCCGGACCGGGGCACGAACCCGTGTCCCCTGTATCGGCAGGCGGACTCTCAACCACTGCGCCACCAGGGAAGCCCTCCTCTGCTTTTAAAGTCTTCTGATGTTAGTTTTCGGTCAGCTCCCAAACCACTTTCAGGAAAGCTGAATTCTCCTAAAAAATAATATATGCATATTTTTCCTTAACAACAACTGAAAAGGCAGCTTTTTGTTCAGCTAATTGGTTAGTTAGTTTGCTTTTTGGTGTAAAAGATCATTTGTCTTTTCCTAGGGACATAACAAGAAAAAGAACCAGAGCTTTCTGACCTGGAGGAGGATGATTAGGCCTGGGTCAAATTATTAGAAAAGAATCTTCTTGCATGCGGCCTCTAACACCTTTGACTGTCTATTAGGAGATAATAAAGGGAATTAGCCGTTGTACCTAAAGACAGCCGTTGTACCTAAAGATAGAGTTTCAAGGAGGACATTGGTTGCCTTTCCAGGTCTTGTTAATGTTTTGTTACTTATAAACATTTAAAAATGAGGTTGGGCTTCCCTATTCTGTCCATTAATTATCCATGATGATAAGGTCAATACTGTAAAATTTGGGACTGATGTTCATAGTCAAGCACCTAGTCCATTGTAACTTACACATTGGCTCTTTCAAATTCTGAGCCCACTTTACGTGCCACTTCCTTCCTGAGACCTTCTCCAAGAGCCCCAGATAGAGTCTCCCTTTCTCTGTGATCCACAGGACTTTACCCACATCTACTCCTGGACAAACCAAACTGTGATTCCGGATCCCACCTCCCAGGTGGTAAGCTCTTCAAGAGCAAGGAGGCTATTGGTGTTTATTTTCACATGCCCAGCACTGGGAGTTCTTGGCACTCGGTAAGGACTCTGGAAATGCCCTTCTCTCCTTGACAGCTTTGTATTCTACGACTTTACATAGGATCTTTTTTTAAAAAATTAATTAATTTAGGCTGTGTTGGGTCTTTGCTGCTGCGCGCGGGATTTCTCTAGTTGCGGCAAGCAGGTACTACTCTTCCTTGAGGTGCGTGGGCTTCTCATTGCGGTGGCTTCTCTTGTCGCGGAGCATGGGCTCTAGGCGCGTGGGCTTCAGTAGTTGTGGCTCGCGGGCTCTAGAGCACAGGCTCAGTAGTTGTGGTGCACGGGCTTAGTTGCTCCGCGGCATGTGGGATCTTCCCAGACCAGGGGTAGAACCCGTGACCCCTGCATTGGCAGGCAGATTCTTAACCACTGCACCACCAGGGAAGCCCTTTACATAGGATCTTGCTTAAACAGAACAGCAGAGACAATGTTTACCTAAGGAGGGTCCCAGCCCACAAGCACACACTGAATTATAGACACACGTGGGCTCCTACCACTCCTCCCCAGTGACACCCAACATATTTCTTGATGACTCAGCTGGGGTGATTCTGTTCCCTGGGGATATCTGCAATGTCTGGGAGCATTTTGGTTGTCACAACTGGGGAGGTGGGGTTGCTGCTGGCATCTAGTGGGTAGAAGTCAGGGATGCTGCTGAACACCCTCTAGTGCACAGGACAGTGCCCACAGCGAAGAATGATCTGGACTAAAAGGCAATAATGCCAAGAATGGAAGACCTAGCATGAGAAATCTTTCTCCCCAGTTTGAACATGAGCCCCATGAATGCTGGAGCTTATTTGCCTTGTTCACTGCTGCACACTCAGGGCCAAGCGTGATTCTCGAGGTGACTATCGTCAAAAGTTCTTGAGGCTTTTGTCAGAGTATCATCCATTTCCCACTGGTGTGGCTGCCCTGCCCTTGCCAATCATCCCCTCTGCTTCTGCAGTTTAGGTGAGTTAAGAGTTGAGATCAACTCCTCTCTCTGGTTTTTTTTTTTTTTTTTTTTTTTTTTTTTTGCGGTATGCAGGTCTTTACTGCTGTGGCCTCTCCCATTGCGGAGCACAGGCTCCGGACGTGCAGGCTCAGCGGCCAAGGCTCACGGGCCCAGCCGCTCCGTGGCATGTGGGATCTTCCCGGACTGGGGCACGAACCCGTGTCCCCTGCATCGGCAGGCGGACTCTCAACCACTGCGCCACCAGGGAAGCCCCATCTCCTCTCTTCATGTTAAAGTAGGTAGTGTAGCTGATTTTATTTTTTAAGGCATATGATCAGTTTGGAACTGATGTAAGAATAACATTGTCAGGTCCAGGGGGAATAAATCTGCTCTCTTCCAAGCACATTGGGAAGAAGCCAGCAGGACATAGGTTCTAGTCTTCGGGGGATTAATTTAATGAAACTCCAGTGCATCTGGACTACTCTCCAGCAAGAATGATCCAGATAACATGTGTTTAAATAGTTGATGGTTTGTTTAAAGAGCAGAGAGGTAAAACGAAAACACGAGAACTTTCTCTTTTCTCTCTTTTCTTTCCCTGTTTTTGGCATTTCATGTTTGTTTAATACAAGCACATGACTCCAGCTTGGCCACTCAGACTCTTGTTCCTGGAATCTGAATTCTGACCCCACAACTCAAGGATGGAAAATGGCTGGAGTGGCTCCATCTTGACAGCAGCAGCAAGAAGAGATGGCCGCTGATTATGTCCCCATGATAGAGGCCTGCTGGCTCCTCCCCCTTCAGTAAGCTACTCCACACGTCTTCCAGCAAATTCCTTATTTTGACTTGAGTTAGCCAGAGATAACATTTGTGGTTTGCAAACAAAGACCTCACTGTCTAATGGATGGAGCTGAATACATACCTTGAATCAAAGAATGAATCCCTGCTAACTCTAACAGGATGGTTTCTTTGCATGTAGAATAAAGCAAGCTCAGACTCTTGGTGACATTGCCTGGCATTCAGTAGAGGGTAGTTGACATGTTCACAGACACATGGGCAGACCATAAAGCAATGCTAATTAGAGCATCCTCTTTCTAGAAACCAAGAATTTCCCTCCAAAGCCAAAGTCCCCTCCATCCCGATGTACATTTTTCCATAGAGCCTGGCTCTATGTATGGATCTGCCTTGAAGATGCTTTGTAGGAACATATCATCCCCCAGTGACTTGAATGTACCCTTCTAGAGTATGTTTTCCGCACTTATAGTCTGCTGTGTCAATAATCTGCATATTTAAGAGTCCCCACATGCTAACTGAGACGATAGATGGAGCTGGTACAGTCTACTGGGTCAAAAATCTGCTTTAAATAGTCTATATGCACAGGCGGCTGAGTAAATAACGGCATTTTCAAAAAGCCCCTAAATATATAATAACATGATAAATCGCATCAGCTCCTGAAGACGCAGGCTCGCTACTGCTGATCAGGAAAATGATGTGCGCTTTAACAAGCCACTTACAAATGATCTCATCTTTTCCAGCTGTGGGAGCACTGTCTTCTCCTTGGCTGTATTTTTCATATGTACAGAAAAGGAACCCAAACACAGACACACACGCGCGTGCGCGCGTATACGTATGCTCGATATCATCTGCACACATAAACTGGGTTTAAGCCAGTGGTCCAGATGTAGGCAGTCAAGGATTCAAGGCCAGAGGGAAAGGTTCTCCTGACTTGGGTTTGGAGAGTTCACCCATCACTCAGCTGCGTGTGATTCAGAGTTAAGCTGGGCTCCAAACGCACAAAAACGTCTGCTTAAATCAATTAGAAGCACTGCTTTTGAGACCTCCATCTGACCTCATTCTGCTGGGAAGATGGCTCTTTCTGTACCACTTCATTAGAACCCTGGTTACTTACAAACTGCTTCTATGTGTACCATATTCTAATATTTTACATGCATGATTTTATTTTAGCCTCACACTTCACTGATGGGGGTGATAATATTAGTTCCATTTTTAAAGACAGAGGAATCGTAGGCTTCGAAAAGTTAAACAATTTTCCTAAGGTCACGTCCCAGATGTTGGTAGACTCCGGCTTTGAATTGAGCACGTGAGGCTCCAGAGCCATCACCCTCTCGTGGTTACGTTTTCCAGCTCATGCTCACGTCCATGCCTGTTTTCAACTGGGCCCTGCTTTGTTCTGGGGTGTGTGGCACAGGTGTATGTTTCCGCTGTAATGCAATATACATTCCTCGACAAGTCTTGCATTTTGCAAAACCTTGCATTAAAATGATAGCACTTAATAGCAAAAATAAGGTTAGGGTAAGCCAGTTCAAAACTAAGCAGGTAGGTACCTAGAACACAACCCAACAAAACCATATTAAAAATACCAGTCCAGTGAAAAACACTTGTTAAATTCATAACAAATAAAACAATGCTACAGCAAATAAAGGACTTTACTTTGTAAAGAAAGAAGTGATGGTAGTTGTGTAGAAAAGAGTTTAAGGAGGTGGTGAAACTGTGGGGTTAGAGATGGGTTGAAATTTTCAAAGACTGGGGAGAGGTTGACAGTGCAGACTCCCAAGGCTGACCATCTGCGCCAGGAGGGAGTCGATGCGACTTCTAAGAGCTGCCTGCACGCTTTGTGGCTTCCTGCATTCAGCTGTTAGTGAACTCCGCATTTAGTTGCTGTTACTTAGTGTTACTAAACAATAACATGCTGGAAAAACTCATGTGAATGGATGTGACATCCTTATTATATTTCTATCACTGACAGGTTTACCAATCAGGAGGGAGCTAATTTGCTCAGGAACTAACAGTTGTAACAGAACAGACTTTATTTTATCCTTCATCCTTAAAGACCTTTCACGTTCGACTAACTCAGTTACGAAAATCCTAGGCACCTCACCAATAAAATCTTAGCGTTGAATTAATTACTCAAGCAAGCCATCCTAAAGGAAAGATGCTAAATCTGAACACCTTCCAGACTACAGAATTAGCAGCTTATGAACCCTCTTGTTTCTTGGGGAGATACGAACAAAGAGCTTTCCTCGTACTTCTTCAAGCGTCTACTGTGTGCCTGATACGGTGCAAAGTGTTGGCTATGCGTTTAACTTTGGAAATAATCCTATGAGGTAGGCATTCTTAGCTCTGTCTTAAAGGGGAGGAATTTGAGGCTGGCAGGAGAGATACAAGTGGGACTCTGGAAGAAACTGGCAGAGGCAGGTAGGAAACCAAGCCCACAGACCCCAGGCCCGAGCATTCTCCCCTTCAGCGTTCTGCAATGAGGTAGTAAGTTATGAAGCACAGTCCTAGGGGATGGAAAGTGAAAAATGGTCTCAATCCTTGCTACCTGCATTCAATTCTTAACACTCTTAGCAGTCAGAATGAAAGATATATCCGACCACGTCACCTCCCTGCTCAAACCCCCCAAGGGAAATGCATCTTACTCACAGAGAAAGCCAACCTTCTCCCCACGGCCCTCAGATTTACGTGCCCGTTTAGCTTCCATTTCGTCTCTACCCCCCTCTTCCATCCCTCTCTTTCTGGGTTTTCTGCTCCAGCCGTGCTGGCCTCTTCGCTTTTCTCAATCAAGCCAGGAATGCTCCCATCTGAGGCCTTTGCACTGGCTGTTCCCTCTGTGCTTTTCCTCAACATTCTGTAAGTCTGTGCTCGAAAGCAATTTCCTAAAGAAGCTTACTCCGATCGCCCTGTTTAAATTGCAGCTGGTCTCCCCACTCTCTCAGGAGCCCGATTCTTCTACTCTGCTCTATGCCTTCTCTTTCCATAGCACTTACCACTTAAGACTGTGGAACTGACTTCTTTATTCCTTCTGTCGTTTATTGTGATCTTTCTTTGTTAGCTTGTAGGCTCCACTGGAGCAAGAATCTTGGTTTGGGTGGCTCGATGCTGTAGTGTAAGTCACCTAGAGGCAGTGCGTGGCACAGGGTAGGTGCTCAATAAACGTTCACGGAATGAATCAATGGCTACTTAAGGAATCCTGTGCATTTTTAACTCTACAAAGTGAGCTAAACTCAGTTACTAAAATCCTGGCCCACTCACCAGACCCTTCCTGGGTTGCTGTGGGCTTTTTGCACCAACATTCTATTCTCCGGTAAACGGTGGCCCCAGGAACTGGTCTTGCTTCCCAGACTTCCATCGTTTGCTCAGTATGCTAGCCTTTTAAAAACCTCATCAGGCTCTATATCTAGGGGTAAGTCCAAAAGCAGAAACACAAAAATACCCGCTGTAATATTAGAGATGCCTCTTAATTGGAAAAATACTAAATGCGTCCATGCTTTCAGCTGGATTGGGCTTATAACCACACAGACCCCGGACTGTTGAATATGTTTCTGAAAGGTACTTAAGCCAGGCATTTAAAAATCTAACTGCTTGGAAGAAAATTCTAAAGCATGTTCTTGTTTTGCATCCATATTTCTGGTCCTGTGACACTGCAACCCCTGGTTCCAGGACACACAGAGTCTGTGATGTAAATAAACTCTTCTTTCTTTGTTAGCACTGAAACTATTTGATAACATCTGGATTTACAACGAAGAGTCTCTCTCTGACCGGAAGTCCCTCCTCACTCTCTAAAGGAGCAAGAAGTGAGTCTGCCCATCCGAACGAGCAGAACAATTCACAGTTTGAGAGGAGAAAGACCCTCTCCTATCACTCAGCTGCTAGTAAGCTCTATCACGTACTAGCTGTGTGCACTTACTTAAGCTTTCCAATTCTCAGTTTCCTCATCTGTAAAATGAGGATTATAGTACCAACCCGATACGACTGTTAAAAGGCTTTAATGAGAACATGCTACTTTTCTCTTTCTTTAATTCTTCTTCTGCCTCGTACTCAACTTTCCAGTTTTCATATAACGTTCCGTGGAGGATCTCTCCTGGCCACCTGATGAGGCAAGGATCACCTCTTAGTCTGATGGGATTTTTCTCTTGTGGTTTCCATGAAACCTGCAATCAAACAATTATACATATAATTGTTACATCTGAACTCTGCCATTTAGACTCCAGCAGGGTTGGGACTTTGTGTCTCAGGCATAGCTGTATCTTCAGGGATACAGGGAGCCTGGAGCATAGAACACAGTTTACAAATAGCAGTTCATTGATTCCAAGGCCTTTCTTTTATATTTTAACATCTCAGAAATAAGGGTGGATCTTACAATCAGTGGTATTTTCAAGTGGCTGGTGGGGGCAGTTGGAAGCTATTTCAGAATGCCTTAACCAATTTATTTTGCTTATCTTTTCCTTGTGTCAAATTATAAAGATCTTAAAAAAAGAAGTCTCAAAGAGTCTCTCAGTAAGTATAAAATAGAAATTCTAAGTGATAGGAAGAGGGAAGTGGGTCATGGTTTAATTAGAAGCGTTGTTTCTTCCTTAGTGGTACAAATATAAGTAGTGCAGTTTAGTGAATGGCCTCAGCTTAAATACAGTAATTGCTGAATGGATGAAAAAAGTAAAAGAGCTTTGCACAGTGCTTGGCACGTGGAAATTGCTCAGTAAATTATTGTGCTCTTACGATTTTTTATTATCTGGTTAATTCCGTATTTAAAACAACACTAATATTTTTACTTAATGGTTTGGACTTCTTGGCTCTGTATCTAAGTTTGTGCAGAAATGTCCAACAATGGAATCTTTTGGTTATAGGTACATTCAGCCTCGACTAGAAATGTGCTCCTTCCTGCAACTATGATTTGTCTTTTCCTTCTGGTTGTAGGCTGCTTGGAACCCAGTCTAAGCAGTCTGGGTGCCCTCGTTTCCACAAAGCCTGGAACGTGGTAGGCTCAATAAATATTAGATGACTAATTAAAGAAACCGAAATGCATGAAGTACTAGAGATGAGGGTCCTGAGAATGACTACAGAGTGAGAGTTCCAGCACTGTCTTTGTTTTGCAGGGAGAAAATCAGAAACATTGCTCAGTATCAGCGTGGGCTCAATACTTTTTTGTTTGTTTGTTTAGCCTCTAGCACCAGTTCTCAGGGATCCCTCACACATGATTAAAATATTCAAGAGCATTCAAATCAACTTTCAAATTGTAAAGCTTTCCATGCCTTAACTGAGAGGTGAGGAACAAATAGTGAGGGAGTGTATATTTCCCTACATTTTCCTGTAGAGGTTGGTGATCACAGTAATGAGGAAGGGTGCTATCTGAGGAGGATCTTTTCCTTTATGGGTGGGGAAATTTCTTAAAGACCAGGAAAGTGGACTTACACCGGGCACATAGTAGATACTCAATACGTATGTGTTGAATAACTAAGGTCAACGATCAAGATCATTGCCAAGATCTTGACTATTCCATTGATGGCCCTTTTACCACGTATTCTGCCCTCTGCTTTGCTTCTAGCCCCTCTAGATGCACATCCACCCCAGCACTTAAACATGCTTCAAGGCCTGGGTCTGGTGGCTTCTGGGGTCATCTCTTTGTGTGACCAGCTCAACATACGTTGAGTGTTGATTTTGTAGATAACCCAAGAAGGACAGCTCTTCAATAATCCTATTCATCTATTGTCAGCTGAAGTCAAATCACTTTACTGCAGATTCTTTCTGAAGGGGTGCATGGATTGATTTACAAGTGCAGCTAGTTAGAAAGACATTCAATGATTTGTATATGCAGGATGTCAAGAATGCCCTATATTCTCCCTCCTGTCCTGCTATCCTCTCAACTGTTTATTCTGTTTGTTTTAGCCAAACATAAATAGACTCCAGACACGTCTGGGGCTGGCCGAAGGCACTTGCAGAAAATAAGCTTCTTCAACTCTAGATACACCAACAATGGAGACCAAGTGAAGTTGCTGCTGCTGCTTTGACAAAAACCCTCCTTCTCCCAAGAAAGCAGAAGAGACAGAACGTCCAGTTTCTCCATGCTTGAAGGAGACATGCAGCTAAGGACTTTTTAAAACACTTTTACTTTGAATCTCTTTGGTTAAGTTAATTTTAATCTCCATGACTCTTTGTAGGAACCTGAAAATGTTTTTTCTTTTCTTTTATTGATTTTGTTCTTTTTCATTTAGCCAACATCAATCTCCCCCTCCTTTCAGCCTGTTTGCAGAAGACAGGGCACTATGTCTCCGTTCTGTTGGGTCCCCTGTGCATGTGGGTACCCCGTCCATGTGCTCTGTGCCATCCACAGAGGGAACAGGTGTTTCCCTCCAGCTGTGACCGTGGGGTCCACTCAGGTCTGTGCCTCGGATGGACACAGCCGCCACGGGGCGGCTGCTCTGCTGATGTGAATAGACACTTTGGGGCAGGCAGAGGGAAAAGGAGGAGAAAGAAAGCCACTGTCCTTCAAATAATCAATTAAGGCATCCACTTCCGGGGAGGTGATCCAATTACAATTCTGAATTTTATAGACTGTTACTTTATTTCTATTATAGTGGTTGTACTGAATGTGGGGTTTGCTTGTGTCCACTTTTAGCACAGTATAGGGGGGTATCAGCAATGAATACATATATGAAAAAAGTGAATGAGTGAACAAGGAATTCTTCAAGGGTTGGCCCTGGGACAAGTAGGAGGACAGAACGAGAGACTGGAATTTCAGTTCTTTCTTTCTTTATGTTTTTTTCTGTTGGTCTCACTTCCTTCATTTCTTCCAGATTGGAAGGTGGGAAAGAGAGTACCGCTCCCAAAGAGGTAGACTGACGGGGGTGAAGATGTTTCTAGTCCCTAATGAAATATTAATTATTTAATTTGAAAAGCTGAGCACCTACTGTATGCCCTGGGCTGGGCGACCGAGAGACATGGCATCAAAGAAGCTGGAGGTGTTCTAACCTCGTGGAGATTAGAACTTTGCAGGTGAGGCCAACCTTCAGTTAATTAAATATAACCTCACAATTTATGAATTAGGTGTATGCTAAGTGCTCTGTCTTCGAATGAGTTATAACAAAGCTTTGGTCGGGGTTATAAAAGCATACTGCTGTTTTTACTCATTTTAAGCATGAAGCCAATGGCCAGGTGGCATCAGTGGGGTTTCTCTTTGAAAAGTTGTGCTAAGTGATCCAGAGCAGAGGTGATGTCCTGGGTCAGCAGTTCCACTTGGGGGGAAGATGCGTAGAGGAAACAGTGATTGAAGTCATTTTGGGGATCGTTCATTATGATTTGCTGAGCTTCCGCAGACAAATGATGCCTCGCGAACCAACGCCACCCAGCCCAGGGCTAAGCCCTCTGGTCGGATTCTGAAGATTTGAGTTTTCGAGACAGAAAGTGGATGCCTACTTCCTGTTTCCAGAGGGGTCTCTAAAAGTAAAGGTGCAGACAGCGCATGGACTCCTGAGTATGGGTCAAAACTGTTCTAGAAAATCTATCTGAAGAACAATCCTATGAGATTCCTATCTGGAAATTCCCCATTGTTATGCTGCTTGTTGAAAACCGAATAATCGGCACCCTTGTTTGCTCCTAGCGGAGGCAAACTCCCACACCATTAGCGCACCGATCTTAATCCGGAGGAGTAGGGGGCAATTTTGTCCCCCCAGGAGACATGTGGCAGTCTATGGAGACGTTCTAGTTGTCACAGCTGCAGAGGGGTCGCCATTGCCATTTGGTGGAGGCCAGAGGTGCTGTTAAGCATCCCACCATGCACGGGACAGCTCTCTACAACAAAGAAATCCCAGGCCCAAACGCCAATAGTGCTGAGGTTGAGAAATCCTGCTTGGGAGATCCTTTTACTGCTTATAAGTCCTAAAAGACTATTTTATCATTTTGAAAAATAATAACCTCAGCAGTTATAATTCACAACCTCACCAGAAAACCTGAGGATAAATATAAGCTCTAGTCCTGAATTTTGCGAAGTTCAATGCAAACAGATTTAGCTGGAAAAAGCCAATTACAGATGATTTTTTTTTTCTCATTCGTGGTGCCCTTTTACTGATGTTGGGAGGAAGACTCCTAAGCAGCAGACTTCCAAAAGCACAGAATTCTGAGTTCAATTTTCCAAGGCCAGGTTTATTGTCTTACATCCCCGTCCTCCTCTCTCCCCAGAAGTGTGTGAGTGTGAGTGTGTGTGGGGGGAGTCCACCTCTACATCAAATATCTAAAGTGATACAAGCAACTGATCAGAATCAAAAGGAAAAAAACCCCGTCATTTAGAATAGAAAGATCAGCAGGCTGATAGGTAACTGGAACCCTTTGATACACACTTTGTTTTTATAAAGTACACACCGTGGTAAAGCTATGAAACTTCAGTTCGTTAAACTAAAAATAAAAAAAAAAGAGAAAAAGAAAAAATGGAAGAAGGAAAGAAAGAAAAATGAGAAAAAAAATACTGTAACAGCCTTACTTCCTTTGAAGTCACTACTGATATAGCTCTGAACAGATCCATTCAAGTTCAGCTAACATCAGACAAATGTTTAGTGTATCAGAGGAAGCCACAAAAGCAAGGATTTCATCAATATTTCACAACAGCCTCAGGGAAACTGTAGATTGCAATGCTGTAGGGCAGCTAATGGAATTACACACAAGGGTTTTGTACATTTAAAATAAGCAGCTACTAAAAAAAAATTACCCTTCAGTTTGATAGAAACTGTATAAAACTGCAGATAGGAAACAATGAAATCGCTCCCAACACTTATCCATGTCACTCTGATAGGTCATTTAATAACAGGTATTACTGTGTGTGTGTGTGTTTTCCTCTCCTCCCCCCCGATAAGGCAATAATAAAGATTAACATTTATGAAAAGAAACATAAAATATAGCACAGCCAAATGAATAATTAAAGACAGTTTTGAAGAACGTTTGCCATTGTGTGCTGAAGTCACAAAATATGTTTATATAAAATATAATTATAAATAGACAGAGGCTACAAGGGAGACCTACTGACTCTTGCTTGTTTTGATGTTAAAAAATAATTTTGGGGCTTCCCTGGTGGCGCAGTGGTTGAGAGTCCGCCTGCCGATGCAGGGGACACGGGGTCGTGCCCTTGTCCGGGAGGATCCCACATGCAGCGGAGCGGTTGGGCCCGTGAGCCATGGCCGCTGGGCCTGCGCATCTGGAGCCTGTGCTCCGCAATGGGAGAGGCCACAGCAGTGAGAGGCCTGCGTACCGCAAAAAAAAAAAAAAAAAAAAAAAAAAGAACTTTGAAGTATTTCCTAGGAACGTGTGGATTCCCCTGGATCTCCTTTATATATTATTATCTGGTGAGACTCAGGATTCTGAGCGACAGGCTTTCTCTTTTGGAAGATTTACAGAGGTAGACCTGGAGCTTGCAAAATTCTATTCAGTAAGCTGGTGTGAGATCAGCGTTTTCTCCCCTGAAGTCCTTTGTTGGAGTAAAAAATTCTGCATATGAAAGCAAATTGCATTTTCGAAGCTGATTCTTCTGCGACCGCAAAACCTCACCTGCCTTTTCTCACCTTTGGAGCTTCAACTCCCTAAACAATGACCCCGCTATTTATTTAAATTATTTACATTTCACGGAGGTGGAGACACCTCAACAGGGGCAATTTTGCCTCCCAGGAGACATCTGGCAATATCTGGGGGCATTTTTGTCTCCCACTGGACGGGGTGGGAATGATGGAGATGCTCCTGGCATCTGGTGGGAGGTATCTAGGATGCTGCGATGTGGGCACAGCAGCCCACGGTAAAGAATTATCTGACCCCAAATGACAGTGTTGCTGAGGTTGAGAAACACTAAGCCACGCAGACACCTGAGCTTTATTAAAATAATAGCAATAGCCTTGTTAATATGGTGTCTTCTCAACTGCTCACTGGTTTCACACACGTGTATTAGAGCGCCTCTAAGTGAAACTTACAATGCTAAGTCCTCTGGGAAAGGCAGGGAGGGTTTGACATGCTTACCGACTGCAGGCTATTCTAATTAAAGGAAGAGATTTTATACATATATATATATATAAAATACATATATACACACATGTACACATATGTATACACATACATACACATTTATACCGGCATACACATATACACACATACATACAATAATAGCTACTATTTACTGAGCATATAGCATGTGAGAGTGCTTTGCATACAGTATCTCATTTTACCTCTGCAACAATTCTGGAGGGGAAATATGTTATTGTACCTTTTTATAGCTAAGGGGACACTGCCCAAGGTCATTGTCAGAATATGGCTATGGTAAGCCTGAGACCCAAACCCTAGTCCTGTCACTAAAGCTCCCATGGCCGCTGGGCTTCTTTGTAGCTAAGCTAGGAGTGTGTGTGTGTGTGTGTGTGTGTGTGTGTGTGTGTGTGTTTGCTTGTAGTGCCAGAGTGCAAACACCTCTGCCCTCTCATCTGCAAGGAATAAGTAAAAGATGACTCGCAGGGAGAAGGGAGGAGAACACGGCTCACTTCAGAGAAGTTTCCAGGTTAAAGCCAAGAGAAAGGTAGCTGCCAAAGGGGAGGCTTGGGCAGGGCAGCTTTGTTGTGTTTGAGGTGAGGGGGGCGGGCAGGATGCAGAAGCAGGTGGGCTGTCAGCTCATCTGAAGAAACGTTATTTTTTCTTCTGAGCCAGCAAGTTAGGAGAAACGGCTGTGGGAAGAGTCGGAGAAACTGCGCAGGAGAGACAATCTGGGAAGTCTCAAGAGCCGTGGTAAAGTGGGGAGACAGGTCATCTGCCGTGGAAAGGGACAGGAGCTTCACAGGGCTGGGTGGAGGCGGGAATGGGACAAAGAAGAATCCAGGTGGGCCCAGCTGGGTCTGCGTGGAACTGGCCCGATGGGCAGCCTTCTCCAGGCATCCCCTGCTCTGGGAGACACAGAGAGAAGGCGGATCCCACCTGCCCCTTCCCTCTGCACCTCCAGCAGAGTCATTCCCAGTTTGAGGAAAAACAAGTGGGTTGTTTGAATCTTAGACACGTAGAATTGGAAAGCCATTTAGGATGAATGGAAACTGTAATAAACTGAGAGCATTTGCCCTATCTGAAGGCTACGCATTCAAATTTATTAATGTTTTGCAGGTTGACCAAAGTAAGTTGGGAGGTTAAATGTATTTTGTGAGCCATTTATTTCCAACTCCCACCTTGCATTCTTTTTAAGATTATATGTGTGTGAATGTGTACATATACACTTAATCAAATATGCACATTTATTCTATATGTCATATATATTCTTTATTATATATTATAATTTTATAGTATTACATGTACTTTGATACAACTGGAATTATACCACAAATACTGCTGTAATGGAATTTTTCACTTATACTCCAAATAACACGAAGTTGAGGGAATTTAAACCTATTCCCTCTTCTTCTTTTATAATTTAAAGTTTACACTGCAGAATTACTGGAATAGCAACCAGGCCACTTTTCCATTTGTTAAAAATTTCTTTAGCAACAGTTGTGACATCACAGAAAGAGACTTGAGTTTGGAATCAGGACAAATGTGTTGAAGCCTCCGTTCTGACAATTAATAAGCCATACGGTTTTAGGAAAACTACTTGGTGTCTCTGAGTTTCAGTCTCCTTAGCTATAAAACACAGCTACAAATAGTTTCCATAGCAGTGTTGTGAAGATTTGAATGATTAACTGATGTAATCTCTAATAAAATGCTGTGCAGTCTCTACGGTATGAAATCAATGTGAGGGCTGCGAGGATATTAGCGTCCCCTCTGCACCCAGGGCACCTGGGGTCTGGCCATCCCATCTCCGTTAACTTTTGTCGGGACTCAGCTCTCTTTGTTAATGGGTCAATCAATCACTCAATATTTATTGAGAGCCTACTATGTACAAGACCCAGGGGACCTGTGATGGGCTCACATCAATAGAAGTACACACTGCAGGACAATTAGCAAAAGCCTATTTTGACTTGACCTCAGGTTGGCATAGTAATGGAATGGTCCCTAAGCGTAGGAGGTGCTAAGTGAGAAAAGAAAGAAAGAAGGGGAATAAAAGAGTGGGTCTGCCTGCAATAGCTTCTCACTCCCCTCAGAGTTCAATAGAAGGTGATTTCAACCAGCGATTGGTAATCTATGCCCCGCAGGCCAAGTCTGACCTGCCACCTGTTTTTGTAAATAAAATTATATTGGAACGAAGCCACACCTATTAATTTACTTATGGCTGCTTTTGTGCTTCGATGACAGAGTTGAGTAGCTGCAACAGAAACCATATGGCTTGCAAAGGCAAAAATATTTACTCTCTGGCCCTTTACACAAAAAGTTTGCCAACCCTGATTTAAGCAATCTCATGAATGATTAACCATCGCCAATTCTTATGCACGTATGCAATGGTAACAGCCATGTACTAAGTTCTTAGGGTGAACTGGAGAATGAACTAGCATTTTACATACATTTTCACATCAAAGTTTCAAAATAACGTCATGAGAACAGTACTGTTATTATCCCTATTCTGTCGATGAAGAGACTGAGTCTCAAAGAAGTTAAGGAACTTGCCCAAGGTTACACAGCTAGTCAGTGTGATTAGATCCCAGCTTCGTCTCATTCCAGAGTCTGTTTCTTAATCGCAATGTCAGAGTTTTCCAAGCTTCAGTCTCTCACGTACCACACTCATCATTTATTTTCATATTCACAACCTCTTTACTATTCTTTGCCATTTTTTTCTTTGAATTGTCACTTTATTCCTTTAGTTTGATCTTAGGAAATTATATTCAAATAGTTTGGATTTGATGTACTGGTCATATACGTATATTTTAACTTTCTGGGGGATAATTGTGGATTCACATGCAGTTGTAACAAATACAACAGAGAGATCCCATGTGCTCTTTACGCAGTGTTCCCAACGATAACATCATGCTTAACTGGAGTGCAGTGCCAGGAAATTGACACGGATACAATTCACCAACCTATTCTGATTTCACCAGTTTTACCTACGCTCATGTGTGTGCTATTTTATCACGTGTGTAGATGTGTGTGACCTCCACTACAAAAAAAAATAGAGAAGAGTTGCATCACAAGGACGTCTTGTGCTACCCTCTTATAGCGACGGCCACCCCCCACCCCATCAACTCCTAATCTGTTTCCCATCTCTATAATTTTATCATTACAGGAGTGTTATGTAAATGGAGGAGGTAAGCTTTTGAGTATGTAAGCTTCTGAGATTCACTTTTTTCACTCAGCCTAATTCTTCTCATATATTTTTAAATTCACCTTGAAATAACTGTATAACTTTCAGAAGTTAAAAAAAAAGAAAGGTCATTGATGTGAAATTTTATCTTGAGTGCCACCGGTGGTACCCATGTTATACTCTAGGAAGCCCTACCATAAGCTGTAATAACACCTGATAGGCAAATAGACAGATAGATAATGCAGCCATAAAGCTGCTTTTGAATAACAAAAACCTCTACATCAATGCTGTTCAGTACAACTTTCTGCAACGATAGAAATCTGAAGTGTCTGAACTGTCCAATATGGTAGCCACTAGCCTCGTGTAGCTACCAAGCACTCAAAATGTGGCTTGTTCCAATGAAGAAAGAAATTTTTCATTTTCATTGATTCAGGTTTACATTTAAGTCACCACGGGTGGCTAGTGGCTTCTCTGTTGGATAGTACAACTCTAGATATTAAGGGTAAACTATTAAAAGAAATAGATAATTTTTTTGTTTTCTTATACTTCATTTTGTCAACGCAATGATAACCTGAAAAAATAAGAAATCTTTTAAAATAGTCTTCTAATGGATTTATTTGTTGGGATCCGACCTTGTTCTATAAGTCTGCACGTGTCTAAGTCTTGTATTAGCTCTCCAGACACCCCGGCTGATTCTGGGCATTTGGAGAACCTCATCGCCTCACCAGTTAGCATTTAGAGTGAGCCCAAGTGGGCCTGCTCCTAAGGTTCCTGCTTTTTAAGTGACACTGTGTCCTGTGTCCCTCAGAACAAAGGGCCAACTGACAGAGCCTTTGGATGCCCAGTTATAAATTAACGCAGACACACTGAGCACATGGTATCCTGGAAGGTTATGAAAAGGTCCTGTTGATTATGAGGGTCTCAGAACAGCAGGCTGTCTTTAGGAAGACACGAATTTCAAGCAACTGCTGGTGGTAGTATTCCTAAATCTTTGCTGATTAACAGGACCTGCTCTCGATGAATTTAGCCGTACCACTGGTCTGGAACAAGGTGCGCCACCGGAAGCTGAGTGTCCGGGGAGAGGCAGGAACGTTGAGGTTTCAGAGGGTGCTGGCAGCAGTGTCATGGAGAAGGGAAAAAATAGCAATGACAGCTGTGGGTACTTGGGGACAAGTTTCCAAGAAGTCATTTGGCAGAAGAAGTAAAATTTGTAAGGAGGTGGGGTACAGTGGATTGCTGGAAATGTTAGCACCAAACCAGGTATTTTCTTGGAGAAGGAAAAAGAGTGGTCTGTGTTCCCTTCTTATTTCTTTTAGCCTAAATATCATGGGCAGCAAAAACTAGCTTTTGATCATTAGCCATCCACACTATCAGTGATGTGGACCCATGAAAACACAACAACAGCATGAAGGTCGTTACCCTGGCCGGTCTCTTATTTCGCCTAACTTCACGGATCTGTAAGGCGTTAGCCGTGGCAAGAGATTGATATGATAGTTTGTGAGTAATTTGGATGAACTATAACACTAACCCAGTAAAGTATTATAATTTTAAATGTGTCCAGAAAATAATTGAAACTCAGGCTTAGCTTCATCATAATGCAAACTGCTGGGTATGTTTAACAGCTGACTAGCTTAGCATGAATATTGCTTTAGAAATGGGGTCATATTGTTTGTACGAGACAATATTGCTCTCAAACACATTTAGGAAAAAAACAAGAGATTATGAGTATACTTTTAACCTCTCTGTCTCTCTTTATCTGTGTTTACTTCGGTGATTTAGGTGTTTGGTGTTGTTTGAAGGCAAACACAAAAGGTGCTGGCATTTAAAACAGACCTGGTGATGAGCCCTTGGACATCAGATTCCTTCTAATTACTACTTTGTCACAAAATCTCTGTTCCCCATCAATCCGTTTTTCTGTAGGCTGGTCAGAAATGGGAACGATAAGAGCATCCCCTGATGACCACAATAGATATTATGAAGAGGTGGTGCCCGTAGTTACCTGCAGAGTGTTTGCTTATTTTTAAAATGTAATTGCCAACATTACAAAACGGAGATTTCACATAAAAATCCAGATTTATGGATGTTCCTGAAAAGTCCAAGGATTTGGCAATACTGGGCCTGCTTTGCCACTGGGTGACAATCCCTGGGGCTGAGCAGGTACTGTTGCCTTGAGATGGAGAAAAGGCACTCCGGTTTACAACAGTTTTCTCCTGGTTTGTATTTAATTTTTCCTCTATAGTCATTTGAGTTTTTAATTCCAGGTTCCCAATATCATTTTCTTAGTCCCTTATACCCAAACATTAAGTGTGCCCTACAATGTGTCAGGGAGTGCATTATGGGTCCATAACATCCGTCAGCAAACTTTCTCTGTAAAGGACCAGGTAGTAAACACTTTAGACTTTGTGAGTTCTGTTGCAACTACAGGACTCTGCTGTTGTAGCACAAAAGCAGCCATGGTCATTTGTAAGTGAACGGGTGTGTTTGTGTCCCAATAAAACTTTATTTGTGGAAACAGTTTGGCCCATGAGCTATAGTTTGCTGAGCCCTGACAGAGGAGAAAACAAAACAAGACCCCCCAAACTGGCTGTTAACTCTGTAGAGGCAGTTTTCATCAATACAGAACTTTCAGTAGATGTAGCGGTAATTCCTCCAAAGGCAGCGCTCAAACTCTGAAACCACTGTCCTCGAGCATGTGTGGGTGTGGGTACGTAACTCATGCCCCTTTTCGTTTATTCTAAAAATACTGACTGACTCCTAGTAATTGTTTGCTCCTAGTATCATCACAAAAGACTTTCCTCAAAAAAAAAAAAAAAAAAGGAAAACGTTTCAACTTTGTTCCTTCATGGAAAATGAGCTAAGATGGGTTGTTCTGACTGATGGGTTATTATTCCCCTGAGAAGGAATCATCATGGTGGGGCAAAAGCTGAGAAACCTCATTGTTCTTTATTTGAGAGGGAAATAGTTTTCTTGTTTTATCTCTGGGACCAGCTACGCCTTAGCTTCCTAATCAGCGTGGGTGGGAATGCCAGCTCTCTTTCCTTAACTGTCCTTTGAATATCATTTAATGGATCCTCAGTTTCCTTTTTCAAAAATGAAGAGTTAGAACCAGATTGGAGGTATCTTAAGTGGTAATTTTGAACCAAATCTATTCTGCATACATATTTAATTTGGTCCAGAGTATTTAAAAACAAAATATGAATTAGTTATTGACCTAGGGAAATCAGAAGATTTCACCGAAGTATCAGATTTTTGGCTTCTTTTGAACAATTTGAAAATCTGCTAATACTGCACATACATCCCTCCATGTCTATAACTGGCTGGGGATGAGTGTAGGTACCTTCTTTGATCATTATGAGTCTTCACTAGGCTTGCTTGACCCACGTAAGTGACTTGTCCTGATAAGCCTTTGAATTTGTAACTTAAGGACCACATCTTTGGTAAGGTCTCCTTTAGAACTCAATTTCTAGGATTCTGGCCCCTCCCTGTAAAGCAACAGTTACAAATTGCCAACCCATAACATCTCCCAAACTTGTCAGTTCAAGGATGAGTAACATGAGGTATCACCTCGCACCGGTCAGAATGGCCATCATCCAAAAATCTACAAACAATAAACACTGGAGAGGGTGTGTAGAAAAGGGAACCCGCCTACACTGTTGATGGGAATGTAAATTTGTACAGCTACTATGGAGAACAGTATGGAGGTTCCTTAAAAAACTAAAAAATAGAGCTACCATACCATCCAGCAATCCCACTCCTGGGGATATATCTAGAGAAAACCACAATTCGAAAAGATATATGCACCCCAGTGTTCATTGCAGCACTGTTTACGATAGCCAGGACATGGAAGCAAACTAAATGTCCATCAGCAGAGGAATGGATAAAGAAGATGGGGTACATATATACAATGGAATATTAATCAGCCATAAAATCAGAACAAAATAATGCCATCTGCAGCACCATGGATGGACCTAGATATTGTCATACTGAATGAAGTAAGTCAGACAAAGAAAAGCAAATATTATATGATATCGCTTATATGTGGAATCTAAAAAACGGGTACAAATGAATTTATCTACACAACAGAAATAGAGTTACAGATGTAGAAGCAAATTTATGGTTACCAGGGGGTAAGGGGGTGGGGAGGGATAAATTGGGAGATTGGGATCAACATATACACACTACTAGATATACCATAGATAACTAATAAGGACCTACAGTACAGCACAGGGAACTCTACTCAGTACTCTGTAATGGCCTATATGGGAAAAGAATCTAAAAGAGAGTGGATATATGTATACGTATAACTGATTCACTTTGTTGGATACCTGAAACTAATACAACATTGTAAATCAACTATATTCCAATACAAATTAAAAAAAAAGGATGGGTAACAACGATCTGATCAATACAGTGGGGGGGTATATTCTGCTGACTACGGTTCAGTTACAAATCTAACACAGAATAAAGCAGAAACAGGGATGAACAGCCCATTTTCAGGAGGAAAATGCAGGAGGAAAAAGCAGGAACGCTATTTGCTTTCTTCTTGGGGATGTGAAAAGCTTCACAGATTTTACGTCTTGTTCCTGGCTAAACTGCTCAAGGTTGTTCTTGTGTTCCAGAAGCCAGAGGGAGGGACACAGAAATGGATGGGTGAGGACACCAGATCTTACGGGGCAATTCACAGCATTTCAGATAGGCCCTGTGTTTAGCTGGAAGTCTCAGGCCAATGGAGAATGGAGAAATTGGCGTTCTATGGAAATACCGAGAAAAGGCCTCGAAGGGAGGAACAAAGAAGATCTTCTTTTACCATAACTGTTTCCCTGTTGAAAATGGCCACGTGCCATGGAGCCAGAGGCTCCGCAGGCTGCAGCTCTCTTCCTGCCCAGTCTTGTGTTGAATCAGCTGGTTCATCATACTGGGCTGATTAAGTCTAATTAGGTAGTCCATCTACTAGACTAACCTATAGGAGACTACATTAGGTAGGCTCTAAAACAGGGACCAAGAAAGTAACATTACATCGTTTAATAAATATGTTACAATAGTCTTCACCTTCATAAAGAAAGATACTCTCTCCCATTTCTCTTGCAAGCTCTCTCGGTCTGTTCTCTCACTTTTAAGAAACATCGCTACGGGAGGCATCTCATTTTCCTTATGAAAAGAACGACAAAGTCACAATGATAAATAGTTACTGATATTTGGCCTCAGGGAGACAACAGAAATAGGTGGAGACCAGGAAGAATTGCTGAGTGTCTGCGCGTGGGAAGGGGGTGGCCACCACCCAGCTCTGGTGATCTTGCCAGGCACCGATAAGGAACCAACGTTTTGGCCTTTGCAAAAGAAATGGGAATTTGAATTTTTATGTAGAATCTCCTGGTCTCCAATTTTGGCAATCGTGTTTACTTTATTATTATTATTATTATATATATATATTTTTTGCGGTACGCGGGCCTGTCACTGCTGCGGCCTCTCCCATTGCGGAGCACAGGCTCCGGACGCGCAGGCTCAGCGGCCATGGCTCACGGGCCCAGCCGCTCCGCGGCATGTGGGATCTTCCCGGACCGGGGCACGAACCCGCACCCCCTGCATCGGCAGGCGGACTCTCAACCACTGCGCCACCAGGGAAGCCCGTATTATTATTATTAATATTACTGTTATTATTATATAGCATTTTGGGTGGGCCAAACAAAATCAGTCTGTAGGCCAAACTCAGGTGTCCCTTTGCGAACTATCTTAAAGTTTGATCTTGCTGCTGCGTCTCAGTTTCCCATCTCTCGATTTGAGTCACAGTAGATGCCAGCTGAGACAGCATGGATGTTTGAGCACACACACAGCTCTGTTGCTTGAAAGCTACTCCAAGCACATGTTCTAATTGCAAGTCAGAGGCCTTCAGCCTATAGATATAGTCTTTAGAAAACAAATAGTGCAGAATAAAAGACAACACCATGCCTTGAAAGAACCAGACTGAGACAGCTGACCTCGTGCAATCTGTCATTAGCACAGCCCTCATCTGAGCCTAGGCTTCCTTACCCTTAAGAAGAAGTCTCTCTCGAGGTAAAATACGAGGCTGTGTTGTTCGGGGAAAGAACCCGTGATTTTGCGTCTGAACCATCTTTCCAGCATTAATTAGATTTGCAAACTTCCCTCCACCTCAGTGGTTTCTCTACAGAGTGAGCATGAAGCCAGTATCTTGGGGTTCTAGAAGAGCTTTGTGGAAACCAGGGGTTATAAGCTGGGGGAAGCAGGCCCGATGTATAGCCCTCAAACACATTCTGTCTGGCCCACGCATTGTTTTCAAATTAGAAAAATTTCACGTGTAAGTATAAATGCGGTCTGTCTCCTGAAAACAGAAGTTCTGACGTTACTGGCCCTATATAGTTGCCTGGCAGAGCTGTACCTCTGCTGCCCCCTCTGGACTGAGCAGCAGGGGTCGGCCATGGTCGCACCCCCCCATGTTAGACCAGCTCTCTGCCCACCCTCCCTGCCTTGACCAGTCTGCCATTCAGATTTGCAGTCCCCGGCCCTAGCAAATCTAAGGTGCTATGCTAATGTCCATTAGGGGTGTTATTCTGATTATTGTTATTCTTTTCCATCCATGATCCCTGTGAGCCACATATCTGCATCTCTGGGGCTCAGTTATCTGGTCTTTAAAATGGGAATGATAACATCTCATTTGCTTGGAGTCAGGGGCTCTGGTGAGGTGAGGTCCCTGTTGTTTCCAGAGCTCCCATCGTGTGGGGCATCCAGCCACCAGAGGGCGCTGGTACAAAAGGCTGCAGGTGGTCCGATCCAGAAGGGAGCAGACAGGTAAGGCAGCTGGGCAGGTAGGAGCTCTCACGTCCTGCCTTTCACAACTTGGGAGGGCACAACTTTACAGAGGGGTCGTGACAGGGAGCAATTACTCATCTATCGATACAACCGTACATCACCAGCAATGTGACTTTCTGGAATGTGTAATGCGACCACAAACTTTCGAATGCCGCAGCCTGACAATCAGACGCTAAAAATAACGAACGGTCTGCTTCTGCAACAGAAAGAAATGGCCCCTTTGGACACTGGAAACGGGCCATTTCCAGCTCCGCTCACCGCCAGAGCCCTGCAGAGCCCTGCAGAGCCCTGCATGGATTTCTCCGGGCGGTGGAGTCTGCGGAGGAGAGCTCACTGCATCTGAACAGTGTGTTTACTTTCAGACACGTTGGTCCCAGCAAGATGGAGACAAATTGGAGCAAGTTCAGAGCAAGACAAATGATTAAGGGGAGAGAGGATTGATTTATAGGGAATGATTAAAGCAGCCCAACACGTCTGAGCTGTCTTCTGTGGGTGACGAATCTGGGAGTGACACACAGGAACTCCACGTACCTTTGAGGGGTGTAAACAGCAGAGAGGAGGAATTAGCACAGTGTGAGTTGCTCTTAACAGCATTTTCTGAGATGATGTTGACACCAGAAAAATGGTGACGGCCAGTAAGAGCTGGTTGGGTCACACTTATTGTCCTGATGGTATCTGGCAGAAGATGACGTTTTTAGGCTAGGCATTCATGGCCTTCTGTAATCTGGCCCTGGCCTACCTTTCCTTCTACTTCTACATCTTCTCTTCCTTGCCAGGAACCCCCCTTCCCACCCTCCACCCCATTTATACCCCTGGTTGCAGCCTCCACGACTTAGTCTTTTCCCCTCATCAGGAACTGAGAGGCTTAGGAGCCAGCAGTAGCCAGGCTGGTGAAAGGAGCAGTGAAAAGGGCTGGGGGCAGACTGAGGCCCAGTGACTGTGGCAGACCAGACCAGAACAAATGACAATGCTGTCACTTTGATATTTATTCCATATAACCCTGAAATACCAGTGTCTTATTAAAAAGTGAGCGGGGAGGGGCTTCCCTGGTGGCGCAGTGGTTGAGAGTCCGCCTGCCGATGCAGGGGACACGGGTTCGTGCCCCGGTCTGGGAAGATGCCACATGCCGCGGAGCGGGTGGGCCCGTGAGCCATGGCCGCTGAGCCTGCGCGTCCGGAGCCTGTGCTCCGCAATGGGAGAGGCCGCAGCAGTGAGAGGCCCGCATACCGAAAAAAAAAAAAAAGTGAGAGGGGGTCCCCTCTGTGTTCTATTATTTGTTTTCAGATGCTGTTCCAGGTCTGAGAAGGCCAGAGACCAGAGCTAAGGCTCTTCTGTCTTTTGCATTTGAGTCTCTCTGCAAGTTGACCAGAGAAGCAGGTTTTGGCTAAAATAAGGAAACCTGGGAGGTGAAGAATCAGATCTCAGAGACAGGCATCTGGCCCTGGGGAAGAGGGAGGGGACAGGAGGGACATCAGCCCCTTATAAAGAGAGGCACTAAGCCCCAGGGGAAAGAGTGGCCATTAGGTCCAGGACCTCTTATAGCCCTTTCTTCCCCATCCCCATTATACCATATTCTTATGTTTTTAATAAATTATCTTCCCCACTTCTTCCCTCCTCAAGAAAAATTTTCCAGGATGCCTCCATGATGGGAATCTGATTGTAGACCGGAGCCAGAGTAGTTCTGGGAAACAGGCACATGTCTAATAAAAGCTGTTCAACCTCCCTTGTGTACCAGGAAATGAGAATTAAAACAGCAACAAGATACCCTGGAATGGTTTAACCAGTGGAGGGGTGTGGTGAGAGCCTTTCAGTATGGCATGTAACAATCCAAAATGCTATTTTGGTCTACAAACTAGCACAATAGACTGAAAAGCTGCAAACTGGTATTGCAATCAAGGGATGAGGCGGGTGGGCTATGGGGGAATAGCCCAGACAATGTTTACCGTGTGGCCTCAGGTGCTGTTAGATTTTATCATTCTGTTCATAGTCGCCTCAAATTCAGGTTTTGATAAGATAAGCTAAAACAAAACAACAAAGCACCAAACAAAAATCACATTTCTGCAGGAGGATAAACACCAGTGGGTCTGCCCTTGGGCATCTCCTGGTCTTAGTGTCCATTTGGGCTTTTCACCCTGCCTTTCTCTTTCAAGGGCCATATCCTTCCTTCACAAAGCTTTCTTTGATCAAGCTCATTGCAATTACACTCTCCTCTCAGATTCAGGGCCCCTTATTATAATAATGATAACAATAACAATAGCATTTATTGAGTGTTTACTAATCACCAGGGGGTACAAAGCACTTTACACATTTTCCCTGGATTAATTCTTTCCTCTGCTCAAACGCTAGTTGCTTAGAGACCTTCCCTGAATATTCTTTGTGACAATATTCTTTGATTGCACTCCCCTTCACCCCAAACTATGCCCTGCTTATTTTTCTTGCACAGCATTTAATAATCTGACGTAGTTCATAATTTATTTAATTGTCCATCGTCTGCTTCCCGCCACTAGAATATAAACTCCATGAGGGCAGGGGTCCTGTGTGTTTTGTTATTTTCTCAGTACTTTAGACCAAGCTCGTTATGTAGTATGCATATTGAAATGAGTATTTAATGTTATCAATTTGAATCATTTCATTTGATTTGGGATACTTGCCATATTTTACTTTGCACTGTACATTACTGTGTAAGTTTAAGGTCCTCATACTAGACTGGAAGCGATGTAAGGCCAAGACCTGTGCCTTATCTGTGCCTGCATCTTCCCCGGCACCAGCTTTGCTTGTGGCCAGCTTAGCACAATGTCCTACCTATAACAGGCATTCAGGAAATACTTGTTGAGTTAAATCATCCTTTCCGACAAGGGAACCACAGGATATTATAAAGCCAGGCTGGACTCACTCTTAGGAGGCCTGGTATTGCCCTTTAGATGTCAAAATACCAGAGCAGTTTTGTTTTGACTCTCTTTTTTCCAGGTACTATTCAAATCTCATGTGTGAAGTGCAACCACTGAGGTTATCAATGTTCATTGGCATGAAATTGCAAAAAAGTCCAATTAGTTTGTTGATTAAATTCTTAATAGTATCCCAAATTATGGTGTTTTCAAAAGAACTGAAGGTTATTTCTACAGGAAATATTTCTCCATCAAGTGTGTGTGTGTGTGTGTGTGTGTGTGTGTGGCCTAGTACCGTGTTTTACTCATGGTATACAGCCCAGTTTTTCTCATTGACTGGTTGATTAAAATTTAAACCCTTTTTGCTGTGGATTTGATCCATGATGCAGTCAGTTCAGTGCAGGCATTGAAGAGTGCTGGGTGGCCCGTATTTGTTCTAGTTGTAATCATGCAACCAGGTGCAGCAACAGAAGGAATTCAGGGACCAGCTTTCTTTAAGGACTAATCCAGACTCCCGATTGTCATATTTCTTCAGAGAGAGCCAAAAGGTACAATTTTGCATACATTTTCAAGGCATGAACAAGGAAATGATGACAAACTTTCAACCAGTAGTCTCTGGTGGCTAAATGTGTAGCCGTTTGAAATTTATTTAAAAGTTTTTGCTTTTGCTTTTTTGGCTGTTTGCCGTATGTTGCAAAACTCTATAACTAAATGGAGACTGAAGTTTCATCCTCCTTACTATCAATTACATACTGAGCTAGTCATCTTCTTTATTCTTCCCAGTGTCCTCTGCTCTTCCTTTGATGGACAACACCTTGGTTTGAATTTTCCTTTGGAGTAGAACCCACTCCACTGTTCCTTTCAGTCCTTGTGATTCGGGGAAAGCTAACCCACCCCCAGCCACCTGATGAGCATGTGACAACCAAGCTTAGTTCTTCAGAGTGCCCTATCCTCCTGGCCACAGGGAGTGGTCCAGAGATGGGCTTCTGACCCAAACCTGGCAAATAATGTTACCAAGTCCAAGCTCGCTCTGCTCGTCACATGACAGGCCAGTAAATCAGGAGAGGAGGTGTTGAGGCAGGGAAGATGACTTTATCCAGAAAGCCAGCCGGCAGGCCGAGAAGATGGCAGACTAATGTCTCCAAAAGAACCATCTTATCAGGTCTGGATGCCAGTGTCTTTTATAGAATCAGAGAGGGAAGTAAAGTAAAAAGGCAGAATAGAGAGGGAGAGGCAGGGAGGAAGTAAAGTAAAAAGGGCCATCAGTCTTGTAAAACATCTCCTGCAATGGCCAGCCTCGGGGAGGGGATGTGTTAATTTCTTCTTTCTTGCAGCCATTCACAGGTGGGCAGGGCTCCCTGCCGCAGGCCATTTGTATGATTATAATAACAAAAGCAACGAAAAGCAAAGGTTAAAGTCAAAGAAACAGATCCAAAGTGGAGTCTGATTTACCTCTTCCCTGTTACAATTAGCGTTGCAGAATTTCACTGAAATCATTGCAAAGCAGTCCTTTCTTTCCTCCTGGTTCTGAATCTAGGGGACCGCCTCCAAGACGAGAAAACCTTTTAAGAATGAAGCCAGCAGGGAGGAAAGCAATTTGACTCCTGAATCCAGCCACATTGGACCAAATTTACCTCCACACCGTTCAGTTAAAAGGTGCAGTAAAGTCTCTGTAGATGCCCATTTGAGTTGGGCTTTCTGTCCTTTGAAACAAAACCATTTCCTGACTATTATATAAGTTATTTCCCCCCAAAATGTGAACTAATATTTCAGAGTTCCACTTGGGGGGTTAAAAATTCAAAGACTAGTGCCCATCACACCTGTATTTGAAAATTATTCTGTGCTCTGCCGAAGAAGGGCAAGAAAGAGTTTTCTAGCAAAGATCTCTTAGTATCCTTTGCTATTTATTAACAGGAACCAACCCTTAACTAGTATCATCATTTAAAGAAACCAGATGACAAGCATTGGATTTCTCCAAACATTTTTTTCCCCTTAAAGAAGCAGCTCAAGTATCTGCCAGTATCTTGTCATTGCTTATGTAACACTTTAAATTATTGTATAGTGATTTCTCTTCATTTCCATGCTCCCCGTGCCCAGTCACTCAGGGGCTCCAGGACTCCAGGGAGATGCTAACCTAAATAGACCAGGCAGCTTTACGTGGGCACCCAGGCCTTCTGCAAGCAGGCCTTTTGGGACCATGGGGAGAGCTAGGAATGACTTCAAACTTGCGAGCTTATGTGACTTTGATGTGATGTAAACTCAGGTGGGCAGCGCAAATGGGGACAGGCTAGTTATAAGACTTTTGTGGAGCCCTCAGCATGTTTGCCTTTGGGACCCTTCCCCCCATAATAATATCAATACTAACACTGTGGGACTCGAGGGACATTGTTCCAGCTAATGATTAAGAACTCTCCAGACAATAGGGGCTTCTTAGACAATGGGTGAATTTCCAGGATGTCCGGCCCCCTTCTGAGAAGGAGGGAGATAAACAAAATGTAAAAAAGGTATCTGTCGAAGACCAATCAGGAAGCTGGGGACAAGTTCCCTCTCTGGTCCGAGCCTAAGCCGGGACCAATCAGCAGGAAAACACAACCAAATCTATAATTTACATACGGGGAAGTGGGAACCTATAAAACTGACATATTCGCGCCCAAAAGGGGTTCCTTCTTCGACCTCCTGCGTGAGGACCAAGGAACCCCGGTGCACCGGCCTTCAATAAACCTCTTGCGTTTTGCCTCGGCTTCCGACTCTTGTTGTTTCCTGGGCGAGTCGAAACTCCCAGGGGGCCGCGAAGGTCTAACAACACAACACTGTAAATCAACTATACTCCAATAAAAATTTTAAAAAAACCTCTTCTGAATATTACTTTAAATGTTTCCATATTTAAATTTTTTCTACCTTAAGCAAACTTTAAATTTTTATGGGTTCTAAAATTTTCTTTTTTTTCTGATGTGATAAAAAATAAAATATTTTCTTTGACCGTAAAAGTTCATTTGTTTCCCTCTGATCTTAAGAGAAATTAAAACATTTTTACATGCCCTTCAGGGTTCCGTGGGCCCCAGACTTATTCTGCCTGATGGAGCCAGGGGTCCTGGCTGGAGGCGTCCACAAAGTTCCCTTTTTGCTTTGTTTCATACAAAAAAGAGCTTGTATCTTAGACCATCAGAGGTTTAATTTTAAATGGAGATCTTGGATAACTGTTTAGTGACCTCAGGCAAGTTACTTAAAATCTCAGGGCCTGTTTTGTCATATGTAAATCGGGCATGATAGTAATCCCTCCCTCACAGGTTGCTATGAGAATTAAATGACTCGATTCAAGTCATGTGCTTGGAAGAGTGGCACACAGAGAACTTCACTTAATAAATACCAGCTACTAATACTACTGCTGCTGCTGCTTTGACTATTTCCAGACGGATTCTGTGAGAATGCAATTATCTGTTTGTTTTCTCCTCCTTTTCTCTCGTCTTCCTATCTTTCTCTCTTTTTCTTTAATTACCAAAGAAATATTTCTTATAAAAAACACAAGCACTGCAGAAATATTTAAAGTAGAAAGTCAATTTCACACACCTGTTCGTCCTCTCAGAAGTAACCTCTGTTAAGAGTTTTGGTGTGAACGCACACGCACATGCACACACACACACACGCACACACACACACACACATGCGCACACACACAATTTGACTGAGATCACAGCTATGTCTTATTAACTTGCTCCTTTAACACTTAACTCTATATCCCAGCAATGTTCCCAAGTCAGCACACACTTGCAGAGGGGATCATGTTCCTTTCTGCAGGTGGTTGCCTCTGCCCATGAAATAGGCACTTCCGCTCTCTGGGAAGAATGGAGAAGGACCTGTCATGTTCTCTGCCCCTCACTGTGGAGAGCTCTCTGTTCTCCACGATGTTCCCCACACAGGCTCCTTGTGTTCAAGGCCATTGCTCAGCTGTTTCATCTCCACCTGTACTTTTCTTTTTCAAGTGTTACCCAGAAGGATGGGGGGAAATATTCGGAAGCCCATTTTGGCTCAGTTTCAAGCCAGCTTTTCCAAAGCAACACTGGTCTGTTATTCCGTTCGGACTCATGTATTTATTTCTTTGACGGTTTGGGATGGGAGGGCTTTTTTTTTTTTTTTTTTTTGCGGTACGCGGGCCTCTCACTGTTGTGGCCTCTCCCGTTGCGGAGCACAGGCTCCGGACGCGCAGGCTCAGCGGCCATGGCTCACGGGCCCAGCCGCTCCGTGGCATGTGGGATCCTCCCGGACCGGGGCACGAACCCGTGTCCCCTGCATCGGCAGGAGGACTCTCAACCACTGCGCCACCTGGGAAGCCCTGGGAGGGCTTTCTGACTAGGACTCTTAAACGCTGACAATATAGTGCTACCTGTCAGGTTTTATGTGTGTTTGGCTAGATAGTATTGACGTACCTCAATTTATTTAACTAGCTTTCTAATGATGGATGTTTAAATGGTTTCTGAGATTTCCTAGCCCCAAACTGCGCTCTGATGATGTGGGTCAGCCCATGAATCCTTCTCCACTGCAGAGTACAGCACCAAGGGTAGAACTGGGGGTTAAATTATGTATGCATTTTAAATGTGTATAAGAGCTGTCATCACTATGTCAGTGTTGTTTTTTAAATGTCTTGTTTACAGCTCAGAGAAGTTGACTTCATGCCAAACCAAAATGGTAGGTAGAACAAATGACAGATGTGTCCTCATGGGGGTAATGCTCTTGGGGACAGGGAAGGTGATGCACAGTTAGAAATCCGGAGGTGCCCCTGGATCAGTTACAGAGCAGCAAAGGGGTCCCCGGAGTGCCACAGAGCCGTTCAGTGTCACCTCCTGTGCTCGCTGAGATAAAGAAATTAACCGCACAAACAACTGAGTTAACACAGATCGTTTAAACAATTGAGGTAGCTCAGATAGTGGTTAAGGGAGTGCGGGAGAAAGCTCTAGAATTTTCCACTCTCTAGCTCTGTGACTTTTTGGGAGTTGGTTAACTACTCTGCGCTCATTTCCTCATCTATAAAACAGGGCTAACAGCGACACCAATCCACCTGGTTGTCATTTTCAACCACCCTACAGGGTTGGTATTGTACCCTGTAACACTATTGCATGCCTCAGCCCACAGACTGCCTTGCACCTGGTAAGCACCCCATAAATATTGGGTGTCATTATCAAGTGACAAAGGGGAGGGCAACATGCACTCAAAGGGTTTTGCCCAAGATCCAACACTTGGGGAATTCTTTATTTCACCATGTCTCAGCTTCCTCGTTCTCAAATCAGCATTCATAATTCCTACTTCAGAGTATTAACCCGAGGATTAAATGAGAAGCATGGATGAGGAGGCAAGTCGATGTGAGTTCCCATCTTCTCCTCCCCACATCAACCAAAGAGAGAGAAAGTTTAGAGTGAAAGACGGCAGCCAGACAGAGTGAACATCCCCTTCACCAGCACCGCTGGGGAGTCTGTGATGGACAAGGCAGCAGAGGCTGGTCTTCATCTTGGCTCAAGGCTGCATTTTTTCTTTTTTAACTAAGCGTTTACATTTTCTAAAGGAATTGATCTTAGGGCTAATGCCATTCACTGCTAGCTAAAGGGGAATTTTGGTGGTAGAACTCTCACACCAGAGCATATCTTTCAAAGGTCAGGGCTGTTTGCATCTGTGTTGTTTCATTGACTTTTTGGACTTGACCCTCCAGCAAAGAGTGACAGCACCAATAAGAAGAGGTATGGTCCAGAATCTGGGATCTGGGGAGGTTTTAAGAGTTTAGGTTATAACAGTGGGGTTTAGGATGCTGATATCCAAATAGGCGGCAGTGGGCAAATCCGGGAGTCAACTGGCCCTATGGGTGAGGAACGTGATGGGGAGAAGGCAAACAGCTGAGGGCATCTCACGTCTACTGACCACAGGCTTCTGGGATCTGGCCCACAGCACCTTGCCACCAAACTTTAGGACTTCAAAACACACCTGATTTAAGAAGAGACCTGCCACTCCCTCCCGATTTTTAACCACAGCGGAATAAGATGCCAGATCCCAAAAAGGACCACTCTCTGTGAGTTCTCTCATCTCATTATTTGGTGTGCATGGATTTCTCAGCCACTCCAGCTCCCTTCCAATTTCGCTTTCCTCCTTCTCATTTCCTTAGCTAAGGCAGCAGCGAGTCATGGAGTGCTTGAATTGCAAACAGGCTAGGCTGCACGAGGAACAACTGTATGTTTACAGGGCATCATTATCCCTCTGAACTGCATCATTTATATCCCTGGGAAGAGACCATGCCAGGTCAGGAGCAACAGTTTGAATCGATAATTTGTCAGGTTGGAGCAGGTGGTAAGGGGTGGCATAAGAAATCACCCGAAAGGCGCTTGCAAACTGAAATGGATGGAGGAGGAAGACTAATAAGAAAGTGATCAGTGAATCCACAAACAAGCGCCGATAAATCAAACAGCGCCAGGTGGATGGGAGCAAAATAGGAGAGAAATTAGCGAGACCGAAGCTTGCCAAGGCAAGGTTAGGAATTCACCTCTAGTCACCGTTATCCACCTAGGGCTGGAGAAGTGCCCACGGGAAAATGAATCTTTCCAGTGCGCGGAGCTGGAATGGAAGAGATTTCCTAGAGAGTATCAATTTGGATTATAAAAATCCCAAGGTCTCGTGCGCTGACAGGGTGAAAGGTAGAAAAATGGACCAGCCTTCCTGCAACCTTCCACTGCCCGCGGAGGGCTCGATACTCCTCAAATGTTTGCGCATTCACACAAACTGTTCATAAAAGCCGGCAGACAAAAGACCCAGCTGCAAAGCCTTGAAGAGATAAGTGTTTCTTCCAAATACCCATAACCTTGGGGGCTCGTAGATGAAATATTTTCCCCTGTTGATTTGTCTTAACTCTTTGATAAAGTTTAGTCCTGAGTGTCAGGGCCAGGGAAGCATAGGCATGGGCTGAGAAAAAAAAAGTCCCATCGTCATCATCATGATGATTATTATTTAATAATAACGACAACTGCTTTATTGAGGACCTGCTCTGACATCTGTGCTGACTGCTTTTAGACCTGAGCTCTTTTAATCCACACAGCAATCATGTGTGGTGACTATTATTGCCTTTATTTTTTCACCTGAGGAAACTAAGCCTCTGAGAATGTAAATGCCTGGACCAGGGTCACAGTGCATAAATTATGCCGTCAGGATTTGCGCCCAGGGCTCTCTGAACCCAAAGCACACACTGATCCACCCTGCCCTCCACAACTGGTCCTTAATTATTTTGGAAGCAGATGAAGGCATTGGGACAGAGAGGGATGGATCTCCATTCACAGCTCCATCGCACACACGCATGAATCTACTGCATAAAAATGTGGACAAGCAGCAAGTCCAGATGAATACACTTGGGTCTCATGTCTTAGGAAAATCCAGTAGGTAAAGGTCGAATCCTGACAGACCAACAGCGTGGCCGCACATTTACAAAAGAATAAAGATGTACATCCTCTTATGTGAATATTAAAGGACTCGGGATAGGGTTCCTAACATTTGGAACTCCTCTTACGTGCTTCAGAATGTTTCAAGTCACCGATACTTGGTCCACACTCAACATAGAAAGAATATGTAAATTTTGCACAAAGCAAATACTCCTGTATGGAAATATTTTCTGCCTTCTGAATTTACATGAAGCATTGCCCACAAGTTCTAAAGTGGAAAGAAACCATAATTTCTTGGGCTATAACGCATACTCGGACACATGTCTGAAGCCAACCACCAACACTCCTCAGATTTGTCCAAATTCTTTCTTTTGTTTTGTTTGTTTGTTTGTTAGCATAGTGGTTAATTGCTCGGATTTCACTACCTGAAAGACCCATAGGTAAATCCAGAATCAAACCTGTCACGTACTAACTGTGTGACTGTCAGCAAGTTACTTCACCTTTTGGCTAGCCTCAATATTCTCATCTATAAAATGGTGATAATATGAATAAGCTCAATGGATTATTTTGAGGATTACATGAAAGGAAGTTCAAAAAGGGCTGCGTACAGTGGTACATGGTAAGTGCCCAGTAAATGGAAGCTGTGATTATTATTGTCTGTTGTAGAGAGTAAATAAAGACCTCAAACACTGTTGTCCAATAGATAGAGAACGTGAACCATAGATGTAGTGTTTTGTTTTTTTTTTTTCTTTGTGGTACGCGGGCCTCTCACTGTTGTGGCCTTCCCCGTTGCGGAGCACAGGCTCTGGACACACAGGCTCAGCGGCCATGGCTCACGGGCCCAGCCGCTCCGCGGCATGTGGGATCTTCCCGGACTGGGGCACGAACCCGTGTCCCCTGCATCGGCAGGCGGACTCTCAACCACTGCGCCACCAGGGAAGCCCCATAGATGTAGTTTTAAGTTTCTAGTAGCCACATTAAAAACTGACAAAGAAATGAGTGAAATTAATTTTAAGAATATATTTTGTTTAACCTAATATATCCAAAATATCATCATATCAGCATGTAATAAATATAAAATTAATGAGATATTTTACATTCTGTGTTTTTGAACTAAGTCTTTGAAATCCGATGTGTATTTTACTCATAGCACAATTCAGTTTGAACCAGCCCTATTTCAGCTACATGTGACCCAGGACGTCAGATTAAATCCTCAAGGCAGAGTCAATAAACTGGATTCAGCCTCTAGGTGGCTAAGGTTTGGGGCATGCAGTTAAAACAAATGAGTTACCAAGACCTAAAAACGAGGAGATTTCACCTATAAAAATCAGTGTTCTGCAAAGCTTAAGTCTGGCAACAGGGCCACATTCTGCCTGGCCTCTTTCTCTGGAGCTGAGTCACAGCTGCCCTGGTGGGGTGGGATGCCAGAAGAGCCTGGGTCCCTTTCACTTCAGAGCATCTCGCTTGTGGCCCACTTTGCTAATTTACCACACCTGCCTCGCCCCTGTAGACCTGTGAGTTTGAGACCCCCGTGCCCAAACCAACGAGTCCCCAAAGTGGAAACTAAAATTTGATTCTGCTCAGACCCAGTTGCCTACGTTGGACCTGGGAACTTCATCTGTCCTCTCTCAGTTAACTTCAAGGCCAGTTGTACCCATGGGTTCATCTGAGGAGCAGCTAAAGTTCTGGAAGGACAGCCACAGCTCAGAACATGACAATGATTCATATCGAAGAGGATGGAAAAGACCAAACAGCTCATATTGTCTCCCTTGATCTGGGCGTGGAGGATTCATCTGTGATGACTTTTACATGGTCATGGCAGCCAAGAGAGAAAGGCGGAGTGAGCGGAGTGAATAGAGGGAGTGGCTGATTCCTCTTTTGAAAAAAAAAAGCACCCCCTGCTTCCTCCCTCCACAAGGCTGGAAGTATTCGAAGGCATATCACACATCAAACCTCAAAGCCCAAAGCCATCAAGAAAACAGTTAAGTCTCGCTAGCTGCTAATGCTAACGTTGACTTCCTTTCATTGGATCAAAGCACCTAGACCGCCTAGAAGTGAGGCAATACGCCAAAAACTTTAAGAGCAAAGGTTGAGAAATCTGACAGTCCCCAAGTGTATCATTGGCCCATACTATGGGAATTTGGGTAAGTTGCTTAACCTCCCTCATTTTACGTTCCTCGTCTATAAAGCAGGTTTAATCTTATTTCCTATTTCTTCAGGTTGGAAGAAATCTATGGAGATGGAGGTACTACATGTAAAGCACCTAGCGCAACGCTGGATACGTAGTAGGTGCTCAATAAATGTTAACGATGGTAAAGAAAGCACATGAAATTATTAATAACGAGTATCTACATAGCTTCCCCGCAGAGAACCATACACCACCTTGCAGAGTCTTTGTGTTTGGACTTATTTCTTTTGTGCAAGGATTCCAAAGCACTTAGCTAACACGGAGTCTTCAATTTCATGTAGACGAGACCGCGCTGCGCAGGATATTACATTCCCCTCCCACAATGACGAAGCAAAGGTATAGTGAGACTATAATTCTGAAATCAAAGGCAGCAGGTACTCATCGAGGTCTTACCATGCTCCAATCACTGGGGTAGGTGGTGGGAAAAGGGAATTACAGCCACTGCCTTTGTCCTTGAGCAACAAAATAACTAGTTGAGGAGAAGATTAAATAGCCACATGACAAGAGCAGCCTGTCACCATTTTTCTGCTTCTGCACCATCCACGTGAGACACAGACCGGAAAGAAACCCCTCTGGTTACTGGCAGTGCTTAGCGATGGAAGGAGAGGGAGGCTTAACGGAAACTGCCAGGGCTGCCTTTGCTACAGAGCCAGGATCCAGGCACTTCCTGCCAGTACTTCCCCAGCCCGGTGGTTCTCAACCAGTGTCACCGCTTGGTGGGAGAAGGGGTGCTACTGGCATCGAGTGGGTCAAGGGATGCCGCTCAACATTTTATAATGCACAGCATAGCCCTCTACAACCACAAAGTATCTGGCCCAAAAGGTAAACAGTGCTGTCCATAGCCTGCCTCACATGGACGCCTGCAACAGCCTTCATCTTGGGTGTTCTGTTCCATCTTTCTCCCCATAGGAGGCAGGATGAGGGCCCCTTAGAGATGTTCACATCCTAATTCCCAGAATCTGTGGCTGTTACCTTATGTGGTTAAATTAAGGATTTTGAGATGAGATTGTCCCGGATTATCTGGGTGAGACCAATGGGCGGGCCTCCAAGGGGCCTCATGAGATGGAGGCAAAGGGTCAGGATCAGAGAAGGAGCTGTGACAGTGGAAGCAGAGGTCAGAGTGATGCCGGGGCTGACTTGAAGATGGAGGAAGAGGTCGCAAGCCAAGGAACGTGGGCAGCTGTTAGAAGCTAGAACGCGGCAAGGAAACGGTCTCCCGTTTCCTCTCCTCCCGGAAGGAAGGAAGCCTGCCGACACCTAGATTTCAGCCCAGTGACACTGATTTCAGGCCTCTGGTCCCCAGAACTGTAACGTAATACATTTATGTCGTTTTAAGCCACTCAATTTGTACTAATTTGTCACAGCCGCAATAGGAAACGAAGAGCATCTGTCCAAAGAGCAGTTAAGTGAGCCTTGAAAAATGCACGTCACATCAGGCTACTCCACTTCTCAAAACCACTTCATGGTTTTTCCATTATTCTTAGAAAAAAAGTCACTTAAATTGGCTCCATGGCCCTTTATGGTATGACTTGCCAATTCTTTTTAAAAATTAATTAATTAATTATTTATTTTTGCGGTACGCGGGTCTCTCACTGTTGTGGCCCCTCCCATTACGGAGCACAGGCTCCGGATGCACAGGCTCAGCGGCCATGGCTCACGGGCCCAGCCGCTCGGCGGCATGTGGGATCCTCCCGGACCGGGGCACGAACCCGCGTCCCCTGCATCGGCAGGCGGACTCTCAACCACTGCGCCGCCAGGGAAACACTTGCCATTTCTTTTGACACAATTTCTTTTCTTGTAAAGTTTCTTTTTAAATGGAAGATTTCAGACATATCCAAATGTAGACCCAGCTGAATAATACACCTCTGTATACCATCAATCAGTTGCAATGTTTATCAACTCATGGACAGTCTTGCTTCAGTAAACCCCTTCAACCATTGTCCCCACTAATATTATTTTGAAGCAAGTCCTGGACTTCATATCATTTCATCCATAAATATTTCAGTGTGTATCTCGAAAAGTACTCTCCTTATTTGAAACATAGTCACTCTCACATCCAAACAATAATAATAATTATTATCCCTTAATGGCATCAATTACTCCAAGTTCACATTTCCAACTGTCTCACAAACTTGTCTCAGTTTCCTCCCCTCTCATCTTTGTTTTCTGCACTTGGCCACAGCAGCCTCTTTGGTAGTTCTTGGCATTTCTGATGAACTTCCACCTTAGGGCCTTTGCACTTGCTTGCACACAGCCTGGTGAGCCCACCCCCAGTATGGTCACATGGGTCTCACTCTCACAGGCCACTGCTCAAACATTACAGCTACTGCTGTAGAGAGGCAGGAGAACAGATTCTCAAGGAGACTATGTGTGCTCTGAATAAGTCCCTTTCATCCTCCCACAGGAAGCAACCCTGCCTTCCTCTTAATTACATTTTCTGGCAATTGTCACGCAGTGCCTAGCAGAAAATCTTGATGTCCAATAAAATATTCTTGCTGATCGATTGACCCATTCTTCCCAGGATTGAACTCTACATTTCCTTAGTCTGGTAAATTACTCCAGGTCCAAGCTTTATTTTCCCTTCTAGGGACCAAGAGTTACAATTTAGTGCATATGTGTGGGTTATACCAGGCACTGAGGTAAGTGATTTCTATATACTTAATACTCATAAACACCCATGCCATAGGCACTCAAATCCCACTGAGTGGGAAACTGAGGGTGTGGTGGGAAGAATTCTAAGATGAACCATTGGACTCCTGGTCCTTGGTGTGCACTACGTACACCTTCTCCCAGCTGTTCTATTAAACTCTAATCCACATACTGCTGGGAAGGGATTTTTCAAATGTAATTAAGAGCCCAAATCAGATGATTATAAAATAGGGAGATGATCAAGGTGGGCCTGAACTGATCACATGAACCCTTTCAATTTGGGTCTAAAGCTCAGAGTCAGAGAAATAAAAGACTTGATACATGCGGGATGTGATGCAAGAGGTGTTCACGAGTCTGGCTTTGAAGATGTCTACACTGAATCAAAATTATTCACACGTATTGATTTTAGTTCTACGTACACTCACAATAAGTTTAACTCTATGAACTAACATATGAGTGACGGCTTTGTGCCAGGCACTATAACAGTAGCTTTGTACAGAATTTTTCATTTAAGTCATGAGAAAACCAAACGACTCAGATGGGTGCTGGGGCTGAGTGTCTAAAATCACACAGCTAGTGAGTGTCAGAGGTGGGATTGGAACAGAGTTCTGAGGAAGTACGTGCTGGGGCTTTAGCAGCTTATTATTTCTTGTGAGTTTCAGCAGTGGAGACATTAGGATTAGAACAGAGATGGCTCCTCTGATCCTCACCTTCTAGAATCATTCATATGCCCGAAGTATTGGATATATTTCAAAATCAGCCGCCAATATGCTTACGTTCAAGTTGTGAGACGATTAGGGAAATGGTATGGCATTGACCACCAAAGCTGGAACCCAAGTCCGAATAAACCAGCTCCGGGTCAGCTCCTAACCTTTTAACCAGGGGCAATTCTTGGAGCTCCTCTGAGCTTAGTTATCTTAAAGGTAAAATGAAGGATTTGGACTGAAAGATTTCCAATAAGCTTTACAGTTCTAAAATGGTAAAAATAAGAAAGGTAAAAACATACAAGTCCTCTGTATCCTTCACTTTAACCAAAATCCCACATTAGACTTAACTCGGGTATCACACTGTCTGGATTTGACTCGCAGTTCCTTTACTTACCAGCTGTGTGACCTTGGGCAAGTCATTTACCCCTCCAACCCTCAATTTCCGTATCTGCAAAACGGGAATAATACTCATACTTATTTCCTAGAGTGTTCTGAGGATCCAGCGTGATAATGTGTATCAAACACTAGAAAAGCTTCTAGCTCCTGAAAGATACTCAGTCCATGAGTCCCACTGTCTATCTTGTCTCTCATCCTTACGCTGGAAAACAAAGGCAAGCTTCAGTCTGCACATGCAAAAAGTTCATATAATGAACTTAATCATCGCTTGTTTCTTAATGGGGTCCACAGATGTGGGCTTCCCAGGATGCCAGAGCCCTGAAATTATATATAATACTTGTGTGTTTCTCAAAGGGGGTCCATCACTGGTATTCACTGCTCTAGAGAACTTCTAGTTTTGTTTTATGTGAACAATAATCTCCTTTGGGTATCATTTTCAAGAGAAAGAATTCAGTTCTGGAAAACGGGATCTTTTTGCAGAACCATGGAACAATTTTTGGCCAAAGACAAACTTTGTTGCCTGTTGGGATACAGCCCAGCTAAAATGTGTTTACCTACCTCCAAGCAGATGGGGTAACTTCTGTTGCAACCCAGGTATACCAGTTGCTTTGCCTTTGAGCCCAGCCAAACAATTTCTCCCCTTGCTGCTGGAGAAAAAAAAAAAAGTGGGGGGGCTTCCCTGGTGGTGCAGTGGTTAAGAATCCACCTGCCAGTTCAGGGGACATGGGTTGGATCCCTGGTCCGGGAAGATCCCACATACGGCGGAACAACTAAGCCCGTGTGCCACAACTACTGAGCCTGCGAGCCACAACTACTGAGCCCACGGGCCTAGAGCCCGTGCTCTGCAACAAGAGAAGCCACCGCAATGAGAAGCCCGTGCACTGCAACCAAGAGTAGGCTTCGCTCGCCCAACTAGAGAAAGCCCGTGCGCAGCGACGAAGACCCAACGCAGTCAAAAAAAAAAAAAAAAAAGCCCTTTCTCCCCTTGCTGCTAAGCTCAAAGGAATTGCCAATTAAAGGTCAGAAATTCAAATGTTTGTCTGTTCTGGCCCCATATAAATGGGTGGCTGTCAGGTGGAAGCAGCCATGCCTGCAAAAGCATTTCGCGGAAACGGGAGACTATGTTCCTCCACTTGAACTTGGTAACATTTAAATATCAAAAACTTTGTTTTCTAACGAGGAATGTATTGAAGGGGGAGAAATAAATTATATGCTTGATGGTGACTGAAGGTTGGGAAAATTAGGGCCATTTCCCACGGTGTGAATATAGTGATTTCAGTTTGCAAGAGTAAATTAAACCTTTGGGAAGATTTGTCTTTCATTAAATTGAACAGCTAAACAGACACAGAAGATGTTAATGTCACCACCAGGAAACCCCAAAGGTTACAAATAAAAACATAGCTTTCTTTTAAAGGCTCCTCCGTTGTACCCAACTACCTAAGAAACGCAAAACCACACATTGCATGTTGAAGATCAAAATTTAAAAAAAATTAAAGATCATAATTCCATTGCTATACCATATGTTATTAATGTCTGTCAACACTGTTTAGCCAGTAACTGCTGACAGTTCCATATTTGCTATCTAAATACATCATAAATAAATCAGTAATGAACCATTTTGGTAAACCTTCTGCACTGATTGGAAATACAGATGGAATAAACAAACTCTGCTAAAAGTATATACAACTGTTTAATGTCAAAGACAAAGTCACACTGTTATTTGACAAAACAGAAATGAAAATGAGGATGGGGTTGAGGGGAGAAAAAAAATACTGATTCAGAGGGAGAAGGTAGTAAGAAGGAATGTAACTTCTGTGTTTAAATACACACAGCTCAGAATTTTCTGTGTGAAAAGAAGGCCCCAGGGGAAATAGGACATGGGAAAGCAGAAGCTGAACTATCTATTCCTGGCTTCCCGCCAATGGGTTGCTGTGTATGAATTTAGACAATTTATTTAAATTTGCCGCTACTGCAAATCTGGCAAACATGCATCACCAAATACAGGTCTGCAAAGATTTGAGCCGCTCAGAGTTGAATACGTTCGAATTGCCTGGAATTTAACTAGAAAACACTGGCGCCCATGTCGGGTGAATGGGATTAGGCTTCTGTCTGCCTGTTTTGAAAAGGTGGGTCATTCAGTATTCTGAATGCCTCAAAACCAGACGTCCTAAAACCAGATATTATACCAATGGGCGATGTTCAGACAGAGCTAACCAAACTATTTCAATTTAACTGCGTTTTTTTTCTCTTTCTAAAATCTTACATATAATGCAGGTTTCCTTCAAATAAGAGGTCAAGGTAAGTTGACCGTCATTAGGCCTCCTAGCTTTATAGCTGAGGTGGCTTACTAATTAAGAACTTCACTAGGTGGCGTATTCGAATTTGTTGAAAGCGTATTTTAGCAGCAAATTCTCCATGCCTCTGGGATGTTGTCTCTGGGTCTGAATAAGACCTGCAGAAATTTATAATTATTCCAGGGACAGGCAACACGGAGAAAGGAGAATTCCTCTCCTCCACCGAGAGGGAAAGGGACTCAAAGTTGTCTAATAATCCCACGAGCTGAACATCTCTCTTCCTTACGGTCAGTACCCTGAAAGTTCTTTTGATCAGAGGCGTAACGAAATCCACGTGGCATAAACAGAAGACATCTTATTGATGGGATTCAAATGGCAGAAGCTGACTTCACAACAGAGACCCGACAGAAGTCCTTTCTGTAATAGGCTGCAAGTAGGAGACGAGGTTGGCCTCCTTGTTATGCCTAACCAGAAGGCCATCGGCGCTGCTCTCAGCACAAAAAAAGAAAATACATCATTCTGGATGGGCACATTAATCTGCAGCCGCCCCATTTCTAAGTCACCTGTAGTTAGGTCTGCAGACACTGTGTATACCGTATAAATCTGATATCTGAGCAGGGATGTGGGCGGGAGGAGAAGGGTTTCCCGGTGAAATACTAGTTCAGCAACGGTTTACCTGCCTTCCAAGGCTGTTAGGAGGATTAATGGCTTCTGGGTCATTTAAAGTTTGAAAAGATCCTTGTGCTCTTTCCAAGAAAGATAAAATAATAAGACTGGCCATTTTGTATGCTGGAAAGTGAGATCAGCAGTTAAGAGGGGCTCTTGAGGGCCACAACCCAAGTAAACTGAGGTGCACTAACCCTTTGGGTTAAATAAGGCCAAGTTTTTGCCAAAATGAAGACGATGAGCATAGTTAATGCTCTCTGTTTGAAAACATCCAGGCCCTGAGCCCCTCAAACGCCATCTGAGGAAGGGTGCATATGAAAGGGGAGGAGGGTAGCCCTGTTTGGATAACGAACGCTCATATTCTACAAACTTTCCCTTTTTTTTACCTACGTATCTTTTGCCAATTTATCTGTTGTTTTCATCAGCGTACCCAGGCAAAGCAGGGCAATGCATAATTCAGGAATAAAATTGCTAGCAACTGGCTGCGGGCTCTGAACGAATAGATTCCAAACATATATTTTTCATCAGTGACCATCGATTACTAGCTGCAGACTTCCGACAGAGCAGCACCCCCATTTGTTCAGTGCCCCTCGTCTGGATCCTTGCCTACACCCAGCGTTCCATGTCTGAAAGGCTGGGGAGACCGAGTCTGGCCATGGCCAGGGACCCGCGGGAAGGGGTTCTCTGACTCTCCAGAAAGTCCTGCCCCTCTGCCTACAAATTCTGGTCTTCTACCTCGCCCTTTGCCATCACTCCCCACCTTCCCGAGTGTGAGGAAGACACAGGGAGCTAGAGAGTGATAGAGCCGGAAAAGAAGAGCAGGGGGGAGAGAGGCTGTTAATTTACAAAGCCTGAAATAGCAGCTGCGAATGGGTCTTTGCACTCATTCCATAATCTTTGCAAGGTCACAGTCAGAACTAGCCTGTGATTGATTCCAAAGGGAAACTCAGCACTTCACATCTAACGGACATTTCAAAACGGGATAAAGCTGGCTCAGGAATCGCTGCCATTCTCAAGTCACCCCGTGCGAGCGTCTCAACCCGCGTGCGCTGCGTGGCGACGGGGCCAGGCTTTCCCCAGGTCTTGATAATTAGTATCTTAGGCCAAACCATTAACGCCAGTGGTTCCACGAGCCCCCATGTATTGCCCAGGCAGGCCCCCTAAACTGCTACCTCACAAAGTTTCCTTCTTGGAGAGCGACCCTGAAACGCTTCCCTAAAGGGTTAAGGGGAATGAGTGACAGCCCTTCGGCATGATTTACAACGTGGGGCCCTGTAGTGAAACCAGGACGTGATGGATGAAGCTGAAAGTCGGAGACTAACCATAAATCATGTCTTTGAATCACTGACAAAGATAAAGGAGAGAAAGAAAAAGCAGTGGCATTGACATTCACTCTCCCAATAATGTACATTGACTAGTTACAATGCGGAGCCTTAATTAAAAAAAGCCAACTCGAGGTATTCACCTCGGTGGGGAGACCCTACCTCTCGGGAGGCTGCTCTTTGAGATGACAAATCAGGGTCTGAGCCTCTTCCAAGAAGGTCACTGCCACTGGCAGAAGACTTTCACTGGGAACAGCGCTAAGCTCCCAGCAAAACAAAACAAACATACCAAAAAAGGAAACAAAACAGAAGACTGTAAGGCACCTGGTCAAGAATCCTGCCATTCTGCTCATGGAAGACCGTCCTTGGAAGTGGAGACTCTCAAGAGGAAATCAACTGAACACGAGCCCACAGACTGTGCTTTTCATCTAGAAAACACCCAGATCAGATAAATGAATCTTCAGTGGTGGCCAGAGGCACAGAGGTCGAGCAATATAACTTGTGTTCTCAAGTCAGAGCACTGAGTGGGAGGCAAAGGAGACGCCTGCCAGCTCCTCTGGGCTGTCTTTTCCCTTCTCTTTACAAGAAAACCCGAGGGCCCTTTCTTCAGGTTCAGGAAGGAAGGCTGGCCTCCCTTTTACTCTCAATTCAAGATGGGTTTCCTCTTAGCTGAAGAAGAGACCTGCTTTCCTGCAGTGGGTGGACGAAGAAATCCGGGATGTGCTTCCTTAATCCTTCAACAAATACTTAACTGCGCATCTGTGAGGCTCTAGACTCTTGCAAAGTCATAAGCATTGGAAGAGAAAGGATGGGCGCCTGTATTACTTCGTTCCACTCAAAATATTTATTTAACATCAACTGTGATTGAGGTACGTTTTGTTTTTGGTTAGATTGTGGGGAACACGGCGATGAACGAGACAGATCTGGTCACAGGGAGACAAATAACAAACAAAAGAGGTAACAGATATGACGAGTGTTATAAAAGGAGGTATGCTGGGCTTCCCTGGTGGCGCAGTGATTGAGAGTCCGCCTGCCGATGCAGGGGACACGGGTTCGTGCCCCGGTCCGGGAGGATCCCACATGCCGCGGAGCGGCTGGGCCCGTGAGCCATGGCCGCTGAGCCTGCGCCTCTGGAGCCTGTGCTCCGCAACGGGAGAGGCCACAACAGTGAGAGGCCTGCGTACCGCAAAAAATAAATAAATAAATAAAATAAAATAAAATAAAAGGAGGTATGCTGAAGGGCGAGGAAGTGCACAAAGCATTGATGCCCGGCTGGGAGGGCACGAAGGATGCACATTCCCGTCCCAACAGGGCAGTGAACGGCACTGTGTCTGGAGCAGTTGTAAGCCCAGGAAAAGCAGACAAGACAAAGAAAATAGGAAGGAGACTGGAACATGTTCTCATTTTTCTCTAAATCTCTGGGAGTTGATATGAGATCCTTTTCTGAACTACAGGGAACCAGGTGCAGTATTCTTTTTTTTTTAACCTATTTTATAAGCCCCTTGCCCCAAGGTGGAATGTTCTCCACGATTCTGTACAGACAATGCAATACCTTACTCTGGTTTGGAGGCTTTGCACAACCTGTGGACAAGTAGAGTACACAGGTGAGTTCTGCATGTCCTCACCGTCATCTACCAGCTGGCTCAGCATCTCTGCCTGCGGGCAAAGATTCTAGGAGATTCCTACTTTGAACTTTACGATAGCACCTTAGCATCTATAGTTTAGACCATATCTCAACCTAAGGAGTCTTTCTTCCAACTCTGAGAACAATCGTCCTTCTCAGTGGGATCCAGCCAAAAGGATGGAAAGATTGGAAAAATCACCAGTTCTGAAAACCAGAATGTGCAGCCTTCAGTTGCGGGAGACCAGGCTTTCTTCAAATCTGAGCTTTGTCAGTGATGAGCCGAGTGCCTCCAGATAAGTCACTTCACCTCCCACACTTCCGTTTTCTCCTCTCCCATCAGGACCCTCTATGGAGGAGGAGGGTTCCTGGTCTTTACAGTCTGCCCTGTCCCCTTCTCTTGGACAGGATGTCTCATATTTTCAGTCTGCAACTTGTCTCTGTTTTCGTGTTGACCTTAAAATTGGAAAAACCTCATTTATTTCCCAGCCCCCGAACACCCACTGGGAGTTTGCCTCTTAATACCTTTCTCGCTTGTCTTCATTCTCCACTTACCAAGCTTCTGCTCTGTACCAGACCCCGTGCCAGGAGCTGACAATATAATACACAAAGGAGAAGGTCCCTGTCCTTCGGAAGCCTTCTTGTCTGACACACACAAGTCACGTTTTCTAACCAGGGAAGGGTTAGAACAGCATTGATCCCTAAAGGCTCTATAATGTTGCTCTGACATTTGCATCTTGCTTGTGTCTATCCAGCAGAGACAGTGAAAAGCAACCTCTTGCCACTTTTTAGCTATGTGACTTTGAGCAAGTTGATCAACCACTCTGAGCTTCAGTTTCCCCCGCATAAAACTAGGCTAATAATAGTATTGACTTTTCGGGTTGTTTTGCAAGTAAAGTCCTTTAAGCATTAAGTCCACAGAAAGTCCTCACAAAATTATTGCTGATATTGTAATATTTTAATTTTATTTTTCTAATCTTATCCATGTTGAGTTAACGAGACTGGAACCAAAGCAAAATAAAAACAGAAACCCAAGTCCCATCCTCTCAAATGAGAAGGAAAGAAAAAATGAAAAAAGCGAAGGCTCCTCAATGTAGAAACAATTGTGTATGTACGTGTGCCTGCTGGCATGTGTGTATATTTCTCTCTAGCACGTGTCATCTCTTTGTGTCCACGTCAGCCTTCCTTACAGTACTTCCTGTTCAGAACTTGGCAGGTCCTAATGTTCAATCAATGTTAGCAACAAGTGATAAGACAAAACGAAAGAAGGGTTCAAAAACGAAGATATATAGTTTAACTCTTTATTATGTTCCATTAATGGTCATTCATGGGAAAAGGATAGATGCAAATGTTGCTAGATTGAGGTTGACCATGAAAATTCTTAAAACCCTGTATTTGCTATACGTTACATAGTTAGAGATAAGGCACATAGTTAATTAGCTGCCTCTATGTATACCCTACACGTATCAATAAAATACGATACGTAATATTTTACATATAACTTATAACTGTATATGTGTATGTGCAGGTGTGCGTGCATAATACATAACAAACCCACAGTGGCCAATAAGCCATGAAATATAAAGCAAGGGCTTTTTAGAGACCTGCTAGCAATGTAGCTAACCTTCTGTGCTCCCTAAACCGCCAGGAGCATTAACCATGGTCCTGGCCGTCGATTAGCAGAAACATCCATTCACGATCCATCATATTAATTTGAAGGGGAAAGTGTACACAAGGACCTCTGTTATATCAATGAAAACATACCAACACATTGTCCTTGAAGAGTTCAGCAGAAATTCACCCCTACTTAGGGTGATGCCCACTTTTTGTTTTATTGATGTAGGGGAAGCTGGGGCTCATCACCGGGAGAAATGTGGGTTTGGAATGTAGTGTGCAGGTGTCTTGCAGCTTTTATGTTGGTTTTGAACTTCACATACATTAAAACTGCATCATCTATCAATCTTACAGTCACTTATGAAAATCTACTGAGTATTGTTTTCATCTTGCCTTACAACAAGCTGCGAAGCCTCATGAATACTGAATAGGGCTGGAAATACAGCACATCTTTTATTTTTAAAGGTCTCGACAGTTTGGAATGGCAGGATTTCTTTGTTGAAAGCGGCACCTCGGCACACCGATTGGGGGCTTTCTTCTCCATTTTCCATTCTGCCCAGGAGCGGGAGGCAGCATCATCTCGCATCATTAGTATGACTAGAGTGGCCCTGCTGTTGCCGCTGCCACTTCCCCATGTTTGAACCCTGTTGGTGTAAGTCACTAATGGAGGGCTGCTGGTTCAAGTGGGGCATTGTTATTCAGATATCAGCTCACAAGGAAACCACTGGCTGGGCAACCTAGTGAACCATTTTCCTAGCTTTCCGGGCACTTTATCCTCATCCTTATTTTAATTTAATGAAAGAGAGAGAGATAGAGATAGAGAGAGAACTACACAGAAAGACATACACAGATAGGGATACACAGTGAGAGAAAGAGAGATGTTTAAGAAATTAACTGTGTGATGATAAGTGTATTCTATTGTACTGGCTCTTCAAAGTTTCCTTTCTATCATTCATTTATTCTATAAATATTTCCTGAGCAGTTACTCTGTGCTGTGCAAGAAGAAGAGCTTAAGGAGAGAGCTGGCATCTATTCTCATGTGGAACTTACATTCTCAATGTGGAAGATGATGATGTGATGATGATAAAATTAATAATAATAATACTAGTCACTACTGGTCCTAATATAATGCTTACTGTGTTCCAGGCATTGTTACAAACACTTTATAAATTTTCATTCTAAGCACTGTACCAACAGTAATATATTTAATTCTTATAACGCCCCTATAAGGTACTATTATTATTACTATTTCCCATTTTCCCAGTTTACAGATGAGGAAACTGAGGTCTGGAGAGGTGAAGTGACCTACCCACTGTCACAGAGTGAAGAAGTAGCAGAGCTGGGATTCGAATCAAGGTTGTTTGGCTGGAGAATCTACCCTTTTTAATCGCTCTACCTGCAGCCTCTATAAATAGATAAAGGAAAAAATAAAGGAGATAACTTGGGATGTTGACATCTGATATGGAGAAAACAAAGAAGGATGAAGTACAGGACAATGACTGGCTGGGGTGGGGCTCACATTGCTGTAGCTCAGGGGTTGGGGAGGGCCACTCTGAGAAGGTGACACCTGAGCTGAGACGTGAGGGATAAGAAGGACTCAGTCGAAGAAAGATTGGATGGAAGGTCATTCCAGGCAGGGAAAATGACAGTGTCAAGGCTCAAAGGAGGAAACGTCAGAAAGGTCTGCTCCTTGGGGGCATTTGATGAGAAGGGAATACATGTGCAGTTCTTATACTGATGTCTTTAAAATATAAAACAGCTCTAGAGCTTTACAGCATGAAAGAAACATAAGAACAATCCAATCAAACCTGGACCTGTGAAGTCGTCCCAACTCACTGGAGGTAGGTGATGCCCTTCCTGCCATAGCCTGAAGCCTGTCTGTTTCAGGGAAGAACTTCCCATGTTAATTTTATGCCAGTAATTCGCAGTGAGGAAGATTCCCCCTCAAGCCCCAGCACTGAAGCACGGCCAGCAGGATGAGTAAATAGAGGTCAGTGGGTCACCGAAACTGGTGGACCTGAGGTCATACATGCCCACAAATGTGTTTTGCTTGAATTGCTAGTATTTTGAAAAGGGGTGAATTAGTTGCCAATATTTATAAGTCATAAAGTTATGGAAAAATTTCAAAAAGTTCATACAGGGAGTTTTCTCTGAAAAAAAAAAAACAAAACAGAAAAATCAAGTGATCTGGTGATACTGAGTCCTGTTCCTGCATGGTCACAGTCAGCCAGAGCTAAGTAGCATTTCCCCTTTTAATTAGGACATATGCCCTGGAGTTTACCACAGTCCACACCATTCCCTGTTACTCACCTCCATTTGACTCATGTTATCTATCTGACTTTTGCAGCCATTTGAGTTTGCTGGTTTAATATAACAAGAAACTTAGGTTCAAATATCTTTACTCTGGGAATCCCATTAAAAAAAAAAAAGAAGATAGAGGGACTTCCCTGGTGGAGCAGTGGATAAAACTCTATGCTCCCAATGCAGGGGGCCCAGGTTCAATCCCTGGTCAGGGAACTAGATCCCACATGCATGCTGCAACTAAGGAGCCCACGTGCCACAGCTAAGGAGCCCACATGCCACAGCTAAGGAGCCAGCTAGCCTGGCTAAGACCTGGTGTGACCAAATAAATTAAAAAAAAAAAGATGGAAATATTTTTTTTCTGGAACTCTGCTAGTCCTTGATTTTATAATATCTGAGAGTAAATTCTTTATATTTGTACATCTCATCATAATTCCCAACATGTACAATAAATGACATGCAAATCCTTGTGTGACCTATTAAAAATGGCCTGAGCTGAGAATCTGCCAGTTCGAAGCTGTATGCTTTTGAGAAAATGACGGCAGCTCTTTCCAACCTTATCTTTGTCATCTGAAAAATGGGGATAATCCTATTTCCTTAAAAAATATTATGAGGATAAAATGCCCTAATGTACATAAATGCCTCGCATACAGTAGGCATATACTTTTAAAATACTAATACAATTATAGGACATGGTACTGATCAGGTTAGGTAACCGGTTTGGATACATGCAGCATTTATAAGAGTATGCATGTTTATGAATACGTATTTGCATACTGAGTGTGTGTTTGATGGATCTAGAAACATGTATCTAGTTATATACATATTTGGACCTATTTTCTTCTGTTGATTGGCACCAAATCCTAATGAGGCTTGTGGACTTATATTTTTACCTCATAGTCATTGTTTATTCTGCAAACCCCCTCTATTGCCTAGCAAGTATATTTTGTTAATTGAAAATGATACTGTTGAGAAAGTATGAGCTCACCAGGCAAAAAGCTTCCCTGTTCCTGGGCAAAGCAGAGCTAAGGGCAGACTCTAAAAAGCACAGTCTCTTAGCCTTGTCGTGTATCCCTGGTCGAGTGTCCATTTCACACTTAACTTGGAAAACTTAGAGAACTTTTCTGAAAGCCAAGGATGGGTGGACAGTCTCCCCCCTCCGTCGGAGCAAAGATTCCTGTCAGGTACTTCTCCAAACCTCCTTCCAGATTTAGAGCTGGGGGAATGTGTCTGTTGTGCCATTTATGTAATGACCCATGGCCGGCCCTTCCTCCCCCTTAAAGAAGGCAGAGAGAAATGACAGCCATTGCCGCCATGCAAAGTCACATCGAAATTGGGGGAGCGTTTGGGTTTTCATGAATTTTGAGAAGGGAACTGTGGGCACAAAACCATTGCTATTTGTTCTGACAAGCTGCCTGCTCTGATGGATTAAGTACCACGACTGCAACCCACAAATATCTTCAGGTGCAGGAGCAGAGAGCCCCCCAGACTTGCTTCATGCCACATATTCAAGGGTTCCAATGATACATGAAGAGAGTTGTGCTACCAGGAGCGTGGGTCACTCATCTGAGGGTAGCCGGAGCTGTGTGTGTCACACCACTGGGGATCAGATCTCACCGTCGGCACGTGCTAAGGGCAGCCACACGTTACCAATTTCATATTTTCCTTGCTTATAGCTCCACCTTTTCCCTTCAAATCACTCCTTCTCAGAAAGGCTCTGTCTGAATAAAATTACTATCTAAAGCACATTTTTCCCCTTCCCATCAGCATTTCTTGTCCTCTCACCTTAAAAAAACATCTCTGAGAACTCTTCAACCAAAAGCAGCCATGTGGAGCTTGAGTTGTTTCAGATTTACACAGGCCCTCCGCTAACATCCTGTCGGGTGCTAAAATCCCACAGCTGTTCTGCTAGGACCACCCGGCTCGCCATGAACCACATCTGACAAAATGATACTGCTCGCTTCCAGAACCCATCACACAGTTATTCTTGGATAAAAGGTAAAGCAAATAGCCAGCCAGCTACTCACCACTGCAGAAACAAAGCCCGTTGAACCATTTATCAAAGCCCGAGACACAGGTTTGCTTTAAGCACAGACACCTCTCCCATTACGGCTTTAAACGATAACATGATATTATATCAGAAATGACAAATGGCACTGGGGGTCCTAACCTATATGCAATCGATGCCTGCTCAGAAGTAAGAGCCATCTTGAAAATATCGACAGAGGGAACAGGAATCCTCATAATACGGCAATGTTTTCTTGGTGTTGTATTGCAACTGGAGGCCAACAATAGTCACTTGGGCATGACATTTTTTCCCCCTGGGGCACCGTGTAGCCCCCAGTCATGTGGGGAGGGTCAAATCATTATCACTGTCCTGCATATATGCTCTATTGGATTCTAAGCTGCTCAGGCCAAGGAAATTGATTAGGTAGCTCCCTCTGCAGCTTCAAACTCATTTTGGCTACACACAGAGAAAGGCAGGGGCCCCTGGAACTACCAGGCTCAGTGAAAAATGGCAAAAGCGCAATTAGGGAGATGATGCCCCAGGGGTTTCTCTAGGTCTGGCCCCAAAATGTTTTTTAAAACCTTCTTGTCTCTGCCCACACTCCGCCCCTGAGGGGGCAGGCTTTCATGTTTAGATCGCAAAGAAGTGACCCACCCCTCGGTGATTGATGACGGACGAAAGATTGCCAGTGTGCCGCTGCCTCTCTCCCCTGTGTGGCCGTCTTTAGGCGGATGCCAGACACAGAATGACTTGGAAATGGGATAAAAGACCCAGAGCAAAGGCGGGTGACAGTGAAGAAAGGTGGCGGGATGAATGCCTGCCAGCAGGTGAAAAGAAGCCATCCTCAAATAACAGGGCTACCTTGGTTTGACATCCTGCCCCAAAACAGTACAGGTGGTGAGGATGGCCTCCCAGGACCCCTGGGGAAAAGTGACGAGGAATTGAGCACATGATGCTGAGTTTTCTTCCTAGAGCTGACCACGTGACTAGGGGTCCTCAAACAATTTCAACCCCCAAACAATTTCCCACAGAGCTTTGTCAAAGACACAGATTGCAGAGCTTCCAACCTGGAGTTTCTGATTTAGCATGTTTGCAGTGGGGTTTTGAAATGTATATTATGGAAAATTCTTCAGGCAGCCCTGCTTTTGAGTCAGGTTTGAAAATTGACGGCTGAAGGCAATAGTGGGCTGGTAAATGTTTAAAACCTATAGCTTTCAAAAAATTTTTTAAAGTCCTAAACCATAGTATTTGCCGATTTCCATGGTATAACTACGCCTGCCATGGCCACTTTCAAGCAACCATTAAAGGCATTAGAAAGAGCTCAGCTCTAGCTAAACAGTACAAGCTGACTCCAGCGCACCACTAGCTTAAATCAGAGGAAAGTATGAAGAAAGATAGTAAGCACATGTGGTAGGGAGAAGTCAAATCAGTGAGGGGCACTGGGTGAGGTGTTGAGGAACATTGTGTGACAACAGAGCAAAGTCCTCCTTACATTGGTGGGAAACCCATCCAAGAGTCAGGTCCTAAGATGGTACCATTTGCTGTAATGTTCAACTTGGACCATTCTCCACCCTGAGTTAGAAGAGCCCTAATAAAAGAATAAAATTTGAGAATCAATAAAAGGTTGTACTCTTATAATAGATGTAGAAATGCATCATTTAAAAACGCTTAATTAAATAACTGATTCAGGCAAAGGATTACTAATTAGTACTAAAACCATTAAGTGGATGGTTGATGGGGAACTGGACATCCATTTAGAGAGCCCGTAAAGCCATAAAGATTACTTTTTAGTTGCAAGATGGTAAGCGGACGGGTATAATGGGGCAATCAAACTGCTATCATCTTAGTTCAGGGGTTATTTTTGGCATTACTACTTTTGGAGCAAACAGGTTATGTGTTTTCAGATGTATTGCCATGAAGCCTACACGTCTGATGTGTTCTGGTAAAAACAAGTTCATTCTGAACTCATGGGATTTTACATATCACTTCTACAGGGGACGGAGGAGCAAGGTGAATGGCAGAGAGAAGCTTCCAGACAAAGAAGGAAGACATTCTTCAGGACAACCGGCTTGATCACTTCAATTCTGGGTCGTAATAAAGGGACCATGTTAGATTAAAAGAACAAGATTTGGGGGACCAAACAGCTGGATACAACATGAGGTCCTGGATCTTGTAGTAGGTTGATCAATTTAGCTGAAAACAACACTTTTGTGCAACTGGAAAAATATGAATACGGTCTGGGTATTAAAAAGACAAAAATTATTAAAATAGAAAATAGACAGGATTGATCAAAAACAGTAGTTTATATAACGGCCTACATATTGTGATCTCATCTTATTTAAATATACAAATACGCACAGAGAATGTTCTGGAAGTTCACACACAATAGTGGTAACTTCTGGGTGATTGAGAATAAGATGTGTTTATTTTCTTATTTTTGTTGGTCTCTATTTTCTAATGTTTTACAATTCACGTCTTGCTTCTGTCTTTTTTTTTTTAAGTTATTTTTTAAAAGGAATAAAATGCTCGAACAAAACAAGTATTGATCTCTCAAAAACATTCACAAAAAGATACCTTAAGATTCAGAAAGAGTGAGTCAAATACATTCCTCCCAGGAATCTGGATGGCTCTGTTTTTGCCCACAGAGGCATAGTACGGGGTATGCACGGGGTAGGTGCTCAGTAGATTTCGGTGGTGGAATCTGATCCATAAAACATTTCAAATTCTATCAGGGACAACAGATCTTGGTGCTTGGGATGGGGTGAGGCAAAGGTGAGACAAGTGGAAAGGTGATTTATTTGATGATGCTGGTTTGTAAAGTCCCAGTACCATGGGGACTGGAAGGAGAAAAGAACAGTGAGACAGAAAGGTAAAAAACAAATACATTGGGCTTCCCTGGTGGCGCAGTGGTTGAGAGTCCGCCTGCCGATGCAGGGGACACGGGTTCGTGCCCCGGTCCGGGAGGATCCCACATGCCGCGGAGCGGCTGGGCCCGTGAGCCATGGCCGCTGAGCCTGCGCGTCCGGAGCCTGTGCTCCGCAACGGGAGAGGCCACGACACTGAGAGGCCCGCGTACCGCAAAAAAAAAAAAAAAAAATACATTGAAGATGTTCTGACACATCCAGGAGGTGAAGGGACTGACGAGAAACTGGCTGTTGGGTCTCCACATTCCGAGCCTTCTGGATGGGGCGGGGAGCAGTTGCCTCGCCAGCAAGCACTTCCTTTATCTTTCTCAGACCAACACTCCAAGGCCAACACGGGGATGGGAGCCACGCACACACCCAAGTCAGCAGAGTACCCTTCCCGTCACACTGTCATTTCCTTCAAGTGCTTGACACATCCTGGCTACTCTCACCCCTCTGCCTTGTGAAAATAGACATTTAGCAAGACGACTCTTTGTGTGGCCTCAGGATACGAGGCAATGACAGAGGCTTTAACTTCAGGGAATCGGGTCCTGGGCAGGTCAGGCACTGATCAGTGTCTTATTCTGTGTGGCCAAGAAATTTCTGATAGGTCGTGTGTGATCATTCTTTTCTGTGAGAAACATGTGAGTGAGCTGAGTGTGTGTGTGTGTGTGCGTGCGTGCACGCACGCACAGGAGGTTGTGTATGAGGAATCTGCTCATACACAGCTCAGAGTCTTGAATCCAGCCAGCAGAAACATCTCCCACAGTTTGAAGAAAGTGCTTCTGCAACTCCCCCCCATCCCTGAGCACACCCTCCTTTGACAAACAAGACTTTGGTTTCCAACTGCTCTGTGTGAGGTTTACTCTAAACATCATGGTGGTGGGAATGACCAGTGTCATGTCCACTTGAGACCTTCACTCAAGGTGTGGTAGACGTTGTCGTGTCCATGGAAATTCTTGGGCTCCATTCCCATCTGCTTTTTCCAATCCATTTTCAAAGAGACCCTTGTGCGCTGGGAAACCTGAAATGTTCGCTAAGGAAGTACACATCTTGAGGACCCTTCCTACAACATCTTTTAAACTTTTTCACATTAAAGGGTAGAAATGGGTGGACCGGGAGAATGACAGGGGAAGGACCACTTTCCTCAGCTGCCAGGAACCCGGCGCATGCTGTGCTCTGAGTACCACTGAGAAATGAATTAGAAACTTGCTGCGTGTACGCCTCTAGCTCACTGTGCCAAGTTCAAGGAGAGGCCGGGAACAGCCCACTCTTCGTGACTTGGGAGGGTTTTAAAGTTCCATCTTAGCCTGGTAATCAGGGAAAAGGCATGAGGTAACTTCATCAAATGTCAGTAAATAACGGTTTTTCGCCGGATTCGAGGTTAGTAACATACTGAATACACATAGGCTCTAGATCCCTCACTAGATCGCGAGACAGAGACAGACAGACAGACAGGCAGAGACTCTCATATTTAAACCATCCGGGAACAAAAGTTGACAGAAAGCCCTTCTGGTAGTTTATTCTGATTTGGTTGCTTTTTATCCTGTGGTCATTTATCAAAGGGAAAAAGGGAATCTCAGATTACCCAAAGTTGGGGAAACTCTTTGGCAATAGGTGCACCATTTTAATTCACTATTAACATCTGTTAACTAATTTAATCAGTTAACTTAACCCCATTCAATATTTAGTGAATTATTTGCGACTATTGGCTTAATGCTGCTGAGCTGGGAATTCCATGGGGGCAAGCACTGTTCCCCTTCTCACTTTGGCATCATCAGATCAGTACAGAGCCCATATTTGTTAAATGAATGAATGGAACTTTTAAGACCTGCTTGAGTCACTGGAGGCGCTTACTAAATATTGAAGGAATGGAGGAAGGAAGGGAGGGAAAGAGGGAGGAAGGGAGGGAAGACGTGGGGGCAGAGGGAGGGAAGGAAGGAAAGATCAAACGCACTCTGTGGTGCATAGTAGGTGTTCAATGAGGCAATATGGACTCCCTAACACCACAGGTTCAGAAGCAGAGAACTGAACCCACGTGTTGTGACCATCACTTCTTTACCAACTTCATTCATTTAGTTTTTTTTAACCATGTTTTGTTGCATTTGATTTCTATGATTAGCGACACTGTCTCAGGACAGCTGTCTATTTCTAAGTAAAACAACGACCTCCATTCCTCGCTCCCCGCGGCTTCTGATTTATCAAAGGCTTGTTCTGCTTCTGCAAGCTCAGTCCACTTTTCCAGACCTCTCTTTCTTTCCAAAGCTATTTGTTTTCGAGAGAGACGCCAGGCTTCTGTTTATTTCCCTTCTGTTAGAAACAGGTCATCCAGACCTTCTTTCAGTCTTTCATTTTTAGAGTTAATATGTACAGAGCAGCAATTACATCCCAGGCGCCAGGAGCCAGGTGACGTCGGTGTGTAAGAACGGCATGGTCCCTACCCCGTGGCATCTACTGTCTTGTTGGGGAAACAGATAAGAAACAAGCGAACACTTATGCAAACACACAATAGCATTTCAGAGATGGATGACGGCTATGAGAAAGATAAAGCAGGTGAGGTTCTTTAGCTAGGGTGGTCAGGCAAGGGCTTTCTGAGCAGATGACCATCAAATAAAGCGAAGATACTGGAGGGTAAGTCAGGATAAACCTAAGTGCAAAGACACAGAGGCAGCAGAGGATGGAGGGCTCGTGAGGAGAAGGAAGTGAGAAGAGCTGGGGCGTGTTGAGGAGAGGTGGGGACGCTAGGAAATAAGGAAGGGGAGAAGGTAGAGGTCAGCTCATACAGGTGCCTAGCTGGGGTTTTAGCTAAGGGCATGGCTGCCAATGGAGGGTTTAAATAGTGGTTACCTGATTTCAGTCTTCTGCAAGCTCAAAACCCTGATTCCTAGAAGCCACACGTTTGACCCGGCACGGCAACTCCTTGTTCCTAATCAAACATATGTAAGAAGTGTGTAGGAGGACCCTGGCAACTGTGGACCTTCCTACGTGAAGTTTTAGAATGACGGAGTTCTCCTTTGTTGCTTGATGTATCCTGAGCTGGCCAGACTAAACCAAAATCAGGAACAGCTGCCCTGGTGTGATCCCTGAGAAAAGCTATATTTTACTCCATGCTTACACACATTAATTTGCAATACTTGAATGAAGCCCCATTGGCTGACAGTGACCAAGCCTGTGCAATTTGTCGGTGGTTTCTCCTGCTTTAGAGTAGTTCATCAGAGTATCCTGCTTTGTACAAAGCAAACCATCCCTCCAGGGAAGACACCGTCATTCTTAAAATTAGAACAAAGTCTGAATGAAGTAATAAATTCTACCCATATGCAAAAGTGTGACAAAAGATGGAATCTGGTAATGGGCTCCTTCTGCTGACGGGCTCATAACACACAGTGTACAATTCTATCAACAAGCTCTGTAGAGGGTCCAATCCCCCACCCCCACCCCCACCCCAAAGTCTCTAATTTCACTCTAGCATCTCTGAAGCCAGCGAGGTAGTTAATGGGAAAAGTACTCAACGCCGCAAGCACCTTACCCAATCATTTCCAAAATGGATCATTTTGTAGAAAAGGTGGAGATGCTGGCAACAGGGAAGACCAGATCAACAGACTTATTAGAAGGATGAACTAAGGTATCTACCATGATTATTTCTGTAATCTGGTCAGTTGATAAAAAGTGACGACTTTCAAATTGAAAAAAAAGATCAACATTCTATAAATGACAGTTTATGGGTCTATAAGATGCATCTGGTGAAATGTGTATTTTCTTTTCAGAAGGTGTTTCTATTACGGTTAGTCTGAACATCATGTGATATTACAGTTGCTAGGGTAACTATTTTTTTTAAACGAGAACAACAGAGTAAATAAGCATGTAAATCGACTTTGGTGCTATGTAAATTCTAGTGAATCTGTTATCGTTACCTTGGCGATGAAAAAACCTGGCATTTATCTTCTCTGGCCCCAGTATGATTTGGTTTGTACTTAAAATTTATAAGGTACTCATGTGGAAGTGCTGAAGGCTCTCTAGGTCCGTATAAAGCAATGCTGTTAAGGAGGTATGTTTAACAAGAGAGGCAGCCTGGACTCTGGTGACGGGTCCCCTAAAACCAGGGGCGAGAGTAGATGGTTGTCCGGATGTTCATAATCAGTGTCTGTCTCTTCTGAGACATCACGTAGAAAGCCCACTCGGGGGGTACCTGAGCTTCCGGGGCTCAGAAACCTTGTCAACTGTCTGGTCAGTCTGTCCTCCTGATGCCTCACTTCTGACCTGTCCAGATTCTCTGTCATCACAGTACTTCCGACAAATCTGCAAAACTGCTTGTGTATTTTCTGTGAGGAGAAAATTACGAATGCAGCACATGTGATTAAGTAATGATGACTAGAAGTAAATCTTGGTGAATATTTCTAAATATTTTCCACATTTCCCATCTAGAGGTTTGATAATCCCTCCACCCAGTTTCCGTTTTATAATTGAGGTTGGCAGTGGAGACCCGGACTGGAAATGGTGTGAGCAAACTTGGAAGAATTACTTGGAAGAATGAATAAGGAAAAGACACTCAAATGGAAATCCCTTTTGAGGAAAGAGATACTTTTGTAATAAAAGCGTCAGCACTTCCATCAATAAAGGCACTGAGATCAGAAAATACATCAAAGGGAAAGATTTGGGATGAAGATACGGAACAGAAAACAGGCCGACCAGCTGGCAGGATTTTGACTTGTCTCTCCTTTCTAAAAATCATACTAAAAGCTTGGCTTGTGCTTTTAATGAATGAATGCTTTGACTTGCTACATAAAGTGCCTAAGAAAACTTATGAACTGAAATGATTAGTTCCAAGAGTACGTGTGATAGGAATTCCTGGAGGAGGACATAAAAAAAGGGTATGCCTTGAAAATTCAAATTTATAGCAAATTCTGCATCGATCCTGTGGTGCTGGGTGCTATGATTATTTGGATATATCAAAAATATTACAAAGGAAAATTAAGTGCCACTTTGCTCTATCGTCATATAACGTGAGGCTGAGGACCTACTGATAACTATTTCCTTAACGGGACTGGGTTTTTTTTTTTTATCAAACCTCATAAAATATGATTGCCTTTCCTTCGCTCTGAAACCCCCTTGTTTTAATTTTCACGTGAATTTGGGATGCAGTTTGCAATTAGTGTGTAGATTTAATATGCCAGTGGTCTTCCTCACTTCTCATCCCATGCCCACCCCCAAATAAAGCTTTTGCTAAATCTCTGGTATGCCTTAAAATGGATGGAGTCTTAGAATTGAGGAAACTAAAAACAAGAGGAGTCTGGAGCTAAAAGCAACAAAGAACATAAACACAGTGATGGTGACGCCTGTGCGATTAGCCCTATGGCTCCTTTCCCATCCCTGAGTGACAGGCAGAGAAATCGGCAGCTAATTCAGGATCCATCAGGGCTGTATTGCCTTTCCATGGAAATCATGAGCTTAGAGAACAAGGTGCAAATGAATGGCTGAGGTTCGCGGGGGGTTGAGTGTCACGGCAGCAGAAGTTAGCGTGGCATTGCTGCCTGCCTCATCCGAGAGATGATGGGGCCCTTGCAGAAGGGGAACAGCAGGGTAGCACAGAAATGGAAGGTAAACGAGGTTAATTTATGGAAATTATCCAGGTCATGTAACCAGTAGGACATATCAAACAGAGCTTTAAGAGAGAAGCAGTAATATATGTAGAATCTGACTTTCAATAGGTCATGAGACAATGACAGTTATCAGGAGTCAGGCAACTTTTAGAAACAAAAGCTAACATTTCCAGAGCATATCCTATGCACCAGGCCCTGTGCAAAGGCACAAAACGATGGGGCAGGTCCTATGATCCCCATTTTACAGATGAGGAAATAGAGCTTCAGAGAGTTTTAGCACAAAATCAGTAAGGGTTAGGGGGACCCGCTTCTATTTGGGGCATCGCAAGGACAGTGCCTGGGAACCGCAATATTAGGGATGCATGAAAATTTTCATTTCCTTGAAAATCAGAAGGAAAAAAATGAACTTTGAGTTAAAAGAACATGTTTCAGTAGAGAATATTAATATACTTGTCTTTGTACCAATGTAGCCATAAAATATAATTTTAAATATTTTTTATGGAGGAGGGATCCCCCAAAACCTAGGGGCCACGAATCCAGGGAAGTCATAATGCAGCCCCGAGGGACAGAACAGGAATGAGGCTTCTCAGAGTGTGGTCTGAGGCCCAGAAGCTCCTGCACCACTGGAAGCTCTTGGACAGGTAGGATCTCAGGCCACCCCCAGACTGCAGAGTCAGAATCCACGTTCTGAGATCCCCAGTGAGATTCCCAGGTGACCCCTAGGCAGAAGAAAATCTGAGATGCACTTGACTAAACCTTAACCAATTGTTTATACTAACTCTTCATCCTCACATAAGCCACCGAAGTCTTATCTGTATCAAAACTTGAAGTCATGCTGGGTTACAGCAACATCTACTCTCTGGAACTGTTTCCTGTATCCTCTTTCCCAGGTAAGGCAGGTAAGCTACAAAAATGCATAAAGCAATACACTCCTATATAAAAATATAATTTGGGGATAACAATGTTGATTACATTGTGAATATTCTGTTACCTGAACTTCAGTCCTGGGAAATAATTAGGGATTTTTTTTACTGGTTCGGGGCGTCGGCAGTATTCTATGCCCCAGGAAAGGTGCATAAGTTGGAAGGGAGCTCTCAGTCAAGACCAAGTCTTGCTTGGTTTTTTCATCCTACCAACGCTTCCTAGCAACTCCCAATTAGAAGGGCTTTGAGAAACCTGCTCGCTGGCTCCCTGCACTGGGAACCTCCTCCCAAGAGGTTTCTAGGTCTGTCTCTCTGACACCTGCTGGTGACAGGGGTCCAGTGATTTTCATGGCCAAGGACTAGGAAGTATGCTAGTCAAAGAAGTGTTCTTTGAGGTCTTTCAGGAAGAAGCTGAAGATAGGAGTGGGGAAAAGTTGAACAAAAGAGGAAGAGAGGATGGGAGGAAATTTGGGAGGAGAGATGGAGGGAGAAAATCTTGGAAGTTGAGAAGAAACCGAGGACGTCCCAGAGGCTCGTGAATTGTGACAGCTCCTGCGTGAGTGCCCGGCCAACTCAGATGACGACAGCGCACCGAGGCAGGTATCATTCCCCTCACTGTACAGGTACAGAAGGGCTGCAGGCACGCAGGTAGCCAAAGCAGAGCTGCAAACGAGCCCAGGTGGTCTGCACCCCGCCCTACTGGCTACTTTAATTAAAAATGCTGGCGTGCTTATGACGTGACCTCGGGAGGGTTGCTTTGGAAAACGGCAAGACTTACAGTTGAGTCCTCACTTCCCCAGTGCTAGTGGGATTGTGAATCTCTCTCCTTAGATTCGAAGCTCTCGGCAAGGAATCTCTTCCTTTTTTTTCTTTTTTGGCTTGATTTTATTCTTTATAGATTTAAATATTAGCAAAAGGGATGTCCTCCTCCTTATTCTCCATCAGCCTCTTTTCCCCTTCAGTCCAGCTGGCTCCCACCTTGCTGCTGGGCAGGCTCACAGCTTCATCGCCAGCCCTGATGCTTAGCTTTTGCTCTGGCTCTGTTCACACCTTGTCTCCCCCATTCTAAAGCCACTGAAGCTATTAAAACACATGGATAAAGCCACCCTTGGCTCCAGCACCCTGAGATGTCTCTTCTTCTCCCTCTTCTTTCCTGAATTTCCTTTTGGTCAGAACCCAGTTCTCACAGGGGTGTGTGTGTGTGTGTGTGTAATTTGAAGTTTCATTTAAGATTAAAAGTACTACATGGAGAAGAAAAAAGCACACTATACAGAAAAGTATAAAGTGAAGAGCACACACCCCGCTCCCTGCGATATCAACCGTCAAACAATCACTGTTTACAGTCTCTTGTGTATCTTTCCAGAGCATGTTCGTGTGTTTACAGAAATGATCTCTATCTACTTACTCACCTCCCGGTCTATCCATCCCGTTCTCCGTTACACAAACGTTCAGCATGTTGCTTTTTCCACTTAACAATAAGCTCAGAATGTTGACCCATCAGGACACATGGACCTGCTTTCTTGTTTTAAAATCTGCCTAGTGTTCTAGCATGTGGACCTGCAATTGATTTGAGCAGCCCTTTATTGAGGGATGCTTAAGTGATTTTGTTTTATTTTGCTCTGTTTTGCTGGATTTAATTGTGTTAAAGCCATTCCTTTTTGTTTAAATGGATCTTTACTGGAGTATAATAGCTTCACAATACTGTGTTAGTTTCTGTTGTACACCAAAGTGAATCAGCCATATGCATACACGTGTCCCCATATCCCCTCCCTCTTGAGCCTCCCTCCCACCCTCCCTATGCCACCCCTCTAGGTGGTCGCAAAGCGCCGAACTGATTTGCCCGTCATCATTTGCAACTGGGCTGTAAGCTTCCTGAAGGCAGAGGCCGTGTTCCTAGCAGTCACAGCTGCAGCTTGTCCGTCCACATGCCTAACTGCGCTCATTGAGTCTTCACCACACACCTGAGACAGCTACTGTGATTACCCTACTGCACAGAAAAGGAAGCTGAGGCTTACAGCTCAGGGTAGTTCATCCGAGGTTACACAAAAGCAAAGTGGATTCAAGCGCATGGAGTTGGACTGCAGAGCCTGGCTCTCACGCCTCGTCTCTACTTGCTATGTGGGGTCAGCCGTGTAACTCCCACAGGTGTGACAGTGTTTCTTCGCGCTCTGATTCAGAGGATGGAATGGAATAGAGAGGCTGGAGTCAGCCGTCTGGGGCACAGATCCTGACCCTGGATCTTTCCAGGGTGTGAAGCCTTGGCAAGTTACCAGAATGTTCTGTGCCTCAGTTTCCCCCTCTGTTAAATAGAGATAATGGTAGTGTTCACTTCCCAGGACTGTTGTGAGGATTTAGCAACATCATCTGGACCAGAGGACGCACAAAGTAAATTTTATAAATTATGCAACCCTAGACCTCAGAGGAAAGACCCCGTAAGCATTTGTGGAGCATGCTAGAACCTGAATTTGTTATTTCCTCTCTTATATCTTCCTCAATATCCACATAACAGCTGATAATTTAGTGGGTACTGGATAAAAAAGTTAATGACTAGAATTTTCCTAATATACCTTTTGAATATTTTGAACCAGAGGAAAAATTCCAGCCAGAATCCAGACGCAGCAGGCATTTTTAAAATAAAAAAGCTAAAGAAAGGTTTGGCAAATTGGAGAAGAAACCACAAGGAAAAAAAATCCTCAAAAGGCTTTTATTAATTGATTGCATGTAGCATATACTTGGAATTGAACTGAGAGAAGCACTTAAATTCTTGTCATCTTGGGACTTACACTTTAATTCACTAAAACTAACCAAATTGATATGGTTCAGAGTTTAAAGTAGAAAGATGTCTCTTTGTAATTCTTCATATCTAAAATGACCCTCTTATTCCAGGTAAAGTAAGACTTTCTGATTCTTTTTTCCTACCAGAAAATTGATAGACCTAGCCAGGTAAACTGAGATATGCAAAAAACACTCTTTTTTTTTCTGGAAAGTTATAATGATTTTCTACGGCTTCATATCTTCACGGTTCCCTTTTGTTCCCCCTTATTTATGCATAGGAGGCAGGATGACTTATTAATCTAACTATAAATTTCTTCCTTAGGTTGCAATTTTCATCTAGAGGGAAAACTCTTTTCATATTAATGGTCTGTATCATTTCTAGTAACAGTACCTTTCTCCCTTTGTTTTAAAAAAATAATAATGACAGTAATGAAATAGTACAGACTTTCCTCTCCATATCAAAGTCTAACAGAAAGTAAATAGGGAAAACATATATTTTGATGCCATATTTTAGTCTGAGAAAAGTCAACAAAATTATTTTTATTATATATAGAACACATAGCTCATGCATATAACTCAGAATCAATTAATTTAAGGTAATAATTTGTACAAACACCCTCACAAAAATTTTAAAGGATATTAAACACCCTGTTTTATAAACATAACACTTAATTTAGGAAAAAAAACATTTAAAAGGTAATGCATTTAGGATAAGTGCACAACACATGAAAATAATAAATGAAATTTTCCCAGTTTAGAAAATGAATGTAATTAATTAACATTTAAATTACATTTTTAATTGCAATCATGCCCTCCCAGGGGACTCATAAGGGACCATAATTGCAATTAAAAGCATGTGGATTAGATAATAAAACAATGCACACTGTCTGAAATGTGCGATTTAAAATGGAAAACAGACATTGTTATCGGCACATCTAACTTAATTGTAGCCATAAAGCAAATGTGCTGTACAAAATAAAATTCACATACGGGAACATTTAATTCTGGAGTCTCTTAAAGGGGACACGCTTGAGAGCACATTTTATGACAGGTTCTGTTGGAAACAGCCCTTTAAGGATTTCGGAGCGAGGGCTGGTGCCTTAATGTTTTTGCATTAATAAAAGCAAAGCTGAATGTTCCTATTAAAACACACAGATACATTTAAGTAAGAGATGAAGCTCGATGTCTAAATTTAAGCTGCGGTGCATAATTTTATTAGCTGGCCAGACTGTAAGGCCATGTAATTTTGAAACTACGTGGTTTTTTTTAAACTCTTTTTAAATTATCTTCTCTTTTTGAGCGGATCGTCATGAAAAGTGTAAAGATTTGAGACTACAGAAAGAAAAGCCAGAGAGATGTGAGTGTCTGGCACGGTTAGAGCCAGGCCACAACACCCCGAGCCCCTGCCCCAGATATTCTGATGCCCAATATCCTCCACCTTGAGGAAGCCAGACCAGTGTTCTTTAATGACATAAAGGTCTCCTATTTCATAGAATGGATCTCACTACTATTTGATCAGAAAGCTTTTAAACACCATATATATCCGTGTTTTTAATCAGCGGTATGCTTGGGAATGTCTGGAGACATTTTCTGATTGTCTCACCTTGAGGCCAGGGATGCTGCTAAACATTCTATGATGCATAGAATAGCTCCCCATGACAGAGAATGATCTAGCCCCATAATGTCAAGGTAGAGATACCCTGGTCCAAAATGGGGCGGCGGGGGCAGAGAGAGAGAGAATGGTCAGGCAATCTTGCAAAGAAGGAAAAGACACATCTTCTCCCGCCGTGTGAGTGCAGATCAAATTTGCTGGACTGGCCACACTTTGTTTCTATTTAAATATAAAAAAAAAAATGATGCCAAACTCTTTTAATAAAGAGGGATTAAATTTTGTTACATGCCTGTTAGGAAATAAGAAACCATATCCTAAGAGGAGATGGTCAAAAATCTTTCAGAATCGAATTCCAGTAGATACAGACTGCAGTCTTCTGCTTTTTAGCCTAGATGTCAATTTCATTTGCTTATTTATGAGAAACAGTGATTCCGTTTACTGTTATAAAATGTTAGCATGAAATTAGGAGCGACGTAACTCTAGAAAAGCAGTGTAATAGAAAGGCCAAGGTCTAGACTTGGGGGCTGGATAATTCTCCATTCAAAACCCGGCTTTGCAATTACTAGCTGTGTGACTTCGCTCAAGTCAGTTTTCCTCTGCAAGCTTCAGTTTTCACATCTGTTTATACAAACAATAGTTACAGCATTCTTGCCATCCATGGTGGTATGAAGATCAGAAAAAAATGGGAAATATATGTAAATATACACACACACAGACATCCACCAAGTATATTTAGGTATATGTGTGTGTGTATATATATATATATATATATATATATATATATATATATATATATATATACACCCCCACACACACACATATATTGTACAGTGAATGTACAACTGTATGCATAAGTACCTTCATATGAGTGTAATACACAATGTGTATATAAGCACATATTTGGGTATGCACATGTGCAAAATATATTAAGTGATATGCAAGTTCCCATGAAAATAGAAACTATTCTTAAGTTCTTGACACTGCATAGAACTGATACAAACTGATTTATGTTTTAAGGGGGGAGGGGCAGTTAGAGCTAATTCCTTTGATAAGTTTATATTTACATATATCCACAGCCCACTGCATCCTACAAATTCATTCACTCAACAGATTTTTTGGAAATGCTGACTGTGTGCCAGGGACCATGGTAGCCCTGGGAATGTAGTTGAAAAGAGAGTCAGAAAAAGGATGTTTTAGGAAGATGACAAAACATCTGGACTTGATCCCAGGACAATGGGAGGCCATTAATAGATTTGGGCAAAGGATCTGCATTTCGTGAGAAACTCCCGTGTAAGGTGGAGCAGTGGTCAAGGAAATGCGGCAGCTCGGAGATGGGCAGCCGAGATGTAGAGAAACCGAGAGCTGATACAATCAGGGCTCGTAGCATTTACCAGAAATTGAAGTAAAAACTGAAATCAGCTGATATAATACAGTTTTTGTTTTTAAGAAAGCCTGAAATGACATACAACTCTAAATCTCTTTCCCTAATGGAAGGCAGCAGAAATGAAGATATAAGACTACTTAGGTCTGAAACGAATGAGTCCAAGATGTCGATCCATCATATTTTCCTGGGGCAAGTATTTAAAGTCACAGATTCTTGGGCTTCCCTGGTGGCGCAGTGGTTGAGAGTCCGCCTGCCGATGCAGGGGACACGGGTTCGTGCCCCGGTCCGGGAAGATCCCACATGCCGCGGAGCGGCTGGGCCCGTGAGCCATGGCCGCTGAGCCTGCGCGTCCGGAGCCTGTGCTCCGCAACAGGAGAGGCCACAACAGTGAGAGGCCCGCGTACCGCAAAACAAAGTCACAGATTCTTAAAGCCCATTCATAGCTCTCTAAAGTCAGAATGGATGGTGGCGGTGGGGACTGTGCAATTCTGATGCTAGGCACACTTAGGGAAGAGAGTGCTATAACATTTTTTATATGTAATCCAGACCACTAGAAACAATGAAAATATATGATTTTTATCATTATTCCATAAGCTAAAAATTTGATATCTGGGATTGTGGCAGAGGTTACGTCATATGTTTGACAAATCCTGTTTCCTTTTCCTCGTCCTAGTTCCCAGTTTCCCTTGTAGCTCAGTGTCTGTCCTGTGGCTGGTCTGACCAATGGAACATGGGCAGAAGTGATGGACATCACTTCGAGGACTTGTCCACACCTTCTTCAGTGACTTTGGAAGCCAAAATGAGATGCTCCAGGGGGTATAGCTATCCTGCAAATAAGGTCCACCAGTTGGAGGAGACCAGCATCAGACATTGTGTGCATATAAACATAAACATTTAGTGCGTTAAACTGAACTATTTGAATCAGCTGGTGATTCTTAAATGGGGATGTGGGGATTCTTGTCCCTAGGGTACATTTGGCAATGTCTGGGGATATTTTTGGCTGTTACAACTTGGAGGTGAGGTGCTACTGGCATCTAGAGGATAAAGGCTAAACATCCTCCTAATGTACAGGACCGCCTACACAGCAAATAATTATCCAGCCCAAAATGTCAACAGTGACGGCTGAGAAACTCTGCACTCAGCAAAGCCAAAGTATGCTTGATCTGGGGCACTAAGGCTTGCTTGCCTGCTGGACATAATCACAAACCCATTATGTCCAAAAAGACAGTGGCCAACTGGTCCCAGACAAGACCTACAGTCAAACACATCCGACTGCCCACTCCTGGCAAGCTGACTGTTCTGCCACTTTCTGCCACATTGTGGCAGCTGGTTTGTCAGAAAGACAAACAGAAATGTTCCAGGGACTTTTTGTCACCTGGGCATGAAAAAAACAGTTTGAAGGACGCAGTTATTCACACGTTCAACTCTGTCTTCTTTCTTCAACTGTTGCTGCTGCTGTCAGCGGACCTGGCAAAAGTCACACTGTGATGTCATAACCTTACACCCCTCTCTTCATCCTCCTGGGTGGTGTGACACCCTAACAAGTGACAGCGTGTGTTGAGAGAATGTTGCAAAGTCTTCCTCTCCGCTGCTTCCTTCCCTCTTGTTCTTCTCCCTCAAACATCATGCTCTCCACAGAGAACACTTTTATTATTCTTTTTATTTATTTATTTCTTATTTTTTTGCGTTACGCGGGCCTCTCACTGTTGTGGCCTCTCTCGTTGCGGAGCACAGGCTCCGGACGCGCAGGCTCAGCGGCCATGGCTCACGGGCCCAGCCGCTCCGCAGCATGTGGGATCTTCCCGGACCGAGGCACGAACCCGTGTCCCCTGCATCGGCAGGCGGACTCTCAACCACTGCGCCACCAGGGAAGCCGCCACAGAGAACACTTTTAGATTGCAGTGTTTAAGGGACTATGAATTAAAATGTCAGCCAATCGATGTGATTTGAGAAACACCAAGAAATCCCTTATTAAACACACACACACACACACACACACACACACACACACACACAAGCATTGCTCCCTAACATTCTCTGCATAACACAAAGTGTGATCTCAAAATCTAAGAAGCTGTACAGTCTGATGACTGGGGAGTGAGCTTCGGGGTCAGATAAACATAAATTTCTCCACTTCCTACCTGTGTGATTTTAGGCAAGTTATTAAACAGGTCTGAGGGCCAGTTTTCTCATCTGTTTGGAGAAAACAAGGTTCACTTCATATGTTTCATGTGAGGATCAAAAGAGAAAACGTATATAGTGTTCAAGGCAGTGCCCGGACACAGTAAATGTAAAGTATATATTTATTGACAAGTAATAAAAATTTCTCCATAGAGTGCACGGTCATATGTGACTTGGCCTCTGCTGGTCTCTGCCCTCATCTTCCTACCGCATTCTGTACTCACTGTATTTTGGCCACCATCCTTCTGTTCCAGAAAGAACAAAGCCAACTCATTCTCACCCCAGGACCTTTGCACTTGCTGTTTTCTTTGTTTGAATGATCTTCCTTCTTCCTCCAGGTTTTTTTTGTATGACTGACTCCTTCTCAGCATTCTGGTTTCAGCCTAAATGTCACCTTTCTCTGACCTTTGTCCTTGATGTTATTCCCTACCCCCATTCTTAGGTATTCAGTATGACATTGTTGGTTTTATTTTCTTTATAATTCTTATGGCCATCTGAAATGATCTTGGTCACATTTATTTACTTGTCATTTGTTTTTATCCCACCCCTGATGTAAGCTGCATGTAGGCAGGGAATTTGTCTTATTCAATAGATGCGTACACCACACTTCAATTGTTTCACACACAGTTGGTTTTCAGTGAACATTTTTGAATAAAGTGAACCAAAACTAACTTGGTTAGCAGAAGTTGTTGAGACTGTCCCAACACCTCTTTCAATAAAAAAACGGGGACAGGGACCACTAGCATGGACTCTATCTAAGCTCTTGACAATATCCTCAAAGGGCAGAGACTTCTGGTTTTTATTAAACCCTCACCTTGTATTAATTTCTTATTAATCATTGCAGGCAGAACAAGTCCTTGGGTATGGGAATGGGACCACTAAACACACACCACCATCTGAAACCAGAATATTCATGATGCATCTCCACTTCTGGGCCAGAGTGTGGGAAGCTAGGAAGGTGTATGGGCCAATCAGAGGGCGGTTCAGCATCCCTGTGCCTCTGCACGTGTTTTTGATCACAGTCGTGTGGAAGCCCGTATGTGAACACACACGGGCAGTCAAGGGTGGCTTTGAGGACTACCTAATTATGTTTCAAATTGAACCATCAGGCAACTCCACTCTGCCACTTTGTCACTTGCCCCATGAAATGGATCTGAGATACAAACTATGCCTTAACTAGGCAGCCTCCCTTCTTGCTGATCCCATTAGCTGCCCAATTGGGCAAGACAAGGTTTTAATTGCATGCCAGAAGCTTTATTTTTCTGCCCCAGGCAAACAGTTAACCACATTAGTATACCACTGACACATTAGAAGTTGGTCAGCAATGAAAAGTGAAAGAGCCACTTTTGGAGAGAATTGAGGTACCTGTCAGTTTCTAGAATTTTCCCCCCTAGCATCTGTAGCAACCCGAGGGAGAAAAATTTCAACCACTTCTGCAACAATGTGACAAAGTGTAAATAACTCATGGTGTTAATATTTCACGGCTTCCGGCGTGATGTAGGATAGTGGTGAAGGACAAGGCTTGGAGGCAGACAGACATGGTTCAAATGTGGGCTGTGCAACTTACTAGCTATTTTCTCAGTTTCCTCACCTGCCAAATGGGAAAAATTAATGGCACCTTCCTCTATGGGGTATTAGGAGGGTTGAATGAGAATGAAATGTTACAGGGAAAGCCTTGGACCCAAATGCTAACACTTATTAGGTACATTGCGAGTGTTAGCTATTATTATCACTATTATCCATCCATCCATCTATCCATCCAGCCATCCATGCATGCATTCCAGCCTCTGCAACAATTCTTATAGTTTGGAAGCCCACTAGGTAGGGATGCTAGAGCGGAGAAGTAGGGATTAAATAGAAGGGGTGATTACATAACCATCAATCAAGGGCCCTTTGCATCTCAAACATCAGTGATGTTGACTCCCTCTGGCTTTGTCCTCCCATGGCAGGCAACATATACTTATTTTACTGAAGGCCACACAGAGATGATGTCACTGTGATTTCAATGACTGTCCCATAGGAAATTCTATTTACGGCAATGACTAGGGAAGAGGGGACATTACTGGGTAGGCAAAAACTTTAGCGGCTCAAACTTCAACTTCTTCCTTCTAATAGAAGGCTAGTCCTTCATTTAACCACACAGCTACTGGTGGCTTAGTGGTTCCTGAGGTAGACAGTGCATATAAAGAACATGTCCACAACCACAGAAAGTTCTCTTGGACAGCACTGCTTCAGAGGAACATTTAGTTACTCATCTCAGTATTTTGATCCTTACATAAGTTCTGTTTTCTTAAGAAGAGAAGTTGACCTTAAGAGGAAATGATCTCTTCTTTTTAATATCTGTAAAACAATGACATACTTTGCCTATCATATTCCCAATAATCAAATAAAAGACAAAGGTGAGATAAAATGGAAATTTTCATGCTTTTCTGGTGGTAGTGTATCAAGTTATCCCTACTGAGAAGCAGCTGTGTAATAAGAATCTAGAGAAATACAAATATTCTCACCCTTTGATCCAGTAACCCAAGCTGATTCCTAACCTTTACTAATCCCAACCTATTTTAAGATAATAGGTAAACACACAGAAGATGCTCGACATACAAAGATGTTCACCATGGTGGTGTATATAACAGCAGAAAAATTGGATCAAAGTAAGTGTCTTGTAGTAGAGGAATGATTAAACAATGGTGCATATACTTGATATTGATGCATAAACACGATTGTTACAAATAAAATGTAACAACTTGGTAAGTTACTTAAGACAGAATTAAATGGGAAAATACTCAGAATATAAAATTTTATCAGTTATCTATTGCTGTGTAACAAATTACCCCCTAGTTCAGTAGCTAACAACAACAAACATTTATTATCTCACAATTTCTGTGGTTCAGGAATCTGGAAGTGGCTTAGCAAGTGACTCTAGCAAGTGACCCTCACTCAGACCCTAGCTCCCAAGGTTGCAGTCAAGCCATTGCTTGAGGCTGCAGTCCTCTCAAAACGGGGGCGGAAGAACCTACTTCTAAGTTCGCTCATTTGAGTCTTGGCGAGTGATTGTTGGTAGGCTATCAGGGTGCTTCTCTCAGTTCCAAACCACACCACATGGGCTTCTGTATGGGACTGATAGCAACATGGCAACTGACTTCCTTGCAGTGTGAGTAGGTCAGAAGGGAGAGACAGTGTGTGTGCGTGCAAGCATCTAAGATGGACGGCACAAACTTTTCATAACCTAATCTTGATTATAAAGATTGGGTGACATCCCAACATGCTTGCCACTTTCCCTTTATTAGAGGTGTATCTGTAAGAGCATCCACTTTCAAGAGGAGGTGATCATACAAGCATCCAGACCCCAGGAGGTGGAGATTCCTGGGGCCACCTTGGAGGTTGCTTATCGCAAAAATCAGCTATACAATATAGCCGCACCATTTGAAACAATAAAAAAGATTGGCTTCGAGAAATAAAAGAAGGAGAGAGAAGCAGACACGCAGAAGACAGAATGGATCTTCACTTCAGCTCTCTCTTAATGGTAGGACTATGGAGTACTTTTTTTTCTATATTCTCTCACCATTTTCCAATAATGGACATTTTCTTTTACAATTACCATAATGGAAACACTCAGTAAATGTTATATAATTGAAAAGAGAAACCCTGTTAAGAATACACAGGTGCTACATTTATAACTGATGAAGGTCATTTTAAATCCACTTCCAACTCTGAAATCAACTTTCCTATATTCTTTTTTTTTTTTTTTTTTAAGAAGCAATCAGCTGATGTCCCTGCAGTTGATAGAATGTGCTAGGTAAGATCATTAGAATCTAAATATCCTCCTCCTTCCCCTCCTTCCCAGAGCCCAGCGACTCCCCTCCCATGCACCCTCCTGCCAAATTCCCAGAGTCCCCTATATTTTAATGTCTGCAAGGGCGAAGGAGCCAGGATTGATGGCCCTGCAGTCGAGTCCCAGGCTGACACTGGCAACAGAGGGTAACTCATGCTTAGCCCTTGACGTAACTTTTTGATGACTGAAACCTGATTCCATCGACCGATCCCCAGTGGCTGATCTCATCTTTTTACCATCAGAGAAACTGAAGCAGAGTTACCAGGAAAGATAAAAAGAGGATGCAAGTGGGCCACGTCTCAATACAGAGAGGAATAAGCTTGTCTTTGATCGTTTGTCCAAAGAACATTCTGGATTCTCACAAATGGGGTGGCTGAACCCAAAATATTGCTGCAGCCAGTCCTCCCCCTGCTCCCAGCCAAATTTTTCTGAGCTGGGTGTCTGTGCAGTTCTTTAGGGAAAGCTACAAGTGTATTTTTTCCTTCAGGGATGACTTTGAGGCACCTCTCTTTTATTATAAAAATTGAGCAGAAAAGAATACTGCAATTGACAAAACAATCTTGAAAGCATTAAAAAATAAGCATAATAAATAACAGCAACAGAAATTATTATTTATTGAGTGTTTTGAGCTAGGAGCTAGAGGCAGATGACACCGGTTGAGGTCTGGCTCTGCCATGTATTCACTGAGACTCAGACAAGCCACGTTTTCTCCCTAAGCTTCAGTTTACTTCTCTGAGAAGTGATTATAATTGAACCTATTCATTGAGTTTTGGGGAAGATTAAAGGAGATGACCCAAAGTGGGTATACAGTGCCTGAGATGTAATGATTGCTTATTAAAACATGATCTTTCTCTACCATAACTCAAACTCATCTGCTTAAAATTCTATAATAGTTTCCTATTACAGAGAATGAAATCAAAACTCCTCACCATAAGCAACAAAGCCCTATTTGATCAGTCTCTGTTGTTCTCCCTCATACTCACCACAGTCTAGCCCACTGTTCTTCACTCTGTCCCTGTGGTACACCGCTCTTGCTCCTACCCCAGGACCTTTGCACTTACGATCCCTCTTCCTAAAACACTCTTTGCTCAGACATTTGTCTGGTTGGTTCTTCTCAGTATTGAGCTCTTGAGTCAAATACCACCTCATCAGAAAGCCTTTCATGACACCTTTTTTTTTTTCCTGAAAATAACCAGAGTTGGTTTCTAACAGAAACCAACTCGCAATCAGAGAAGGCTAATGGATTCAAATAGCAATTTTCTTGAAAGAGTACTTTGTTCTTTCTTTCCCCTCTTCAACCACAAACCCCCCCAAAACAAATCACGGCTTTATTCTTTTAGATCCTGTCACTGATCTGCTTTTAGATGAGTGGAAATTTTCACCTGGCTTGCTAGCACCCTACAAAGAAAGAGACTAAGGGTAGGGAATAAATAGATGAAGAGATGAATTTAAAGAGGATGAGTCTATGGTGAGTGTGATAAAAGCACTTCCAGAGATATAGTTTGCAAAATGGTTAATTTAGAAAGGGTATCTTAATACTGTTCTTGTGCATGCTCTCTGCGGCTCCAGCACAGCAATACTGTGAATACCTGAATTTGAAACCAGAGATGATTATCGGATACAGAGCAGGGATACTTCGCATAAGCAATGACTAGACCCAGCACAGCCATGAGAGATTTGATGCTGACTCCTGAACCCATGAAGATGAAGGATCGTCTCCTAAGAAGGCACTGCCCTCTTAAACCCTTTCAACGTTGCCCATTTTCTTGGGAGAGAGAGTAACTCTTTAACATGGGCTTCTGAGCTCAGTACCATCAGAAACACCTGGACCTCCTAACCCCTCTTTCACGTGCTCCTCTGGCTTACTGTTCTCCAGACACACAAGCACCTTACTTTGAATTTGCTAGTGCCCACCACGCGCCCTCCTACCACTGGGCCTTTGCACATGCTACACCCTCCTCCTGGGACGATGGTCTTCTTTCTCTTCTTTACCCTCTCATCTTTCAGTCCTCGCCTCAAACATCATGTCCTCAGCAAAATCTTCAACTTCCCTGACTAGCACCCTTCCCCCCCACAATGTGTTCTTAGGTACGTTACATCCTCTATTTCATAGCCCTCTTCATAGGCTTAGTTTTATAATTATTTAATTAACAGCTGCTTCTATCACCAGAGTGTGAGCTCTGATCTGGCAGGAAGTGTGTCCGATTTTGCTCAGCAGGGAATCTGCTGCCGTTATCACAGTTACTGGCTTAGTATGGTGTAGACAGTCAATAAATATTTGTTAAATGAGTGAAAAAAGAAAAGAATGAATGAATTTACTTTCAGCACCGACTGAAAGAATAAATCCATAATAGCAATTCATATTTTGAACAATAGGCAATTTATTGACATTAGCCACATAAGCCTGTGTTTTTTTAATTCCCGATTCTTAAAATCATTCATTCAAAGAGCATTTATTTCTTTTTAACTGACATTTTGTGGCTGTCATGGGAAGGGTAGATGTTATGTGTGTTTCATGAACTATAACTGATTCACTTTGATTTACTTTATTTTTTTCCATCTAGAACAAAGGTCAGCAAACTTTTTCTGTAAAGGGCCAGAGAATAAATATTTAAAGCTTCAAGGGCCATATGGTTGCTATAGCAACCACTCAGTTCTGCCACTGTGACACAAAAGCTGTCAGAGACAATGTGAAAACAAATGAGTGTGGCTGTGTGCCAATAAAACTTTATTTATAAAAAGAGGTGTTGGACTGGACTTGGTCCACAGGCTGTGCTTTGCAGATCCTTGTTATTTAGGATGGGGGAGAAAAGGTCAAAATATGGGATTAGCCTGGCATTTAATCCTGGAAAGGAGTGTGATACAAGGACTTGGCACACCAACTGATCTCTCTGGGCCTCAGTGTACTGAAGTATAAAATGGGAATAATGGCCACAAGAAAGCATGGTTGCGAAGGTAAGAGGCCTCCTACTAAATAAGCCAGAACTGAAAAACCTTGGTTTGCATTATATGCATACTTCCTTTTATGTTTACTTTCTACCTATAGCCATTCAGTCATATTACTTTGCTTTTTATGGTTGTGATATATAGGTTTTCTTTTTTTCCCCCAAAATTAATGTACTGAAGGAAAAAAAGAGTGAGTCAACATAAAGAATGTTTTAAGGTTAAAAAAGATTGTCTGGTTCTTGTGTGGAGGGGGGCGCTGGAGGTGCCCAGTGTCAGATCATGTGACAACCTATTGCAAGAACCCAGGAATGCAGTCGTGGTGGCCAGGCACAGGTGGCATTATCCCTTCACTGGCAGAGGCTCCTTGGGGGCAAGGTCCTTGTCGTACCTGGAGATTCCCATGGCATATAGAAGATTCTTGGGAAACAGATGTTGATAGAATGGAAACAGCAAATACTTTCTGGGCAATCTAGAACAGCTTGTTTAAAAGACATGCTTTTATCGATGTCCTGCTTAGCATCCTGTTCTCTCATCGGGGGGCTTGAACTTCAAAAATTCACCCACAATCCAGCCATTTCTCACAATCTCCACCACTGTTGGCCAAGTCCAAGCCACTACCATTCCCCGTCTGGACTGCAGCCGCATCCCCAGCCCATCTGCCTGCTCCCAGCGCCCCCTTCCCACAGTCCACGCACCAGCACTTAGTCAACCTTTTCACACATAAGTCAGAGAACGTTACTCTCCTGCCTCAGACCTTCTAGCAACATCCATCGCCCTAGAATGACATCCAAAGGCCCATAGTTTCCTCACAACCTGACCTTTTGGGACCTCATCCACTCTCCCCTCCCTGACTCTGCTCCAGCCACACTGGCCTCCTTTGTTGAGACACCCAAAGCCCATAGTCGCCTCAGGGCCTTGGCTCTTGCGTTTTCTTCTGCCTGGGACCTCAGGCAGATACCTGTGAATATCCCCACACCTCCCCGCCTCCCTCCATTCAGACCTTGTTCCAACATCGCCTCCTCAGCTGAGATCCTCCCTGACCTCCCCATCCAAAGTAGCTGCAATTCATAACCCCCAGTCGAGTTTCTCACTTTCTCTCTTCATCACAGTGTCTACTACCTGGTATTCATTTGTGTATGGCCTGATCCCCCCATCCCTGTCTTTCCTATTAGAATATAAGCTCCATGGGGCAGGAATCTTTTTTTTTTTTGCGGTACGCGGGCCTCTCACTGCTGTGGCCTCTCACTGCTGTGGCCTCTCCCGTTGCGGAGCACAGGCTCCGGACGCGCAGGCTCAGTGGCCATGGCTCACGGGCCCAGCCGCTCCACGGCATGTGGGATCTTCCCAGACCGGGGCGTGAACCCGCGCCCCCTGCATCGGCAGGCAGACTCTCAACCACTGTGCCACCAGGGAAGCCTGGGGCAGGAATCTTTTTATTCTTCATGGCTACAACCCAAATGTCTAGCAGGCACGTACTAGGTGTTCAATATATGTATGTGGAATAAGTAAATGAATGTAAAACACCTGGAAATCATCCATTCATCTCTTTCTCTCCCACTAAAAGCAGAAGCAAATCAGACTCATTATCAAAGATAGAATAAACATGTTGACATGTATTATTACATATAATACTAGTTTCACTTGATAGAAACCAATCAACATCTAGTTGGTGCTTCCTATAGCACAGATGAAATTTTCACGATAAGGATAATTTTTTAAAAAATACCAGCTCAGGGGCTTCCCTGGTGGCGCAGTGGTTGAGAATCTGCCTGCTAATGCAGGGGACACGGGTTCGAGCCCTGGTCTGGGAGGATCCCACATGCCGCGGAGCAACTAGGCCCGTGAGCCACAACTACTGAGCCTGCGCGTCTGGAGCCTGTGCTCCGCAACAAGAGAGGCCGCGATAGTGAGAGGCCCGCATGCCGCGATGAAGAGTGGCCCCCACTTGCCACAACTAGAGAAAGCCCTCGCACAGAAACGAAGACCCAACACAGCAAAAATTAATTAATAAACTCCTATCCCCAACATCTTCTTAAAAAAACAACAAAATACCAGCTCAATGTTGGGGGGCATTGTTCAACAGACCACCTTGTTCAACAGAGCCTTAGTGAATGCATCTATAGAGAGTTCCAGAAAACTGCAAAAGAAAGATTCTTTCAAACCCACCAGAGGCACTGATAAAAGGTAGAACTCTTAAAGACAATCAGAATGTTTTACATCCACAAGAAGGTAAGCTCTGAAAAAATATTTGCTCCTGGAATCACAGAATTTTTAGCATAAATTGAGCTAGTAGCTTTTTTGCTTGTAGAGGGTGGGATTCTAGCTGTACTGAAGATCACGTACAGGCAGATTTGGGGAGGAGTTTAAAAGGACACATGCTAAAAGCATGCCCTGCACAGCTGTGACACATGCAGAAATAAAGCTTGCTTGTGATGTGAGGAGTTATAGATAATCAGATGGTGTCGAACAACTGAAAGGCCTACTGTTATCTGCTTCATAAAGTTTTGCTTAAGTTCTCTTAGGCAGATAGACATTGGAAGATGGCATTTGTCCCTGGAAGTAGAAAAGACACTCAGATCATTCCAACAGCTCTGATTTCCCCCTACCTATGGAAATGTTATCTCAAAATCTTTGATCACCTTTAGAATATAACCTATTGGGGAAATGGAATAGGCCAAAAAAAAAATCAAGAAATAAGTATTAATTCAGCACTGTGTAGAAATCACCGCACTTGCCCTTTCATCCTGAAATGTAGGACAAACTTCAGCAATTCTTTTCTTCCCAGGCTACACGAGCCAGGGTCCTCTCTCTGAATCACGGGATTTTGCACGTCACAACGAGACCTGGATTTTATTCTTGACATTTGCTTGCTGGGTAACCTTGGGAATATCACTGACCTTGTCTGAGCTTCTTCATCGATTAAAGGAGGGCGATAAGCTTGGCTCTACTGTTTCTAAAGGTTATTAATGAGGTTTAAGTGAGATGATGTACCTACAAGTGCTTTGTTCCTGGAAAGTGTGGCTCAAATGTGAAGGGACAGTGCTCTAAGGTGGGGACTGGACACTCAGGTGCCTGCGTGAGCCAGCTGGTGAGATAAACGAGGGAAGCCCTCGGGGTTGTAATCTTTCCACGCGGACACTATCATTTTGCATATGTAAGTGTCAGATGATTCTCTTTTTCCACAGACATATATGTTTTCTTCAATTTTGCCTGAAGCACGTGGCCTCCTGAACTAGCTTTTGTTGGCTCATGGTAGGCATATGGGTAGAAAGAAACATTGCATAAAATTTGAGTAGAAGAACAATAAAAAATGACATAGGACACATGGAACCAGCCAGGAAGAGACAATAGAGATGTTGAGGATAGCGGCAAGCACAGTGCTCACACCCCCATTTGTAGCCCCATTTGTTGCTCCCATGAGAAAATGGGACTCCTGGGGCCAGATTCCCCAACTTAAAGAGAAGCCAGGCTTGGGCTTCCCTGGTGGCGCAGTGGTTGAGAGTCCGCCTGCCGATGCTGGGGACACGGGTTCGTGACCCGCTCCGGGAAGATCCCACATGCCGCGGAGCGGCTGGGCCCGTGAGCCATGGCCGCTGAGCCTGCGCGTCCGGAGCCTGTGCTCCGCAATGGGAGAGGCCACAACAGTGAGAGGCCCGTGTACCGCAAAAAAAAAAAAAAAAAGAGAAGCCAGGTTTTTAGAGCCATATATCAATATAATAAGCCTTCAAATATTTAACTAAAAGTTAATTCACTGATTAAAGTTCTGAAAAATACTGGAAACACACCCTGGAGTCTGTATTGTCTTGTGGGCTACAGTTTGTGACCCAGAAAACCTACGATGTAATGCTTTCCTGTAGCCAATGGATCACATGCCATTATTGTCTTCTGGGGCTAATACAGCATCTAACTGGACTTTTATTTAGATCCTACCTGCTAACCCATTTCATGGAGTGAAAGGTGCAAGATTCCCAGACAATGAGGGTTTTAACACTCTTTGCAGTTTTTCCTGGGTCCAGGTCCTGAATAAGTGAAGTCAGTTTCAGAATGAGAGCGCCTCGTGGTGGGAAGACACTTCAAATTCAGGTTTTCCCTCAATCTTCAGTTATTTGTCCTGGGTATCCTCTGCTTGCCCTGCACTTCTATTCTGTACCCTCCGTCTCTGCCCTCTGCCCCGGGAGGCTGACCTGAGATCAGGTCAACAGGATCCTGTATCGTCTGGATCCCATGTCTTCTGGCTTCCCCTTGGGTTTATCCAAAGGGGATGGGCTGGTAGGAGGAGACTGAGGTGGGCATATATGTTTCCCCGGCTTTTTATGGCCAGATTACCATGAATCCTGTATCCCTCTACCAAAGGTGGTAGCTCCTATGAGACAGTCCTGTACATGTGGCCACACCCTCGCCAGGTTCTGGAAACTGCCGTCTGCTCGTTCCCCTTCAGCAAAGGCTCCCTTCTGTCACTAGTCTCAGGTCACAGCAATGTCCCTTGTTGTTTTCGTAAAAACCACTCCCACATCTGACTCTCCTCCTATTATCCAGTGGAGTACGTCAGGTGTTTCCTGCCTGGTCACATCATTCATTATCCAAATGGACCATTTGGAGTGACAGTGAGGGCCCAGTTCCACATCAGAACCACAGGTGAGCTTGCCAAGCGCTTCTCATGTAAGCACTCAGTAAATATTTGCCAGAAAAAGAGATTAGCCTTTATTTAGCCACTGACAAACTTTTGAAAAATCAATACACGTTCAAACACCTGTCTTAGAAGAAACAAAAATCTCACACATATTAACTAAATTTTCCCCCCAACTTGCATTTAGGCGGCAGGCATTTTTTATATAGAAGGCACAGTTTAGGTGTCATAATTGGGGGGGGGGTGTGGAGGAGATAAATGACCATCAATAATGATCACGATGATAATCCAAGCAAAAGATGACTGTCGAACAGCGACTGTTTGCCAGGTCCTATGTTATGGCCTTTATGTATATTATTTCATCTACGGCTCACAACAACATTCTGAGGTAGTTACATTTCTACACCCAGTTGACAGCTGTAAAAATGTAGGTTTAGAGATGTTAAGCGATTTCATACATGAAGCAAGTAACCTGATCAGGACTTTACCCCAGGTCTCCTGATTACCTCTAGATTTCAGTATCTTCAGTTTCAAAGAAAGGAGTGGTCAGTGAGAGAGGGAGTAGTCCAGAAAGGTAAGTATTAATTAACTTCATCATATACTTGAGAAATTGATACTTGAATCAAGAGTCTGTGGACCACACTCTGATGGATCTCTCGACTGGGCACAAGAGAGCGTCAACAGTGGTTGGACACGGAAGGTGGCCGTTTCTGGCATTCTGGGGAGAGGAGACCTAATTTTATGATTTGTTATCTCTATTTTACTACTAAACAGAAATTTTGCTCATGGGAAAAGACCCTTATTTGTACCAAATCACACATGGGAACAATACCTTAAAAAACATTTGCTATTTTTGGTTACGTAAGTCATCCTGTCATTTCCAAACAAAACTGAAATTTCCTTTGGGGAAACTATTTATTACCCATTAGATATAGTCTGATAGGACTGATTCAAGTCCCATACCCTCCAGCCCTAGGTAGGGGGCCTGGGACACTAACTGGGTGGTTTGATTGATGGTAAATGGCCTATCTGTATAGACACCCTCTGCCACGTGACACCTGGAAGCTCCTTCTATCAAAAGATACGACATTTGTATCTCCATCGCTTGAGGCTGGCCTTTTGTCTCACTTGGTCCAATGCAATGGAAGTGACCACGGTGTAGGTCTGAGACTATCTACAGAGGCCTTTGGGGCTTTTGCTTTCAGAACCTTGCCACCACATGGGAATAAGCCCAGTTGGTCTACTGGAGGATGTGAGGCCACGTGGAGAAGCATTCCTTGTGTGGAAGCCCCGCAGGCGGAGCCAGCCCTCAGCCTAAATTGCTAGCCTACAGGATCATGAAGGAAATAACCGGTTCTTGTTTTAAGCTACTAAATTCTGGGTTTGTTTTGTTTTGTTTTTTAACGTAGCAATAGCTAAGTGATCTGGTTGAGCACACTGGATACTCTCTGTAGTATTTGCGCCTTAAGCAGAGAAGACACGAAAACGACGACATTTTTGGACATTCAGTCCAGTGGCGGCACCTAAACAGACTGGTCTACAGTTCTGGCTTTCCAGACTCGGGGTGTCTTGGCACTGGCCTGTTTCCGGGCTTGGTTCTCCAGCCTTCCTATCTGTTCTGTGAGTTACTAGTAAACCCTCCAGTGAATTTCCTTTTTGTTTGAGTTACCGAGAGTCACTTTCTCTTGCTTGTAAGTCTAAGGACCCTAACAGCCCAATATACAATTAGATGTGGTCATCTAAGACAGAGTCCAAGCAGGAGAGGGAGAGTGTCACATGCAGCTGTTGGAGGAGATACGTGGGGACAGGGACCCCTTGCCTAACACTGTATAGGTCGCTGCTTGCTTTGGCTAGGCTGCAGGGTTGGTCTTGCTTTTAGTGCTCTGATAAAATCCCAGACTGGAGACATTCAACACTTGCCTTGCTGGAGTGCTATAGGGCATGTCCAGAGCTATGGCCACAGCAGCTGTTCTTCCCTCTTTTGTCAACTTCCTCATAAGTCAACTGAATTATTTGGGGTTTTATCAGGCTGCACAATGTGTCCTGATCGTGTTATGGGAACTCTCATTTAAAAAAAACTGTTCTGAGGAAAATGCTGTTAAAATGATCTGCTCTGGGCCTTTGCACATGCTGTTCCCTTTACCTGGAGTATCCTGTCCTCCGCTCCCCCCATATCACCCCTCTACCTGATCCTCTCTCGGTGCTGGAATGCCTTCTCTGAGCACCCTTTCCTGCCTGCCCAGTGTCCTCACAGCCCCTTAGTAGCATCACACCATACCATAAACACCATTATGTACACAATTACACTATGTTGTAAACATCTGTTTCCTTGAATATCCTCCCTCTATTCTGTGAGCTTCCTGAGTTTCAGGACTTGTACTTTTAAAATCATTTCAACCCCCTACCCCCCACGCCAAAGAATCAGACAAAAAGGGAAACCATAGAAGTCAGATATTCGGGATTCAGACATCAACTACATCACACATGAGCTGAGTGATTGTGGCCAGTCAACTCATGAAACCTTTCTAGGCAGTGGTGGGCCACTGGCCAGATCCAACCTATAGACTTACTTGTATTGTTTGTCCTGCATAGGGTTAACAAACGATAGTTTAATGGCCAACATTTCAATAGTATTAGACTCTACATCTGGATTTCTAGCTTTTCTGCTTCTCTCAAAAGATCAGAAGATTGGCCATCTGGGGTCTGTGTATCTGTAGAGCAACAGCAGTTGTGTTAGTGGGGTTAGGGTTAGGGTTTAGGGTTAGGTTAGGGTTAGGGTTAGGGTTAGCTCCAATGAGTCCCCTACAGATGGCGTGTGAGCTCCCAGGTCACCATGGGTCCTCTGTCTCACCTTGTTACTGTAGTGAATTGATTTAAGATGCTGGAATGCTTTGCTTATTACTACTGAGAATGTAAAATCAAACAAACAAAAAAAACACTGCCAATCAAATCATGGCTGGGGGTTTCGTCCTGATTTCATACATGTTTTATGTAAAAAGGAGCACACTGGGCTTTTAGAACATGATGCCTTCAGGGCTCCAGCAGAAACTTGAGTTTGGAAACCTTGGACCAGATGATGCTTCACATCTTTTACAGCAATCCTATCCTCTAACTCCATTTAAATAGAAAATAATCTTTGTGTTTTGTTCGAACCTTCTGACAGTGAATCATATTTTATGAAAGCGTCAATTTTAAAATGAGTTTGTGTATATGAATGATATATATAATATCATTATATATATTGTGATAGATCATCTATCTAGCTATATATACATATATATATATATATCATGCTTCATTTCACATTATTCTAAGGAATAACCACCAACTGTTTCCATTATATTATCTATGACCAATATTAAACTTATAAAATAGCTAGAAGGCGGTAGTTATTAGAAAAGCCATACAATTACAGACATATTCACAGTGGCCCACAATCCCTTACCTACAATCCCCAAATTCTAAAAGCTCTAAAAACCAAGTTTTGTTTTTTCCTAATTTATTTAGCAGAAAAATCAGACTTGAACTGATTTGAGACATTTTAAAACTTAAAAAAAAGTCTCACTTAGTAACATCAATATTTCATCATGGAATGATTTATATTTTTAAGTTGAGTATGCCTTTCTCAACCTCACTGGGAGTGGTATCCAATATTTGGTATACGTACCACGCTCTTTTTCTAAAATCTGAGAAATTATGTATTTCAAAATGCATCTGCCTCAAAGACGCAGGATTTGTGGATATGTGTAAATAAAGACGCCAGCCCTCCCAGCTACGAAAGACTGCAGTCAAAAGTCAAATTAGGGCTTCCCTGGTGGTGCAGTGGTTGAGAGTCCGCCTGCCGATGCAGGGGACACGGGTTCGTGCCCCGGTCCGGGAGGATCCCACATGCCGCGGAGCGGCTGGGCCCGTGAGTCATGGCCGCTGAGCCTGCGCGTCCGGAGCCTGTGCTCCGCAACGGGAGAGGCCACAACAGTGAGAGGCCCGCGTAACGCAAAAAAAAAAAAAGTCAAATTAAGTTCCCCTCAGCTTCTGTTTTACCCATTAAGCGAGCCTTGATAACATGCATTATTTCTTTATTTAGTCCATTCTTGATCCTTCTGAGTGACCACGTGCCAGTATAATTGGACATCGTCGCTGAATAGGGCTGGGCCCCTTACACACTCAGCTCCTAATTCTCTCTTTTGACCTCAAGCCACAGAGGAGAGAAATAATGATAGAAAAAGCACACCCCATGCTCCCTCTGTTTTGATAGGAACGTGCTGTCAAGGGGGAGCGATATGATAAGGCCTTAAATAAATTAATGTTCTAACAATGTGTTGAGAATGGGAAAGGTAACATTTAATAAGCATGTTAGGGTAATTAGTTAAGTCACTTGTCAATTAACTAGATTACCTAATAGCTAATTTGTCTCTCCAAGCAGCAGGCTTTGTGGAAACACAGTCAAAGAAAACTTATTTTGAAAGGCTAGCCTTCCCACATAAGGGTACACAGGCAGTCCGATTTTAGTGTGTCTGCCGGCTTCAGAACTCCATTGATGAAAATCTTAGTTTTCTTATTTGCTTTTAATAGAGATCCTCTTTTTTCCTTTTCTTTTAAACATTTTCTCTTCTTTTCCTCCCTCCCTTCTCTCCTTCTTTCCTTTCTTCCCTATCTCCCTCCTTCTTTCTTTCTTTTGTTTTTTGTTCTTCTTTTCCACCTTTATTAATTAATTTATTTTATTTCTGTAGCTGATTCTACCTCAGGTCAGAGGTCAGCAAATTTTTCCCGTAGGAAGCCAGCAAGTAAATATTTTAGGGTTTGTAGGACAAGAGGCAAAATCGAGGCTATTGTGCAGGTACTTACATAACAAGGAAGAAAACAAGTTTGCATAGAAGTTTTTCAACCATTTAAAATATATAAAAATTATTCTTAGTTCACTGGCCGTACAGAACGATCTGTGGGCTGTATTTTTTTTTTTTTGCGGTACGCGGGCCTCTCACTGTTGTGGCCTCTCCCGTGGCGGAGCACAGGCTCCGGACGCGCAGGCTCAGCGGCCATGGCTCACGGGCCCAGCCGCTCCGCGGCATGTGGGATCTTCCCGGACCGGGGCACGAACCCGTGTCCCCTGCATCGGCAGGCGGACTCTCAACCACTGCGCCACCAGGGAAGCCCTGTGGGCTGGATTTGACCCACTAGTTGTAATTGCTAACCTCTGCTTTGGGTCATCATTAAGTTGTTAATTTCCTAAATTAACATGATTACATTTGCAGTCCAGAGGCTTCAAAAATCACAGGGTCTCCTCACCATGTTCATCCTTCGCACTGCCAACCAGAGGCTAAGAGCATAGACTCTGGAACCAAACGACCGGAGTAGATAGAATCTCAGCTTTGCCAAGAACATGCAACCTTGGGCAAGCTACCTAACTTCTCTGCGCTTCAACGGCACCATCTCCAAAACAGACCCTTCTCATAGGATTACTCTGAAGATTAAACTGAGTATATAAGTAAAACAGTGTCTCGCATAGAGTCAGGACTATGTAAACGCCAACATATTTTTATTACTTTGATAGCACAGGGAGTAGAAGGAAGGACACTTCCTGTTGGAACAACAAGAACCACAAAAAAGATAAGCAGAGTCTATTCTCCGATCCCTGGAGATCCATTTGGTGGCAAACTTCACACCAAAAGGAGCGGAGACGGAAGAAGACATTCTTGGGCATTTTCCGAGCGTGCTTATGCAAACGGGATGGCGTAAACGTCTCTTCGGAGAAGGAGCCCGCCAGGAGGTCTCACTTTTGCCTGGTGATTTATTGGAATCCTCTGCTTTTGTTCAGATAGGTTTTCCTGCCTCAGCTCTTCAACAATTCTGCTGCAAGCCATGCCCCATACGGCACAAAGTCTGTCTCTGTGCCCTACATAATACGTGATGCGAAGAAGTACTGTTAAAAGAGGTTTCCTGTTTCGGTTTCCTCATTGGCACCAGGAGTGATGGGGAAGTCTCTGGAGGACTTAGCACGCACACACAAAAACAGAACCACCGCAGACCCTGCCTGCGCAGCTCTGGAACGTGAAGTGCCCCTGGCAGAAACTTCTCTTTTTCCTCTCCGTCTTTCCCTTTGCTCCCTTTTGATATTTCCTCTTTCCTTCAGCCTAGCCTTGACAGTAAGTGCGATCACATCACACACAAGTTGCTTTGGAAAGCCCCGTTTTTAATGATCTGGCAGCCGGTAGACACCGAAAGGCCTTCCAGAAAAAATTTCAATCCCTCTTCCCACAGCTTCCGCAAGCCTCGGTGATAAATGACACCTCTCATTCTGTCACAGACAAGGAGCACAGACGGGGGACGTCAGTGATGTATGGCTCACCAGAACAGGAAATCAACTTTAAAAAAAAAAAAAAAAAAAACCTAAAAGAGCTGACCAGGACATTCTCAGGGTCCTGCTCCAAAGGCCTCACCTAAGAGACTGTCTGAAAGAGAGACTGAAAAAGTTTTAGTTTAGGAGAAAAAAAAAAAAAAAGGATGAGATCAAATCAAGGAGAAATATGTATCTATGAAGAAGCTGGTACACAGTGAAGCTGCAGATTGCTTTGGCGTTGTTTATTTCTTGGTGGTGCCCTGGATATTAGCCAAATTTTCACCTATGCGGGTGATTTATGGAGGAAAAGGCTGCTCCCTGCTCTGTAAGAATTCTATTTTCTTTCTGGAGCCACAGAAAAAAGTGAGTCAAGATTTGTTTGTCAAGCCTAAATTACCCCATTTTACACTGCCCCCAGCGAAAAGCAATAAAATTCCCAATGCCCCCCAAGGGATTCCCTCCATACAAAGATTGTCCCCTGAAGATTAACAACCTTGCCTTTTTATGTTGATGGCAATCACGGGAAAGAGCGGGAGGTGGCTTCTTTTTCTTTATCTGAATTTTTTCCTATTTGTATCACACTCCCCCCTTCCCCCCACCTCCACGATCCATACATATTGAATTCAAAACCCTTTTCTTTTCTTCTACTGAAAACCTCTGCACTTAGATCCACTTGGGGCTCTGATTTAAAAGGCAAACGCAGACTCTCATCAAGTTGAACCTGAACACCTACTGGGTGTCAGGTCTGTATTGGATCCTCAACAGGAAACTACGAAGTAGATGCCTAAATTCTTTCTAGATCTCTTGACCTCAGCACTATGGACATTTGGGTCAGATGCTTCTCTGTTGTGGTGCTGTCCTGTGCACGGTAGGATGTGTAACAGCATCCCTGGCCTCTACCCGGCATCCCACTCCCCCCAGTACCCCCCTTTGCTTAGTTATGGCAATAAAAAATGTCCCCAAACAATGCCAAATGTCTCTTGGGAAACAAAATTGCCCCCAGTTGAGAACGACTGTTCTAGAAGTTTGAAATCAAACCTCCAAAGAAAAAATAACACTCATGACGTTTATGGGGAACAACTGAAGTTGGTAATTAAATACTAAATGCTATGACCTAGGAAATAAAAGCTATAGGAATTGAGGAACTTGCCAACAGGGACGTCTGTATTTACCGGGTTTGCGCAAATGCCTCTATTTAAGCTGCGTAACAAAAATAAAATCTTGCTGAGCGGTCACTTATTTTGTGCATGTCCTGTGTACAGATACGACTGAGCTGGATATTGGAAGGCCACAGCAGGTTTTCAAAAAAGAGAAATCTTAGTTGCAGACAAAGCATATTCAAACATTAAGACAGTGGGAGACAATAACCAACAATCAAAAATCTCTTTTCTTTTCCCATGATATTCAGAAATGATATAATTAAAGTTTTTGTAATTAATAAATTATCCTTTATTAAACAATATTATTAAATCTTTGTGAACATTTAAGGTTCTAAATTGGACTGAAGAAGGTAGGACTAAAATTAAATTCTCGTGTCTATGCTTTCTTTGCAGATGATAACCTAAAAATGTTAACATACAATTCTTCTAAATTCTAGTAGAGTTTATACAGTGATGTTAAAAACATTCTTGGGCCTACCCAATAAAACATAGGATGAAGAGGAAGTTCAGCCCAATTTCTAGACACCATATATAATATCTAAGGTTTTCATCTATCTCTCTCTCTCTCTATCTATCATCTATCTATCTATCTATCTATCTATCTAACATCTATCTATTTACATATAAAGCTGTGCTGTGATCACAAAGAATAGAAACAAAAAACCATATAATTAATATATTGGGCACAAAAGCTAACCTTAACACAAAAATGGAAGAAGAAAAGATCTCAATGAATTAAGAAGAATGGGGCCATTGCAAAACGGAATGGGGACATTTCCGTCAATTAGAAAAAGCACCACAAATGCTTTATAAATACCGTTTAATCTGCAGAATTACAAGGTAAACAATTTCGGTTGGCGTTACTGTTATCCATATGGACACTGAAACTACTTTCATAAGGATGTTACAAATGAGAGGACCTATCCTTTATCCCACTCTCCCCCCTTCCCTACAAACCAGCTGGTGGAATTTGTTCTTCATTGTATTGGATTCTATCTTGGTCAACTTAAGATGGACCATTCTTTGTTCACACAACGCTGCCTTGCCTATCAATGGGGATCCTAATAAAATTTTATGCTGTTATAGGACTTTTCTGTCTCATCCTCACCTCCTGGTCTCGCATCATGTTGAGGGCAATTACACATTTATTTATTACACATCCCCAAATATAAAACCGTGAAAACGATACCAAAGACAGCAGCTTTTCAATCCTCCATCAAGATATACCGGTTTCAAAAGACAATCCCTGCACCGCATCCTGAGGGTCATTACTCATTCTCGAAGGCTCATTTCAAAGGCCTCCTTCATCTCTTGATGTCGTTAGACAGCGTGTGTGCCAAAGTGCTGCTTGGGGATCTCAATAACTCCACGTTCTCTCTCAGAGTATGATTAGTGGGACAGATGCGAGCACCAATTTAGGCTGTGTCTACACAATGCCAAAACAGCCCATGGAGAAATGAAACCATCTATCACACAACTGGCGGATTTAGCTACATGATGCAAACTGCATGGACTCAACTCCCCTCCCTCCACCCCCCCCATTTCATTGACTGATTATTTGAGTTCATTTTGAGTATCTGGGAATGGATCTGCCTCACAGGCTAGATTGGAAACGGACCACAGAGATGACATGGTCTTCGCCATCTAGCACGGCTCAAACTCTGACCTCTTTGCGTAGGCTAGTCTCCCTGTTCACCATGCTTTCACCCAGCCCAACACGTTTGAGCACCTGGATCTACCTTTTCCTGAAGCTTCAAGATCTCCTTCTAAACTTTTTATTAAGATTTTGCTTAAGCTAGACAGTACTCCACGTGCTTTCTTTATACGCATTCATTATCTTATTCGATCATTACAAGAGTCCTATACGAGGCAGGTGCCGCTATCATCCACATTCGATTCTGACAGTGCCCTGTTCCTATCTCCTAGGCGAACACCTCTCCCCGCCAGGCATGCCTACTTGGAACGCCTGTGCTTCTCTGGCTGAGGGCAATTATCCAGCTCTGAGGGCGTGTCTGGCTTGCACATAGAACAAGCTGGAAATGCTGGAGACGAATGCCCCAGGAAGAAGCCCTGAGGCCACGGAGATTTGGTGGGAAACTATCCCAGCATTCTTGCCTCTCATCTAGGACAACTCTGAAATGCGTGCTGTGCACTTGCTCCCAGGTGCCCCAGCGGCATTAAGCTCCAGGCGCCCATGGGGCTAACTTGCTGGATCACTCACTCTTGATTAGTATCCCTCTTCTCCCTGTCTTACTTCTCCACTCCCCTCTGGTGGTTCCTGGGATCAACAACCAAGTAAAGTATTTGTACTCAAATTCTCGTTTCTAAGCCTCATTCTAGAGGAACACAAACAAGACAGCACATTTGTCCAGATAAGAAAACAAATGCAGAGGCACTGAACACCTTGCCCAGGGAAATAGAACTGCTCTGTTATTTTCACATCAATACATGGAATTTCTATAGGGCCCAGGTTCCCCCTTGACTCGTTTCCTTTAAAAGAACATGAAGCTGCTTATGATCAACTGCTGTCACCGTGTCCTGGTCTGAGGAACCATGAGAGAAACCCCTCTTGGATTTGTCTTGAGACCCAAGCACGAGGCTGCTTGAACCTTGGGGTGACACAAATATCGTAACTCTTCACTTGACCCCCTTTAGGCTTTATCTACTCAGGATGCTCACGCGTAAATTTCTGCTCCAGTTTTAGCTGCATTTCTGTGAAATCACATTTCTGTGAAATCACATTTCTCCTAATTTAATTTTATTGTTTTAACAATATTTAATTTTGCTATTGTTTTTTTCTCTCATCTTCCTTTTCAAACCACTCTAACCTGTGTGAATTATTGTATCATGACTCAATGCTTTTAGGAGAAAGTTTTATAATATTTCTGACATCATATATGTAACATTTTATATAATAAATGATCATATGTAATATATAATAAATATAACAATATATTATCATTATAATATATAATAAATAAATAGGACACATGTAACATTTAACTTATTTGTTATACCTTGAATACCATTTAGTACCATAGATCTTGAATCAACGTGTTTATCCATATAACCTCATGGTACGGGCGTCAGAGTATCATATTTGGAGCACAGCTTGAGAGCCAGACTGCGTGAGTTCAAATCTCAGCCCCATGAATTATGAGTCATTAGGCAAGTTACTTAACATCTCTGTGCTTCAGTCTCCTCACTGTAACAGCAGGGAATAATAATGGCGTTCAGGGCCACTGTAGGATTAAAGGAGTTAAAATATATACAGATGAATTAGAACAGTAACTGGCGTGCAGCAAACATTATATAAGCCTTAGCTGTTACTACTACAAGGCAACTCTAAATCAAGATTATTACAATTATTTCTGTGAAGAATGTGTTTGTCAGGGGCATGTGCAGTTGGTCCCACAGAATACTGAGACCAAGCTGTCAGCTATAAAGCGTGCCCTCAACTTTGCAGAAGTTTCCACATAGGAAACTGTGAATATCAGATTTCAGTAAGCATGGAAGATTCTGGGTGAGGAGTCGGCCCCTAGTTGAGGCCTGCCAGGGGCTGTGAGTAAATGTGCCATGTGCCTTCCTTCCCATAGGCCTCCTAATAAATTCTGGCTTCAATGGTAGATGTGTTTTCAATTCTAATAGCATTCACATATGCCTCATCTGGTAAACAGCACTTGTGCAAAAAATTGGATTGGGGAGAAAAGCCCCCAAACACTTGTCTTAAGTGTTGCAAAGCCGTGGGTCGCGTCAGCGCCGGATGGAAGCAACATTACCCAATGCGATCTGACACAATTCAAGCAATGCAATGTGACAAGACACTAGCAAGTAAGCAAAAAACACTCTATTTTTGGCCCAAACGCTCATTATCATCTTACATGCAGACGGGCTGATCTGTGACGGTATTAAGTGGAGCAATTCTGTTTTGATCCTATTACTGCCATTGGCTTGTAGATGGGTTTGGAGAACTTCTCAACCACCTGGCCTCTCTAGGATTTTCTGAATTTTACTCTTTTGAAAGTATTCTCCGACGGGGTAGGTCACAACCCTGTCTGGTTTAGCACAGAGACTGCCAACGTACAGCAACTCTGCAGAATGCAATGAAAGAATTAGACAGGGCAGGAGGTTGTTCTGAACATGATGGAGACATTGAACATCTGTTTTATTGCTGCCTGGCTCTATTCCTCCTTCTTCAGGTAGCAAGACACCACACTAACTCTCGAATATTCTACCCCTTAGTCTTAATTCCAGTGCTCTAGGTGGGAACTCGTCATGTGACTCAGAACTAGTCAATCGGAAAATAGCCTACCTCTGAGCACAGTGACTGGTTAGAGAGTGGCCATGTGACCTGATGAGGACCACTGAGACCTATTAAGCCTTTCTTTCCTCTGGGCATTTGGAAGAGAAACTTCTGGTGGTGTCCTTTGCTGCTGGATCTGAGTCTGGAAGCCCTCAGGAGCTGTGGGGGCCACCACAGGAATTCTGAGGGTAGAGCCAGGACAGGGGAAGGCAAACATTCCAAAGAGAGTGGAACAGAGTTTATTTCATTCCTGGGACCAAACCAGGCCTGAGAGCCACTACTCCTGTACAATTCAATCACATGAGCCAACTAACTATCTTCCAACTTTTTTTCCTTTAGCCCTTTGGAGGTGAGTTTTCCGTCACTGGCAACAGGAAAAAAAAAATTAAAGTCCTAATTCAGGGATGGCACTGAAAAGTCCATGGCTACAAGAGATGAGTGTGGTCTTAAACCTTGGAAGCAGACCTCCTTCCCACCACATCCATTTGTTTGCCACCCAAAGATGGAGATGAATGAGGCCCCCAGGTTTCTAGCTGGCGCCTGGTGACTGTCGTGGGAAATGCCACCTCAGCGTTCGGTGCCCGTCAACACTCCTACCTGGTGACAGAGGCTCTGTGGCTTACTCGGCCCTTAGCTCCCCTCAGCAGAAACACTTCATCACCCTGACACGCTGGTACGCTAAGTGAAGAAGTGTGAAGCACGGCGAGGTCACCTAGAAGTTAACTGAAGGGATTATAAGGGACAGAAGGCACACTTCAGCAGGGAGGGCCCTGACAGGTTCAGAAAACGCGGCAAACGGTGCTCAGGCCCGGCGCCCCCCGGCCATACACCCCACCACAGCACCAACCCCCGAGTTCTAAACAGTTAAATATGAAACTGTCAACAAGGCCCTGTCTTAATAACCAAACTTGAGGCCTTTTATCCCGGAAGATTTATGAAGTAATTTTAAAGAGATCCAAGCAAACATCTGTCAATAAATTGAATGCCGGCTACAGGATTTACAAGCAAGACAAGAATTTCTCATTAAGTGCACATTAACATGGTGGGGACCATAAATAGAAGGGGGCCAGGCTGCGAGCCTCTCAAGCTGTCGTTAAAACACTATCTAAGAACTAATGAGGAAGCGATGGAAAGATACTAATGACGCCTTGGGCTCCCAACCTTCGCCAGTGGAAAAGGGCCACCCGGCATCAGAGGACACAAGGGCGGCGAGAGCCTGGCCGGTGGCTCCCGGCAGCTCATTCTGCTATCTGCTCAGGAGCTGCAGGTCCCCGTCTAGCATGGGGACATCGGAGGTACCACGTGGCTTGCTACCCTATAGTACCTAGAACCCTCATGATGGTTAACTTCATGTGGTCCCAAACACACACACTCAGCAAATATTCCCGTACCACCTACTTCATGTGGAACACTGTCCTAAATAATGTTTCCCCAGTGCAAGGGGGAACCTCTGGAAACTTCTCTTTGGCTGAAACATACCTTTCACAGGCAGAGAGGTAAAAGCTTCATCACTGAAGGATGTGGCCAAGGAGCGGGTTAGAGAAAGATCCTGGAGGTCCAGGTGGTCCACACCCTCCCCCAACTCACCCCCTTCCCTGAGTCTTCCCAGAATGCTTTGCCCACATGGCTCTCTCTACACCCACAGAAGTGCACAGATAAGAGCCACCAGCAGTAGAAGGTCAGGGGAGTTGATTAGACTAGAATCCTGCAAAGGGCAGTGGGGAGCTAGTTTGGGTCATGAAATAAGACAGGTATATATTGCTGGAGTTGTCAGAATGTGGAATTAAACCAGGAAGCCGCTCACTTTGTGACTGAGGTCAAAGTCACTCTGTCTTCTGGTTTTCTTCATAACATGTGTATCATAATATATCATTATATTATCTTAACATATTATAATATAATATACCATTATATTATAGTGATGTTATATATATTTCCTTTTTTCTTATTTTTGTCTGTATCCCCACTTGAATTAACTCCTTATGAAGGCAAGAGCTGTTTCTGTTTTGTTCAACATTGTGCCCGCAGAGCCTAGAGCAGTACCTGGCATAGAGTAGGTACTCAATAAGTATTTACTCTATGAATGAATGAACAAATGAATGAAAGACTAACTAACAACGCTGAGGTCCAGCTAGGTCAAAATATGGCCAAATAAAGAGTACATGCTTGAGTGAAAATGAAGAAGATGAGAGTAGATAGTTTTTGTAATTTTCCTAAAACTTTTAAATGCTGAAAAACATGCAAAAAAGCTTACAAGGGCACCTGGAGACAATAGGTAATGTTTAGTGTGAATCCTAAGAAACTGTCAAATGGATTAAGGACTCAACAAACAATTATCAAAGGAACCAAAAAAAAAAAAAGAGGACCAAGTTTGTCACATGCCATGTATTGTCATTAGGAACGTAAACATAATGATAAATTGTCACAAATTGTAATAATGCTTTTGAGGCCCGGCCACGTGCTAGCCACTCTGCTAAGCCCTTTATCTGACACTAAAGATTGCATGTTTGATCACTGTGTACTTGTATGCACAATTGAAAGCAAAATGCTGGCCAGGTGCACAGAATTAGACTGATTTGTATTGAATGGACAGCGGGAATTCAGGGAATGAAAGAAAATATTCCAGGAAGGCAAAAAGTGCCCCTGTTGGGAGGGCAAACAGAGTGGCAAAACTTGTCCAAAGGAAAGCCCTTGCTCTGAAGGGCACCCCCCGCAGAAGTGGGCAGTCTGGTTTTCTCACCCCACCTTGCACAGTGCCTATCTGCAAAGACAAACTGAGATAGTCCGTCGACCAAATAGATGGAGTATTTCAGATGCCATTTATTCAAGAAACACCAAGAACTACTCTGTGCCAGCCCTGTCTGAGGCGTAGGTGCTGCATTGAAGAAAACAGACTCAGTCCCTGGTCTGGTGAAGCCAGGAGTCTGGGAGGAGGAAAGGTGGAGGACAAGCAGTTGTAAGTCTTACGAGTTCTACGAGCAGACATCTGTGCTGCTGTGTCACTGTTTGCTGGGTAAATGTTTCAGAGTAATTTAAAGAAGAAAAGATAGTTGCAGCTAAGTAGCTTGAGAAACACCGTCAGAGCAACTTTCTGAGACCCACTTAGCAGGGAAGATGGTGCGTCGTGATTACTTTCTTTCTGCAGATGAGTTGTGTGTGAGACCTCGCTTTCTGGCAGACCCCCTCCCTTTGAAGAAAGAATCTGCCATGATTCACCCAGCTATTTATTTCTTCATTTGTTCAATAAACAAATGAGCCCTTTTCTATGCACTATGCTCACCACTGGCCAATGGAGACACAGAGATTTAGGTACAGCCTTGTGGGGTTCATTAGCTGTAGGGGTGGAAAAAGATACTCAAATAGACAGCATATCAAGTGTTAAAAGCAGCTACACAGCAGAGTGTAGGAACACAGGCTTGGTGAATTCTACCTGAGGAACTTAGAGAGGAGTTCACAGAGATTAGCACATGTAAACTGGGTTTTGAAGGATGTATAGAAGTCCACCAGGTAGAAAATATACAACCTAGACAAAGGGGACAATATTTTGATGGGGGGGAGGAAGTATACAAATATGAAAGCCTTAATATGTTGGGGTAACTGCAAAGTGTTTGATGTGAGTAAAAGTGAGAAGGAAGTTCTTGTTGAAGAGAGCTGGTAGAGAGGGGGAACAGGCAGGCGCGAAGGCTGCTTTTTGCTGTTTGGGGGGAACCACATGGGAAGTGTCTTTAATGATGGGGTGAGGAGTTTGGACTTGAATCTCTGCTAGTGTTTTCCAAGCTTCAGTCATTTGTATACCACCTTCACCTGACGTTCGGATTTGTTTTTTAAGCGGCCCACTTAAAAAAAAAAACAAAACACATTTGATTAAATTTTAAAAGGATGTTATAAGTCAACATCATGAGTGAAAAATCAGGCTCACCATAAACAAGTTACAACTGTAAAAATAAATATATAGCTATTTAAATAAAATGTATTCATTTGTATATTTTCCCCAAATCATCTCACACACTGCACTTTCAGAAACATTGTTTGCAACCCTGGGATTCATGGTATACACAATCAGATCAGAGCTGTGCTTTACAATGATACTTGTGTTGCCAATAAGAAGAATGGATTTGAGGGGCTGGATGCACAGAGACCAGCCAGGAGGTGATGATATTAACGCATTGAAAAGGTGACGAAGCCTTGGATGAAGTTGTGGCAGTGGGGGTAGAGAGGGACTCATTTGAGAGCCACTTCAGAGGTCGACCAAACAGGATTTAGTGGCAGATTAGATGGGGGAGAGAGGGATGATGGCAATTGTGATGGGCTAGACGCGGCTCCTTAATGGAGGGGCAGTTCCTGACAGTCATTTACAAAGTGATTCCATTTATATCAGAGTCATTCACAGAAGCTTAGAATCTTGAGCTCTTCAAGGCATAAAACACAGTTATGTAAGCTCCAGGCGCTGAATTCTTGATGACAGAGCCAGTAAGATCCTTCCTGAGGAAAACTATTTACTCCATATACAGTGTTTAAGATGGGGAAAGAAAAAAAAAAAGAAAGAAACATGACTATGTATCCATCTGTCTGCTCAGCTGTAGGTGCTACAGAGCTAATGGAAGGAAACTTTCTGCTAGCAGATCTCCCTGAATTTTGTAAATCTAATTCTTTGATTTTTAACTACTTAAGTGTTATTATCAATGACAAAAGCCAACAAATAATCACCAGAATATAACTACTGTGGGAAACTGAAGTAGGTAATGAGTTCACATATTTTAATTTTTCAGAAGCCCAAGTCCCATCCCCACACACATGGTGGTGTGGGACAGGCAGATGAGGGGAGAAATGGCCCCCCTCACACCCCTCGCTCCCGTGAATAATCGCCATTGTATTAATCAATTTCACCAGACAACTAATCATCTCATCTTCATTTTGCTTCTGTACATAAGATTTGAATATCTTCACTTAACAAGAAAGAAGGGGGGGGAAAAGCCCTCAAAAAGCCAAGCAGTCATTTTAATCAGAAAGAAGAAAAACGAGGGAAAAATTTCCAAACACCTTTTTCTTCCTTCTTCTCCCTTAGTAGATTTTTTTCGTGTAATAGTGTAACATGATGCTTTTCTTTGGGTAAAGCAATTTGCATCACTTAAAGGAGTGAAAGGAAACTATAATATCAAGTTTATCTAAACTACTGAGAGAGAGGAAATGTGAAACTCTAAAACCAAGAGAAGCACAAACTGCTGGAAAGTTCTAGTGTTTGAGGGGTAGGGGGAAGCTGGGTAGACAATGGCTTTGGAGACCATAGCAGGACTACCTGCTTTGGGTGTTACCTGAAGAGGTACTTCAGGTTCCTTTCCTGTAAAATAAAGGTGTGAGTGACTACTGCTAGAGTTTCAGGAGAGCTGATGAGCTATGGGGTGTGGGTATGCAGCTCAGTGGCTGCCATGCAGCAGGGCAGCCAATAAACGGCAGAAGGAGCTGTTGGGTTTTTTGCTCCTGGTAATTCATCTGCCATTTAAGATCAAACTAATTTTAAATTCCCCTAACAACGAGCTCTCCCATCCCTTGATTTTCTCAACACTTTAATTTGGTAAATTCATGCACTAATATAAACTCTCTATCCAAACCTGAAGTATTAGAAATGGTATCATAAAACAAGCCTACTTAACAAGGACCATTTTAAGTCTTCACTCTTGGGAGAACAATCAACAAACTGTAGCACCCCATAGATGGAACCCTCCTGAGCATTAAAAAGAAACAGTCTGATACATGTGAAAACTAGCATGGGTCACAAAGGCATTACATATGAAAGAAGCCAGTCCCTAAAGGTTAATTACTGTAGAATTTTATCTGTAAACATTATCAGAGAGACAGTATCATGGAGAACAGCTCAGTGGGTGACAGCAGCGGTGGAGGGAGGTGTGAGTACAGAGGGAAGGGGGGGGGAGTTTCTGGGGTGATGGAGCTGTTCCCTATGCTGATTGGTGTGATCATAATACAAATCCATACATGAATTAAAATTCATAGCATTGTGCACCACCAGAAGAAGTCAATTTTACCATACGATAATTTTTTTTTTTTTTTTTGCGGTACGCGGGCCTCTCACTGTTGGGGCCTCTCCCGTTGCGGAGCACAGGCTCCGGACGCGCAGGCTCAGCGGCCATGGCTCACGGGCCCAGCCGCTCCGCGCCATGTGGGATCCTCCCGGACCGGGGCACGAACCCGTGTCCCCTGCATCGGCAGGCGGAGTCTCAACCACTACGTCACCAGGGAAGCCCTACCATATGATAATTTAAAAAGTAAAATTAAGAGCAAATGGAAGATGCATTCCATTTTAGGAACACAGACCAAAAAAACCCCTGAAGACAGAAAACAGTGCTACAACTCCTTTGTGTACGTGTGTATGTGAACCCGAGAAAGAAAAGGGGAGCAAATGTCACATATAAATTATATGAGCTTGGAGCTAAGCATGAAGTTTCCCTCCAGGTTACTGATCTGGCTCATGCGTCCAGGTGGGGTAGGGAAAGTGCAGCGAGCCTGGATGGGGCCGGGAATGGGGGAGTCAAGCATCAAAAGGGAGTAGATGACGACTTAAAATTGAAAGCAGCAACTGCAATATGATCCGATTTATGTAAAATTATGCATATATGCATATACATGAAAACACAGTTGTATATATGGCTCTGCGGCTATGGAAGTGTAAGTGTGGTCACGCTCTATAGTTAAGTAGGAGAAGCAGGTTTTGAAGTAATTTGTAGAGGATGTATCTCATTTAGAAGATACAGACAGATGAGTTAAAAGCATTGAGAAATACCAGCTCTTCCCTTTCCAAATTCCCAGCTCCCTTTATTTCAGTTTGTAAGCAGGAGAAACAAAGTGTCAAATTGCTGGACAATCTTTATGAAGGCACGTAATGCTCCAGATAAAATGAACAAGGGAAATACTGCAGTGTCAGGAAAAAAAAAGTACTCTTTGGTACAAAACCTTTCAATTTAATATCTCAGCATATGCTTTGCTAACCTTGATTGGCTAATCCACCCAAACACTCCTTGTGGACGGTTTCACAGAAAAAAATAACTTGCTCCATTTTCCAGATACAGTCAAGGAGAGCAGCACAATGTCTTCGTTGCTGGGGTGTCTGGGGTTTACCGGGCACTTTTTTACGTATTATCCCACTGTGTTCACATATTGACCTGGCCTGGTGGATCATGCCCACTTTATAGACGGGGAAGTGAGGCTCATAGAAGGTGATAACTGACCTTTTATATGAGTAGAATGCCTTTAATTTTTCAAAGTATTTTCACGGGTGTCTGTGCCTCCAGATAGTACCAAGGACTTGCCCATGAAACACATGGCTTAAATTTTTAAGAAAAATGGAAACAAATCTATCAAAGAATGCAAGGACAACATTCTTATAAAAGCTCCTACAAGGACGAGGACGGACTGTTCAAATCTATTTGTTCTAGTAGACGAAGGGTTAGGCTAAACAGACCTTTTGGTCCTGAATACACCCCATAATCAGTCCCAGGAATGTTGATAAGGATAAATCAAGAACACGGAGTATTACTGGCCTTGAAACTGGGGAGTCTACAAAGTTAGGACAATCTTCTCAATACTATATTTGGCAATATGATATGATCTATTAGAATGGCTAGATGTTCAGTTGAGTTTTATTGGTTTTCCTCAGAACATTGAATATACATAGAAGTCAATATAAATAAAAATGTAAAAATACACATTTTTTTTTTTCAAGAAGGTAAAGTGAGGATTTATTTGAACAAGAATATGCTCTCAGAGGGAGAGTGGGCAGACAGGTGAGTAGCTCAAAGTACACATTTTTTAAATAGTGCTACCTATTCAGGCTCCGAGTGCAGGCTGTAACTACCGCCTACTTGTGTCACCTTGCTCTACGGCAGTCTGATATTCTTTTAACAGAAGTCAGTGTTGTATTTTCTGTGTGGCATGTCGACATTCTACCCCTGGGGCCAGGATGTGTCTACCAAAATGGCAGACCACAGGAAGAGACACAAGTTGGGGAGATATAGGACCTGGCTCAAACTGGGTATATTTTCCCTATGGCTGTCCATGTTGCTATGGAAAAAATGAGATTAATTATAGGAAGTGGAGACACATCAAAGGCAAGGAAGTAGCAGATCAGAGCTCCTGGCTGAAGGGACCAAGTTGAGAAACAAAAGGGAGTCACGTCAAAGTCAACAATGATGAAGGTCAACACAGAATGAGGTGAAGCCCAGCTGGACAAGGTGAGCAGCTTGGACTCTGCCGGGTCAGTGGGTGGGCGCTGGTCAAGAAATTCAGGGGCTAGACTCAGCCCCTGGAGGGAAGCAGAAGGCCAGGAAAGCAATGTAGTGAATGATTTAAAAACCACAGAGTTTGCTTTTGTAACATAATTAAACGATAGCAGGGGTTGGGCGTGGGGAAGGAAGGAGAGAGGGCAATAGAGAGATACACAAATGAACGGTGGAAGGTGAGGGGTGGAAAGAGAAGGGAAGAAGGATGGAATGGAGGGAACGAGGGAAATAATGAGTCAAAAATAAAATTAAAATGGGTTTCAGAGGGGGCTTCCCTGGTGGCGCAGTGGTTGAGAGTCCGCCTGCCGATGCAGGGGACGCGGGTTCGTGCCCCGGTCCAGGAAGATCCCACATGCCGCGGAGTGGCTGGGCCCGTGAGCCATGGCCGCTGAGCCTGCGCGTCCGGAGCCTGTGCTCCGCGATGGGGGAGGCCACAACAGTCAGAGGCCCGCGTACCACAAAAAAATAAAAAAGGATTTCAGAGGTAAACTGGGGTGAACGTCAAGTCCTGATAAATATTTTATGTCAGGACAAACTAATTAAACATGAATTCTGTAACACAAGTAATTTACTCTTTAGTGGATTAGCTTAAATCACGGTGGGCTTGGCACAAGATGATAAAGTGTCACAATACATACACCTTAAGCACGATGAGGCAGGCTGTGATGTGGATATGGCATGAGAAAAGGGAATAGAGAGAAATAGAGAACAGAGCGAAATAGGAATAATAAACAGAGGTAGAGTGGACGGAGAAAAAAGGAGGGGGTACTCAGGTTTTCCAAGATGAGAGTTTAGGGAAAATTCCTTTACTTGAGGGTCACAAAAACTAATGAGGGGTAAAAAGAATGGTAAAAGCCTTTGGGGTTGGTCGGGGGGATTCAGGTATTTTGGAGACATATTAAGTCCACCCTTGCCTTAAATCCTAAGGTAGTGCCATTCTCAAAAGATGAAAGCCCGTCTCAGAACCCAGATACTGACAGCAAGACATTCAAAGCAAGGATACGCCACTGGCATTAAAGCATGAGAGTAGTAGAGCAATTGCTACCCAGGTGTGGACCATCATTCCATTCCCAGAAGAGAGGTCGAGGACTGAGGCCGGACAACAGGACAAGGCGCCGTCCTCTCAGGCCAGGCTGCTCCCTGCTACCAGGTGCAAGTTCATTCGTCATTTATTCTCATTCTGTCTGCCTCTCTCTTGCCTCCTTTTCCCTTTTCCTTTCTCTGTCCATCCCTCCCAATTTCTCAGCCTCACGTACACCGTCTCTTTTGCTCTCAATATGGAACACGCTCTGCTTTGCTTTCAAGATGCAGGGTTGTACTCCTGGCTCCTGCAAGACAGAGTTGCCAGTGTGGTTCCTTCTTTCTTTGTTTTTTTTCTTTCAAGGTCATTCAAGTGCAAATGAGTGAAGAGTAACAGATTAAAATGCAACTCCAATTAAAGTCCTTGGATGTCACAAGGCACTAATGTCAACATATTGTTTTAGCAGCTGTAAATTACTAGAAAAAGGAAAGTTGCTTTTTGTGTGTCTGTGTGTGTGTGTTTCTTTTCTTTTCCAAAATCCAGAAACCTAAAGAGGGTTCTTTAAAACTCACCACAGAAAGACTGGAGCGAGAACACAGAGCGTGGGAAAGCACAAAATAGGCAGATGTGAAGCTAGGAGGTTTGTTTCTCCCCAACTTTCACAGCCTGGAAGCCATCTCTAATGATGGGATGGATTTGATGGGAGACTCATCAGAGGACCCGGATGCTCAGCTTTTAACTTATTTTTGCAAAGCAAGTATTTTTTGCAAACAAGAATTAGAGAATAGCCTCCAGCTAAATTGCAGGGAGTCCCTGAGGAGCAAACCCTCAGAGGGGAGACTCACTGAAGAAGAAAATGGAGATGACAAGGCTGTTACTTCTTAATAAACATGATCACATTTTCAGCATGCATTATTTATTTCTTTTCTTTCACTGATTTATTGTCCTAAAACATGTAATCTAATACGGAGAGGGGCACACACATGCCTGCACAGATGTCCCGGTGTCTTCCTTGTGTTTCACAAAAAACACAACACATAATGACCCCACATGTTCAGGAGGTCTCTCTGCTTGATGTGGTATATCTGTTCCTCTTTCTTATCTCCTTGTTTCTCCTCTTTGCAAGATGCATAAATAGAATAAAATCCTTATCATCGAAAGTGATAATATTAGTCACAGCCTAGTAAGCATCATCTCTATGTAGGGGGCTTACTATATAATAGTACTGATCCTGTAGAAGAAAAGACCATTTCCTCCATTTTGGACACAGGGAAGAGGAGGCTCAGAGCGTCTGAGTGACTTGCCTGAAGTGAACAGCTAGAAATTGCTGAGCTGGGATTACAACTTGGGTGACTAGATGCTAAAAGCATGTTTTAATTGGCATATCACACTGTCTTTGAGCAAGATAGCAGAAAGTTGATGAGGACAGAGCCTAGGTTCGAACCAGGTTACTCTGAGCCCAGAACCTGAGATCTTCTCCACTAACCACGCTGCTTTCCAGCATATACATTCCTCCGAAATCAGTCAACACCGTGACTTTGAAAGGAAAACAAACAGAAAGGAACCTTCGGTTCTGCCTCTACCATGCCCTGTAACTATTTTTCTTTTCTTTTTTTCTTTCAGCTCTTTTGAAAGAAAACACATAACCACTTCTTGAGGCTTACATGGACTTAAATTCCCAGCATCTAGTATTAAGAAATTAATAACCATCATTACTAAGTAAACATACTGAGCCACTATCAACGATGATACAGAGCGAACAGGTCATTTTTTCTTTTTCGCTCCTGCCAGGAATTAACAAGAAACAGGACCATGCATCTCTAAGAATGCTTTTTGTCCTCTTCCCTTCCAAGAAGGAAATGAGTGTAAAGTTAGCGCTGAGCTTTTCTGAAACTGTTGACGTGGGGCTGGTAACACAACGTATTGAAGAGAACCTGGTGATTCAGGTCAGGGGTCTGTGCTGAAAAGCAAAAGGCAAGCAGAAGGATGCCAGGAGCCAGAGCTGGGGGTGGGGTGGATGGTGAGAGCACAGGCCAGAGCTGCACTGGGTAGTTGAAAGGCAAAACGTGAACCTTAAACACTGACCTTCACTCATTGTGTGTGTGTGTGTGTGTGTGTGTGTGTGTGTGTGTGTATATTTGTGCTTCCTGATTATAACAATAAGTCATGTTCCATGTAGAAAATGTGGAAGTAATAGAAAAATATAAAGAAAAAAATCTATGGTAAATTGTATCATGAAAATATAACAATATTACATAATAATATAATATCACCTTTATCACTGTATCTATCTAGAGTTATACCTATCTGCAGATATACTATAGCTATAAATAAACATAATATAGGATCATAATGTGCATACTATTTTATAATCTGCCTTTTGTTCACCCTACTTAATATAACGGGAACTTTTGGCTTTATGAACATAGATTTTTAATGGCGGGTGATAGTCCATTGTGCAGTATTACAATGTTTTAAAATAATAATAACTTATTAATGGACATTGCAGTTCTTTCTAATTTCTCCCTATATTTAAAATACTTCACTGGATATAATTTTACATATATCTTAGTGTGGATATCCTTCTACTAAATTCCTAGAAATGTAATTATTGTGTCATGGGCCATGTTCACTTCAGAGGCATTTGAACCAAAATGTTCTCCAGGGCATGTTATCAGTTTGGACCTCCTGTGGATACGTAAATGTGCTCAGCTCACACCCATCTCTCTGCAACTCCCCAATACTAGATATTGCCATTAAAAATACAGTAATGATTTGATAGCCAAAATAATAACAGTAATAGCATGTAATAATAATGGTACGTTGTGGTTTAAACTGCATTTCTTTGGTAACCAATTCAGATATATTAGTATATACACGCCAACATTTTATAGCAATCTACTGTCTTAAAATGTAAATGAAAACAAAGAAACAACAGTAAGCACAAACATGAACCCCAATGGCCCTGGGGGACAAAGTAAGTACTGGACTGGAAAACCAGGGCAGAAGTGGGGTAGACGCTGGCTGGTTAACACTAAAATTATACGGTCTTTCTAACAGTCGACACGGGTTAGCCCCTACGAGCTTAGCTATGAGGAAACGTGTCCTCAGCAGGGTTGGGACAATGTCTTCAATAGAAGAATGTGTTTTCCTTAAGATCTATGTCTCTTTTCCCCTCCCTTATCTAATTTAGGAAGATGTCTCAGTTCTTTTTCCATATGGGAAAAGCATACCTTTTCTTCAGGGCCACCGTGAATCAGACTCCAGATGAAATTCACTATCTGGGTTACCAACAACAAGCTTCAGGAATGAAGCCAGGTGACCAGCCAGAAAATAGGTATAATATGGCATAAAAATAACACTCACTTGCAAATCAAAGAATAGAAACCTTAGTGGAAAGTCTTCTTTCCTAATCTGCATGATCATGAACAAGTTGCTTCCCTTCATCTTGAGGCAACACGGCAGTCTGGTTCATCTTTGAGCCTTGGGATCCGGCAAGGCAGGGGTTAAATCTTGTCTGTCTCTCGCCCCCTGTCTCCCTCTCGAACTCTCTCCTTCTTACTTTTTATAAGCAAATAATTATTGAGCCAATCTCTCTGCTATGTGCTAGGGACACATTCAGGACCAAGACAGAACATCCTTGAAAGAATTCAGGATTCCAATTTCTGTCTTCTTTCACTTCCTGATGGATCTCTCAGATTTCAGCTTCAACTATATGTACATCGGGGATCCAGGGAACCTGGTCTGGATTCACAGAGCTCTTGTCAAATAGCTTCAAGTGACTACCCCGGACTCCATTGTCTGCAGACTTCCGGCTTTGACGGTATTTTACTTTTCTGTAAAATATGCTATTTGGTTTCAAGATCTGCTGCTGTCCACCAAAAATACAACTCTGTTACTAACCCTGCCAGCTCCTGAATGATGCCTTTGTGGACACTAAAAACAATTTAATGGCATGTCACAATAGCAATTCACTCTGTTAATAGCCCCGCTCAATAATACTATATTGCATAAACCTCCTCCAGTCGTCTGACAAATAATTCACCTTTATTCACTCCACCGTAAGCTCCATTTCGCTAACAAATATATTTCTCCCCAAACCTACAAATATCCAGCATCTCTGTCCTGTGACAATAGCTATTTTTTTGGATGAGGTCAGTGGTATCAGGTTTCCATTACCTCTCGCTGACTTGGTCCCAGTGACAATCCTTTTCCACGTAGGGCGTCAAATTAGGGGACAACACTGTTTCTGATTCCTCACGCACACACCAGTGGGTGAAGGCATCATGATTACACAGGCACAGGAAGCATGTGCTCTCTTTGTGGACACTGGTGCTGGCACACCTGATCTCTGTGCGCGCTAGAAGATCAAGGGCCAAGACACCTTCCCCTCCGTGAGAACTAGCGTTCATTCAACTCATTATTTCTTTAAAAAGGCTCCTTCGGTGGCAGTAGGCACGGGGGCTCTTGACCTGGGACCCGTGGACCTCAAGGGTTCTATAAATTCAGGCACTTCGTGAACGTGAATTAAAAAAAAATTCACTTTCGCCAAACTTTACATAAAATTGAGCATTTCTTCAATTACAAATGCAGGCACCCGATCACGGGACCTGTGACTTTAGCACCAGTACAAATCACAGATATCATCATATCATGTTACAGTTGTTGCAGAGATATTGAAATATCACTGACATTATTACTTTTTCAAAATTATAGTAGTTATTAGGCCTCCTGATAGATCATGTTGTCGAGTGTGTTAATAAAGAAATACGTATATAACTACATCCAAATCTGTTTCTTAAAAAATATTTTGATAACTGCATTTCTATATAATTGCGTTTTTTTGGTAGTCTTTTATATTGTTATCTTATGCATTTAAAAACAGTATTCTGATAAGGGGTGGGGGGGGTCAGACAATAGTATGAAACAGTTAAGAACTAGTTCTCTGCAGGACATGTGGTGGGGAAAGAACATATGGTTGGAAGTCAGGCACACTCGGGCTCAAATCTAGATTATTCAATAATAATAATACAACAGGCACCTCTGAAGTGCTTGCCACGTGCCAGGCATTGTTCTAAATGCTTTGCGTGTGTTAAATTCATTTAATCTTTCTAACTATCCTGTGAGATTTGTCCTTTTATTAGCCTTCACTTTACAAAAAAGGGGTCCGAGACACAGAGATGTTAAGTAACATGGCCAGGATCATGCAGCTGGTAAGTTGGAAAGATGAGATCTACACCCAGGAGGAGCTGCTCTTTACGTCCTTCCTCTACTGCCTCTCACATTAGTGATAAAAGAAACTAAGTGCTTTGTATGCAACATCACCTACTCCTTAAAATAACCCTATAAGCTTACTATAATTATTAATGTAACTTTTTAGATGAGAAAGATGAGATTAAAGAGAAGTTGGGTAAATGGCCCAAAACGATACAGCTTGGAAGTGACGGTATAGCGATGCCAAATCCAGTGTGCTGCCTGTTTTTGTGAATAAAGTTTCATTGGCACACAGCCACGCCCATTTGTAAATGGATTGCTTATATAAGGCTGCTTTCTTGCAACAATGGCAGAGTTGAGTCGTTGCTGCAGCGACCAAGTGACCTGCAAAGGCCTAAAATATTTACTATTTAGTTGTTTACAGATGAGGTTTGCGGATTCTGCTGTCAACCGTCATGTGCTAAGCCAACTCCTCTCTGTGCCTGTCACTTACTGGCTGCAGTGTGGCCCTCGGAAAGGAAGTCACCTGAGCCCTCAGTATTTTGAGCTATAAAATGGGCTCATAGTGGTATCAATATCTTGGGATGCTCGTGGACACGAAATGCATGGAAAGAGTTTAGCACAGTTCCTGGCATAGGATAAAGGGTCAGGAGATTTGGGTGGCTGTCATTATTCCCATTATTTTCATTTGAATCTGTAACTAGGACCTCATGTTATATTCTAAAAAGTTTAACAGTCCATAAAGTCTAGCTGGTAATTTCTGGTCATGTCAACACACAGAGGAAACTGATGCTGATGTTGAGTTTTCATTGCATTCTTCGAAAAGGTAATTTGCCTGTCGGATTAGGACACTGTCCTTTTGAACAAACCAACTACCCATCAATGAGCCGGTCCTTCCAGAGACATCAGCACCACTCAACCAGCTCTTTCATTATGTATAAAATTCAGCCACCAAATGGATTAAAGTGATTGGAGCTAAACCTGGGTCACAAGTCACCCAAGACACGGGAGGCTGACGGCAAATGAGCACGAGGGTGTGAAGCCCATGGTGTAAAGGACAACATCAAGTAAAAGAGACTGGACGGGGGAAGAGGCCAGCACAGGGAAGACAGCAGAAGTACCTAAAATGGATTTTTTAGAAGGAAAAAATGCCAACCCCATTTCCTTGCATGATGCTTCCCAGGGAAACACTGGCTGATGCTAAAAAGGAGTCGTCTTCCCCAAGCTCTGTCAACAGAGGAAAAGAGAAAATTAAGATGATTACATATGTTTAGGGGAAATTAGAGTGTTTGGGCTTGAAGTCTGCTTTCTCTATCAACCATATTAAGCAGGCAGTTAGTCAACACTCCATTTGACCTGGAAGATGCTGCCTTAACATGGAGAACCCTACTTATAAGCTCCTTTTAAAAATGACGGCAGCAAAGTGGATGGAACATAATTTGGAGTAAAGCATGCATGTGTTCAAAGCCCAACCTCCAACCTTACTTCTAGGCTCACTTCTCCTATCAGTTTTCTGATTCGGGAAGTGGGGTAGTGTTTGTATTATGGGCCCCAATACTTCAGCCTTCCCTCTATCTGTGCCTTTGCCAGCTACCTATATTGTGTCCCCCTTTCTGACCCCCAGCTAGGCATGTGACTTGTGTTGTCTACTGGGATGCTGGCAAGTGTAGTGCAAGGCAGAAAACTGACCCAGCTTGCTCACTTTTCCCCTCTGCTATTGCTACAAAAAGAAAATGCATAGGCTAGGCTGCTGGATGGTGAGAGATACACGGTATGGAGCCAGGTTGCCCCAGCCATCATAGCCAAGGCTGTCCTATAACGGCCAACAGCAAGCCAGTTCCCAAACATGTGAGTGAGCCCAGCCAAGATCAGCAGAGCCCCTGAGCTGACCTGGAAGCTGACCACAGATTTATGAACAGAGACAGCTGAAATCGGCTCAGCCCAGCCTAGATCAGCTGGACCCCACAGACTGGTGGGCTAATAAGTGTTTATTGTTTCATGTCACTGAGGTTTAGGGATATTTGTTATGCAGCACTGTCCTGTCAATAGATAACGTATAATATTTACTTCACAGAGTTGCCTTGAAAAATAAGTAAGATAATACCCAGCAGATTTGGTGTCCAACGACTAGAGATGGCGGGAAATGCTAGAACTGTTACTGCAGGAAAATACTTTTGTCAGATATTAACCCGTGTTTTGTCTCTACCCTTTTATGTGATCAGTTGTGTTCATCGCCTCAGGGAAGGGATATGGCAGAGTAGAAGGCAGAAATACCCTCTATCTCTCCTTAGCTTTTTTCTCCAAAAGCCTAAACCCCTTGAAAACCTTAGAGGATTTGTAACAGAAATAAAAGAAAAAGGATCTGGTCAGAACTGAGGGCTGAGAGTAGGTCTTCCTCTCCCTTACCTCCTCCCCCACCCCCTTGCCAGATCAAGAAGATATTCCACTTGAGCTGGGCAGAGGAGAGAAGAGGGAAGAGAAAAAATTGCTCAACTAATGGAGGCCAACACCTTGGGGATTAAATGGCTCTGGTGTGTCTAGGCAGCCAGGATACCAGGGCAACCTTACAGAAAGATGTTTGTGCTTCAAGCAGGGCCCAGGTGCCCCAGAGAGCTCCCTGACTGGCATAATGGATGTGTCATGGTAAGCCAAGGGACTATCCATTTCCCCAAAGAGCTCCCCCTCTCTTCCTTCCAAACATCTTAGGCTGGCATCATATCTGGATTTCTAGTTCAACTTTAGAGGAAGAGGACTCCGTTAACAGATTGGAGTTAAAATGTTCTGTTTGCTTTGCTGAAAATAGGAATTAACTTGAAGTCTAGAAAATGAAAGTGATACTCCTTGCCTTGTACCTCTTTACTTTGTTGCCCTAAGACTCATACTCACTAGAGGACGATGATGTGATGGCTGTTGCCGATAGGGGAAATAACTATTTTTAAGGTCCAAGTACCACTTATATTGGTAAGAAGAGCAGAGAAGTTTTTGCAGCTAAAGTAGATGACATTTAAGAAATATCTATCCATAGATGACCTCATCTCCAATAGATCATATCCTAGGAGGGAGAGTAGAGGGGTAAAGAGATTCAGGACAGACACCATTATCCTTACATGATGACCCTGACTGCCCCAGACCCTTGGAGAGGAAAGACTCTTCCACAGAAGTCACACCCTGGCAGTCTTTAGGCTGTATCTGGCCAGAAAATGTATTTTCTTTGGCTTCCTTGATATTTAAAAAAATGCTATCAACCCTTAAAAATCAAGAAATATCTTTCCAAACACACACACAAAAAGAAATCCAGATTTCAGGCTTCTTTTAAAAACTAATAAAGAAAAAAATACTACATCCCTCATGGAACACTAAAGTGGAGCTGGGAGCAGTTGCGCCCTCTAGAGGTAGAGTGTGTACTGCAGTTCACCACAATTCCCACTGCTCCCTATAGTCTTGCCAATTAAAGGTGCAGTGCCAACTGCCTGTCATCATTGTTCCTCAATCTTTTAGAGCAGACTAAAACTTCTCTGTACCCGTGATATTTTTAAAAGTGGAAAAGTAAAAACTAGACTAAGTAAGCTGCTATGGATTTCTTGCTCACTAGCTCATTTACTTTTTCGGACTAGACTTTGGGCATTTGATGTCATGATTCTAAATTAATCTTTAAGATGATTCAGTGATGGGATGTGTATGATCCTTGAGCTAGGATCTATTGTTTTCACAAACATCTTTATATGGTGCACGCACACACACACACACACACACACACACACACACACACACACACACACACACACATCTAGGGAGTAACAGTTAAAGAACTACTCACAAACAATACTGCTTTTCCCTACCTATATTTTTAATTTTTCCCCAAATAGAAATATTTGTTTCCCAAAGAGGCCTACATATATGCTGGGGGAAAAAAGTCTATCACTAGAACTTTAGTAAGAATCTGAAAAGACAGCAAAATTGTGGCAAATGGGGGGGAAAGGCCATTTGTAAAGAAGTACTATTTGTATCGAATATCATGAGAAAATAAGCGCATCATGACAATTTTGTACATCTTCTATGATTTGATTGTCAGTAATGAAGCCCACAGGAGAGTGATAAATGTGCTGAGGAAAAGTATCTATTTCACTTACACGGCAAATTATGCAACTCAGGCTTTGATAGCACTTGGCAAAATACAAATGTATTTGAATGGAATTCAAATTGTTGCTCTTCGCCTAAGACACAGGTAATATCACCAGGGGTCCTGTCTTTGGATTTTTATAAGAGGTAGGAGTTTAAGTAATAGTAGTAGTATTACAAAATTACCCTTAAACACTGAAAACATTTTTACTTTGTTACAGGGTGTAATTTCCCCTTTTTCCCTCTAATGGCTCATATATAGAAAATGATACACTAATGCAATTTTTCAAACTTAGTTACCTTTTTTTGTGTTCTAAAATGATATGTTCTCATCATTTGCCCTGTTTGTCAGTCTCCAGAATCCATTTATTTCCCCGTTTTTACAGTTCCATAATTTATCTTCTTGTCACAGAACTCTCACAAACTTTTTTTTTTCAGATACAAAATGCTTGCAATAAACTCTGACAAAAATACTTCCAGTTCAACTTTTGAAATCTTTCAATTATGTTTTGAACGATTATCACACTTTCTAGTGTTGCTGTGCTGTGAAATCTCTCATGGAGTGACATCTTACTAGGTTAGGGGGAAAATTACTTGAAAAGAGACTCACTTCAAACCATTTATATTTCTTTGCCTCTTTGCTTTTGAATCTATAGATTTATATTCACGCTCATACCACGTAGAGAAGAGGAAAAAGGAATGATGAGATGAGGATTGTATCGGTGATGGATGGAAACCCCATTCAGTCAAACTTCAGTTATCTAAAAGGGGTGTAGGGTGGGGTGAAATTGTGTTTTTGTGAGCCTTTGGATACCAGAGGGAGACATAAAAAGGAATCCATAATTAGGGGTTATTAAAAACAAAATAAAAGAAAACAAAACATAGTGGTTTCAAACAATTGGAAATGCTCAATATTAAATTTGAAGAAACTTGGCTATATCTTCATTATCATGAGAACGTACTCAGTGGACAACCACGTTGCTAGTGGATTGTTCAGCAAGTTTCTCTGTGATGTTGAAGGAATGAAAGAAAGCTTCAAGAAACCCCCAGACCTGTGCTATTAAATGGAAATATAAAGTGAGCCACATATGTAATTTAAAATTTTCTAGCAGCCACATTAAACAAGTAAATAGTAACAAGTAAAATTAAGTTTGATAATATATTTTATTTAACCCAGTATATCTTCAATGTTGTCATTTTAACATGTAATGCAAATAACAAATCATTATTTTTTAAATTCATTAATTTTATTATTAAAAAATTTTTTTTTGGCTGCATTGGGTCTTCGCTGCTGCACGCGGGCTTTCTCTAGCTGTTGTGAGTGGGGGCTACTTTTTGTTGTGGAGCACGGGCTCTAGGACATGGGCTTCAGTAGTTGTGGCACGCGAGCTCAGTAGTTGTGGCTCATGGGCTCTAGAGTGCAGGCTCAGTAGTTTTGGAGCACGGGCTTAGTTGCTCCGTGGCATGTGGGATCTTCCTGGACAAGGGCTCAGACCCATGTCCCCTGCACTGGCAGGTGTATTCCCAACCACTGCACCACCAGGGAAGCCCACATATAACAATTTATTAATGAGATCTTTCACGTTCTTTTTTCCACACTAAGTCTTTGCAATTCCAGGTATTTTATGCTTACAAGAGCATCTCAGTTTGGATTAGCCACATTTCAAGCACTGAATAATCATATATGGTCCATGGCTACCACTTTGGGCAGCACAGCTCTAGACAGTACCCCCTGGACTGGATTTAGGGCTCCTAATAAGAGCTCCCAAAGAATGTGGCACTTAGCACTTATATAGCACTTAGCATAATTTCTTGCCAGGGCTTGTTTGGTTGTGTCTCTCTCATTTGTGACCACTGGCAACAGATCCATTTTGCTCACTGTGTAACACTGATTTCTGAAACATAGTAGGTGCTCAAAAAACATTAACTAAGTGGGCTAATAATTAAATGAATGAATGGATGCATTTTCTTTTGTGGAAAGATAAAAGGAGATGTTCACCCCACCAAGATCCCCTCCTGGTGCAGCCATCCCACAGCTGCTGTGAATGGTGGCTGCTGGCTGCCTGCAGCTGCCCTGTCCAGAGAATTGTCCTCAGAAGCTGACAGATGCCACCTTACCTGGGAGGTTAAGGTACCTCCTTGAGGCCCTCAACCAATGACTGACTGACATTGGGATACAAAAGTTCATCGTCCTTGCCTCAAAAGAGGAGGGCTCTCCTGGGAGTTATGCTCCAGAGCCCTTTTCTGTGGTTCAGACCAAAGTTAGACTTTACCTGGGACCACACCTTTCCTTAGTCCTGTCCTGCTCCCTCATGCCCTTTCAGGTTTTTCTGAGACCACTCCCTCAATAAATCACCTGTACCTAAATCCTTGCCTCAGGCTCTGCTTCTTGTGCGCATGACATAAGACACTACAATTTTCTTCTGTCACATTTTAACTCTTCTTCCTCCCACCCACCCCCTTAAATCCACTGTTTCCTACAAAATCTCTCCCAAATGTCTTTCCTTACTAACACTCACACTACCAATATGCTGCTTCATAAGAACTACTTAACAGTACATCAGAAACCTCCAAAGGCATTGCGCTTTTCTATCTGGATATTTATTTTACCTCATGAATGCACCAGTAAATTCTCTGAGCATGCCAGTCAAACAGCTGTGATCAACAGCAAAATCCATGCCTGCACAATTCTACAATTCTCCTGAGCGATAATGGGGAGTGATAATTCTGTCATTTCTCCATGTGGCCCAACTGTAATGTGTGTGTGACATGACTTCATGAAAATACATACTTCTCAGACTCTCTGGCTGCCATTCCAGCTCTTTAGAAATAAAGAGACAGGTGAGTTGGGGAAAAATCTTAGAAAGGCATTAGATTAAGCAGAGCGAACCACATTGAACTGGTTCACTGCTCGGCCAAAATATGAGAACAAAGAGCAACTTAGGATCCAAGTGATGCGCCAGATGTGCTTGCTTTATGTCACGGTTATGACTTCAGAAAACGGGTGTATCTGTTCATACTCCCAAATGACCGATCACTGTCATTAACTAAGTTTCAGGATCTTTACACTTGCTGCGCCTCCTTCTGGGAACACTTTTCTCTTAAATATTTGCATGGCTGGCCCCATGTATCACTTGGTTCTCAATTCAATCTAAAATTGCTTCCTTCTTCTTGAATTATCCTCTAACATGTAACACTGTTTGATATGCTTGATAGCACTTAGCCCCAGCTGAACATCTGATATATTCACCTAATTATTTATTGTTTGTCTCCCCTTACTAGAAAGTAAGCATCCTGAGGACAAGTGCTTTTGTCTGTCTTGATCATTCCTAGATCTTCAGTGCCTAGGACAGAGCCAGACACATTGTGGGTGTGATAATTATTTGTTAAATGGACAAATGACCCAGATTATTTTGTCTACCTCCAAGTCCTTCTTAATAAGAAGGAGATACGTCACATTGCTTCTTGCAGGCACTGATGACATTGGCTAAAAATCTAGGTATTATGGATCATGTGTTTGTGTTCCCTCAAAATTCGTATGTTGAAATCCTAACCCTCAATGGGATGGTATTAAGAGGTGGGGCCTTTGGAAGTTACATTAGGTCATGAGGGTGGAGCCCCCGTGACAGAATTAGTGCCCTTATAGAAGAGACACCAGAACTTTCTCTCTCTCCCATGCAAAGAAACCAGGAAGAGAGCTTTCACCAGTACTCAACCATGCTGACCTCCTGATCTTGAACTTCCAGCCTCTAGAACAGTGAGAAAAAAATAAATGTCTGTTGCTTAAGCCACACTGTCTACAGTGTGCTTTTTATAGCAGTCCAAACTAATTAGACACTAATATATTCAGTGGCATCTTCAGCCTCCTCATTCGCAGTCTTGGGAAAGGCACTTAAAACAATATGTGTTTTAGTGCATCTAAGGATGTGATCCAGTGGCCTTGGCTGTGGTGCTGGGAGCTCTCCAGAAGGAGCCTGGTCTCACAACACAGCCCAGCTTGCCTGGCTATCCAGAGATGCTGGCTGTTCATTCTCTGCTGGGAACAGAAAGGTTAGATGAGCAGGGCCTCTGCCCTCTAAGCTGATGGCACAGAAGAGCTCAGCTTTCTCCTTCCTGCCCCAAGACGGGTAGAGGGTGATGATGACGAGAGCTGGGATTTCCAGTAGCCAAGTCAGAGCTAGGAGGGCAGCGAAAATCAGAAGACAGAGGACCACTGACAACCTTAAACCCGTCACCACAGAGTAGCTCTTAGTTATTTTTCCTCTTGAAGATACTGCAGACAGTAGAGGAGGGAGGGGGGATACATACGTGACTGCGTGTGGGCAGGGCTGTGCTTCACACTCACCATTTTGACGAAAGCAATATTAGCTTGTGCTTCAAAGTTATTCATTCAGCCATTAGTTCATTCATCCAACACTGATTGACCACGGCTCTTTGCCAGATGTATGGGTCTGGTTTTCCCATGATGGGAAAGTCTTACACTGATTTCTGGCTTTCTCATGTTAGGCTTCTTAATAACAAAACTGTGTGTGTTAGAGGCCCTCTAGAAGGAATAGATGCTTCCTGGAAGGTTAGTGATTCCTTCAACAAACACTTATGACATGATTGCTCTGAGCCAGAAACTGTGCCTGCAGAGAAATGATAATGATGAGGAAACGACAAATAAACAAACAGCCATGGCTTGTAACCGGATGGAGTTTCTACTCTAGTGGGGCAGACGGGACTCAGTCACATAATCAAATGAAGAAAGTAAAATGGCAACTGATAAATGCTACAAGGAAAAGGTTTACGGTCAAGGTGAGCGTATTGTGAGGGGCCTGGTCTATCCCAGAGGCCAGATGAGGTTCCCCAAGCACGTGGGATTTGATCCTATGAAGGAGTAGAAGTCAACCAGGAGAAATCTGGGGGTGGGGTAGCGTCAAAGCTATGGAGAAAGCCTGGGATGCAGGATCCCCTGGGATGACAGCTACAGGGGACGTTATTCACAGTGATTTTTGTGGTCAGATTCCCCTAAGATTGTGCAATGATGCCTTGTGACTAGTTGGCAAGTAGCATGTGTGTGGGTCGTGGGGTGCGGCGTAGGGGTGGGGTGGAAGGCTGGGGCACTTAAAGAACTGGTAGACAGTGAGTGAGGCTGGGGCAAGGAGAGTGAGAACAAGTCCAGGCCATTTCAAAGAGGGGCTATGGGAAGCCCCTGGCGTTTTTATTTTAAAGACATTTACATTGAAAAAGGAGCCTTCAGGTTATACAAGGCAGGTTTTTACTTGGCAAGAATGGTTTGCCAATGGCATAAAGGCAAGGTGAGCACACAGCCAAACACTAGGCAAGCTCCCATCCTACATGTTCATTTCCTCCTTTATCATTTTGGGCAAAAACGAAAATAATTATATGATGTGACGTAATGTAATCTCTTAACGGCAACCCTCTATGGACGCATACAGAGTCTCTAATGCTGACGAGAACCATTACAGACAGGTATCACGATCTCCAACCTATGGATGAGAAAACTGAGGCTAAGAAAACGGAGGCTAAGCTGGCTAGTCCAAGGAAGAGGGGGGATGCTACGCAGGCCGAGTCCCTGCCGGGCTGCTTCACAACGGCGCAGTGTTCCCCTGACTTGACCAACAGCGCCCCATTAGGTTCCCCGTGGTGAGACCGAATCCCTCACCCGCTCCCACATTTAGCCATCCGTTCCCTTCCTGTTCTTTCATTCCATGTGAAACCATGATTCTTTGTCTTGAGCCCAAAGGTCCTGCATGATCTGGCCTCACCTCCCACTCAGAACTCGCCTCCCATTATGTCCCCCCCAACCCCCCAACTCCCCTCCAGCTCCACCAGTGACCTTTACACTTGCAGCTCTTTTGCCTGGAATGAGCTTCCCCTTCACTCTGCACTGGTGACCTAAGTAGAATGCTTGTATGCCCTGCCCCCTAATTATTCTCTATTTCTTTGCTTTGCATGATTTTTTTCTGTCATGGCACCAACCGGTACCTAAAATGAGAGCACATATTTATGACGCCTCGCTCTTCTAGAAGGTAAGGTCCACACCTTGTATCCTTGTTTGTATCCCCACATGTAGTACAATGCTTGACACAGAGCAGGGCCTCCATAAGTACTCACTGAATGAATAAATGACTGAGTGAATGGGAGAAAGCTAACATGGTAAGGCAGACACAAAAATGCTGAAGATTTAGCTCCTGCGAGGACGCATCATCCTGGGGCAGACCACCGAGAACTGATGTTTCCTGCACGCAAGGAAGACATCTTAGTGTGTGAAACCCGATGCAAGCCCTTTCCTGCCTCTCAGTTCCAGACTCAAAAATTGCTGGACACGATTTTAAAACACTGGTAACTCTCAGTGAACGTGTGCATTGTTCGTGCTTCTGAATTCTCTGCAGGCAAATAAATACATCCCCCGGGCATAGAATAATTTCAGCAGAAGGCCAGAATAATCACCTCTCTCACTTATGCCTCCACGCTGGGAGACTTTAGTGAGAATGGGGTTTGTGAAAACTCCAGAGGTTGCCTCTGTCTGGGCAGGAACAGATATCTGGGGAAGACCTAGAACAGCGAAACGAGTTTAGAGAGCCAAGAAGTGTTTACGGAGATGTCCAATTTGCACCCAAATTTCCTACCAATTTGGTGTCCCCACTGTCAGGGGACACCTGCCAGAGGTGTCCAAGAAACACAGCTTGACCAGGTGGCAGTGGGAAGCGCAGGGGCAGCCACTCTTTACCGAGTGCTGGCTGTCTACTCTGGAGCCTGCACTGTTCATCTCGACTTCATACATACCCGTGAGCGGGTACTAGTACTCCTCCTCCTTTATAGATGAGGTTACATGACCTATCCCAGGTTCAACAGCTAATAGAGCTCTAGGCCAGTTGTAAACACAGGTGCGTGTGGCTCCAAAGCCCGGCTTCTGAGCACTCCTCTGTCCCTTCATTGGCTGCTTTGTGCAAACCTCTCCTTAGACCGTATCTAGGTAAATACGAAAAATCCCTGACATAAATTTGTATGAGGTTAGAAAAATAAAGAGTCTTGGCTCCAAAGGGACCAACCGATCACCATCACTGAAGAAATGCTATGGACCTCTGGTCTACCAGGCATCGTGTTAGGTGTCGAAGAGCCAATGTTACCTGAGAACCAGATAATCCGTACCCTCCTGGACCAGTTCATGGGACGCAGATGCTACGGGGTGAAGCAGCCTCGTGCAAACACTAATCCTAATCATTTTGTGATAAGAGGAGTAAGGTTTTGGAAGGCTTAACCTACTCTTAGGGATTGCCAGATTTTGTCATTCTTCAAATACACACTCAAAGTCAACTCTAGGGCACATTTTTCTGGATATTAGTCACATTCTGGGGGCAGAGGAATGTTATATTTGCCTCTTAGCGATTCCGAACCTCTCTTTAGGACTTCTAAATAGTTATATTTACCAAGAGACTTGTATTATCTGAGTGTAGCAAATACATGCACAGCCCAGCTGGACACAGGCCAGCAAACAGAACAGGCAGGCAACGATCAGGTAAATTTCGGATACACGAGTGGCTTATACATAAACATTTGATACACCAAGCAGAGATAAACGAACAATAAACAAGTGGATTTAATATGGCGAGATACGCAAAACTATTTCAGGGAGATAAACAGCAGCAGGATGAAGGATAGCCAGGTATATAGGGGAACAAATAAACACTCTGGAAGGAAAGAAAAGAATAAAAAAGGATGAAAATTCCCCTCCAGGAATTGCTGATAATGTCAACAAGCATCATTCTTTCCACGGTCTCAGTATATGTCGAGACCGCTAATCTGTTGTGAGCCATATTCTCTGCAGAGAGATGTAATACCAGAGGGACCATTAAGACCACCTATTTCTAGTTCCCTGACCCCTGGCTTCTGCAGGCTGCTTCACGGGCAAAGAGGGAATCCGAGGGCTTATCGAATACGCAATCTCACTGCAAGCAACGGCAGGTATTCTTAGACTGTGCATAAATCTCGAACTTGCAAACTATGGAACTTTTAAATTTTACTTGTGCATTCCACCCCCTTGGCCTGTCCTTTTCCCAGGCCCAAATATGGGAGTTACAAAGAGCCCAGCAACTTGGGAGAAGACTCTGAAAAAAGAGTAGGTTATCTTCAAGCCCGTTCATGTAGCCTCAGTTCACGTGGATTTATGTTATATAAAAAAGTGAATTTCCTCTTAGGGTGATCCCTTATCTGAATATGATTTCAAGAGCAACTGGAATGAAGAACAGAGAAAGTAGAAAAGACAACTGATGGGGTGGAAGGGAGAAACGCCTCTTCGATAAAAACCAGGGCATCGCAGTGGGTGTGGGGCCGCGCAGTCACACTGGGGCCCACCCTCAGAAGAGGCTGTGTGTCACTGTCCTGAAGAAATTCTTAATAATTTTATCTTTGAACCTGGGTTTTGTGAGAGAAGTCCAGCTGGACAGCGGGCACAGGCTGGGGAGGCAGCCTCGGGCCACGCACGGTTCTATGCCATCCCACCTCCCTGTGAAAGGCTCTAGGCGGCTCACTGAGCACCCCTCCCCGTGATCAACTGGGTCGCACCTGGCTGCCTCCTCCCTGCCTCGGCCCTGTTACCCCTGAGGTGGTGACTGGGTCATATGGGTGGAGCTGGGGAAGGCCCACCTTTTGCCTGGCTGGATAGGGATGGGGGAAGAGTCAAAGTCAGACCCTAACCCTGCAGCATCTTGGGGTGGGGCCAGGGGGTGCCACTCCTTTCTGAGTTGGCGGCGCCTAAGTGTTGTTTGTTGGGGCCTCTTGCCTGTCTCTGATCTAGGGAACACTTTTATCTGGTGCGGAGGTTATAAACTTTCGGGGGTCGCCTGTCTACCATGGGATGGGGTAGTGGGCCTGAGGGAAGGGGAGAGTGACTTCCTTGCCCCTGGCCTCGAACCTGCATTTGCATTTTGAACTGGGTCCCGAAAATTGTGTAGTTGAGCTTTGGTTTAAGGAAATAAAGTGTAAATATTTAAGGCTGTGCATTTCATCTCCTCTTCCTTAAAATCATCTCTGGGGTAGTCACAGGGCTATGAGCATATCTTCCATTTTGCTTCCCAGCAGACATGTACTAGAATTGCATTTTGCTGTCCCTGGAAGTAAGATGGGGCCACCTGACTTGCTTTCACATTCTCGAAGAAGCTTTAACGGCTGATGTACATTTTCCTTCTCTCTGTCATGGCAATCACCACGTTTCAAGAGATGGCTGTGTTCGCGACAGTGAGAGGCCTGCGCACCGCGATGAAGAGTGGCCCCCGCTCGCCGCAACTAGAGAAAGCCCTCACACAGAAACGAAGACCCAACACAGCCAAAAACAAACAAACAAATAAATAAATAAATAAATTTAAAAAAAGAGATGGCTGTGTTACCAGTCTGACCAGAAAGAGAATGGCAGGGATCAGAGACAGGAGTGTGAAATAAACCTCTGTTATTTTAAGCCATAGAGATTTGGGAGTTTTTGTTGTAGCAAAATCTAAGCTATTACCAATCGATAAAATCTCCAGGTTGAATAGTTCTTCCTAGCACACTTTCTGGAAAATCACAGATGCTTCGTATATATTTGTTGAATGAATGGATGACTCTCTCCTGGCCAAATCCAATAATTTTTTTCTTTTTAAATGAGGCGCATTTTAATTTATTTTATTTTTCTGCGTTGGGTCTTTGTTTCTGTGCGAGGGCTTTCTCTAGTCGCGGCAAGTGGGGGCCACTCTTCATCGCAGTGTGCGCGGGTCTCTCACTATCGTGGCCTCTCTTGTTGCGGAGCACAGGCTCCAGACGCGCAGGCTCAGCAGTTGTGGCTCACGGGCCTAGTTGCTCCGCGGCATGTGGGATCCTCCCAGACCAGGGCTCAAACCCATGTCCCCTGCATTAGCAGGCAGATTCTCAACCAGTGTGCCACCAGGGAAGCCCAATAGTTTTCCGTAGATATAGTACCTAGATATATTCTTCCTTGCTCACTGGACCTTGCTAGACGATTCCCTTTTATATCAAACTATCATCTTGACTTCTTCTCTGCTTGACCTCCGACTTTGATCTTTACTCTTTCTTTATCTCCTGCACTGGGCACCTCTGTTTTCCTTCCTTTTTCCTCTCTTCCTATTTCTCTTTACTCTCCCTCTCATAGAGAGCTTTTTGAAACCCACACGTACATGGATGACTTCCGAAACTGCAAACCGGATCCACTCTTCTCTTCTCGTTCCTCTTTTACCTTCAACTGTACGGGATCTTTTTAGATGTCTGCTGGCATCTGACTCAAAATGCCAAAACTGGGATTCAGCATCACCTTCCAGAACCATCAACATGTCCTCAAGTCTCCACCTCTATGTATGTATCAGCGGCACCACTAACCCTCAAGCTCTTTCTTTTGCTTGAGTTTAGGTTTTACATCGGCTTTTAAATTTTTTACTTTAGTTTCATCTGTCCCCAAAGTTTCCTCTGCAATATCTTTTGGATTCACTACAGTCTCAGTTTTCGCACCTCCCCACCACCACATTTCCAGCACTCTGTACCTCACGTCCCAACGACTCAAACAGATATCGACCTGCTTCCCTTTGCTTATATCACTCATTTTTATATTTTTTTATTATGTAACTAGATCCTTCTTCTAGAACAATGATTCTCAACTAGCATGCCACCAAGTATTGATTAATACGTAACGTGTTTTTTTTTCCTTTTAGAATTCTGGATTCAAACACTCTCTCAGATGGAACACTTAGTTCTGAAGGTCATGGTACAGGTGTAGAGAAGGGCAGGACTGTGGTGAGTAAAACAGCGACCTAGGACCAGAGCAAGTCTGGGACTTACTGGAACACATGTGGCTGTGGACGTGAGGACACATGTGGCTGTGGACGTGGAATGGGAAATATAAATTTGGTTGTCCTTGTTTCATGGGGTCATACCTTATCCAGGGATAATACAGCAGGAGTGGGAGCCCCAACTGCCTGGAGGAGCCAGAAGTTCACAGAATTAAGGGAAGGTGGCTTTAAGTGAAGATGAACTTGGAGGTGCCCTGATTAAAGGAGCAATACTGTCAACTCCAGCTAGCTGTGGCCACGAGGAAACATAGGTCTGGTATGGTGAGATGCTCCATTTTTCCAAAAGAAGACACAAATAGGGATATTAGTTTAAAAATTAAAATGTGGAAGCTAATTTTTTTTTTTTTTTTTTTGGTAACACTGTGAGGTTATAACAGAACATTTCTGTGGGCCGGGTTCTGCTTGCAGGCTGTTAATTGAGATCTCTGGGTCTAAAGAGATGAGAAAAGCCTAGAACCCAGGACAGAGTCCTCGGGAGCTGTGACATTTACGGGGTCACTGAGGAAGAGCAGAGGAAAAGCATAGTCAAAGAGGAGGGGAAGGGGCACGACACTAAGTGCCACAGCATAGATCAGGAGCAAATTTCTAGGACTCGGAAATTCTGTTTCTACCATAATCAGGAAAATGACACCAACAACAGCTGTATCAACATCCAAAGAACAATTCTTTTAAAAAGGAAGATGCCAAAAAAACTCTATTGTAGGGCTTCGCTGGTGGCGCAGTGGTTAAGAATCCGCCTGCTAAGGCAGGGGACACGGCTTCGAGCCCCGGTCCGGGAGGATCCTACATGCCGCAGAGCAACTAAGCCTGTGCACCACAACTACTGAGCCTGCGCTCTAGAGCCCGTGAGCCACAACTACTGAAGCCCGCACGCCCAGAGCCCGTGCTCCGCAACGAAGAGTAGAGAAGCCACAACAATGAGAAGCCCGCGCACCGCAACGAAGAGTAGCCCCTGCTCGCCGCAACCAGAGGAAAGCCCGTGCGCAGCAACAAAGACCCAACACAGCCAAAAATAAAATAAATAAAAATTAAAAAACAAAAAACCTCTATTGTAAACTTGGAAATAAAAGAAAGGAAGAATCAAAAGGTTTGGTACAAAGTTGCAGCTCAATCAGGTGGGATGAACATGTAGAAGAGAGGTCACTAGACAGGTGATGCAATTACAGAGGCATCAGGGGCCAGCTGGGGTCAGCCAAAGGCAAATTGAAAAAGACGGGGAGCAAACGGGAGGTGAGGTGTAGGGAGAGAATGAGGGCTCTTTCAAAGAGCTTGGTAATGAAGGAAAGGAGAGAGGTGAATGTGGCTTGAAAAGGAAGCATGTGTACAGCAAAAAACAGACAGACAGACAGACCGATGATATGTAATTGGGACAGACACAGACCTCCATGGAATTATCAGTTGACAGTAGATGAGCACTTCCTGTGGGCCAACGATCTAAGAGCTTTATTTCTAACTCAATCAGTCCTCACCAAGAGAAAGGTCCTATATTTATACCCACTTTAAGATGTGGAAACTGAGGTATGGAGGTGTGTTTATGTACTTTATTTAGCTGTATATTTATTTATTAAAGAGAGAGATTTGAGAGTGTGTAAAAAGAGAGGGCAGAAGTTTGAAAAAGAGTGGGTGAGAATTCAGAGGTCTTTTTGAGCTCCTCTGGTTGGAAAGAGATGACACACAACTCCAAATAAATGTCATGAGTCTTTGGGGAAGGGCGTCAAAAGGGAGAGTTGCATTTTCTTCAGAGACTACAGGGAAAAAAGAGAAAGAAATCAATGGTGTGAAATTATTGGCAAACAGGGAAGTTGAAGGAAGAGACTTAACAGCCTCTTTGCTTTTGTTTCTTAAATAAATCACATTGGACGTGGGGCTCCGTTACTCTTGAAGATGTGACACAGATTCTTGGTTGTGGGAGAACTTACATTAATCATAAGACAGGTCTTGGATATCGAGGAGAGATTAATCATCTAGATAGAAACCAAGAATGGATTATTTCATATCTTTGGGTTATGCTCAAATATGTATCCAACTCCACCAGAATATTGGAGCCATATGGAACCCTTTTTGATGCACCTGGTTATGGAGTCTTCCCACAAGGGATGTTCTCAAGTCACAGTCTCCACTCTTGATGCTCTGAGATAATTCTCAGAACTTACGTGCTGCCCTTTGCTTTGCAAATAGCGCATGCCCTCTTCCAGCTGGGATTGTAAACACCCAGTCCTCCCCCTTGGGGTGACTTGTTTTTAAGAGCTGTGGAATGTGGAGTAAGAATACAACCCTTTCATTTAAAAAAGAAAATCCCGCCGTGTGCGTAATCTACATTATCCGCAGCAAGACAGAAAGCACAGAGGAAAATCGTTCTCTTACTCCCCTCATAAAAATGGCAGCATTTTCCAGCTCAGGTACTCCGAGGCTCCGAGCAACACCAGGGAGACGCTGTACTTTTTGCTGGTTTATTCTAACATAGTGGTTCTCAAATGAGTGAGTGTAAACATGAGATGGGAGGCTTTAAAAAATTCAGATGTTCAGGCCCCACCACTAGAATTTCTGATTAAGTCTGAGCCAACATCTAAAAATCTACATTTTAATCAAGCTCCGCAGGTGGACCTCAAATTATGTTTCTAAAAACACTCTTCCACATGTCCTGAGGAATAAGAACTTTTATCATGAATTGTATTGGTAGGAGGTGAAGAGACAGGCTTTCAGAAATCAGTGTTTGCAAAAGCCACTTTCCTTAACTGAAGGACACAAGAGACTCCGGGGCTCAGGAGAGAAGAGTTTCTGAAAGAGACTTTCCTATCATGAAATTAGAAGAATTGAAATCAACAAATATTAGATGGGGGTCCCTATGAGGAAGAGGATGCAGTCCCCCAGCCATGATCTGTTGGGAGGATATGTGTGCCCCCCCCCCCCCACAAACTGTAATTATGACAACTATTTGCCCCAACTTTTCAGGCTAATTGCATTTCAGAACTCTGGCTTGTTGTCCCAGGCTTGTCATGTGACGTGTAATTTTGGTTCAGAAAATATAATCAATTAAAGTGTGCAACAAGGGAAACTGAGATGGGTCTACAAACCAAGTCTGCAGAGAAGGAAGAGACCCTCGGACTAGGAGATACTAATAACAGCTAATATAGGTCATGTTGCATTTATTACATGCAAGATGTTTCTCTCATCTTGAATCCTGATCATATCCCTATAAAGCAGGTTCCTCTGTTGTATCCATGTTACAGATGAGGAAACTGAGGTACAAGAAGGTTGAAGTAACTTGCCCAAGGTCATATAGCTAGCATGCGAAGGAGGAGGACCTGAACCTAGTATAGCTTCCAAGTTCATGTTCTCAACCATGATGCTATATTGAAGGCTTCTGAAAATGAGTACAATGGGACTAGATCTTGAAGGGAGAGTGAATTTGGGCAGATGGAGACCATTGGGGGGAGGGTCAAGTCACTTGTGTGTCTACAGTGCAGGCCCTGTTCTAGGCTTTAATGACATCACAGTGAACAGGATCTACAAGGGAAAAGAAATAAGGAAGACACAGGGAGACAACAGCTCCTGGAATATTTTAGAAAGTGGGAGAAGAACAAGTGGGGTTAGTGTCAATGAATGGTAAATGGAGAGTCAACGGAAATTAGATCAAGGTCCTTGGGCATTTGAGGGAGACGATTTTTCCAAAGGTTTCAAGTATCTTTAAAGCCGTGGTTCTCAAGAGGGGGAGATGTGGCCTCTCAGGGGACATCTGGCAATACCGGGAGTCATTTTTGGTTGCCAAAACATAGTGGTGGAGGATGTTACTGGCATCTACGGAGTGGAGCCAGGGATGCGGCTAAACATCCTGCAATGCAGAGGACAACCCTACAACAAAGAACAATCCAGCCAACGTGTCCATAGTGTCAAGGTGGAGAAACTTCACTTCAAAGGCTTTTGAGCGGGAAATGGCAAGGCCAGAGGTGAACTGCAAAGGCATTGAGAGTTTTGTGAGGCCACAGAAATGGCCTGGCCCTGAAGAGTACCCCATGTCATTCTTTAGTTCTCAGGCATTATTACTTCATTAACTAGCTCTTCCTGGGGTGACTCAACTTGGAATATTACATCTTAGAACGCAGAAATCTTTAACCAAATGTGACTTGTCCTTTTGCGTTATAATATTATGATTCTGCCGGTGCCAAGAATGAACCTTTGTTTAATCGGAGCCCTGCCCTGGGGAGGAGCTTCCTTCTCGTTGAAGAGGCCTCTGCTGGGAAGGGTGGAATTCATCTTCTCCCCAAACATGCACGGAAACGTTAACAGGACCAGGCAACTGTAATTGCTCTGAGGCTTTGCATATTTATGTCTGAGACCTTCATATGAACTGTTACTTTAAAAAAGAAGGATCAGTTCATCTTTAAAAGGAGGTGACTGATCGCTGCCAGTCGGGCATTTCTTCATTCTTGGCTTCCTCTCAGCCTCCGTAATAAGTTCTTCACGAACACCAGGCTGCTATTAAAGAATGGTATTCATCATAAGCCAAGCAGAGAGAAGGCAGAGTTTGATGGGCACAAAACCATATTTCAATCCACAGTGTCCTTTTTGTTCAACTCGATCTGCCACATCGTTAACATTTGAGAAAAAAACACACAAAGACTTTGGTAAGTATTAATCAACCATGCACAGCCCCTTTCCCTACTCAATTACCCATTACTGGGCACTCCAGGTGATAATGTCCCACTGAAGCTCAGGTTTGCTTAAAATGCAAGTGAAAAGTACTTTCTGTGGGTCACGTGTAGTGCTCTTTGCAGCCTAAGTGGTCTGTAACAGTGGGGAAACTCTCTTCCTTTCTTTCCCCACCCCTCCTTTATTCCAGCCCTCCGGCATCTGAGTGTGAGTCCAGCCTCCCGGCTCACTGCTCTCCTCAGGGGTTATAACTTTGGCAGAGGCATTCGGATGAGCTGAGACATGGAGAATGAACAGCGTGTGTGCCCAACGGTCAACACACCCAACAGACCACGGATCATGGCGCCTCTGTAGGGTGCAATCTCTTTGAACTCAGAAGTCCATTTCCTTCCACTTCAGATCTCATCAGACCATGAATATTGCCATCAACCTTTCCACACTGGCTTAAGCAGGTGTAAGTCATGATCTCCCTTATTATCAGTGAAGTCGTTAAAAGTCCGTCAGATCAATTGGGCTCTGACACAACATTAAAAATGTTCTTAGGTGTAATCTACTTCTCCACTCCTATAACTGCTGTAAGTTCAAAGAGGCTCATAATGAAATCTTGTCCCTTCCGTGTCAGCTCCTCAAGTTAACAATGAATATTAAAATCTAGGTGGCAAGAGCTGGATTCATCATGGAACATCAAAATCTGAACCCAAAAGGCCGCGCTACTGAGAGCCTCTAGCTTCATATAAACAGCAAATATTCAATATGACTGCGAAAAGGTAAGGGGCAAGGCTTCATCACACACTTACTGCAGGTCGGGTCAATCTACCTATGAGCCTGGAATTATCAGCAGCAGAATGAAGAAGCGAGATGATTTTTAACTAAGTTATGAGGTGTGCTGGTAACTTATTTGACACTTCCATCCCTGTTTCAAAAACCAGGCTGAATACTCTGCTTTTTCTACAAATGGAACAAAATATTTTCCCCCAAACAATTTTTCTTGGCTTCTGTATGACATTGTGTCTTTTCCCTATAAAAGCAATCAATGAACACATTTGTATTGGGCACTTGGCATATTTTAATTTTGTGGAAGGTCCATCTATGAACTGTCCCTTAAACATACCATCAGAGGATTGTTTTGTTTTGTTTAATGAGGAACTCTTGGTGACTCTGCCATCTGCTGAGTGTTTGAGAAATAAGAAAGGAGGTAGAACCAAAAGATACCCTGTTTTGCTGAGATATAGGCAAAGCAAACCAGCAAAAGAAATATGGTTTTTTGTTTGTTTGTTTGTTTGTTTGTTTTTTGCGGTACGCGGGCCTCTCACTGCTGTGGCCTCTCCTGTTGCGGAGCGCAGGCCCCGGACGCGCAGGCTCAGCGGCCATGGCTCATGGGCCCAGCTGCTCCGCGGCATGTGGGATCTTCCCGGACCAGGGCACGAACCCGTGTCCCTTGCATCGGCAGGCGGACTCTCAACCACTGTGCCACCAGGGAAGCCCAAGAAATATGTTTTTCAGTATACTTGGGAGGTATAATTCTTGAATAAAGCTTGTTTTTAGGTTACTCGTTTCTACTCTTAAATATAGGAAGTTGGACCTTCTACACCAGGGCTTTGAACTTCTTTTGTAGTTAATTCACCATAAGAAGCACATTTGATATTATGAGTCAGTACACATGTGTTTATATGTATAAAGAAACAGCTATTTTAAAAATATTACTTCCTTTGCTACATGCAAGGTACTCAGATGTATTCTATTTTTTTAAATGCTGGGCTATACCCACAATATTGATTGCACTGATTGATCTAGATCCACAATTTGAAAAACAACGTTCTATCCTAAAATCCATGAGCTGCTCAACACAAAACCCAAGAAGTATTCTTTGTTCTAGCATAATGACTTTTTAACATATTGATTAACATTGGGAGGGGCGTTCACTTATGAGATATTTGTATTATACCAGGATTTAAAAACACTAGTGTAGGCTCAAACACACGTGTCAGTTAAGAAAGTGGTAGACATCGTTTGAGTTTTACACAACTTGTTTCTACTGTCTGTCAATTGTACCAATCACTATTCACGGTTTTATTGTAGTGATTTCATTTTTTCCTTTCGTTTTTCCTTCCTTCCTCCTTCCCTCCCTCCTTTTCTTCCTTCCTTCTTTTTTTTTTGAAACTCAAGCTGTGTCTCCATGACAAAAAGTGAAAACTAGCGCTAATTGTCCAAATGTTTCCAAATGTCCAGATGCTTCAGCATCGTATAATAGACGTAATGACTGGCCCCTCCTCCCCACCTCCAGTCGCCTCTCATACAGATGTTTTGCCGTGTTGCAGATAGAGCCTCAGGTAGGGGAATTCTGATGATGTTTCTTGAGCTAAAGCTGAACACACATTGTCCATTATTTATCTAATATAGGAAATCATTTCCCATCAAAATGAGATTCTAGAGGGAAATTTCTCATTGCCTGGAAGGTTAGGTTCTGGAAACTCGCCATAACACCATTAGGTATTGAATAGAATTGGGGATAAAGTAGGTTCGTCTTGGAAAGCAGCCAGAAGGCTTAGTTATTTATTATTGCAAAAAGATGCCTTCATGGGGATCTTCCAACAATGAGGGCAACTTTCTAATGAGATTCTAAAAGAGGTCATTTAAAAACTGAAAATAAAATGTAATAGTTTCAAAATAGTAATCAATATTCATATATCTGGTTCACACATTCGACTTTTACTTTTTTCAATAAGATGAAATGCTTGAACCTCATCACAGATATGACCTCTACAGGAAATTCAATGGGAAAACGATTTGAAACTCCACATTGCCAAAACAAATTGAAGCTCAATTCTGGTATCAAATTACAAAGTATATTAGCAAAAAAAAAAAAAAAAAAAAAAGATGATTACAATATGATTGAACTGAAGATAATAAAAAAGAGGAAGAAAGTCAGTTGAGCTGTGCTATTGAACCTCTAGGGGGTGGGAAGCTGTGGTTTCTACAAACTCAGAAGGTTTTAAAAAATCAAGAACGGATAGAGATTGGATTAAAGATTCACCTTAATTGTACTCTTTGAATGGCAAGAATACAGATATTTTAAAATGCAGAACATTTTCCTGGTTTCTACCAAGAAGAATGATGAGATATTAAAAGTCTTAAAAATTATTGGCTCTCCCCAAGATTTGCGAGGCAATAAGGAATAACTTGATATGAGTGATAAGAAAAATCATCCCCCCTTCCTTTTTCATTATTAATGACCAAATATTATTAAATCAATAATTTTTGTGATGATCTGAACAGGTTATTAAATATCATGAATTATTAACCTAAAAGTTGATCAGAGCTATGAAAATAATTCAAGTTAATGGGAATCTTTGGATTTCTAATGAAATATCCAGTCATTGACAAAACATCTCTGTTAGGATTTTTGGAACATGAAAAAGCAGAGACCACAGCTGTCCTTAAGGAAGAGAACAACAACATTCCTTGCTGGATTATAGGAAATTAAAAAACCAGATATCCATGATCAAAATAATGGGAGATTAAATAGACGAAGTAAAAGATGCCAATGGCTATAGGCTATTCATTCCCCTCCCCGTCTTCCCCCAATTAATATTGCACCAACTGTTTCAGGAACTTCAAAAAACTGGGAAAGAGACATGGATTTTTCAATGCTGGGTGTGCCTCAGGCGAGAGGAGTTGGACATAAAGCAATTAGTGGGTGGTTCTTGGCCAATAGGCTATCCGTTCCAATTGCTTTGCCTTAACCAAGGTGTGTGGGGGGAGTATTTTGTCCAGAGGTTATACAAGAAAAGGCGGTGGAATGTGATTTAATTTAGAAGGTACAAGGACATAAGAGAGAAGGTTTGGGGATGGGGTCCTGAGCAGGCAAAGAAGGTTGGATGGGTTTGACCCTTCTGTGAAATCACAGTTACCATCCTTGGGAACGTTGACACACACAGATCACAGATCACGGCTGTCAGAGAAACTGAAGGCAAGCAGATGGCCCCTCGCTCTCTCTCTGTGTATACCTTCTCTATGCAGGCTTCCTGCTAAAACAGGATCTTGCCAAAAAGCATTATCCTGTAGTAGAATTTCCCAATAGGAAAGTGAGTCCATTATTGAAGAGTTTAATGAAATGTACTTTTAATTTTTTTAACCGTTTAATGCAATGTGAGCCCTGAATGCTAATGGGACAAAGAAAGCCACAGCCAACAAGGGATTCAGACTTTTGTAAAACCAGACAGGTGGGTCAGGATCTGGGCAGTGACCTGGAAACAGGAATGCAGGGGTGCTTCGTTCTTTAGAAAGGAAGTGGGGGGCTGCACTCGAGACAGGTTGCAGAAGGGTCTAGAGGGCTGGTACCGGGATCAGAGTGCAAGTTGGAGCTCCATCTTTTACTATCTGTGGAATCTCAAGCAAGGTACCTCATCTCCAGAGTTAATAATAACATACACTTCCAAAGGCAGCTGTAGGCTGGATTTTAATCATTATATTTCCAAACGCCAATATTCAGCAATGTCTTAGTCCCATGCCAGGCCCTGAGTGTTCACTCACTTGCCACATACTGAGTGGGTTCCCTCTGTGTCCCCTTCACTGTTCCTACAGATGGATCTCTGCTGTCATGACCTTTACAGACCAGTCAGGGGAAATGACAATAAATATGTGAACAAAAAAATATACATGATATTTTCAGGTATTAAAAAGTACCATGAAGAAGGTAAAACTATGAGGTTGTGATAGCAAGGGATCCGAAGGGGGACAAATTTTATTTCAGATGTGAAAGATTGGGAAAGACTTCCTGCTGGAGGTCAAGTCTGAGCTGGAACTTGGAGAGTGTGTAGCTGTTGGAACAAGGAAGTGGGTGGAGGAATATTCTAAGATGAGAAGATTGCAAAAGTAAAGGCTCTCCACAGACGTTGGGTGATGATGATGATAATAATAACGATTATGATTCTTTAATTATTAAATCAGGAGTTGCGACATTCAAGACCAGCTCCTGTGAAAAACTTGCCTTTGAGGGAAGCAGCTACATCATTCACACCTTGCCCTCACTCAAAGGGCTTGTGTGCTGCCCATGAGTCCTCTCTCCTCCAGCTGGTGCTTAGTCAAAAGGCATCATTTCGTTACTTCTCAGACGCGTTCGGGAGGGGTTTGCCAACAATTCACCCCCAAGACTAGAATTATTTGTACAAGTATGAGATGGCATTGGAGGCGGTCCAAGCACATAGGCAAAGACTCATTGGCAGTTAAATCATGCGAAGACATCACAGTAAGTAAATATGCCCAAAGAGGGAATTTTAGCCATCCAAGGACACAGAAAAACCACAGCCCTGGCCTCAGAACTGCATTCCTCGTATATCTAACTCATGTTCTTATGCTATAGGATAAACCAAATAAATCAAGAGGCTCTTGGGATAGATCAAGAATAAGCCTGCAATAAATTCCATTACACTTACTTGTCAGTGCCTTGCCTGGAAACTTCACTTCTTTTTGGAAATTAAAAAATATTATTGAATGCTGTGGAGATGTGGCAGGAACTGAGAAGGAAATTCTCTCTGGAATTTCTACCTAATTTTTGAGGAGGTTAAATAATTGGAGACAATTCAATTTTGTGGAGATTCATCGCATGTTGGATTCCAATAGGATAAAAAGAACTTTCTTTTCTGCACGTGACACATCCACAATTTTATTAACTTAAAAATGGTATGGAGCTGCTCATCTTTGCTTCCTTTAATTGCTGAATTACTAACTGCTGGCACAAGGCACAGAGCGAGCACTAAATAAATATTAGTAGAATACATGAAAATGGATAAAATTGATTTGAATTCTGTAAATTTGTTACATGTGGTAGCTATGTTTTTTAGAGTGTTTGCTCTATGCTGAATGTTTTACAGAGATTATCTAATTTATTACCTTACATCTAGGTTTTACTCTATTTTGCAGATGACCGAGCTGAGTCTGAGCGATGTTCAACAGTTAACCAATATTTATTAAGTGCTGACTGTGTGCCAGGCACACATAACTAGTCAGCAGCTATCCAGGTTTGTCTGACTCCCAATTCTCTGCTCTTAACCAAAATGTTCTGCTGGTTCTGAATAAAGGATGCTGGAAGCCGAGTTTACCAGACTCTAAATCTGACTTAGCTTCCCACTGATTCCAACATCAATGTTAGGCAAACATGGGAAAATGAAGGATTCTCACTGTATACATTCACATCATAAGCAATATCATATTTCTGCATGTCCGCGCATGTGCGTCTAAAAAGCTACATTATTCACGGTCTGGTCTATGTTTTTCATTAAACCTAACAAGCATTTTCATTACAACATGCAGGCCAAGCTTTAGAGCAACGATTTTCCATGTGGTAACCAGACGTTAGGACACATTTTAAGCAACTAACTGGACACACTGCATGGATCCCTTGAGCCAGATGGAAACTGGAAATAGCACAAGTGAACTGGGAGACTTGAGGCAGCATTTCTGTGATGAGAGATAAAGACCAAAGGAGATGAAGGTGCTCTCTTACTCTCTGCTAGCTCAGGAAATTGGAGTTGCTAACAGTCATGTGGGTACTATATCAGGCCCTGGCTCAGACACCTCGAACTTTTTCCTTGACAGGTTGGGCAGCACACCTTTATTTGTATTGGGAAAATGATGGGACCAGCCTCGGGGAAACAAAGTATAGCAAGAGAATTATTATGGCCATCTGAGTGGGCTTAAATCAATGGTTCTCAGCCATAGGCAGTTTTGGCAATGTCTGGGAACATTTTCGATTGACACAACTGGAAGGTGCTGCTAGCCTCTGGTGTGTCGAGGTTACACACCCTCCACTGCACAGGACAGCTCCTCACAATAGAAAACTATATGGCCCCAAGTGTCATAGGGTCAAGGTTAGGAAAACCTGGCTTGAATCACGATGATGATGATAATAATCACGATGATACAAATAATTAAAGGTCCTATTTATATGAATGACCATCTCAGGCCTGCCTCTTGGTTAATTAGTTGTCAACCATTATTATTTAAATCTCACATTAACCCCCAAATTGCCTTTGTTTTACAGGGCGGAGAAAACCCCAGACTCTGAGATATTAAGTAACTCGCCCAAGGTCACAGACCAAGAATGTGCCAAAAGTGGGATTCAAACCTGGAACTTCATGACCCCAGGACACTTAAACACTGGACTACACTGCCTGATTTTGCTTCTGTGGCCAGGTTTGGGTGGACCACGCAGGCTTTGAAGAGCTTCCGCAGGCTTACTTGGAGACGGCACAAGGAAGTGAAGACTCTGAATCCTCTGCTCAAAGGGTATCAATCAGAGCTCTAGACACTGTTCTCTCTCCCTTTCATGTCTTTTCCCTGGTGAACGATGAAGTAATCACCCTTGGCTCACCACTTTCAAACTGTAACCAGTAAACAGTGATTCACAACCTGGGGTAATTTTGGCTCCCAGGGGACATCTCTGGTTGTCACAACTTGGGGGGTGGGGGTGGGGGAAGGGAGACACTACTGGTACCCAGCAGGCAGAGGCCAGGGATGTTGCTAAAGATTTTACATTGCACAGAACAGACCCCACAACAGAGTTATCTGGCCTCAAATGTCAACAGTGCCCAGGTTGAGAAACCTGAAAGTAGAAGCAAAGTGGAAAATCAGGCCTTGGAGAGAAAGCTAGCTTTTTATATAGTGGAAATGTATTGTTGCTGTTTTCTATGTCATCCACTCATTCTGCTTCTGATAACGGCTTCTGATCTTGTTGCAGGATCCCCACTCAGAGCCCATGTAATTCTGGAGGAGCTAGTAACTCCCCCACATCTGCAGGGATGACGTCGTCTAGACATGACTTATCGGAGCATCCCAGCTATCTGGCAAAAGTGATTGGTTGGGCCTGACACCAGCACAGTCAACCAGATGTCATAAGACGGTGACTGGAACTTTTAAGGGAGGCCAGATCCCTGAATCTAGACTTACTCCTGGGAGGAGATGAAGGTGGCTACCTGGTCACCATGAGGAGAGACACTGCCCCAGGGCGGAGCCACCGTTGCAGAGGTGGACCAGAGAAATATACAGAGGGAACGAAGTGTTTGTGATATAATTGGAGGCCTTCAACTAGCAATACCTGAAGCCAGTTATTCTGGCCTTTTGACTTATACAAGCCACTAAATTGTCTAATCATTTCAGCCATTTGGGGTTGTATGTTCTGCTTCCTGCAGCTGCAAGAGGCCCAGCTGATACCCTTTACTTTGAGGTCACGATAACACAAATGACATTCGTTGAAAAACAAAAATAAAAAGATGTCTGCAAATTCCTTTGCATTCTCTACAAGAAATTTCATAATGCAATATGTAAATCTGGGGAAAATTCTGGAAGGCAGAATTTTCCTGACAAAGGGATATCTAACAGAACAGCCACTGGCTATTCATAACATGAGAAAAAGCTGGCAGCCCTGATTTCTGGAAGTCAGGTACAGAGAGCTATAGGTTTCATCTATCTTGTCAAGAGTCTAGGTGTGCTGGGAGAGCAGTAGCATTTTTGACGCCTGTTATAATGACACCCATGATGCAGATGTACATGTCAAGCTCTCAGCCAACTCATGTGTGAAGTTAGAAAGAGGATGCCTGGCAGATGCATAGCACTGTGGGGAAAAAGCCCATGAACGCACTCTTGTAAATTTGGGAATCGTACTGAAAGGATCTCCTAGGGGAAGAATGTACTGCACCAAGTCTAGACCCACACAGAGGACTTTCACCCAGGTGCAGAGTCCAGTAGATGTAGTTCAAGGACTATCATCGCAATGACTCCCAAAGCATGGCTCACGTACCAGGGGTCGCAAGCAAGGGGTTTCTAGGGGGTCCTTGAGCAAATATTTAAATAATCCTAATAGGTATGAAATTGTTTTTAAAGAGAATGGAAAGAAAAACGTAACTAGCGGGCTTCCTTGGTGGCGCAGTGGTTGAGAGTCCACCTGCCGATGCAGGGGACACGGGTTCGTGCCCCGGTCCGGGAAGATCCCACACGCCGCGGAGCGGCTGGGTCCGTGAGCCATGGCCTCTGAGCCTGCACGTCTGGAGCCTGTGCTCCGCAAGGGGAGAGGCCCCAACAGTGAGAGGCCGTGTAACACAAAAAAACAAAAAAACCCAAAACAAAACAAAAAAACCCTATAATTAGCATATCAAACAAGGGATTCAGTGACTTTTATTGCTGAGTACAGGGGTCAGCAAATGTTTTCTGTAAGGAACCAAACAGTAAATATTTTTAGATTTTTGAGCCAGCCAGTCTCTACCCAACTACTCAATTCTGTCCTTGGGTGTGAAAGCATCCTTAGTAAATACAGTAACGAATGGGTATGGCTGTCTTCCAGTCAAACTTTATTCACAAAAACAGGTGGAGGGTCAAATTTGGCCTGAAGACTGTAGTTTGTTAATCCTGGCTTAACAGGAAACTAAGCAAAAAGAAAAGGAGTAAAAAAAATTTTTTTAATTCAAGTGGTGCATAGATCTGGTAAAAGTCATGAAGTAGGTTGAAGATCGTTGGAAATCGGTGAACACTGTATTGGATCCTATGCTTTCAGTACCATTCATGATGGTGATGATGGTGATAATAAATAATAATAATAATAGTAATAGTAGTAATAATAAATTATTGAATCATTTATTCTTTTATTTAATATGTGTGTTTTTTAATGTTTATATGTGCCAGAACACTGTACAAAACCCTGTGATTTAAATTGTGAATAAGATAAGTATGGTCTGACCCTAATTTTGCTATGAGGTATAAAAGAAATGGTTACTGGCAGGAGAATAATGAAGGCTTTCCTGAGGAAGTAACATAAGCAAGTAACTAAAGGAAGAAACCAGTCTTGAGAAAAGCTAGGGGACCAGCATTCTGGAAAGGAGGAAAAAGCATGTGTGTAAATGTCCTGAGGCATGAAAGAGCTCCAGGTTTTGCTTCAGTGTGACTGGAGCCCACCCAGGGAGAATGGGGAGAGCAGTACCCACCATGCTGGAAGAGTGAGCATGGGCTAGACAGGCCATGATGAAAGACATGGGGAAGCACGGAAAGGCTTTAAGCAGAAGACAGACTTGAGGCAATTTCCCCATTGCTCTTACTTCTCTGAGGCCAATGGACTGGAGGGGGAGTCATGGGCAGCAGTTCGTAACCCACCAACCACAGCAACACAGCAAGCAACAAGAGAATCTAACATCCGATGAGAAGCTACTGTGTCAGATCTGTGCTTGTCACTGAGCATTACTCACTGGATTTTCCCAATAACCCACTGGAGGGGTCTATAATTATTTCCATTTGACAAAAGTAGAAACTGATGACCCGGGAAGTGCGTTAAGATGACCAGGTTCCCTTAGGTGGTGAGCATCAGAGTCCCGATGTGGCCCAGGTTTGTATGATTCCAAGGGTCAAACTCTTATACTGAATTTTAGAGGTTGGCAAACTATGGCCCAAGGGCCAAATCTGGCCCCTGACTTGTTTTGTAAATAAAGTTTTGTGGAAAAACAGCCAGGCATTTGTTTACATAGTCTATAGCTGCTTTCCAGCTGACTAATTGCTACAAAGACCATATGACCTGCAAAGCCAAAAATAGATACTATCTAGCTCTCTACGGAAAGTTTGCCAAGCCCTGGTCTACGCTATAAGGGCAGGAAGTTCATTCTTGCTAGTAGACTGTCCAAAGTGAAAATGATATGACTAAGATACTTTATCATCAGCTTTACTCCCCCAGAATGTCATTTTTGCCCCTGCTTCTCAGATCCTTTTCCCATTCTGTTCTCACGCAGCATTTTATTTTATTTTTTTCCTTAGGACTTAAAGATGATTTTTTTAAAATACAGCAATACACAAATTACAACTGGGAGAGAAATGTTTTTAAAAAGTGTTTCAGAAGGAACTAATGACAGCATGTGATAGTCAGTTCCTACAAGCGAGTAGAATTTCCTTTTTCCCATGGCTAACTGTTTACTCCCCAGGTGATGCCTTGTTTGTTAGGCTGTCTTGAGGGAGCCTAACTAGCCACCCACATACTTTCTTTGTCAAACAGATCAGAATCAACAACTAACTTAAAAAGATGAATACTGACTGACGAAATGCCATCTGGTAGCTGGGGCTAAGGTGGGGAGTGAGTCCTGGCTTGGAATTCTGGGGGAAATGTCAGGTGATGCTTACTTGGCTCAGTTTACGTATCAACACGATGAGAATGGTAACTAGGTTGTTGGCTTCCAGTTCTACTAAGGTCCCTCTGTATAGAATTAGAATTAACGTCAAAAGGCCCTCCCGTGGTGAACCAACGTTTTTTTTAGCATACTCTCTGAACATCAGCTACATTATAATGAAGTGCTTTATCCACGCTAGGTGGAAATCACATGTTTACATCAACAGTGCCTCACTTCCTCCTGGAAAGGGAATTGTGATATTTTTGCTTTTGCAAAAATTCAAGTTAAAGGACTGGATGTGTCATCCAAAGAATGTGATTGCTCTGCACCTAAAATATAATCTTACTGCAAAAATAATGAGAAAAATGAGAATACGGATGATCTAAGTAGTAAGCAAATTTTTAAAAATGACTTAAACTACCTTTTGAGCAAAGCCACTTGAATCTGTGGCTTTGCTCTCAGTTTGACATCAGATAAACAACTGGGAGGGGGATAAACTTAAGAGAAATGCCAGAGGATGACACAGTTTCTTTCAGGGGACTGGGTCTTGCAAACCTCAGCATTTCTGCACTTCCTTCATCAATGTTGCCGTTATACAAGAACCTCTTGTACTGTTATTCTTTCTTTAAATAAACTCACTTCTTAAATAAATGTATTTGAACAGTAAATTTTATATCCGAACTGACAGTGAAAAGCTAGCAATAACAGCTACCAAACTGCCGGTTTTATTTGGCCCTCATTTTATATGAAAACTACACATTAAAATAAACGCATTACAATTAAATTGTTAAGAAGTTTATCTACCATTTAAAATGTCTCTATGTACTATCAGGGATTCACTTATCTTCCAAAATACTCCCCTAAGGGGATATAAAAATTTATACATGTAAACATTTTATTTGAATTAAATATTAAGTGGTATGAAGTGTGTATGTGTGTTTTGTCATGTGAAAACATGACATGTTTAAAACAAACCAGCAAACAAAAAGTGGGGTGAGGCTGCAGAGGGAGTCCACACCGTGTGGCCGTTGAGGAGTGTGCAAACACAGCATTAGTGACTCATTACCTGAAACCAGAGGCTCGACAAAGCCTTTGTTTATTCTGCAAATCCAAGACAGAATAATTGCGGCGAGCTATCTGAAGATGCTGCGGAAGCCATCCAAAGTGTACCTGTGCTTGTGGGCTTGGAGTCCCGTGGAAGCCAACTGCTTTCAGTCCTTCTGGCAGGCAGGGAGGTGGCGCACCCAGTCTTACCGAGGCGCCCTCCATGCCAACCCAGGCCAGGGTTCAGGACTGCACTCGGCTGCCTAAATTCTGTCAACTGGAAGGAACTCCTTATTCTGTATCCTGGCCTTCAAACACCAGCACACCTGTCCCTAGTGTCCTTACCCCGCCTGCGTCCACCCCACTCACTAACCCCAGAGTGGCCTTCTCTGTGCCCCTGAGGCTTCCCCAACCTTCTCAGCAGGGCCTGTGCACTTGCTGTCTCCACTGACCAGAAGGTTCCTTTCTTGCTCCTTATCTATGCAGCTTATTCTCACTCTCTGGGACTCATCTAAACGTCACCTCATCCGAGTGTTCTCAGATGACCCTCCAGCCTGTGATCTGGCCTGTTACCTGAAAATCATACGTATTTGCTTAAATGGTTAATATCAGTCTCCCCAGCTGGGCTGTGGGCTCTTTAAGGGCAAACCTTTTAATCACTTAAGGTAGGCCTATCCCACTCTCCTGTTTCTTCAAGGACATTTTTTTAATATATATTTTTTTCAGTTCATACATAATAGAGTGACATTTATAAACTTGCAGTTTGCTATGTAACATGACCATAACAGAATGTAATAGCATCTATATTTGATTGTTTTTCTGTGCGTGTGTGCTTTCTAAGGGGAAGTGCACCTATCTTTTTACAGACGGCCTTTGAATCAAGCCCTTCAGTATAATTTATGTACGTTTTAATAATTTCCTTGCTGGTATAAATGTTTCGTATTTGAAGAACTTATCTGGGGTATAACATAAAAGACTTGCTTGCCCTTATGAAGTTGAGTCATAGTCATTGAATTTTAGGAAGCATTAAGGGTTAAGCTTATAAAAAGTATTAGATTTAAGTAAACTTCATATTGGCCAACAGCAGGAGGTATTCTATGAATGTCATTATTTTGAATTAAGAACTGATGTTTAACATTCCCAAATTATGTTTTAATTGTTTGGTAGAATTTGTAAAAAAAAAAAAAAAAAGTTTATTTTCAATGTTTCTTTAAATTTAAAATAAAGCTTATATTTAAAATGTTAAAAAAATTTCTCTGCACTGCCAGGCAGGTAACAGATGTTCCATAAAGGCTGTTGAATAAATGAATGGATTTATGAAGCCTGGCTTTCCAAGCCCTGGAAAAATCCAGGTCCATCACTTTCCATTATGGGGCAAAACCTGTATTTCCTTTTCAACTTATTTGTCTGCCTGGAATTTAAAAGAACTGGTTTTTTTTTTTTTTTTTGAAAAAAAATCCCACTCCTAGACCTGTCACTCCTGGGTTAAACAAGCTCACTTAATATTTTTTTTCTCCGTGTGGACTTTGCTTGGGCCCCATAGAGGTGCCACGTATGTTTTATGAACTAACATTTATTTTAGACACTTTGGCCCATCGGACATGATCCTGTAAGCCTGAACTCTCAGCTGATGTGCTGTTGAACATAATGGGGGGTATAAAAAGGTAGAGTGGATTGCAGAGTGCCAGGGGCGAGAGGGGGAGGTCATGGAGCCACAGAAGACATCACGCTGCTCTCCCTGGCAGTCGCGGCCCTGCTGCTGTGACCTGCAGTTCCAACAAGCCCCTCCCGAGCCAGGCGAAGGACGCAAAATCGCCTAATTGCTAAACTTGGAACTCAGCGCTCCCCGTGAGCCTGGAAGAGAATAGCAACGTTTCACAAACAGAGCTGGACATTGATCTAGGTGAGTGGCAGTGGGGGAGTCTCTGAGTTGCGTGTGGAATTCTGGATGGAATCCACAGGCCCCGGAAATTCCAGAACACTCTCTTCCTCAGACAAGGTCTTCAATTAATTACGGGAGCTAAAATGTTGCTGGGCATAAATCAGCATTGAAAAAATGCCGAACCTCAGTGTACACAGGGATTCACCCCGGGGAAGGGGAAGGTTTTAAAGGTATCTGAAAGCCATAAAGATCTCCATTTAGATAGAAATCTTTACAAAAATGTTATTTAGTTATTCATTTGCACTTTGGGGGCAAAGTTGTCAATTCAGCGGAACAAAGGCATGTATAAGTTGGCACTTAAAACTGGAGAGTTAACACCAGTAAGACAAAGGGTTAAAATTGGTATCCTCAATTCAATTCAAATCAAAGTTCACTTAATGCCAGTTCTTAGCTAGTGATCTAAGGACAGAGGCAAACAGGACCCTTATAAGGCCTTGAATTTTTCCTTCATAGGGCTCAAAAAAATTAGTCATTGCAATTTCCCTCTGTCTGTCCACCCCCAGCAGACTGTAAACTCCATAAGGGTAGAAATGTGTTTGTTCTAGAAACGTCTGAATTCTCAGAGTCTAATCCAGAGCCTGGCACATAGTAAGTTCCCAATCAAAACTTTAAATGAATCAAAGTAAGGCTCAGGGACTTCCCTGGTGGTCCAGTGGGTAAGGCTCCCCACTCCCTGCTCCCCGATCTCTGGTTGGGGAACTAGATCCCGCATGCATACCACAACTAAGAGTCTGCATGCTGCAACTAAGAAGCCTGCATGCCACAACTGAAGATCACACATGCTGCAACTAAAAAAATATCCCTCATGCAGCAACTAAGACCTGGCGCAGTCTAAACAAATAAATAAATATTTAAAAACAAAACAAAAAACAAAAGTAAGGCCCAGTGCCGCCAACACACTTAAGAAGCTCACTGTCCCGTAGGAAACAGGTAAGAGAACAAAGGGATTATAGAAACAGGTGATGAGGCCTAGAGCAGAACTGTGTTCAGGATCTTATGAGACAAAAGAGGCGGAAACTTGATTCAGCTGGAGAAGATGGGGTTGTGAAATGCTTCCAAGAGGGGATGGAATCCAAGTGAATTTTAAAAGGTGATGCCAGTCAGAGGGGACAGCTTGAGAAAAAGCTTGGAGGAGAGAAGCATTCTGTTCCTTTTCCTGGAGCTTAATTTAACAGAAATTATTGAGGTGGCCTATTATCAAAATGGCAGGTACAAAGTCTTCAGCCGAGCCAACTGTCAAAGGGAGTTACCTGTCCTCAGGTAAATCTAGCCAGGAGAGATGGGGATGTGAAGCCAATCCTATGATAATATGTTATGGTCATTTTAGGTCTGCCAGTCATTGAATCAATAGACCTACTACATTTTCCCTCTAAGTAGCCAGAAGAGGCAACTAAAATACTCGTAAGAAGACAAAAAGAGAAAGTCCCTTCCAAGATCTTTATTGAGATCTGTCGGTCCTTGTAAGTTTCAGTTCTGAAACCTTCATTTATAAGAGACACAAGTCAGGACTTCCCTGGCCGTGCAGTGGTTAAGAATCTGCCTGCCAATGCAGGGGACAGGGGTTAGATCCCTGGTCCGGGAAGATCACACATGCCGTGGAGCAACTAAGCTCGTGTGCCACAACTACTGAGTTTGCGCTCTAGAGCCCGTGAGCCACAACTACTGAGCCCACGCACCACAACCACTGAGCCCACATGCCGCAACTACTGAGCCCACGTGCTGCAACTACTGAAGCCCGTGCACCTAGAGCCCGTGCTCTGCAACGAGAAGCCACCGCAATGAGAAGCCTGTGCACCGCAGTGAAGAGTAGCCGCTGATCGCCGCAACTAGAGAAAGCCCACGTGCAGTAGCAGACCCAACACAGCCACAAAATAAATTTTAAAAAAAGCAAATTGCATTTATACTGAGTTCAAAAAGAAAACCAAGCGAAACAAAAAATCATTAAAAAAAAAAACAAGAGACACAAGTCAGAAACACTTTATGAATTAGGCTGTATACTCAGCAGAGGGAGGGGGGACTATGATGTAATTAAAACTTCAATTGATGACCTTTAAAAACTGTGTCAATACCTGGAGACTAAGGCCTTCATCAAGGAGTCCACATTCTAGTGAGTCAAATGTCAGAACAAAAGAATCAGTAATTTGGGTCAAGGATCCAAGATGTGCAATTCATAAATGGCTGTAGAGACTGTCCCAGGACTGGTGTGAGCTAACCACCTTTCTAAGCAATTATCTGTGTTTGGAAAACTCTACACTCAAGTAGGACACGTGCAGGTTTCATCTGGGGAGTTGAAGGATCTCTTGGAAATATCCCTTAGCCACTTGTTTACTTGGAAGAGCACCTGATTTTGGATAAAAGAACTTCCCTCGTCCAGCTGAGCTCAATTCTTCTCTTCATTCATTTGAAGCTATTTCTCAGAAAAGGACATGAGGTTTAGCCCATGTGAGGCTCTGGTCTCACGAATCCTCCTCCTCCAGATATCCGTATGGCTTGCTTTCTCACTTCCTTTGTGTATACTCAGAGGTCCCTTTCTCATCAGAGCCCTCCCTGGGCATTGCATCTCACATTGGCCCTCCACCCGGATCCCTGACTCTCCCTCTGCCACCTCCTTGCTTTGTTTTCTCTTTAGCATGCACCACCCAGCACACTATATATCTATTTCTTTATTTTCTTTCTACCATACTTGAATATTCTCAGGCAGAAATATTTGATTATTTGTTTCACTGTTATATCCCCAGCTCCTAGAAGAAGGACTGTTACAAAATAAGTACTGAATACAGGCAGCCCTCACTTTACATGGCATCTCAGTGACTACGGAACTGGGCAAAATGAGGACATGGTACCAACACACATGAGTTTCAGTTAACACAGAACCACGCAAAGCAATGCCTGACTGTAGGTAATTGCTCGTGAGAATGGAGCTGTTCCACACTCCTACTGGATGGACTAGGCCATTCGGGGCAATTCATTTGCCCTATAATCCATTGTTCCTGAAAGCAAATTTGTCCAACAACCACTTGTAAAGGATCAGTATAGTGCACCTATTTGAGGATAATCTGTTCAGGCCATGCTTTCCTTTCTCCAAAACCACCTTCTTCTAAGGCCCAACAGACTCCACCTTAACCATAGACAATTGGACTAAAAGTAGACTACCCAGAGAGAGCCAAACCTTTGGTAAGGAGAGGTCCAAGGACTTGAATGAACAGATGGCAATCTTGAGAGAATGAGAGGATGATGGAAGGAACTGAAGATCTACAGAGGCAAGACCCACGGAGATAAACTGGGCTCCACCCACCATGGTGCCCAGTTCAATCTTCCCTTCAGTTCCCTGGTCTATGCTCCCTCCCCATACATTCCTACTCTCCTTTGTTAGTTGTTATTAATCATGTTCCTTTGAGGTGGGTTATTCTTTCTTATTATCCAAAGACCCTTGACTGAGACAAGCTGTAGGCACCCACCACTGCCCAACCACCACTGAGATATCAAGAGACTAGAAGACCTGGTCTCCCTGCAAGGATATTGGTGCTGGACTGAGGGGTCAGGATAAAGAGCTGGAGACAAAGTGTCATGGACTGAATGTGCCCCTCAAATGCATATGTTGAAATCTGATCCCCAATGTGACGGTATTTGGAGGTGGGGTCTTTGGGAGATGATTAAATCATGAGGGTGGAACTCTTATGATGGGATTGGTGCCCTTGTAAGAAGAGGCCACAGAGGCTGGCTCACCCTCTTTCCACCATGTGAGGACACAGCAAGAAGTTGGCTGCCTGCACCCCAGAAGAGGGCTCTCACCAGAACCCAGCCATGCCAGCACCATGATCTTGGACTTACAGCCTCCAGAACAGTGAGAAATAAATGTCTGCTGTTGATAAGCTGCTCTGTTCCTGGTTATTTGTTAGAGCAGCCCAAACTGACTAGGACACGAGCCTGGGCCACGTGCAAGATGACCCTAGGCCTTTGGAGGCACCTGGTTAGGTGCATTTTAGCCAGAGAAACGAAGGGAGAGGCCCTTGTGAAGATCTGCCTGCCTTGTGATTCAATGCTATAGCTGGGGTTTCTGAATTCCCACCACTGCAGATTCAGTCTTACACTGGGAATTGCTTAGCCCGTTGAAGAAGAATTTATGGAGCCCTAACTCAAGAATGGGCATGACTCTGCAGCTACTCTTCGTTGTGGTGCGTGGGCTTCCCATTGCAGTGGCTTTTTTTGTTGCGGAGCATGGGCTCTAGGCACGTGGGCTACAGGAGTTGCAGCACTCAGGCTCAGTAGTTGTGGCTCGTGGGCTCTAGAGCGCAGGCTCAGTAGTTGTGGTGTACGGGCTTAGTTGCTCCGCGGCATGTGGGATCTTCCCGGACCACGGCTGGAACCCCTGTCCCCTGCATTGGCAGGTGGGTTCTTAACCACTGTGCCACCAGGGAGGTCCCTATTCTTTCTTCTTAAGGGTAACTGCAAAGGGGAGGTTGTTATGATTCCTTCCAATACAAGAAAGAAACAAAATTCCATACTGGGGGCTTCCCTGGTGGCGCAGTGGTTGAGGGTCCGCCTGCCGATGCAGGGGACATGGGCTCGTGCCCCGGTACGGGAGGATCCCACATGCCGCGGAGCGGCTGGGCCCGTGAGCCATGGCCACTGAGCCTGCGCGTCTGGAGCCTGTGCTCTGCAACGGAAGAGGCCACAGCAGTGAGAGGCCCGCATAACGCAAAAAAAAAAAAAAAAAAAAATTCCATACTGTCTCATTTGACTTTAGTCTTCATAACAATCTTATGAAGCAAGCACTATTGTTGTGCCCAATTTACAGATGAGGAAACTGACTCCTCCATCAGCTAAGTAATTTGCCTAATGTCTCACAGCTGATAAAAATGACAGGAACAGGATTTGAACCTGGACTTCTGACTATGAAACCCGTTTGTTCTTTTCATCAGGTAACCTTATCACGTCTGATAGTCCTCTTTGGGTTTTCCGATATGGGCAGCAATGAAAAGACAGTGGATAAAATGAATAAGGGGCCACCAACCTTGGTCATATGGACCAAACCAACCCAAATATGAGGTTTCAAAATAATTTTTTGCAGGCATATTTAAATTACAAGCCTAAATGCTGTGTGCCAAGCTTACAACTAATGTCTTCCTTACTTGCCTGGGGAAGGTGATATTTGGGGGCTACTCAAGTAAATATAATGTTGATAAATACATTTAGGGGCAGGTTGACAAACACAAAGGCATAGTGTGCAATTAACTACAGGGCTATTGCTCGGATTCCTCGCTGTAAATGCAAGCGAGGTAAGGAATTCAGCTGTGTGCCTATACAGAAATTCGGACTTAGATGGGAAACCTGTTTAAGCTGTTGGTTTTACAGATGGAAGGTTAGGGAGCACCCTGTGGTCATTTTACCCGCCAGCCGGAATTGCAGGTAGCACGCTCTGGCCTCTGAACTTCCTTTGCTGACACCACTAAATGTAAGATCTCTGGCCTGGCCTCAGTCCAATCAAGCACACCGTTTCTAATATTTCTATCAGAGAAGAATCTGAAGTTTAATGAAACAATCCAATACAACATTTAACAAGATTTGGCATGGGCAATTTCTTAAGAATTACTGCCTTAAGTACCCACCAGGTTTACATAATGGACTTGGTGACTGCCTAGATGAAAGCACAGGTTTTTCAACCTCAGGTAAAATCAACTCTTGCCAAATAGATTCTTTAACATTTAGAGAGCTTATCATTTCAGATTTGTTCAGTGTACTCTTTGGAACTGCTCTTTTGAGGAAAGGCCATATATGAAGGAATAACCCTGGCCCAAGAAGTCCTTGAAGAGGTTTAAAAAATGAGTTAGTCCAGCTAACACAATGTTTTCCAAAACTAATGTACTTTTGCTAAAACTGTAAAATTAACATCAAATGAAGATCTCTTAAGAAGCTCTAAAATTGAGATGACTATCTTAGTGGCATATAGTAGGTACTTGATGCAATCAGTGTGTTCTACACAGGTAATTACTTTTACTACTAATGGTGCCTGCCACTCAGTGAGAAAGATGAGAGGCTCCAACTCTACTTAATCACTAGGCTGCTTCATTATTGCTCTACCACCTACTGGGTAAAACAATTCGCTTGTGCTATTCAGCAACTCTCACAAATGAGAAAAATTTATTAACGTGTGAACAGAACGGGACATGTTTAGTATGTACAAAGGAGATTACCTACTTGATTTTTAAAATACGTAAAGGATTCAAATACCTGTGTGGATCACCTTGAAATAAGGTCTTTCTGGAAAAGTTTTATTTTCATAACATTGAAGCTGGTTTGCAACGACTGTCCACTTCAATGTGCTTGGAGATTGTGTAGAGGTGTTAGGGGAGGTGAGAGAAGACGGTGGTAGATAAGAGGGTGATGGAATTAGACAAACGTGGAGTCAGTAATGGGTGACCTTGGGTAAGTTGTTCATCTCGTTTTCTTATTATTTGTGGAATAAGGAATAAGCACAATAATATTTGCTCCGTTCTTACGTAAAGTCAGTTTTGCTTTATGGCATATGTGTGTTTCTAAAAGGAGCCATGCTATTCCAAATCGCACAATAAAAAGCACAGAGCTTGTGGGGAACAAAATGGACTTTGGAGCACAGCACTTAACGTCAGTAACAAATAATAAGAAAAGACAGGCACCTAATAAAAATGATAGCACTTCTTTACACATTAAGCAGTTAAAAATACATAAATATTACAATAGATATGGCATTTTACCTTGAAAAAGATTTATAGAAGTGGATGCTAGCAGGGTTGCCGCCGTGAGTTATTGTGAAGTGGCAGGTGGTGGGTTATCTGAAATCCAGCAGAAAGTTGTAACACCAGACATTGATGGGTGTAGCTTGTAACACACCTGGCTAGCTGGTAGGTGGTAGGTGTTTGAGGTGGGTGCATGTATGCCTTTTGTGTATCTCTACCTGGCTTGATTCAGAGGTGTGTAGTTTTCTGTGTTCACCTAGCGTTTCACACAGGTGACGTCAAACATACACAAATGCAAAACCCATATAACGCTCAAAATGTATCAGTCATGGTGGAACAAATTCTTATTCTCAGAAGCATTATAGCAGAATGAACTGTGTTATAAGGATTACACAAGCGAATGTTGGTAAACACATAGTAGGTACTCCAGAAGTGTCATTATGCTTTGGTTTCCACGGCTACCTCAATTAAACTGGGGTCAGATTCAATCCCAGACTCATAGTGGGCATACTTAGCCAGGTGGCCAATCTCTTTGCTGCTCTGGATCAGCAAACGTGATATGACTCTAAAGGGCTCTCCTACAATGTGAATAGATGCGTTTGTTAAATGTTTTCACATTGTACCTTTGTCCTTGCCTACAACAATAGTGTTTCCTTTAAAGAGTTTAAGAACAAAGCCAGGAAACACCATCCTTTTCCTTCAGTAGAAGCTGAAAACTACTCTGCAAGAAGCAAGAATTTAGCTGCCCTTGGGGGAAAAAACTGGTGTTGCTATTCATAATGTTTGATTAGCCCCGGAGAAGGACAGACCGATTTATCTCCAGAGCCTTTTAGTAATAATAGGTAACACCTACACAAGGCTCTCTACGTCTGGCACTATAAGAGCTCTGGATATATTAACTCGCTTAAGATTAAAATTATTCCATGTAATTGCTTTTCAAGTCTTGATGTTTCTTCTCAAGTTAGGTAAGCAGAACAAGTTTGGAAATGCAGTCAGATTTCCAGTTAAGTAGCAATAAGTTTTCACTGGGCAGCCCCAACTAGAAGACACTGTATTATCTAAGGGTTGACCTGGGCTTTGGAACCAGACCGATCGGAAGCATGATCCCCCTCCCGGCTGTGTGTTCTTGGACACGAGATTCAACCTCTGTAGGCCTCAGTTCTCCCTTCTGTAACAAGGGGTTAATAAAACTCTTTCTGGGCGCTGTTGTGAGAATTCAATGAGAGAGAGCGGGCAGGTGATTAGCAGGGTACAGGGCACAGAGTCAGCACTCAGCAAGTTGTACTTTTTGTTGAGCTCATTATCATCACTTTCTTGCCAGGATGGGCCCGGATGATACTTGCATTGTTAGGCAGATGGCACGTGATCCAGCTGTTTGCAGTAGCACCTGGCACTGACCAAACTTGGCAGCAGAACACTTGGAGAATTTGCATCCCTGATATTTCTTTTTTGAGTCCTGGATAAACAATACTGTTCTGTCACTGTAACACTAAGATACACTACTGTCTGGCAACCCATGGGAGATGCCCACACTGCTGTCCTTAGGTCTCACTTCCCATTTATTTATCTACCCACCCGGTCTGACTTCTCCTCCCATTGGTCTGCTGAGAATGCTTTGGCTAAGTTCACCTCAGAGCTCCACGTTGCCGAGTCCAGGGGGTACCTTTTCAGCCTGCACCTTCTGAGCTCCTGGCAGAATTTACCACTTTTTCCCTCTTGAAACACTCTCTTCTCTTTGTCTCCTACCTGCAAAATCAGCCCATCTTGATTTTCTTGCAAGCTCTCTGAAAGCTCATTCTGTGTCTTTTGGGGGGTTCCTTCTCCTACCGCTTTAAAGATTGGCCTTCCTCAGGGCCTTTTACACTCTCTCTCTAGATAAGCTTGCCTGCAATGGCATCTGTCACGTCCTATTTGCTAGGACATTCAAGTTGATGCATCCAGGTGCCCAACTGAGATCTTGGTGAGCACTCAGTGGCGCTCTCCATATCTCTTGAGCTTCTCACAATTATCTCACACTTAGCAGTTCCCCCTCCATCATTCCCAGTCTCCCATTCGTTGAAAAAGTACCCAAGTTCTACTGGTCTTACCTAAAATGTATTTCCATCCACTCACTGCTCGCTCCCTCTCCTGCCAATAGCCTAGTCCAAGCTACCCTTCATTCCCCCACCTTCTCACCACACTGGCTTCCTCACTAGCATATTCGTATTCAGCCACATCACACTGCAATGCATCCAGCACAATGTAGCCAGAGTAATATTTTTTTAAGATAATTTGTTTATATAATCCCCTGATTAAAAACCTATAATTTCCCAACGCTCAGAGACCAAATATAATGTTGTTAACGTGGCCTACAAAATCCTGAATATGACAGATTCCCTCTAATCCACTGTTATTTTATACCATTTCTTTTCATTCATTCATTCATTCATGAAATATTTAATGTGCACTTAGTTATGTGTCAGGCATATTATAGTCTCCTGGACTTGGCAAACTTCTTTACAATGAACAAGTATTACCTGAAATTTTAAGTTTAAAAAATGCCTAGTGGGGGCTTCCCTGGTGGCGCAGTGGTTGAGAGTCCGCCTGCCGATGCAGGGGACACGGGTTCGTGCCCCGGTCCGGGAAGATCCCACATGCCGCGGAGCGTCTGGGCCCGTGAGCCATGGCCACTGAGCCTGTGTGTCCGGAGCCTGTGCTCCACAACGGGAGAGGCCACAGCGGTGAGAGGCCCGCGTACCGCAAAAAAAAAAAAAACAAAAACAAAACCTAGGAATTGATGCCACTGAAATGAAGTGCTTAAATCCACATGATAGTTCTGATTTTGAGTAATCTCCCTAATAGCAAAGCTCTTTCCGCACATGTTTTTAGATCTGGGGTTTAGATCTTTGGTTTATAGAAACGCCTCTTTGTGAATACGAGCACGTGGATTGTGCAGTATAAAGTTGGATTAGTGATTGATATAAGCCCCTCTCACTTCGTTCTCCCTCCCTCCCCATGGCTGGACTCCCTGAAGCAGTCCTGTGAACTCTAAGCCTAGGCATTCAGGAAGTCAGAGACGTTGACATTCCAAACATCGGAAAGGTAAGGGTTGGCTAACAAAAACGCACTCGCATTGTACACAGAGCGCATTTCAATTTTCTGCTGCAGTACTCAGACGAGATTAGAGTGTTTGCAAATTTGAGAAATTTCAGAAAAGATCAGGAGAGCGAGCAGCCAATTTCCATTGCATTTTTGCAAGTGAATATCAGGAAATTCGTTATTCATTTTGTCCAAAGTGGTGTAATCCAAACATTAGTCACTAACCTCCTTCTTCAGAGATAACAAATGATCTATGAATTGCCACATGCACTGACCTTTAGTCAGGCTTTGTTTTTCTTTGACTTTTGTTTAGCATTTGATGCCTCCACTGCCCCTTCTTAGCGACTCGTTCTTGGCTTCCATGTATCCAAACCTCCTGAGTTCTCCTCCATTCTGATTGGCTTTTCCATCTCTGGATCCTGCTAGATCAGTCCCCAAATGCGGACAGGCCCTGCCCGTGTCCACCTTTCTTCTCTCTCTAATTCCTCCTTCTCACAGGGCTCATTCGTTCTCTTATGTTCAATGGATAGACGACCCTTAGGGCACTATTTTTACCACTGATCTTTCTGCCAAGCTCATGGTTCTGTACCTTCAGTACCCTAGGGATTATTTCCATTTAGTCACATTATTCCTTTCTCCTCTCCTGCCTTACCACCAAAATCTACCTGTCCACTCACCTCTAAGCCCCAGATCTCTCAGGAGTACCATTACTCTCCTTGATACAAATATTCAAAACTCAGAAGTAGTACAGGGGGTACTGTTTATAACATTTGCTTTAGTGACTTCCCATTGCTCTCAGAATTGTGTCCAAAATGGGTTTCTGTCTGTTTGTCTTTTTTTTTTTTTTTTGCGGTACATGGGCCTCTCACTGCTGTGGCCTCTCCCGCTGCGGAGCACAGGCTCCGGACGCGCAGGCTCAGCGGCCATGGCTCCCGGGCCCAGCTGCTCCGCGGCACGTGGGATCCTCGCGGATCGGGGCACGAACCCGTGTCCCCTGCATCGGCAGGCGGACTCTCAACCACTGCGCCACCAGGGAAGCCCGGGTTTGTATTTTATAATTTGACCCTTTTCAACCTTTTAGGATCCTCTGTCTCGTCCTCAACCACACTGGGCTTTTCTAAGTCCATCAAATGTGCCAACTTTTTTCTGCATCACGTCCTTGGCAAATACTGGTGTCTAAGATGTTCCTCTCCATGGCTTTTGCTCTATCCTGGTCTCCCCCGCTCCCACCATCAACCTAATTCACTGCTAACTTTTCAGTTGTGAGCTTTAATATTGCTCGTCTCAGTGAGCCTTCTCGATTTCTAGTCTGCGTTCTCCCTGCCCTCTCTCCCTGCATCCATTGCTTGTACAGCATCCTCACACTCATTGCACAGCACTAAGCACACCTGGAACGTGCAACCTGATACTGGTTTTCTCCACTAGACTGTGAGCTCCATGAAGTCAAGGACTCACTCATCTCCACATCCTCAGTGTCTGGCACGTGGACATGCGCCCAGTAAGTTGAATAAAAGGATAACTGAATGAAATCATACTTCATCAACTCCATTACCAGCCATATGCAATTAGCCACCAAGTCCTGCAATTTTTCTTGTTACTATCACTCCATCCTTCCTTCCTGTCTCCACCATCCTTTCTGCCCCTGCCCTGGTCTATGCTCTCCTCAGCTCTTGACTACATTGTTATAATAGCTCAGTGGTCTTCTTTGTATCTTTCTTTTCTGCAATTGATTTTCTAGACTACTGCCTGCTTAATCTTTCTTAAAAAAATTCATCGTGTTATTCCTTCGCTCAGAATCCCCTGATAGTCCTTTCCTGTCCACAGAACAAAGTGGAAAATGTCACAAGGTCTCAGAGTCGAAAGGAATCTTGAGTATCATCTGGTATAACCACCTCTTGCTGCAAATGAGGAAACTAAGGTCAAGAGGGTGTTGGGTGACATGCCAAAAAACACAGCACCGGTGTTTCCGACTCCGTGCAAAAGGGCCTTGAGGATTTACCTGCTTGAAACACATCCACACTGTCTCACTGCCCAAGCTCCTCCCCATGGTCTGCCTAGGCTGCTGTAGCTTGGTTCCTGCATAGGGTAACCACCTTGTCCCAGTTTGCCCAGGATGCTCCCAATCTTAAAACTGAAAGCCCCATATCCCAAGAACCTTCTCAGCGCCCTGGCAATCTGGGACAGTTGGCCACCCTTCTCCTGCCTCCATCCTCAGTCTCATATCTTATCATGCGTTGACTTGCTTTATTCTCCCCAGACACATTAGGCTTGCTTTCTGTTTCTAGAACACCCTGCCCAAACCCATTCCCACCCAGGGCCTTTGCACTTGCTATGCCCCCTCTCCCTGTCTACCCACAGTTAGTTATGTCAGAAACTAGTACCTGGACTTGTCGTTAGACCTCTTTTGTTAGCTCGGCACATGACGCTTCCATCATCTGACTGCAAATCTCCTTGGTATCCTTATTTGACTACTTCAACTCCAGTCACTTATGTGCTCAACAGTTACATTAATCATTGAAATGATTAGAAGATCATCTGGATAAAGACCCCAACTCTCTCATCCCCATTGCGTAGATGGTTAAAATAGTAAAAAGGGACATGTTTTGGTTAGAGCAGTCCATGAGCCTGACTGCGAAGAAGGCAATAATGAAAGTCTGAGACTACCTGTCTTTTTTATTTATTTGCATTACTCAGTAGATTCCAATCCTACTCATTACAACAACCCAGGGCCCTTCAGGCCAAGCACATCACAGTGTGATCTACTGTTGGGATAAAAATCTCCTGGTGATTACAGCCAGGATTGACAGGGATGTTTAAATCCTAAACTATTCTTTGGATGACATTCAGTTTTTTGTCAAGGAATTTCAGAATGTGACTGGAGCCTTTTCAAAGCTTTCCACATGGAGGAAACGCCAGTGACAAAAGAAGACATGAAACAGCTGGGGTTGAGTGGGAGGAACATTGACCTTCAAGGCCAGATACCTTGGGAGAGACTGGGGCTCCGACCGGCGAGCTGTGTAACTTCAGACCAGTCGTTTGCTTCCCTAAACCTCGGCTGCTTCATCTGTACAATGGGACTAATAACACCTACCTCTGTCGATAAAGGAGTAACGCACATGCTTATACCTTCAGCACCCTCTCTGGCAAAGAATACATGTGCCCTAATTTGTTGGTTACAAAAATTACTAATACCTATATTTCCCATGAAGCCTTTTCTGAATTTGAATATTCCTTTTATTATAAGTCCCTGAAACTCAGACACAACAATCGCTATTTTCTTTTCTTTCTTCATTGTCATGCGAGTTTTGTCCGGCTGTTTAGTCAGTGTATATTTGAACTTTCCAAAAAAACCTAAGCTTTGTCAAACTCACTCTTGCCTATACCTTTTATACGTTTGTCTGATTTTTACATTTCACACCACACCCATCTCCTTCTGACTTGTTTTCTGGCCAGATCATTTCCTGGTGAGTAATTGAGGTACTACGAGAAGACTCGGGGACCCACAGATCGATAAATCCTGTCCCCTGCCCTATGGAAAGTCAAAGACCAGTAGGAAGGACATAATTTCAGCAATGTGATAACTTTTGTATCTGAGTACATTGAGACACTGAAAAAAAAAAAAGGAAACATTTAAATCAAAGGAGGAAGCACTTAACTTCACAAGGAGTAGTCAAGGAGAGATCCGTTGAGGAGGTGACATTTGACCGGGGGTTTAAAAAGATGCATAAGAATTTACCAAGACCATTATGAAGGTAAGAAAAGTTACGCACATGTCACTTATGAACCAAGACTGGTAAGGCAGAGATCACCCCTTCATCTCTTGTCTCTGCAGCCAGACTGCGTGCAGATTCCTTAAAATTTAGAAAAGCGTCTCACATTTCATTGGAAATCCCATTGTCTGTAGTAAAATCATGGCCCAGAGAAATCCTGTAACCAATCCTTATGATAAATGGCCTCTACTTTTAGCTAATGTATAGTAAAAGTAACAAACACTGAGGTCAGTGGAAAACTATAATTAAACATACATATTTCAGAATGAAAGTTACATCAATCAACCTATACCCCAAACTGAAAATAGACCAACCTTTTTTTTTAACTTGGCAGAACAGAGTTAATAGAAGATGGGAAGCACTCTTTTTAACTATCAAAACTGTTTTCCTGGACTGTTGAAAAGCATCCATTAGCTCATCCCATATCACCCTCTTCCTTTTAAAAAATAATATCTCATTGTTAAAAATGACTCATACTGGGGCTTCCCTGGTGGCGCAGTGGTTGAGAGTCCGCCTGCCGATGCAGGGGACACGGGTTCGTGCCCCGTTCCGGGAAGATCTCACATGCTGTGGAGCGGCTGGGCCCGTGAGCCATGGCCGCTGAGCCTGCGCGTCCAGAGCCTGTGCTCCGCAACGGGAGAGGCCACAACAGTGAGAGGCCTGCGTACCACAAAAAAAAAAAAAAAAAAAAAAAAGACTCATACTTACTGCATTTAAGTAATAAAGAAAATTTTAAAGAAGAAAGTTTAAAAATCATCTAATATTCCAGCATCTAGAAATAACTCCTATAGAACTCAGGTCTCCTCCTAGTAATACCACCTCACAGAGTTCCTGTGAGCACCAATAAAATAACACTGATAAAGGGCTTATTTCTAAGACTGGCACATAGCAGTACCCCACCCCTCCCCCAATGTGGTAATCAATATTGCTACATCATTATTATGTTGTTGTCCGCACTGAAGATGCTCTTTTACCCATATTTATTTGCACATCATGTTCTTTTAAAGAAGCTGGGAACATGGGCTGTGTAACTTTAAAGATATGTCCTCAATCTAACTAGAAGGAAAATGACTTCCTGAACTACCTCTGTGTCAAACCAGCCTAGCATTCTTGGTACTCCTTGACATGGATGTGTAGGTCAGGGGGAAAAAGTCCCCAGCAACCACAGCACCGTGGAAGCACAGAACATTCGTGAACCGGCATTATTACCTCATTAGTCTCCACCAGAGTTGCTCGACCTCAGCACCGTGGACATTTGGGGTCAGATAATTCTCTGTCATGGGGGCCGACCTGTGTATTGTAGGATGTTTAGCAGCAGCCCAGGCCTCTTCCCGCTAGAAGCCAGTAGCAACGCCCCAATTGTGAAAACTGAAAATATCTTCAGAAATTGCCAGGTGTCCCTAGGGAGAGTGGGCTGAATCACCCCAGGTTGAGAACAAATGCTCTAGACCCTGGCAAATGCAAGGTTCTTTGTGTCTCCAATAAAAAAAGGTAAAAGGGGTTTTTGTGTTTTTGTTTTGTTTTGTTTTGTTTTGGTTTTGAAAGAGAGATACATTCAGTACTGAATAATTCTTTAGGAGTTGTTAGAGGACATGACTTCATGGATGTCTTTGGACCCAGGGGAGAGGAAAAAGATCTTGCAGAGGTGATAAAACCCATATCACCAGTGTTGGATCAAGAAGCAAGCTCTAGGTTTTCCTGACCTGCACCTTTAAGAATTACAAGAACAGGTAAGTCCATGAGACAGACCCCGCCCCCAAAGCCTGCCCTTCTTTTCAAGACACGGTAACAACAAAAGGACTGGAAACCCTACAATCCTTTAATTTTCATCAGATGCACTAACAGGAAGAAGGGGGAGGAAACGACTGCTTTGACTTTTTGGATAACCTGAAACATTGATGAACTGCCAATTAAGGCAGCCGTAGATGCTTTATCTTTTGGGGACACGAGCATGTCCCGAATTGTGAATTTTAATTTTCCAGTCGGAGTTCAGATGGCTGCTTAAACAATGTCTAGAAGCTCCTGAAAGATAGTCACTAATTAATGAACATGAAGCCCTAGTTTCTGAGACATTTGAAACAAAGCAGGACAATGCTCTCTGCTCTGTGTACTTCGGGGACTGATCTGAAAGCACTAGAGGTGGGAAGAAAACTGACAGTGAGCAAAGAGGCCCGTTCCTCTCTTGAATTCCCAGGATTCACCAATTCATCAAATGGAGGGATTTTTCTCTTTAAGTACGACTTTTATTACGAGAAAAAACTATCATTTGAGAAGTCAAGTAGGTATGTGCTATTTAGTAATATAAATGTGTTAGCATCTTACTAATCAATTGGAAAATGGTTTTGTTCTAAGGGTTTCGAAACTTCCCCATTCCTCAAACAAACAGTACCCATTACTTTAAACACCTCAGTGTCTAGTAATTGTTCAAAAATGTGTCTGGCTACCAGTAATTTAAGTCCTGTCAAAAATAAATCTCAGACACTTCTTCCAGTCAGTGACTTGAAAAACACGCCCACATGTCAATTACCGGAAGCTGTAGCAATGTTTCTTTGTTCTGATTTTGTGTAAACAGAAAAAGATTCTTCCTCAGTAACAACTGTTTTCTAAAACCTATAGAAATGTTTATGTGAACCTCCTTGCAACATCACCTAACAGAAGTAATAAAAGCCACCACGCTGGTAAACACACATACACATACATACACACAACTCTGTGTGTGCCTTTGGGTAATAAATGTACAAGTGTGAATGAACAATGTAGCAACTTGTGAATTATTCTTTTCACAGAGGCTTGACCTTAAAGTATTTACATTTTAAATTGTAAATGAAAATGATCTACATTTTTAAAAGGTAATAGTCACTGGCTGGTTTCCATATTATCCAAAAGAGATTGCTTCACAGATAATTTCAAAATCACAGGTAAATAAATGAGTAGAAAAACTGTGACTATAAAACAGAAATAATTCACAAAATTGGCAGCTAATTAAGATAGGCTATTAGACAGAGCTTCTCTGTGTAAAACTGTTCTCCACAATTCAGACTGATAAATCTTGTGAAGAGAATCCAGCCCTTATTGCAATGTGTATGTGGTTGTAAATAGCTATAAATCGAGCTATAGATTAGGACTGTTAGTGATTTTCTAAGATTTTGCATTTCTAATATAACAGCATTTTTATTAACAAAGATTGTAATCATTTAATCATAAAATCACCCAAATCCATTATGTTATAAGGTCTCCACAAAGGTTTTTCTTGCTAAATCAGATAACTGAATTTCAAAGAAGGACGAAAAGGAAAATAAATTTGGTTGATCTGGTATCAATTGTTCTCTTCTCCCTCCCTGGTTCTCAGCTGTAAGGACTAAAACAAATAAATACAACTGAAAAATACACAGATGAACAATGCAAAGATGTTGGAATGAGGCCCCAAGTGGTCTTCTTTCCAGGGGTAAATTAGGATAAGTTGATTTTCATTAAGCAGGAACAGATCAATATTTCATTATTAACATGGTGACAATTGCATGTTAATAAGAAGTCATCTTTTTTCAATCGTCTAACTGCCAAGCCACTGGATTAATGACTTCCCTCATCCAGTGGAGTCTCTTTACATTTCCTCTCTTACTATATGGACACGTGTGTGTGTGTGTGTGTGTGTGTGTGTGTGTGTGTCTGTGTGTGTGTGTGTCTGTGTGTGTATGGAAACTGACCTTTGCTAGGCAGGATTAGGAAACACCTACTAATGTTTCCTTCAGGAAGCAAGGGATTTTGCTAGCCTGTCTTCCTCTTGGGTTTCCCTTCCCCAAAATGCTCCCCATCAACTTGTCACTGGGATTTAGATAATGATCCTATTCAGCGGATGATAGTTTTACTGATAGAAGTAAAATCTTTTTTTTTTTCCTTTCAGGAAGGAAGATAGTAAGATAAATCATTAATTAAAGGGCTGCATATGGGACAGATGGAATTCTACCCACGGGGCTGCCTCCCCCATCAGTTGAGGGGCAAAATGCACCATCAATCACTCATGGTCTAGCAGCCTCCAATAGGAACCCTCTTGCCCCTTCCAGGGATGATAAACAACATATACTCCCAGTGCAGCCCATTAGGTATTCCAGAGTAGGTGAACTATGAGATAACGCATTTATCCTTCTTGGGCAGTTATCCCTTCGTGTTTCTCGTGGCGCAGAGAAAGCATACCCAACTGAATGATGACTAATGAGGATGAATGCATTATTCCACAGAGGATTAGAGGTTCTTCTCTTTGTGCAGTAGTTAAATAATAACAAAATGAGACTATAATAATAATTATAATAATAAAATAGCTCCTAATAATAAAATAGCTCCTGATGCTCCCCTGAGCAGTAAATCTGACACTCTACACACCTCGCTTTTCCTCTCCTTCCCTTTCTCTTTTTTATTCTTCTGCTTTTCTTTTGAGGCTCTTAGGTGCTCTTCCTGTAAATCCAGCTGACATAGTCAATGCCTCTCAGACCTTTATGGGGAGAGGAACATCAGAAATTCTTAAATAGACTCCTTTGAAAAGTCAAAATTAAGTAGCAAGGTCCTAAAAGCTGACGACAATTTTCCCAAGTATTAAAAGTCACAGCGAAGCCCGCCTTGAAGGCCCAGATGACGTCTAGCTCCCCTGTCACCCTGCGAGTCTTCCTTCCATAATATTTACCACAGCTGGTAATTTATCTGTGCGATTATTTAAATCACATCGATGCCATTTACATAAGGTAGAAGCACAGGATCTCTGGCCAGAGTATGTATTTAATGAATAATTATTGAATGAATAAATAAAAGAGTTCAGAAATGGAAAAGTAGATTATGGTGTGGTTGGTAAGTCCTATAAGACACCCAGGAAGCCGCTGAAGAATTTTAAGTCAAGGTAGGAGCTCTAAAGGAGGTGAGTGATTGTGTCGCATTTTCAAAATATCCTCTTGGCTACAGAATGAACATCACACTTGGAGAGGGTCAGAGATGGAGTGGGGTCATGCACCAGAGGATCTGAAAGCAGCCCAGGGAGAGCTGTGGCGTCTGGGAGTGGGGAGCTCGCATGGACATTTGCCAAATGTGCATTCTTGGCGGGGCAGATGACATGGAGGGTGACAAAGAGACAGCCTGCTTTTCGGCAGCCCTCCTCTAACCTGGGCACACGTATTTATATTCTGCACAAAGATGTAATCTGCAGACCCCAACCGGAGCCTTCGAGGGACTTCAGAATTACGTATTTTACCATTTCACACATTGAGTTGTTTTTCTCTAAATTATATTGCTTTTTACATAATGAAAAACCTGCTCAAGAATGGCAAAGCATAAAGAACTATCTTTCACCTCCTTTAAGACTGTACCAGAATAGGAGGTGATTGAAAAAAAAAATCAGTTAGTTCAGTTGGGAATAGTCAACGATTCAAGAGACAGTCGAACCTGGACTCACCAGTTCTCAGTCCCCATGAGGCAAACTACTGACATGGTCATAAAGGGACCAAAGCAACTCACTGGTCCTCGTCCAGCCGTATAGATTGTTGGCAAAGTATCATGGCTTACTGCCTCAGGAATCATCGATGGTGGGTGATGTTTTTAAACAGTCTTTGAAATATGAGCAGTGGGTCACTCACTCCTTTCGGGGGATCTTCTTTTGCTGTGTCTCCCCACAGCCCCATTCTGTAAGACGCATCCCTTGTCCTGCCTGGAGTAGAAAGCAGACCAAGGAATCGAAGTCTTGCTTTGGGGATTTCAAAAGCAGACACCCTAGCATTTTAAGAAGTAGCTTCAGTTCTTCTGAATGTGATAGGCCTCTGCTCTCCACTTCCCTTTACCCAAAAGATAAGGATCCCTGGGGATTGAGAGGCTTGTGTGTGTGTGTGTGTGTGTGTGTGTGTGTGTGTGTGTGTGTGTGTGTGTGTTGTGGGACAGTGAAAGAAGGAGCCATCCTAGATACTTTGGCATCGGTGTGTTTGAGCAGCTCTGTGTTCCGCTTCCCAGCTGCTACTTGCTGGGCTGCGTCCTTGGCCGCTGGTAGGGTGAAGCAGGAGGCAACATGTAAATTAATTCTTCAGGAGAGTTTGAGAGCAGAGGAATCTTCTGTTCCAGTGCCTTGTGGAAAAACTCCCCTTCTTCCAGCCCATGTTGCAGGAGCAGAAGACCAGAAATACTTATGTGCTATAACTAAGCAAAGGGGTCGGAAACATCACTAGCAAAGTACTAGCAGTTCCAAAATAGCCTTCAATCAGAGATCAGAAGGGAAACTGCACATCCCTGCAGGAGTCAGTATAGACACAAGGTCATAAGGACCACATATGACCTCCAAATCCTTGGACACAATCCCAGGAGGCTGAATTGACCCAGATTCCCTGATTTGACTCCAGTTAAGTTCTGTCATCCAATGGCACAGGTGCTTATAATAAGAATTTAATGCAGTTGTAGTAAAAAAGTTTTTCTTGCCACTTGAGTGTAAGGCCTCTACATTTATGTCTATTTCATAATGGCAGCATTTGTCAGGAATGAAATACATACCCATGCACTCAATGGTGAGGCTTCCATACCCCCTTCCAGAGAGCAGGCACTTTAAGATGTTTCTCCAGGTCTGGGGATGGGCCATGTTCAATCAGCCATCTCCGATGTCACTGGGGTCCCGACAACATCTCTGTCCAGCCACACATCTTGTTCTTAAGAACACATTGTTTTGCAACATCTCTGAAATTGCGATTCCTTGGGATTTGAATATCACGTTTTATTATTCTGTTTTCACCTTCTACATGTACAGTCTTTGAGGCTTTTCAAACTCCTTATCTCTATTTGTCCCTTCTGCTGCTGTTCGAAGTAGTAGGAAAAGATATCTTGCTCCCTTTTTTATTTTTTAAGAAGATGTTGGGGGTAGGAGTTTATTAATTAATTAATTAATTTTTGCTGTGTTGGGTCTTTGTTTCTGTGCGACAGCTTTCTCTAGTTGTGGCAAGCGGGGGCCACTCTTCATCGTGGTGCACGGGCCTCTCACTATCGCGGCCTCTCTTGTTGCGGAGCACAGGCTCCAGATGCGCAGGCTCAGTAGTTATGGCTCACGGGCCTAGTTGCTCCGCGGCATGTGGGATCCTCCCAGACCAGGGCTCGAACCCGTGTCCCCTGCATCGGCAGGCAGATTCTCAACCACTGCGCCACCAGGGAAGCCCTCTTGCTCCCTTTTGACAGATGAGATGACTAAAGCACAGGAAGATTTGGTAACATGTCCGAAGTCATAGAGCATAAAATAATAATCATCGCAACAACAACACTTTCTGGTCATCCTAGTAAGAGTTACCGCCTTTTAATTTTTTGCTACCTGTCTGCTAACAGCTCTTCCTGCATTATCGTTATGTGTCAACAGCTCCCTTAAGTAGGTTTTATTCTGAACATCATACTGCAGATAAGATGACTGAGGCATAATGAGGTTAACCGCCCTGACAAGATCACATACATGAAGCTGCAGTGTCATACAGTACCTGCAACTTACGTACTCTTTCTCCAAACTAACCCTCAAGAAAGATGCCATCACTGTTTCATTTAATCCTCAAAACATCACATACATCTATTAGCATGTATTAAGGTAGAGAGGCTTATTATTACAACCAAATAGAGTAAACCCTGCAGGCAAGCAGGAACACTTGAGAACTCTCACCATCCGCCATTCACACCAGGGATTTGATCTTATCTGAAAGGCAGGATGATTCAACAGTCCAGACATCTGCATATAGACTTTCTTTTCAGTTCTTCCTTTGGCACAGTAGTTCTCAAATTTGAGTAGGCATAAAAATGATGAGAGAAGGCTGCACACAATTCTGTGTGTGTGTTTCTGTATGTGTGTGACTTGATAATGAATTTCAATCTCCTATATGGCTTAGGGGCTCAAAAAATTTTTAATTCAGCAATAGAAAAAAACAAAGGTGTAAGTGTAGAAGATTTAAGGAAATTCCAAAGATGATCTTGACTCTTCATGACTCTTTCCTAATGGGCTGACTTCAGAACCTAAGCCTCACATAAAATGTCGAGCTACTTTAGAGAATAAAAGGTGTTAAGACTTGGAGACCTGTGTGTCTGACTCCAAAGCCCCCGTTTATTACCATGTTTCCTTCCAAGCCAAGGTCAAAGATCTACTGTTCCCTCTTCTAACGTTTTAGGTTTTTCCCCCATTCTAAGCCAGTCCAGCATACAGTTAGAAAGTAAATAGATCTTTAATCCATTTTGAGCTTATTTTTGTGTATGGTATTAGGGAGTGTTCTAATTTCATATTTTTAAATATACCTGTCCAGTTTTCCCAGCACCACTTATTGAAGAGGCTGTCTTTTCTCCACTGTATATTCTTGCCTCCTTTATCAAAGATAAGGTGACCATATGTGTGTGGGTTTATCTCTGGGCTTTCTATCCTGTTCCATTGATCTATATTTCTGTTTTTGTGCCAGTACCATACTGTCTTGATTACTGTAGCTTTGTAGTATAGTCTGAAGTCTGGGAGCCTGATTCCTCCAACTCAAAATGGATTAAAGACCTAAATGTAAGGCCAGACACTATCAAACTCTTAGAGGAAAACATAGGCAGAACATTCTATGACATAAATCACAGCAAGATCCTTTTTGAGCCACCTCCTGGAGAAATGGAAATAAAAATAAAAATAAACGAATGGGACCTAATGAAACTTCAAAGCTTTTGCACAGCAAAGGAAACCATAAACAAGACCAAAAGACAACCCTCAGAATGGGAGAAAATATTTGCAAATGAAGCAACTGACAAAGGATTAATCTCCAAAATTTACAAGCAGCTCATGCAGCTCAATAACAAAAAAAACAAACAACCCAATCCAAAAATGGGCAGAAGCCCTAAATAGACATTTCTCCAAAGAAGATATACAGATTGCCAACAAACACATGAAAGAATGCTCGACATCATTAATCATTAGAGAAATGCAAATCAAAACTATAATAAGATATCATCTCACACTGGTCAGAATGGCCATCATCAAAAAATCTAGAAACAATAAATGCTGGAGAAGGTGTGGAGAAAAGGGAACACTCTTACACTGTTGGTGGGAATGTAAATTGATACAGCCACTATGGAGAACAGTATGGAGGTTCCTTAAAAAACTACAAATAGAACTACCATATGACCCAGCAATCCCACTACTGGGCATATGCCCTGAGAAAACCATAATTCAAAAAGAGTCATGTACCAAAATGTTCATTGCAGCTCTATTTACAATAGCCAGGACATGGAAACAACCTAAGTGTCCATCATCAGATGAATGGATAAAGAAGATGTGGCACATATATACAATGGAATATTACTCAGCCATAAAAAGAAACGAAATTGAGCTATTTGTAATGAGGTGGATAGACCTAGAGTCTGTCATACAGAGTGAAGTAAGTCAGAAAGAAAAAGACAAATACCGTATGCTAACACATATATATGGAATTTAAGAAAAAAAATGTCATGAAGAACCTAGGGGTAAAGCAGGAATAAAGACGCAGACCTCCTAGAGAACGGACTTGAGGTTATGGGGAGGGGGAAGGGTGAGCTGTGACAGGGCGAGAGAGAGTCATGGGCATATACACACTAACAAACGTAGTAAGGTAGATAGCTAGTGGGAAGCAGCCGCATGGCACAGGGATATTGGTTCGGTGCTTTGTGACAGCCTGGAGTGGTGGGATAGGGAGGGTGGGAGGGAGGGAGACGCAACAGGGAAGACATATGGGAACATATGTTTATGTATGACTGATTCACTTTGTTATAAAGCAGAAACTAACACACCATTGTAAAGCAATTATACCCCAATAAAGATGTTAAAAAAAAAAAAAAAAAGAAACGAAATTGAGTTATTTGTGGTGAGGTGGATGGACCTAGAGTCTGTCATACAGAGTGAAGTAAGTCAGAAACAGAAAAACAAATACCCTATGCTAACACATATATATGGAATCTAACAAGAAAAAAAACAAAGATCATGAAGAACCTAGGGGCAAGACGGGAATAAAGACACAGACCTACTAGAGCATGGACTTGAGGATATGGGGAGGGATAGAGGTAGGCTGTGACGAGGTGAGAGAGAGGCATGGACATATATACACTACCAAGCGTAACGTGGATAGCTAGTGAGAAGCAGCTGCGTAGCACAGGGAGATCAGCTAGGTGGTTTGTGACCGCCTAGAGGGGTGGGATAGGGAGGGTGGGAGGGAGGGAGACGCAGGAGGGAAGAGATATGGGAACATGTGTATATGTATAACTGATTCCCTTTGTTATAAAGCAGAAACTAACACAACAAAAAGTAAATAGATAACTGGCTGTGTCATAAATACCTGTTGAGTATCTGATTGACCAAAAATAACGCCGATTCGATCCTCTCTGAAATTTTTAGTTTAAATGCTTCAAATAACCCTCATTCTTGCCAGCTTTTAAGAGCCAAGTGCCTGCCATGTAAATATAGTAATTTGCTGTATCCCTATTGAGAAACATAACTTGAGGCTTCCAGTTCTAATACGCCGTAGCACAAACAGAATGTCAATTTCCTACCGAGTTCAGATGGGTCTGTTTCAGACTACTATTCAATATATATGCTGTTTGCTAACACTCACCTGTAAATTTGTGTTTATTCTTCCTTCCTAAGCGCTAAATGCAATCTATTTTAATTTTCCCCCTTGCCAACTATTCGGTTGCTGACAAACACACACTCAAATTTCCTTGCACATTCATGCCTGTGATTTTGTGCTCAAATTGAGTTCCTGGGCAAATCAGTTTTGATGTTTGCATACACACATCCATTCATGTGCACGCTCACACACACACACACACACACACACACACACACACACACAATTTCCATTCACCTACAGTTGCTGTCAGGAGTTTTAGAAAAGATGAGAAGTACTCCTTGAAATAACACGCCAGTGTAGAGCACCCCTGTATCAGTAATTAAAACTACACTGTAGGTTTTATCTTCCACAAGGGTTGAGTTTGAAAAGTAGTAAAACATTTAGAGTTAAAAATCTACCCTTAAAATCTTTACATTGTTCATAAATTATAACTTGGTTTTATGTATACATGCCTATGCAATGATACTTTTGTTAAAATGTATAATATCTACAGTAATGTGCATATATAATACGTATGCAGAACAGAATTTTAGAGTTTTTTACAGTATTTAAAATGTTTTGCCAAGTGCATATAATTGTAAACATCTAAGTTAAAGGTGTGTATGTTATAATTACCCAACATTCTGAAATAGTATTGCCACCAAATAATTATTTGGATGGTTATATTTTTTCCTTTCTGAATTTGTGTTATCCCAGAATTTTCTCTAGCTTACTGTTTTGTGCTCAAGAACCTTACACACTACAGTTTTGGGTGATTATCTCCTATGTTTATAAGGCATTTTATGATTTGCCAAGCAATTTCCTGTAGATATCTTATTTTATCCTCATAAAAGCTCTGTGGGGAAGACATTATTAATTTCCATTTTACAGGGAGCTGACAAAATCAGAAAGGTTAACTGACAATGCGGCTTAGTTGAGAATTGAAAACAGCTTATAAGAGCCCACATTCTCACTCTCTCCCTTGAACCCAGCTGATTCCCGGTGCAGCTTAAAAACACATCTCTCGGGCTTCCCTGGTGGCGCAGTGGTTGAGAGTCCACCTGCTGTTCATGCTCCGGTACGGGAAGATCCCATATGCCGCGGAACGGCTGGGCCCGTGAGCCATGGCCGCTGAGCCTGCACGTCCGGAGCCTGTGCTCCACAACGGGAGAGGCCACAACAGTGAGAGGCCCAAGTACCGCAAAGAAAAACAAAACAAAAAAAACACACATCTCTCCTTAAAGATCTCTTAGAAGATATATGGTCCCATTAAAAAAAAAAAATCTTTGCTAATTTTTGCTTATATGTTTTTAATTTTAGCCCAAAATAACATACTTAAGTAGCAAGAAAAAAAAATGATGCGACCTATAAATTAGGAGAATGATCTCAGCAAAAGCTGGGAATTGAACTTGAAGACTGTTAACCTTTATTTCAAGTAGACCTTCTCTCTGTTTGAGGCAAATGAATGAAACACATTTGTTGATTTCAAAATGGAATTTGAGCTTAACTCAAAAAAAGGGTCTCTTTTTATTGCTAAATCCAGAGAATTAAGCCATTCAGAGAACATCTCACTAGACGCCTAGAGTCTTTCTAGAACCTTCTAAGATGATGTTTTAAACTGAATCCACAAAAAAGCATAGAAAAGTAAGTACAATCTATCAGCAGAAGAAGGTCTATGATTGGTGACACATTAACAAAAACAGTCAACAAAACTAATCCTGCTCAACAATTCTGCAAAGGAGATCTCCCAGGCATCCCATGACCTGCTGCCTGGACTCACCATTTGGAAGATTAGAGAAGCTCAGACTAGATGTGCATGTTGTATTCATAATCCTATATCTTTTCCCTCACATGTCTTAGGCTCCTCAGCTAGAGTGATTCAGGGTGTCCTTTGAAAAGCCACCAGGCAGGAGCTCAAACAGAGGTTGGTTCATTTCAGTGAACATATTTGGAGCCCACATTCAGGGCTCCTTCTCTTTGATGTGTGTGCTGTCCCTCTCTGCCTTGGAAGGAGAGGGAGGCTTCATCCATGTGCTTGAAGGAGTACGGATTTAAGGTCTCTGACTGTTTCACTGTTTTTGTTTTTGATTTCTGGTTTTCATTAAAAGGTCTGAAACTCCAAAAAAGGTTCATGATTACATTTAGTCAATTATTTATTAATTCATTCACAAATGTTCTTTGAGTTTCTGCAGTGATAATTTAGCATTAAAGAAGGAAAGTAAGACCTTGGCTTGCCAGTAAGGTCCAGACAGCTGAGCTGGGGAGATAGATAAGAAAACAATCAACCAAAGTATACGTACAACCATGGATGGAAATGCAGGGTGACTTGGGGGGAACAACACCCAACCTTGACTAGGAGGACCAGGAAAGGCCTCAGAAGAAGAGTGATCTGCCCTGAGTTGTGAGTGCTGCTTGGGCATGGAAAAACCCTGCTTATTGATTTCCCTATCTTTGGGGTTTTGATAGAAATTTCATTACCTATACAGGACACTTCTGTGTATATGAAGAGTATTTGAATATTCCTTACTCACTTTTATGAAACAAAACCTTTAAGCACTTTCATCCCTCTATTCAAGATATGATGTAGCTAAACTGTTTTTACTATACATAGAGTATAATTTTGAATTTTCCAAAGGGCGGAAGATTAATTGCCAAACTCCTGGCTTAAGCTCCAACTTTACATGTTTTGAGTGATGGGAATTCAGTGTACTTTCAGCTATTTGGCTCTAGCTGAATAACTCTCACTGCTAATACCCAAATCTTGCCAAGCATCGTATAGAGAACCATTTTCAGGAAGAAAATGGGGAAATTTGGAAGACTTGACTTTTTAAAGAAGTAACTTTGGATGGTAGTTTGGATAGAATGAGCAACCGTGGGGCTGTTTTATGTATTAGTAGCAAAGCGTTTCCAATCTAAGTAGCAGGGTAACATCTCCTGAAAAATAAAAGTTATATACCATAGACCCTTGACATTTGTAAGGGGTGTATTCCGCAGCCTTCAAAACCCCCTAAATTTATGAAGTCACCAAAACATATATTTTCCCTCATAAAATGCAGTGAGGTATATCTGAAAAATTTAAGTGACTTCTTTTAGCTTCTTAATAGCTATATAAATACAGAACCCAAAGTCATTTATAAAGAGTTACCTGTTTGGTGTGCATTGCTTTTATAACAATACTGGCAGGCAGAAAGGATGTAGTTCAACAGAGATACTGGAAATTCACACTGTACTGTAGCTCTGGGCCACTCACCAGTAAAATTACATCTTCTTACATCTAAGAGTCACTCTGCACAATACAAATTCCTGTCCCAGAAAACGGCCAAAATGTTGCATGTCATGAACCCTCGGTTATCTCCCTGATAGACAAAACCATAATGCGACATCTGCAAATGTCATGAAGTTATGGTATTGTTAAATCGCTAATAGACAAAACAAAAGTCTTGAATTTTTGGGTATTCCAAAGGGATGCAGTTTCAGTGTTATGCTCTGAAATCTTCCTGAGTGGGAGGAAAGATAGTTACTTCAGGGCTTCTTAAGTGCATGAAAACAGGAAGAAAGATATTTTGAAGTCAACAAGAATGTGAAACTGAGAATAAAGACAAGCTAGTCTTGTCTAACAGCCTTAAAGTAAATCTCAAAGCTACAGGAAGGCCTTTCAATTAAGAATCTTTAATTAATCACACTAAAACAATTTTATAACATTATCCCTGAAACTTGACATGAATTCAGAGGCAACGACAGCTCATGTCCCAGTCACAAAACATCATGGGTACATTTTGTCATCTGTAAGACCCTGTCATCAATATAGATTTCTATTTTTGTAAATCATCTTTTATTTGGGGAAGGAGGGAGGTATTGATTTTTTCTTAGTCTTTTCTCGGAATGTTAACCTTTTTTAAGTTCTTCATTTCCTCTGCCTGAAGCACCATGTTGCAATAGAATTAAATGCATAGTAAAATGGCCATGTGAGAAAGGTTTATGCATTATGTTAAAACCTGCCCCCTTGATAAATGGAGCCATTAGGGTCTGGAATTCACTGCATTAGTCTACTTAGCTCAATCCAACAACACGTCTTAAAAGTCTCACAAATTTGTTCAAATGCTAATGAGCTGCACCACCAAACCTCATCTGGTAGAAGGATCTAATATTTCCAAGGGTTTAATGCATTTAAGAGCTACCCATAGACTTAACTTTACCTGACTTGGCAATTCAGGACTACTCAGATTTATAGACAGGGGAAAAAAATGTATACATTTCATTGTGTGGCAGCTTCTGAAAATGTGCTCAGTGAACCTTAATAAAAATCACTTTTTGTTTAGCATCAGTTTATCATCATATAGTGTCAGGATAAGACGTGGGGAAAGGTCTCTTCCAAAAGGTCATATATATGGATTTTTTTCAAATAAACTAGTAATAACACCTAAGCCACCTCAAAGACAAAAGGCAGCCATACTGGTCATATTTTCCCAGGCCAGATAGGAACCTTTGGGTCTGTACTGAGCTTCTAGAAGGGAAAATGCCAAAGTAACTGTTTGCTTATAGACTTTTGCTACCTGGTCAGGTCTATTTCCATGAAAAGAAAAATAAACTAAAGAAACTCATCTTCATTCAACAACCTTTGTTGAGCACCTACAATGTGACAGGTGCTGTGATAAGTGTGATTCTCCTTATCTCTTTTGTTTTTAAACATCTTTATTGGAGTATAATTGCTTTACATTGTTGTGTTAGTTGCTGCTGTATAACAAAGTGAATAAGCTTTACCCATACATATATCCTCATATTCCCTCCCTCTTGCGTCTCCCTCCCACCCTCCCAATCCCACCCCTCCAGGCAGTCACAAAGCACCAAGCTGATCTCCCTGTGCTATGCGGCTGCTTCCCACTAGCTATCTATTCTACATTTGGTAGTGTATATATGTCCATGCCACTCTCTCACTTCGTCCCAGCTTATCCTTCCCCCTCCCCATGTCCTCAAGCCCATTCTCTAGTAGGTCTGCATCTTTATTCCCGTCTTGCCCCTAGGTTCTTCATGACTTTTTTTTTTTTTTTTTTTTTTTAGATTCCATATATACGTGTTAGCATATGGTATTTGTTTTTCTTTTCTGACTTACTTCACTCTGTATGACAGACTCTAGGTCCATCCACCTCACGACAAATAACTCAATTTCGGGTTTTTTTTATGGCTGAGTAATATTCCATTGTATATATGTGCCACATCTTCTTTATCCATTCATCTGTCGATGGACACTTAGGTTGCTTCCATGTCCTGGCTATTGTAAATAGAGCTGCAATGAACATTGTGGTGCATGACTCTTTGAGTTATGGTTTCTTCAGGGTTTATGCCCAGTAGTGCGATTGCTGGGTCATATGGTAGTTCTATTTGTAGTTTTTTAAGGAACCTCCATACTGTTCTCCATAGTGGCTGTACCAATTTACATTCCCACCAACAGTGCAAGAGGGTTCCCTTTTCTCCACACCCTCTCCAGCATTTATTGTTTGTAGATGTTTTGATGATGGCCATTCTGACTGATCTGAGGTGATACCTCATTATAGTTTTGATTTGCATTTCTCTAATGATTAGTGATGTTGAGCATTCTTTCATGTGTTTGTTGCCAGTCTGTATATCTTCTTTGGAGAAATGTCTATTTAGGTCTTCTGCCCATTTTTGGATTGGGTTATTTGTGTTTTTGATATTGAGCTGCATGAGCTGCTTGTATATTTTGGAGATTAATCCGTTGTCAGTTGCTTCGTTTGCAAATATTTTCTCCCATTCTGAGGGCTGTCTTTTCGTCTTGTTTATGGTTTCCTTTGCTGTGCAAAAGCTTCAAAGTTTCATTAGGTCCCATTTGTTGATTTTTGTTTTTATTTCCATTTCTCTAGGAGGTGGCTCAAAAAGGATCTTGCTGTGAGTTTATATCATAGAATGTTCTGCCTATGTTTTCCTCTAAGAGTTTGATAGTGTCTGGCCTTACATTTAGGTCTTTAATCCATTTTGAGCTTATTTTTGTGTATGGTATTAGGAATTATTCTAATTTCATTCTTTTACATGTAGCTGTCCAGTTTTCCCAGCACCACTTATTGAAGAGGCTGTCTTTCTCCATTATATATTCTTGTCTCCTTTATCAAAGATAAGGTGACCATAGGTGTGTGGGTTTATCTCTGGGCTTTCTATCCTGTTGCATTGATCTATATTTCTGGTTTTATGCCAGTACCATACTGTCTTGATTACTGTAGCTTTGTAGTATAGTGTGAAGTCTGGGAGCCTGATTCCTCCAGCTCCGTTTTTCTTTCTCAAGATTGCTTTGGCTATTCGGGGTCTTTTGTGTTTCCATACAAATTGTGAAATTTTTTGTTCTAGTTCTGTGAAAAGTGCCAGTGGTAGTTTGATAGGGATTGCACTGAATCTGTAGATTGCTTTGGGTAGTAGAGTTATTTTCACAATGTTGATTCTTCCAATCCAAGAACATGATATATCTCTCCATCTGTTTGTATCATCTTTAATTTCTTTCATCAGTGTCTTATAGTTTTCTGCATACAGGTCTTTTGTCTCCTTAGGGAGGTTTATTCCAAGGTATTTTATTCTTTTTGTTGCAATCGTAAATGTGTTTCCTTAATTTCTCTTTCAGATTTTTCATCATTAGTGTATAGGAATGCAAGAGATTTCTGTGCATTAATTTTGTATTCTGCTACTTTACCAAATTCATTGATTAGCTCTAGTAGTTTTCTGGTAGCATCTTTAGGATTCTCTATGCACAGTATCATGTCATCTGCAAACAGTGACAGTTTTACTTTTTCTTTTCCAATTTGGATTCCTTTTATTTCTTTTTCATCTCTGATTGACGTGACTAAAACTTCCAAACTATGTTGAATAATAGTGGTGAGAGGGGGCACCCTTGTCTTTTTCCTGATCTTAGAGGAAATGCTTTCAGTTTTTCACCATTGAGAATGATGTTGGCTGTGGGTTTGTCATATATGCCCTTTATTAGGTTGAGGTAGGTTCTCACTATGCCCACTTTCTGAAGAGTTTTTATCATAAGTGGGTGTTGAATTTTGTTAAAAGCTTTTTCTGCATCTATTGAGATTATCATATAGTTTTTATTCTTCAATTTGTTAACATGGTGTATCACATTGATTTGCGTATATTGAAAATCCTTGCATTCCTGGGATAAACCCCACTTGATCATGGTGTATGATCCTTTTAATGTGCTGCTGGATTCTGTTTGCTAGTATTTTGTTGAGGATTTTTGCATCTATTTGCATCAGTGATATTGGCCTGTAGTTTTCTTTCTTTGTGACATCTTTGCCTGGTTTTGGTATCAGGGTGATGGTGGCCTCGTAGAATGAGTTCGGGAGTGTTCCTCCCTCTTCTATATTTTGGAAGAGTTTGAGAAGGATAGGTGTAAGCTCTTCTCTAAATGTTTGATAGAATTCACCTGTGAAGCCATCTGGTCCTGGGCTTTTGTTTGTTGGAAGAGTTTTAATCATAGTTTCAATTTCAGTGCTTGTGATTGGTCTGTTTATATTTTCTATTTCTTCCTGGTTCAGTCTCGGAAGTTTGTGCTTTTCTAAGAATTTGTCCTTTTCTTCCAGGTTGTCCATTTTATTGGCATATAGTTGCTTGTAGTAATCTCTCATGATCCTTTGTATTTCTGCAGTGTCAGTTGCTACTTCTTTTTCATTTCTAATTCTGTTGACTCGAGTCTTCTCCCTTTTTTTCTTGATGAGTCTGGCTAATGGATTATCAATTTTGTTTATCTTCTCAAAGAATCAGCTTTTAGTTTTATTGATCTTTGCTATCATTTCCTTCATTTCTTTTTCATTTATTTCTGCTCTGATCTTTATGATTTCTTTCCTTCTGCTAACTTTGGGGGTTTTTGTTCTTTCTCTAATTGCTGTAGGTGTAAGCTTAAGTTGTTTACTTGAGATTTTTGTTGTTTCTTGAGGTAGGATAGTATTGCTATAAACTTAGAACTGCTAAGAACTCTTAGAACTGCTTTTGCTGCATACTATAGTTTTGGGTTGTCGTGTTTTAATTCTCATTTTTTCTAGGTATTTTTTGATTTCCTCTTTGATTCCTTCAGTGATCTCTTGATTATTTAGCAGTGTATTGCTTAGCCTCCATGTGTTTGTATTTTTTACTTTTTTTTTTTTTTCTGTAATTGATATCTAGTCTCATAGCATTGTGGTCAGAAAAGGTACTTGATGTGATTTCAGTTTTCTTAAATTTACCAAGGCTTGACTTGTGACCCAAGGTATGATCTATCCTGGAGAATGTTGCATGAGTACTTGAGAAAAAAGAGTATTCTGTTGTTTTTGGATGGAATGTCCTATAAATATCAATTAAGTCCATCTTGTTTAATGTGTCATTTAAAGCTTGTGTTTCCTTATCTAACTTCATTTTGGTTGATCTGTCCATTGGTGAAAGTGGGGTGTTAAAGTCCCCTACTATGATTGTGTTACTGTCGCTTTCCCCTTTTATGGCTGTTGGCAATTGCCTTATGTATTGAGGTGCTCCTATGTTGGGTGCATAAATATTTACAATTGTTATATCTTCTTCTTCGATTGATCCCTTGATCATTATGTAGTGTCCTTCTTTGTCTCTTGTAACAGTCTTTATTTTAAAGTCTATTTTGTCTGATATGAGAATTGTTACTCCAACTTTCCTTTGATTTCCATTTGCATGGAATATCTTTTTCCATCCCCTCACTTTCAGTCTGTAGGTGTCCCTAGGTCTGAAGTGGGTCTCTTGTAGACAGCATATATACAGGTCTTGTTTTTGTATCCATTCAGCCAGTCTATGTCTTTTGGTTGGAGCATTTAATCCATTTACATTTAAGGTGATTATCGATATGTATGTTCCTATTACCATTTTCTTAATTGTTTTGGGTTTGTTATTGTAGGTCTTTTCCTTCTCATGTTTTCTGCCTAGAGAAGTTCCTTTAGCATTTCTTGTAAAGCTGGTTTGGTGGTGTTGAATTCTCTTAGCTTCTGCTTGTCTGTAAAGGTTTTAATTTCTCCGTCAAATCTGAATGAGATCCTTCCTGGGTAGAGTAATCTTGATTGTAGGTTTTTCCCTTTCATCACGTTAAATATGTCCTGCCACTCCCTTCTGGTTTGCAGAGTTTCTGCTGAAAGATTAGCTGTTAACCTTATGGGGATTCCCTTGTATGTTATTTGTTGCTTTTCCCTTGCTGCTTTTAATATTTTTTCTTTGTATTTAATTTTTGATAGTTTGATTAATATGTGTCTTGGCGTGTTTCTCCTTGAATTTATCCTGTATGGGACTCTCTACGCTTCCTGGACTTGATTGACTATTTCCTTTCTCATATTAGATAAGTTTTCAACCATAATCTCTTCAAATATTTTCTCAGTCCCTTTCTTTTTCTCTTCTTCTTCTGGGACCCCTATAATTCGAATGTTGGTGCGTTTAATGTTGTCCCAGAGGTCTCTGAGACTGTCCTCAATTCTTTTCATTCTTTTATCTTTATTTTGCTCTGTGGTAGTTACTTCCACTATTTATCTTCCAGGTCACTTATCCGTTCTTCTGCCTCAGTTATTCTGCTATTGATTCCTTCTAGAGAATTTTTTATTTCTTTTACTGTGTTTTTGTTCATCACTGTTTATTTGCTCTTTAGCTCTTCTAGGTCTTTGTTAAACATTTGTAATATTTACTCCACTCTATTTCCAAGATTTTGGATCATCTTTACTATCATTACTCTGAATTCTTTTTCAGGTAGACTGCCTATTTCCTCTTCGTTAGGTCTTGTGGGTTTTTACCTTGCTCCTTCATCTGCTGTGTATTTCTCTGTCTTCTCATTTTCCTTAAGTTACTGCATTTGGGGTCTCCTTTTCGCAGGCTGCAGGTTCATAGTTCCCGTTATTTTTGGTGTCTGCCCCCTATGGGTAAGGTTGGTTCAGTGGGTTGTGTAGGCTTCCTGGTGGAGGGGATTGGTGCCTGTGCTCTGGTGGATGGGGCTGGATGTTGTCCTTCTGGTGGGCAGGGCCGCATCCGGTGGTGTGTTTGGGGGTGTCTGTGAACTTAGTATGATTTTCAGTAGCCTCTCTGCTAATGGGTGGGGTTGTGTTGCTGTCTTGCTAGTTGTTGGCACGGGGCATCCAGCACTGGAGCTTGCTGGCCGTTGGGGAGAGCTGGGTCTTAGTGTTGAGACAGAGATCTCTGGGAGAGCTCTTGCTGGTTGATATTACGTGGGGATGGGAGGTCTCTGGTGGTCCAATGTCCTGAACTCGGCTCTCCCAACTCAGAGGCTCAAGCCTGACACCCGGTCGGAGCACGAAGACCCTGTCAGCCACATGGCTTTTGGGAAGTCTGAGGTCGTCTGCCAGCGTTCAGTAGGTGTTCTGTAGGAGTTGTTCCACGTGTAGATGTATTTTTGATGTATTTGTGGAAAGGAAGGTGATCTCCATGTCTTACTCCTCTGCCATCTTGAAGGTTCTCTCTCTCCTAATCTCTTTTGAATGAGACTGGATCTGTTTTTAGGACAACTATCACAGCTAGCTTCATGGGAATGAAACTGGTGGCATCAGACGGGACTCCATGCTCAGCAGGACCCCACAGTTGGTTTAATACTCTGCTGTTGCCTTCCTGAAATTGTGGAAGGGGCTCCAGAAACTACATAGCCTGGCATGACTTCAGGTGAATTAGTTTATGGGTTAAATAGATTTATCAAGGCTAGCTAGGGGAAAATTGGTTGCAACTTTTCATCCTTCAAGGTTAATGTAAGACGTTACTTCCTCCAGGGAGGTCTTCCTCGATGTCCTTCCCCCACCCCCAATTCTCTCTGTTCCCCTCAAGTCTTGTTTTGCCCCTGCCCTTCCTCCAAAATGGGCCTTCTCATAATTTTCTGTAACTACGTGCTCACCAGCATATCATACTAGCTGGACTCTAGTTTCCCTTTGGACAAGAACCACGTCTGCTGTGTTCACCATTCTATCTCAGAGTGTCTAGGGCTGTTTTATACATTTGGTTTTTGGGGTGTGGTGCATGGAGGGCACCTCTTTTCAGGAGCCATTGAAAAATTCAAGGGCTTTCAAATCCTTGGTGATCTGACCAAACATACATTAGCTGAGACACAGAAAAATAAAACTTAACTTTGTAATCAATAATAACTTCAAAAGCAAATGAATTGCTATTGTTTGCTTTAAAAGAAAAAAAAAATCATACTTAACATGGCAAGTTGGTGCATTTGAACAGGCTTACTTCTAGACGGTGTGAGGCTTCCCAAAGTAAGATTCTAGGGCTCTTGGGAAACTGTAATGGTCTTGTCTGACATAACTCCCAGCACAGTGCTAGGGACCTGGTACTGACTCAAGACTCAATTCAGGCCAAACACAAACTAGGTAATAGGGAAATATAAAGATGAGTATGAAACGGTGCCTGCTTTCAAGATGGCAGTAGGAAGACAGAAAAGGCTAAAAGACAAGGAATCAGTAAATAAATCCTCAAGTGCTGACCTGCAGGCTACAGAGAGCCTGCGCCGGAGAGGATGTCAGGCACTTGAGAGAGTAGAACAGACAGAAGAAGTTCTAAAGCATGTCAAGGCTAGAGAGAGATGGGATTAAGTGGAGTGTGGACATTTATTTCCAGCAAGACAAACGCGTGAGGTGACAAGGATATGGTATGGTAACCAATGGCTGGATACATGTTGGGGTTTGCATACATGGTATGGGACAAGGTGATGTAATTAAGCAGAGAAGAACAAAGACATCTTTCCTTACATGGGTTGAGACTTTTCAAAGAAACTCATTTATTTGGTTAGACAGGGTTAAGCCAAAATGTTTGGTAACTTGGAAGTAAGTTGAGTGAAGAGCGTTGCTTTGACTGACAAATACGAGTTAGCTCTTGTTAATGACAATGGCACTGGCTGAAATGACACACAGTCACCACGATGATTTCCGCTGGCTTCACACCTTGGCTTTTTCTCGTCAAGTTCAAGAGATGACATTGTAGAATACAGTACTTAGGCCTCATCTCTCTCAGTGTATTTGGTTGGTCCAGATTACTCAACCAAAACCAAAAAAATTTACATGTTTTTCCCTGCTTGAAATATAAAGCAACAGTGCTCACCTGTGTATCAAAACTTGGGAGCCTCTCTGCATTAATAGAAAGGCTAAAGCATGGAATTTATTAAATTCACTCAATCAAAATATAATATGCTTACCATATTCTAGGTAAAGGGAAAAATAATCCTTGAGAAGCTTATATTCTAATAGTAGAAATCACAAACAAACAAACAACAAAAAAGGTAATTTCAGATAATAATACTGTAAAAGAAAGAAGGGCAATGGGAGTCTCAAGGGTCAGCAAACATTTTCTATAAAAGGCCAGATAGTAAATATTTTGGGATTTGTGGGCCAAACCGTCTCTGTTGCAACTACCCAAGTCTCAGGTTGTAACACAAATATGTAACAATATGCAATGAGAGTGGCTGTGTGCCAATAAAACTTTATTTACAAAACAGGCGCAGGCTGGATTCAGCCACAGGCTGTCATTTGCCAACCCCTGAGGAAGAGAGCTGGGCGTCGGTTAATTTAGCTAAGATGTTTCGGGAAGTTTTTCTAAGGAGGTAACATGTCAGTTGAGATCTCAATGCTGAGAAAGGTCCAGACATGGAAATATCTAGAGAAAAAGCTTTGGAGGCAGTAGAGAAAACGGATGTAAAGGTTCAAGGTGAGGAGGACTGAAAACAGGGAGAGTTTTGTTATCTCCAAGTACTTTAATCACCCAAAGTTCGTGCAAAAAAACCCCCCAAAAACCACTCTAACACCAGGGCTACAATAACGTGTCCATAAATATAAAACCTCACACCATTTTTTGAAGCTGTCTTTTAATAAGGATCTGGAACACTTTGTCTGAATTATGCAAATTTCAGTTAGTTGTCTTCAGCATCGTGGCACAGTGAGATGGAATTTCATATCAGGCCCTGTCTCCCAACTCTAAACCTGGATGTGGGCTACTTTGGACACAATTAATTAAGAGCTGAACTTGGGAGGAATTCAGATCTATATAAAATACACAGTTATTAGCACTCAGTGAATACTAGTTGAATGATTTAAAAGTAGAGAAAACTAGGTTGATAATTTCAATGTAAAAGCTTTGGAAGATGATGGTGTGGACGGATGGTTCAATATCGTTAGACCCGTCCATCAGCTTTTTCCTCATAAATAGCAGGGGTTGAAAACTGACAGCCCACAGATCCAACTTTACCTTCCAATTAGTTTTGTTTGGTTAGTTATAAACATTTGGAAATTAGAAGATTTGACATGAAAATCTGGATTTCTGGCTTCACTGGAGGGAACTGGTCACACCAGGCCTTTCCATCCCCACCTGGCAACTGTCTTGAGCCCAGTAAAACAGCCTCCACTTAGACAGGTATGAACCGTCCATATTGTCATAAATGCATACCTTGACGGCTGTTTTTGTGAAGTCTGAAGCTTTTAAAACCTGGCAAGAGCTCTTCTTGTAGAAAATTAATACAAAATGATGCATAGAACATGTTTGCAGCATCTCTGATGCTGCAGGAAAAATAACAAATAAAAATTGCCTGTGGCCCATGAGTACAAAAGCCCTGGGATGACTCCAAGGCCATTTAACACCATAAGGGAAAGTGTGAAGGAGGGGGCATGTCAGGGAGGGAAGCTGCTGCCCAATTAGCAAATTAAAGTTCAATATCTTACTTTTGTAAATTTCATGAAAACACACGATTATCAGGCAAAGGCTGGAACCCCTCCTAGAGCCTTGCACGGGGCAATCCACCTCTCTCCGCTGCTTTTCCTTTTCTAATTGTTTTACTACCTGCCTGGACTCTGTGGGCATATGAGTTTTCAAACCCTTCAAACTGAAGGATTTCTAAGTTCTCTGACATTTTAAAGTTCTGTGGATTTGCTTTTGTTCACACCCTGTAATGTTTTCTTAAAAGAGTCATAGCCCGAGCTATCTTCTGTTACTTTAGTCTTAGAATAAGCTGCTAAATGAGCTTGACAATGGATAGGATGTGTGGATTTCTTTCCGTTGTTTGCGAGCAATCTAACACATCCGAACTGCCAAGCATCAATTGAAAAAGAAAGAATTCAGCCATTATGCTAAACAAGTGACAGGCAAATTCTTACACCACGCTGATGATCAAACAAATGACAAGTTTCTCTACCTTCTTTGTAACAAAGTTGGACAGCGGCTGCGTATATGTGAAATATGAGTGAGAAGGGGGAAACCTGTCAGGCTGCTTAAATAATGAGATGACTGCCCCCATGGCTGAATTTTGAAACAGGGGCAGTCCAGCTCATGGTAAGTCTTCCCTCGGTTCATTCCAAATCTGACTTCCACTCTTTTCAATGTCTAGAGCAAGGAGATATGTTGTCCGAACCCCTAAGGATCTTTTGCCCTGGCACTCAACAAAATCAAAATGCTGTTGGACACATGGCCAAGAACTGTGATGCATAAAACACTCTGAGTTCAGTTAAGGCTCAATCATTAATTAGAACAGCCTCGTCCTCAAATGGCATTTGAGTCCTGGACACTGGGCAACACAGGATAAATGCAGCAGGTTTCACATACACTGGAGTGAGAAAGTCGCCACTAACACGGAAATTCATAGAAGCCTGAGCTAACTTTTACTTTGGCACAGATCCTTTGCATTGAGGGATAATTCCTGCATTTGCAGATAGTTCAGAAATGTTCTGTGTGTGCACTATTTCCAAAGAGTCTTTTAAATTTTCCTTTCTCATACTATAATCAGTTGTTACCCTTCCTATTGATTTCCCTATTCCATTAGAAATAGAGAAGAAAAAAATACATATAAATATATACACATATGTGTATATATATATGTGTGTGTGTGTATATATATATATATATATATATATATATATATATATATATTGCTTTTAGGTTGAGTGGATGTAGTTTTCTTTTCTTCCTTTTTTATTTGGAGGCAATAAGGTTGTGCGGGGAGGAGGGGGGTGGTGGAGAATCTGCAGTTTACCACCTTGACAAGTTCTCTGATCTACATTTTCACAGAGGGACTTGTTTGCCCCAGTAGAATAAAGGAAAATTCTGAATGCCACAAGGCTAGATATTTGCAGAGTCACAAGGCAAGAAATACGGTGATGGTAACATGGTACGACGGATACAACACAAACATCCATTCACTAATGGATAGACGGATAAACAAAATTGGCATAGCCATACAATGGAATACTCTTTGTCTACGAGAAGGAAGAAAGTTCATGCTACAGCATGGATCATCCTTACAAACCTTACGTTAAGTGAACGAAGCCAGACACAAAAGGCCACATATAGTATGACTCCATTTATGTGAATGTCCAAAATGGGCAAATTCTATAGAGACAGAAAGTAAATTAGTGGTTGCCTAGGGCTGGGGCAAGGGAGCAATGGGGAGTGACTGATAAGGGGTATAAGGGTTCTTTCTGGGGTGATGGAAATGTTATAAAATTGACTGTGGTGATGGGTGCACGAATCTGTGAATATACAGTTGACCCTTGAACAGTTCAGGGGTTAAGGCACCAACCTTCCACATAGTCAAAAATCCGCCTATAACTTTACAGTCAGCGTTCCCGTTCATGGTTCCGCATCCGATGATTCAACCAACCCTGGATCATGGAGTTCTGTAGCATATATTTATTGAAAAAAAAATCTGCATACAAGTAGACCCGAGCAGTTCAAACCCATGTTGTTCAAGGGTCAGCTGTACTAAAATCCACTGGATTTTATAATTTAAAAGGTAATTTTATGGTATGTGAATTATATCTCAATAGAGCTGTTTTAAAAATGTAATGGGTGCAATCCCACGTCTACATATTTATCCAAAAGAAGTGAAATCAGGTTCTCAAAGAGATAGTGTATTCACGTCTACAGCAGCGTTATCCACGATAGCCAAGAGGTGGACGCAAGAACAAATGGACGGATAAACAAAATACGGTAGATCCAGACAATGGACTCTTGCTTAGCCTTAAAAAAGAAGGAAATCTTGGCATATGCTAAACATGGGTGAACCTTAAGGACATTATGCTAAGTTAAATAAACCAGATCACAAAAAGACAAATACTATATGAATCCACTTATATGAGGTACCTGGAGCAGTCATACTCAGAGAGGTAGAGAGTAGAATGGCTGCCAGGGGTTCGGGAGTTGGGAGAAAGTTCTGGAGATTGGTTGTACAACAATGTGAATACACTTAACATTACTGAACTGTACACTTAAAAACGGCTGAGACAGTAACTTCAGGTTATGTGTATTTTACTGTAATAAACTTAAAAATGTATACATAATGGGCATATTATTCAAACCAGCAATTTCAGTTTTCACATTCCTCTACAAAGGGCCCTTCTATGCCTTCCCACCTTTCTTTGGATAAAAACAAAAGCCTGCCATCTCAGTAGAATCCCATCTTAGAGGTAATTTAAACTGAGACGCAGCAAGAATTGTTAGGACTTTCGTGCATGTCCAACCTTGTGTAGTCAGAGCCCATGTTCTTGACGATCCACCTTTGTGGTTCTTTTTCAAATGATTTTCAGATCTTCTTTGAGCTAAACCTCGAATTTTCAAACCTCAGGGACTGCTACATGGGCAGCAAAAGTAAAATTGGGCTCAGCAATGAGTAGCTTTTTGTACCCCAATATTTTGCCCTGCAGCTAGACCAACACGTTTCCAGGCCAGTCAAACGAACAGGTGTGCAATCTTGATGCCCACAAAATAATTGTGGAATAAAGGAATAAAACTTCTTGGCCACCTGATGTTCCCTTTAGTTCTTAACAGTGAAAGACCCTGAATAAGCATAGGACTCCAATGCGAATCTATCAGAAACACCTGGATATTTTTTGAGATATAGTAATATGATAAAAATATTTCTTTAAGTCTGGTACCCAGTCCAAAAGAGTTTTTACCAAAATACATTCCTCTGAACACAAGTCCTACAATATGCTTCTTGAATAAGGCCTTCTGAGTCCAAAACAAGTTAGGGAACTGAGTTCTCTAGTTCCCACTTGGACATTCACAATATACACTGACCTGTTAAAGGCTCTGAAGAGTCTTGAAACAAGGGAAGATGGTAAGTACTGTTTATCTGTTTCTCCAAATTCTACAGACTTCGTTTTTGTTTTTGTTTTTTTTGGGTGACTTCCACCGTTAACAGCGCAAGAAGCATGAATTCTGGAAATATTCTGGAACATGCTGATACGGGCAGTTCCCAAATGGTTAACTCTTTTCTGCAAATACAGTTTTCCCCTAGGTATCCTCAGGGGGTTTGGTTGCGGGATCCCCAAGGATACCACAATGCACGATGCTTATGTACCTTGTGTAAAATGGTGTGACACTGTGTAGTCTTTATGTATGACCTACGGACATCCTCCTACATACTTTAAGTCATCTCTAGAGTACTCACAATACCTAATACAATGTAAATGCTATGTAAATAGTTGTAGACACAGTGTAAATACTATGCAAATAGTGGTAAATACCATGTAAATAGTTCCTGGTGCCCACAAATTCAAGTTTTACTTTTTGGAATTTTCTGAAACTTTTTTCAAATATTTTCGATCCTCAGTTGATTGAATCCCTGGATGCAAAACCACGGATACAGAGGGCCAACTGCATTCTGAGGCTTGCATGTGGCACACCAAGAGCTATCACGTAAAGGGATGTGTATGGATCAGCTATGAAGACCCTCATCCTCACCTCCTTCAGCTCTGTTCAGATGTTACTTTTATCAAAGACCCTTCTCTGACAACCACCACTCAGCCGACCCTCTCTAACCCCTGCTTTATCGTTCTGCACATTACATATCTCTGCTGGTACTGCACCTTTACATATTTATGTAATAAGTAAATATCACCTATGATTTATGTAATACATATGTCTAATATATTTTGTATTATTATTACATCATAATTTATGTAATAAATAAGAGCTCCCTGAGAGCAAGGACCTTGGTCATTTCTCCCCTGAATCAGGAGCTCAGTAAATTTTTTTTTTTTTTTTTGCGGTACGCGGGCCTCTCACCGCTGCGGCCTCTCCCGTTGCGGAGCACAGGCTCCGGACGCGCAGGCTCAGCGGCCATGGCTCACGGGCCCAGCCGCTCCGCGGCGTGTGGGATCTTCCTGGACCGGGGCATGAACCCGTGTCCCCTGCATCGGCAGGTGGACTCTCAACCACTGCGCCACCAGGGAAGCCCCTCAGTAAATATTTGTTGAGTGAATGAACACACTCAAGAGAAAAGTTGGTAAAAAGGGGTAAACTACCTGTCAAATTTTTTATGTAATGTATCAGATGCTTTATTTGTGAAGTAAGACATGGAGACCGCCCTTGAGAAAGAAAGGCATCATTCTTTGCAGACTTAGGTCTGCTCATTGGTTAGTGATGGTGACAGTGAAGACAACTACAGGACGAGCAAGAAAGTATACCAAAAATATACCCCCCAAAGTAGCTACTCATGGATCCAAATACTTCTTCTACTTGTTGTTTTCTTCTGCAAAGCACTGTGCCGTGCGCTTCCCTCACTCAGTCCCTCTTCCCTCCTTGTGCACTCTGATAGATGTTCTAACAGTGTCAACATATGGCCTCAAGCGGGGGCCCAGGTATTCACAGGTGCATTAAGATACAATCCCTGCCTTTATGGAGGGCACTACCTAATGGAGAAGACCGCAAAATATTTAAAATGACTGGGAAATGCAAATAGAGGTAAACTGGGACTTCCTCGGTCCCTGAGGATAGGACATACCCCAGCTTGGGGTGAGGGAGGAGGAAAGCATGAATGGCTTCCTGGAAGAGGTGACCTCTAGGCTGAGCTTTCAGGGTGAGTAGGCAGGTGTTAACCATGAAGAGAAGGAGGGAGGAACTGGAGGAAGCACCTGAGCCAGAAAATGGGGGCTTGAGTAGAGAACATGCTGCATGATGGGAACTAGAAAGAGTGTGACATAAACAGAGCACAAAATCTGAGTCAGGGAATGCTGAGAGTTCAGGCTGAAGGGAGCAAGGGACCAAACTCTCCCATCCTCACAGCTACTGTCTCAGCTTGTTACCAATAACCAATGTTCATAAATGCTGGCTTTTTTTTTCTCATTTACCAGGGGTCTGTGCTAAGCATTTTACAACTGTTATGTCAGTGGAGACCACCAATAGCCTCATAAAGAAGATCCAGTTATTCTGTCCATTTTACAGACATGGAAACTGAGCTCAGATGAGTGATGACAGACACTTTCCAAGTCACAGGACCAGGAGGCATCTCCAGGGCCAACAAACAGTGCCGACAGTTCTAACCACTCCATGAACTTGTATTAATGGCCCTAAGGCAGTGTTTCTCCACCTGGAGTGATTTTGACCCCGGGGGCCACAGGACAATATCCGGAGACATTTTTGGTTGTCACCACTGGGGAGGGGGCTGCTGCTGGCGTCTAATGGGTGGGGGCCAGGGATGCTGCTGAACACCCTACAGTGCACAGGATGGCTCCCACAGCAGAGAATGATCTGGCCCCTTATGTCGTCCATCTATGGGGAGGATGAGAGAAACCCTGCCCTAGTTTCCCGGCCAGCTGAATGAATCGCTGACCTACTTATTTTGATGAAAAAAGGTGCAGAGTTCACCTTATTTAACCACCTGATAATGCAGGGCTGGGCTGCACCCGAAGACTTCAATCTCGGCAGGTGCTTAGAAGTGCACACGGTGAGCAGCTCCGTGAAACCCCCTCACACAGAGTACGTACAAAAGAGGGACGAAGAAACGCCTTTTTGCAACAAGGGAAATAAATGAACTAGAAGCCATTTGCTGACTGTTTACAAAAAGCCTGACTTGGGTTTTCTCTTCCCAGACTGATGATGATGAGGTGCTGCGTGGGGCTCCGTATGGAGCGGGTCTGAGGTCATTCACCGGAAACTTCCCTTCTGCCCACGCCTGGCAAATCAAAGAGCTGGTGGTAGGTGTTGAAGGGAGAGGGAGTTTTTCCATCCTGCCCTTGATCACAAGCAGGATAATGGCTATGGTGATGGATTGCACGGAACGCGTACGCTGAAAAAAAGCAAGCAAGGGGCAATCTGAAGTTGATTGCCAAGTCCCGGGCAAAAGATGAGAGGGGAATGCCTTCTCAGGCACCCCAGGAAAACAATTATTCGTGATTTTGAAGAAAAGCAGTTCAGCTAAGAGTCATTATTTCACTCTTTCTCTCTCCTCTTTTTAAAATATAAGTAGGTGGAGGAATTTGTAACTTGTGAAAACAAAGATCAAAGAACGGTGGAAAGGGCCGAAAGTCTGAATGTGTGGGTCCTGTGGGCTGTCTGTGACCTCCTGTAACTTGGGTTCCAGACTGTGACATTGCTGTGACAAGGTTCCTCCTTGAACAGGACGGAGAACAACGCAGAGCCGGGAGGTGGGAGGAAAGTAAGTGACAGCTGTACTTGGCACAGAGCAAGCAAAGATTCTGGTGTCAGATGGGCCTGAGATGAAAGCCCTGCTCTGCCGCTCGCAAACTGAGTGTACCTGGTCACGTCACTTCACGTTGCTGACCTCTGTTCCTGCGTTTGATGAAGGGTGATGACAACCTCCACTTTGTAGGGTTGTTTTGAGGGTCAGAGAACTCATATGTGTTCAGCACCTAACACTGCGTCTAGCTCGTAGTAGGCACTCAATGCAGGGAGACTATGTTGACGTTGATGTCGACAATCATCTTAATATAAAGAACTATTTATTAAAGTGAAATGCTCTTATAACATCCTCAATATAGAATGGCTCTTTCTGTGTTCCAAAATGGCCCATTGATGTGTTTTGCTTGGTTGACCTCATGTTTAAAAAAAAATCCAAATTACTTGTGGCTTTGTTTCTTTTTTCTTTTAGTCATAGATCCCCTGATTCTTGGTTGAGTATTTGACCACCCAGAATAAAGACTACACTTCCTAGCCTTTCTTTCAGATAGATGTGGCCCTGTGACAAGGTACTAGCCATGGAAGTGATATGTGTAATTTCCAGGTTATACCTTTAAAGAGAGGGACATCCCTCCACTTTCCCTTCCCCTGCTGCCTGGAATTTGCATGTGATGGTAGCAGCTAGAGCAGCCATCTTGGACCACAAGAAGGAAGCTTCATGTGAAGGTGGCAGAGCAACAAGATAGAAGGTGTCTGGGTCCCTGTCCACAAGAAGTGCCCTGTTAGCTCTCAACCACCCGCCTGCACCTTTCTATGAGACAAAGGTCTACCTTAATAAAGCCACTGTTATTTTGGAGGGTATGAAGCATTGGAGGGAGTCTCTTTTTACTGGAGCCAAACAGGCACCCAGTTTAATAAACTAGTCCATTAAAAAATCAGGAGATTTCACATGTAACTTTAGACTTTTAACATACTTCCTGCAGAATAAGCAGTTCTTGGAACAATGGGTTGATGCTTTCTTATGCCCACATGGGTCTTTATGTGGGGCATGCGGTGTCCTATACGCCACAGCCCCCTTCCAGCATCTTCTTTCATACACACTTAGTCTTGAGGTCGTCCTCTCCTCAGTGTGACCCTACGGAGATGACTTACAGGAGAGCCACAACGGAGCTACCCTGTTCTTGACATGTATCAAGGGCTCAGATGCCAGACCCTCCATTAAATACAGAAGGTACGTTCTGTTAGTCAACCTCCCCACTGCACGAGGTCAGTATTCCCACGCTCTCTTTGCAGACGAAGGAGCCGAAGTTCTAAAAGGACACGGAAATTACTTCAGGTCCCAGGGGCAGAGGCTGTCTGGATCCAGAGCTTGACTTCCTAGCAATACCTACTTGATTGCTTGAGCTGAGCTCCCAGATTTTTTGAATCAAGTACTGATTCATTTGCAGAAATCTAAATGGATTTAAGAAGATTTCCTGGATAATTAGCGGAGTTTGCTTCCTCTGCACTTGCCTCACAAACTTGTAGCCACTGTTTTCCTGGTCTCGTTATTGGTGCATATTTTAGCTCAGGGTGATAATACCTCCGTCATCACACCGCATTGTTCAAAGGCGAGGCAGCCTGCAGCACAGAAATAAAGCCCTGGGGGTCCTTTTGCTGCCCACCAAGTGCCATGAAAGAAAAGACCAGTCCAGATGGTGACTGAAGTTGGTGGCTGAGGTCACAAGGCTGTGGAAGGTTCCCGAACAGCATTTCCTGGGAAGGTTCATCAACAGATAATGCACAGTTGGCTCATGTCAGTGTTCCCTGGATGGGTTCAAGGCCAGAGTTTGTGGTTAAGGCTGTTCCCATGCTTGCCTCATAGTTTGGCTTCATGTCTCCCCCCTGCCTGCAGCCCCCTTGACAGATACACTCTCCAGACCCACACTAAGCTTACACTGGGAATGCTTTGAAAGCTCGGGAAGGAATCTGGGGGCCCTCCTTGTGTCTTGGAATCACAGAATGTCAGATTTGGAAGGGACCTCAGAAAGCTTCTGGTCCGACTCTTTTGATTTGTAAGATAGGAAACAAATACAGAGAAAGGAGGAGGGCTGGTCAATATTTGTCCACCAACAGCATTTACCTTGTGACCCTATTTTTGTGTAAGTTAAAGGTGAAGGCAGGGTTGCACTTTGGAAAGATGACGACGATGATGATGGTGGTGACGATGATGATACAGCAGTTGTGTTATTTCTGCCCTAGGCACTAAATTACGTGGATTTTCACATTCACGCCCCGTCACAGCCCTCTGAGGTTGTTACTCTTATTCCCATTTACCATTCCTACTCATTCCCATGTGACCTGAGGCACAGAGAGTCAAATCACTCAGCCCTGATTGCACAGCCATAGAGGGGCTTCTCCCAGATCGGAAGCCAGGTTGTCTAACTCCACCGTTGAACTGTTTCCACTAGGCTGGACTTTAGTTCAAGAGTTGCCAACTCAAATTCCTATAGGAATCGAGCTGACTCCTTAGATGAGTGAAACAGGTGAGGTAGGGTCTGTCAGCTGGGAAACAAATGCCCCGTCAAAATAGAGTAGCTGCTAATAAGTGTCTCCCATTCCCCCCGACTACTGCCATTTGACTGTGCACCTCCAATACTGCAAGATCCTGAAGTTTCTCAAAAGAATCCAGGAATTCAGATTTGTACACGATTTTTACACCTTGGTGACTGGAAATCATTAGAACCATTCACAAATATTCCGTGTCTCTTCTCCTTTTGATGTTCATACTTCCCCACCCTGTTGGAGCTAGCCAAGGCCACAAGAAACGTGATTAGAAGCGGCGTGCGCCACCTTGAGAGTCAGGGTGTGATTCACTACGCTCTCTTTTCTTCGTCACAAGGGCAGGTGATGTCTTTTCCAGACAGTGGCTGCTCTGGTCAGTTTGAGTCCCAGGTGAGGACAGAGCTGATTCCTCAACTGATCCACAGCGTAAGTAGCATGAGAAATTTACCCTTGTTGTTTTAAGATATTGAAATTTGGGGGTTGTCCTTTACTGCAGCAAAACCTACCCCAGTCTGGGAATTAATTTTCAAAAAGTAAAGTCAGCAGGCCAGTGTGCATTCCTAAAGGTTGTGTGGTTCTAAGAACGCCGGGTCTTATACTTCAGAGCTGGGCGGGGGTAGTAGCTTAAGACAGCCAATGTCAAGGGCTTGGCCCTTGGGTCAGCAATATCCTTCTGTCCTGGAGCCATGGTGACAGTCAGAGCTAGTGTCTTATTAAGTGAGAGCTATCAGTTTCATGAGGACCGTGGAAGATTTTACAGCAAATCTGTCCTTAGTAGAAACCTCACTCAAAGCTCACCCCTCCCCCCACACACTCAGTGTCATTTCTGCACTCAGAAATTTAATGTGTAAAAAGACAACCCACCGTGGCTACACTACAGAGCAGATATGAGAGAAGAGATGTTTTATTTCCAAGTTGAAATGTTAATGCCTTATGAGAAAGGAGTATTTCTGTTTGGAGGAGGAAATGATGGGGCACTTACTCTGTTCACAGAGAATGAAGGATTACGTTAGAAAACTTGCTTCGTTTCACAATTAAAGAAATATAACGTAGTGATTTTTATCTTTAGTTTCAAGCAAAACACAGATGTTTGAGATTAAGCAATTTCATATTCCCAGAAACTATTAAAATTGTGTATCAAGGTTCTCACTGGTATCAGTTGCTGCAAAAACAGAGTCTTCCTCAGGTCTCAGTTTTTTAATCTGTGAAATGGGATAAATATTATTGGATTGCCTTGCTTAAAGATGATTATAAACTCTTGAAAAACAGATACAAAGAAATGCTACATTTAAATAAAGAAAACTTGTTCTGCTATTGGAAGAAAAATTGTATTATGTTCATATGATAAAACTATTGATATTAAAATTGTTTCTTTGATTTATCTTTAAAGACATGAGCAACTATGCTTCTATTCAAGTATCAGAATTGAGACTGTTTTGCAGATTGTTTTTAAAGTATAAGATTAATGAATGCTTATAGTAACAAACTGAAACACTAAATTGGGAATACAAAGTAGGGATTTTCAATCTTGGCTCTGTTGACATTTTGGGCAGGATAATCTTTTGTATGAGGGCTGTCCTGTGCGTTAGAGGAAGTTTAGCGTCATCGCTGGTCTCTACCCACTAGATGCCAGCACGACACTCCCCACTCCCACGGCCGCCACCACCAAGTGGGGCCGGACATTGCCAAAAATATATCTAGACATTCCCCTATACACCCCAAGGGGCAAAACGACCCCGTTGAGAGCCACAGTACAAAGTATATAGGGTAAAGTATAACTGAACAAACCTCCCCTAGAATAAAAATTTCTCAGAGGTAATCACTGTTACAGTTCGGTTTATATTTTTCCAGCAATTTTCTATGTATAGTCCAATACATATACACTCATCTTCACTCCACCTCCATGCAGACACACAGACTGAGTTTTTCCCCCTGAATTGGGATTATGCTAGTCTTTGTATTCTTTTTCATTTAAAATACATCTTCCTTTCCACGTGTCTACATGCAGAGCTTCTGCATCCTTTTAAAGAAATATTGACACCGTAGTCCATGGGATTCATGTACTCTAATTTACTTAACTGATTTCTTACTCATGGACATTTAGGTAGCCCCAGCTTTTCCTACTATAAACAATACTGTACTGAATATTTTTATACTTATATCCTGGCACATTTTGACCAGCATTTCTACTGGAATTGTTGGATCAAAAGGTATGTACCTATAGTACTGATTGATTTCTGCAGATTTGCCACCAACCCCCCAATAGATGCTGTAGCCCCCAGGTAGTCTTGGAGACTTGGAGCTCCAATTTTTTTTTTCCTTCTTAACTTCCGCAATAGTATAGTAGTTACTAGCTTAGCTAGAAGCCAATAGTTCCAAGGTTGAGAAACTTTGCTTTAAAGTAAAAGAAACCCAAGTTTCTGCCAAGTTTCAGCAGGCAAATTGTTTACACCTCACTTTCGTCATCTCCAATAATAATGATAATGGTAGTGCCTCCTTAAAAGCATTGTTGTTGGAATTTATTGAGATTATATGTATACTCCTAGCACAATGCAATTAATTATTGTTAACAATATAAAGCAAGGGAGTAGGAGGTTCAGAAAAGTAAAGCCAAAATGTGTACACAGTCTAACAATTAAAGAACGTTATGTTGCCAGATAATTTAGTGACCACTACAAAGATGACTTTCAGATGATCATAAAATGAACATGATAGAAGGGAAAATGTACTCCCTCACTAAAGGGATTGCAATTAATGTTTGAGTCACTGGATACATATGAACCTAGCAGAGGGATAAATACCTATATTTATATACATACACACAGAGGATATGAATATACACGCTTTTAAAAACACGCCTCCACACATTTATATAAGAGAATGCTGTCGGCATATGGATTTCCCGTACACATGGGTAACATGGTATGATGCAGGAGAGGCATATCTCCTTCCAGGATAATTTCAGAACATTCCTCTCTGTACTTGTTAAGAGTGAGTCACCATGATAATCAGATTACCTGGAAAACTGGTTTCCAACTTCCTCCAAAGTGCATGAAAGAAACTGAAATTTTAAAAAATGAGCAAATGCCAGCAGGACTGCTTTAGGGCAGTGGGTTTCAAGGATCACCTTTGGTCCTGTTTTCACACTCTACCTCCTCTCTCAAATACAAGGAGAGCCCTGAGCATGAACTTTGGAGAGAGACAAGTCAATATTCAGATCCTGTCTCTACCACTTAGCAGCTATATATTTTTTGGCTGACTTAACCTCACCTTCTTCATCTGCAAAATGGGATAATAACTATGCCACAGAGTTCTCTGAGGACTAACGAAGAGAGTGTGAAAGTTAGCATCTACTGGTTTTGCCTACCCAGCATCTGGAAGTTTGACCCCAGTCTTCTTTGAGAAACTGCCCTTTTTCTGTTGTTGGTTCTCGAGGGTTACATGGACTAACTCTTAGGCTGGTACCAGGTTGAACACATGACCCAAAAGTGTCCAAGCGGTATTGTATTGCTCTGGAAAAAATGATTGTTTCAAGTCTGGGTATGTGAACCAATCTGTACCACAGAGACTCAGTTTCAAATGTCTACGAGAAATGGGAAAAAGTAACTCTGGCATCATTGAGGTGTGAAGATGGAAACTTCTATTGGCATCTTGCTATATCCTGAGATGAGAGGAATCCAGAAGAAATCAAGAAGGGAGAATAAGACCTAATTCTGATGACACCATTTGACCCCTTACGTCCAACTTGGCCAAAGCTGAGCTATCCCTGGTCTTTTGGAGATACGGAACCAAAACTAATCTTTTTGATTTAAACCAATTGGCTTTAATTGTACTGTATTAGTGAGAACTGAGAGTTCTCATGAATACTATATGCAACAGTTTTAGTCCACTGTCTGGTAATTAGTTCATAAGGAGCTGGGTGGGTACTTAGGAGGTAGATCTATTGATTGCAGAGACAGGCCAATTTCATTTCCCCTTGGCATCTGAGGAGAGAGGGCTGACTGACAACACTGGGAGATCGGGTTCGTGGCACAGTAATGAAAGCAGCTGCTGTGTGAATAGAAAACAACAACAAGGGCCCTGGGCCCGTTTACTCACACCTGGCTCCTTGCCAGGCTGCAGGGTATCAAACTCCGAGAGGGAGCAGACGCTACCACTGCCACCTCAGGAAGGCTCTGCAGCTGATGCAACCCAGGCCCCACTCCGTGATCAGCCGGAGACGGCCCGAGTCACCTGGAAAGAGGGTCACTGGCTCCAAAGGTGGACATCGATGCCCCACACAAACAGGAAACACAACAGAACAAATGCCGCCACCAGCACAGGGCTGAGCTGTCAAGACCAGGCTTCAAAAAGAGGGGAGGGCCTTGCTTTGATGACAAAATGCACAAGGAGAACACATGGCTGGGGAGAGACATGGCATGCGGGGAGCGAGCTGTGGACTCAGAGAGCCCCGTTTCTATCTCGGCTTCGCCCAGTTCAAGCTGTGTCATTTTATTCATGTCCCCATGTCTCCCCTTGGCTCAAGGTGGCTTCCTACTGCATTCACAGTAAAGGCTGACATTTTTATCAAGGTCCACAGGCCTTTGCATGTACCACCCTCTGCCACACCCGCCAACTCTATCCTCCTATCACTCAGCCCTTTACTTCCACACCAGCCATGCTGTCTCTGCACCGTTTCAAACTCACTGATACGCCTCTATCCGAGGACATTTGCACTGACTGTTTCTTCTTCCTGAAATACTTTCCCCCTGGACATGTGCATTGCTCCTTTACTTCATTCAGGCCTCCCTGGAAATGTCACTTTGTCACACAGGCCTTATCTGAGAGCAGCTCATCTTAACTCCGCACCATTGCCTATCTTGTGTGCATCACTGTCTCAGATGTTATTGATTCTCTTGTTAACATCTGTCTTTCCCTCCTAGAGTGGGGCTTTTTATTTGTTCAGTTCACTGCTGTATCACCAGTGCCTAGAACAGTGCCAAACACATAGCAGGTGCTTTGTAAATATTTGTTCTTTATTTTTTTTTAGTTGTTTAACACATATTTACTGAGCGCCTACCAGTATCAGGTGTTGACAAAACAGAACTGATGAGATAAGGATACCTACTCTTGCTGTTGAGAAATATTCCTGCAGACTAATGAAAGAACCAGAGGAGTAGGCTAATTTCAGAATGTGGGAAGTTCTCTCGGATGACGAAGGGTGACTGAAGAACAGGAAATATTTTTAACCAGGTGGTCAAGGCAGGTCCCAAGGTAGAGATGAAGTTGCTGAAGTGGTGAGAAAACCACATCCCACTAGGTATAGGCCAGGAAGGAGCAGAAGGGTTGCAGGAAGAAGGAATAGCAAGTGCAAAGGTCCTGGGGCAGGAAAAAACCTACATCCTACAAGTAATCAGTGTGGCTAGACTAAGGAAGAGATGGATAAAGGACAGAGTGAGAGAAGTAGGCCTAGGGAGGCCCCGAAAACAGGCAAGCATTTTGTATTTTCTCCTGAGAAACTGTCTCACCATTTTCAGACTCAATTTCATCTCTTATGAAACGGAGATGACAAATGCCCATGATGGAAAGAAGATTCGACAAGAAAAGGCACATACCATGCCTAGCAAAGTGCTTGGTAGGTGGTAGGTACTTAGTAAATGTCAGCGATACTCGTCCCTGGAGAGAAAACCAAACTCGATAAGATAGAAGTTGGCCGGGATATTCAGTTTCTGCTTCTCAAACCCAAAGCCCTCTTGGTGGGAACGCCCAGAAATGAACTTGAAGGAGCAAGTAGGTTTCAATACCGCTTTAGAATTCTCACCGGTTCCTTTCTGGTGCCGGGCAGACTGTCACTCTCTCCCCACATGTGATCCTGCATTATACAAATATGCTGCCTGAGCTGACAGCAAGTGAGTCGTCAGCAGAGTGAAAGTATTAGTGGCAAAGTGAGTTTAGCAGAGTGTGTGTGGAGACCCAGCGAAGCAGTGCCAGGCGTTCTGCCCTGACGGATGTTTCTGCTCTGCATGAGGACACTTGCTGGATCTCAGGGAGGTATGCGGGGAGGAGGGAGGGCCCACAGCACACAGGCAAGCCCTGTGGGCAGCTGACCGCCCCGGGACCCGGGCACTGCCCCAGCACCAGCTATGCCCATAACAAGTCTATTTGTACACACAGGGGTGAGAAGGGAATTTCATCATATTCAAGCAAAAAGCCTCCCTCACAGAGTGCACAACCAGACACATCACGACGCAACCCCCTGCCATTAAGCAGATCAAAACCTGTATCCTCTCAGACCCATAGGAACACGCCCGTAAATATAGGTCTGATCAATAGCCCCAAGTTTTGAAGAAAATAGATAACATAAAAACACTTAATTAGGAAAAAGTTTGCTTGGGAGATGATTTAAATATCTAAAGAAATTTCCTTGATCTAAGGGCTATTTAGTTTCAAAGGAAATTTATTTTTCTTTGGAGTCTTAAGTCCATGTGACTGTCTTATAACAGGAGAAAACGCTGGGGGGACTTTTTAAACACTAATCAGCCTTTCTGCTTTTAAGCACCAATTTGACTTGGAGATTTCACCTTCTGACAAAAGAATGCTTTTTTTTGCAGATGAATCTGACTTAATGATAGAAAATGCAAACCCACTTCTGCCTCTGCTTACTGAGTTCTCATGGGCCCACCTTAGGACATCATGAGTGACCAAAAGAGTGACAATGACAATAGTCGGGGAAGGCTTAACCTGGGAGGCCGTGTCTGGGAAGTAATCAACGGGAAATAATCCTTATTTAGCTATAAACAGGATGCCCCTCACAGCAGGAAGTTTCAGAGGAAAAAACAGATGCAATTCACATGTCCAACATTAGGAGAATTGTCGTACACTAATAGTCTAATAAAATACACTATAGCAGTGGTAGAGCAGTGGTTAAGAATCCATCCACCAATGCAGGGGACACGGGTTCAAGCCCTGGTCCGAGAAGATCCCACATGCTGCGGAGCAACTGAGCCCGTGAGCCACAACTACTGAGCCTGCACTCTAGAGCCCGCAAGCCACAACTACCGAGCCCACGTGCCTCAACTACTGAAGCCTGCGTGCGTAGAGTCCGTGCTCCACAACAAGAGAAGCCACCGCAATGAGAAGCCCGGGCACTGCAGCGAAGAGTAGCCCCCGCTCGCTGCAACTAGAGAAAGCCCGCGGGTATCAACCAAGACCCAACACAGCCAAAACCAAAATAAATAAAATAACTAAATAAATTTATTAAAAAAAATATATTATAGCACTATGTAGTCAAACAGTAGCATGCTCAGCAGCTGTTAAAATGTAAAAGATAATTTAATGACTAAAATAATATTTATGAAACTTTAAGTGAAAAAGCAAAAATAAAACAAATATAAGCAATTTGATTCCCTTAGAAAGAAGTCTATTTATCTACACATACATATATAAAGTGTATGTGATATAATAATATATATATAGTGTATATGAATATGTATTGTTACTTTGGTATACATACAGAACATATGATATATATTACATTATGTAACATATATACTTATATAATATGCATGCTATAAACACATGTCATATAATATTGTTATATACAACATGTAATACAATAGCATAACCTCTCTATATTATATGATATGCATAATACATAAATTAGAATGAATTTTTACTTATTTTAAATCTTACATATATTCTCTATTTCTAACATATATATACACACATATATTTAAAACTATATACATATGCATATATATTTTAGAGAGAAAGAGGACATATACATACAAACACATTCCCACATGTACATATACATTCATATTATTAAAGGTACATGTGAAATGTAGATTTCCAGATACATATTACTTCCATAATATGAAAAGTAAAAGTTATTTTAAAATGACTTTTAAAGATCTCTGATAGGGCTTCCCTGGTGGCGCAGATGGTTGGGAGTCCGCCTGCCGATGCTGGGGACGCGGGTTCGTGCCCCGGTCCGGGGGGATCCCGCGTGCCACGGAGCGGCTGGGCCCGTGAGCCATGGCCGCTGGGCCTGCGCGTCCGGAGCCTGTGCTCCGCAATGGGAGAGGCCACAGCGGTGAGAGGCCCGCATACCAGAAAAAAAAAAAAAAATCTCTGATAGAGTCACAGAACATGGCTTGCTTATTCCCATCATAATATCTCGAGCAAAGCAGATGCTTAATTAATGTTCATTATACTGAGAAAAGAAAAAGGAAGATAAGGGAAGAGAATCACTTCAGTGAAGAGAAACAACCCCCAAACCTCATGTGAAATCCTGGGTATACATGGGTCAAATTAATTAGATATAATGCCATAAATTTTTACTTCATTTGTTGTTCTGGGCAAAGCAGGAAATTCAATCTTTTCCTCTGCTCTAGCAGTGGGATTCTTGGAGGAAAATTTTACTTGGGAATATGGCACTGAAGGACCATCTGGGAAATATCTTTCTTAACAACCAATAAACATATTTTATGTTTAAGTGAACACTATGTATATGCGTATTAGTCATCAGTATTTTTAGTAATTTACATAACTTACTAAAAGTATACTTACTGTAAGTATAAAACATATACTTATGAATCAGCCTTAAGTTCAGGAATAGCCATCTGATGCTAATGATTTGATCCACACTCTCTAATCTTTGTAGTTTAAAAATGATACTAAAAAAAATAATAAAGATAAAAATGATCCTGATGTGTCTGTCAGTAATACTCTGCCAGTCCACAAATAGCCACTTTTATGCTATGAAACCAATGGACTCTGCTTTGTTTTATTGAGTTTCTTTGATACTTGTCTTCCCTCATTAAACTATAAGCTCCACAAGAGCCAGGACAACTGTCTGCCTTGCAAACCTCATATCCCAACACAAAGCAACACGAACAGCAAACATATGTTGAATAAATCAATCAATGGATCTTGTCATCATATAATACTCCTATAAGGAAATAATATTTCAATTAATACACCCCTAGAAATACTATATTTCTTGGTTCTTGTCTTGTATCTTATGTTTATTGGTTTGCATTTTGTTGTCCCTTGGGGTTTTTTTGTTTGTTTGTTTTGTTTTTTTTTGCGGTACGCGGGCCTCTCACTGCTGTGGCCTCTCCCGTTGCGGAGCACAGGCTCCGGACGCGAAGGCCCAGTGGCCATGGCGCACGGGCCCAGCCGCTCCGCGGCACGAGGGATCCTCCCGGACCGGGGCATGAACCCGTGTCCCCTGCATCGGCAGGCGGACTCCCAACCACTGCGCCACCAGGGAAGCCCCCATTTTGTTGTCCCTTGAGTTTTTAGAGCAAGTTTCCTTAAAAGCTTTTATGACACTAAGTGGGACCAGTGTAAATACTGAATTAAAAACAAAAGCAAAGCCAAAAAGCAAGCAGCATCTCATACCAGAAAGCTGTCTCTGCTGGTGTTGCCTTTTTTCCTTCTTTGCTTGAACCACTGCTGCTTTCACACCTCCCAGGAGCCAGAGCCAAAGCCCCTGAGATCCCAGCTCAGTCTCCCAAGGGAATAGAGGACTCGCCTCTACAGAGAACAGGGCACACTGTGGGAAACCACGGGGGACAGGAAGGAGCGACGGGAGAATAAGAAACGCCACCGCGAGCCCGCAGGCTGCGAGGGGCGGGCTTACAAAAGCCAAGTGTGCTGCTCTCCCGTCTCACTCCTCCATCCTGTGGTTCCGATACGACCACGTCCAGCATCCTTCCCATCGTCCTCTCCATTGCCACCCCCTTCGTCCCAACGATGAGCATCTCCCTCTGGGCGGGAGCCTCCTAACTCATCTTCCTGCTACCCCTTCTGAAACCTATAATTGTCACACCTGCCAGAGTAATGACCTTGAGAAAGAAATCAGCCTATGTCCCCAATCTGGAAAACCTGCCAGTGGCTTGGCATCACTCTTGGAATAAAATCCAAATACTTTATCCTCGCCTATAGAGTCTTATAGGAGCGGGTTTCTGAGTAACTTGGGCCATCCTCTTTCTTACTCATCCCTGTTCACGATGTACCAAGAACTCTGGCGCCAACATTCCCAGCGCAGGGCCTTTGCACTTGCTGTCCCCTCAGCCTAGAAGTCTCCACACTCAAACCTTGACATGCTTGGCTCTTCCTTCTCACTGGAGACTCTGCTTACAAGTCCCTCCTCAAAGGGACCTTTCCTGACCACCTCCTCTAACACAACCTACCCACTCCCAACCACAGCCTTCTCTTTTATTATGTTCCCAGAAATTCCACCCTGTCTAAAATTATCATGTTTGTCTGTGGTATTGTCTGTCTCACTCACTAGCATGCCAGCAACATGAGGCCCAGAGCCTTGTCTATCTTGTTAATTTTTTTTTTTTTTTTTTGCGGTACACGGGCCTCTCACTGTTGTGGCCTCTCGCGTTGCGGAGCACAGGCTCCGGACGCGCAGGCTCAGCAGCCATGGCCCACGGGTCCAGCCGCTCCGCGGCATGTGGGATCTTCCCGGACTGGAGCACGAACCCGTGTCCCCTGCATCGGCAGGCGGACTCTCAACCACTGCGCCACCAGGGAAGCCCTATCTTGTTCATTTTTATCCCCAGTGTCTAGGGCTCAGCACAGTGCCTGGCATGAAAAAGATGTCCAATAAATAGATTTTCAGTGTCGATATAGTGTAAACACTCTACTTTGCAAAAATTGTAATAAAAACTAATATCTATCAACAACTTTTAAGCTGATGACCCTTTAACATAGCTATTCTTACACATAATTTGCAAATAAGGAAACCGCACCTTAGAGAGACTAAGTAAGCTGTCCAAGGACCCTTAACTAGCCTTGCTTGGCAAGCCTGGATATGAATCACATTCTATCTGGCTTCAAAGCCCATGTTCTTAGCCACCTCTATCCACTGTCTTCCATGTGCTGGTTTAGCACGTTATTACTGTGAACTGAACTCGAGCAAGTCGTTTATCCATTAGTTCATTCAAGAAGTATTTATCGAGAATGTCACGTGTCTTACGTTCTGTGCTAGGTGCTCCAGATCTCTTTGTCCCCAAGGCTACTGCGGTCATACTTTCACTATTCAAAAAGTGGGTTTTTTTTCTTTGGAGAAATGTCTATTTAGGGTTTCTGCCCATTTTTGGATTGGGTTGTTTGTTTTTTTGATATTGAGCTGCATGAGCTGCTTGTAAATTTTGGAGATTAATCCTCTGTCAGTTGCTTCATTTGCAAATACCTTCTCCCATTCTGAGGGTTGTCTTTTGGTCTTGTTTATGGTTTCCTTTGCTGTGCAAAAGCTTTGAAGTTTCATTAGGTCCCATTTGTTGATTTTTGTTTTTATTCCCATTTCTCTAGGAGGTGGCTCAAAAAGGATCTTGCTGTGATTTATGTCATAGAATGTTCTGCCTGTGTTTTCCTCTAAGAGTTTGATAGTGTCTGGCCTTACATTTAGGTCTTTAACCCATTATGAGCTTATTTTTGTGTATGGTGTTAGGGAGTGATCTAATCTCATACTTTTACATGTACCTGTCCAGTTTTCCCAGCACCACTTATTGAAGAGGCTGTCCTTTCTCACTGCCTCCTTTATCAAAGATAAGGTGACCGTATGTTCGTGGGTTTATCTCTGGGCTTTCTATCCTGTTCTATTGATCTATATTTCTGGTTTTATGCCAGTACCATACTGTCTTGATTACTGTAGCTTTGTAGTATAGTCTGAAGTCCAGGAGCATGATTTCTCCAGCTCTGTTCTTCTTTCTCAAGATTGTTTTGGCTATTCGGGGCCTTTTGTGTTTCCATACAAATTGTACAATTTTTTGTTCTAGTTTGCCAACAAACACATGAAAAGATGCTCAATCATTAGAGAAATGCATATCAAAACTACAATGAGGTATCACCTCACACCGGTCAGAATGGCCATCACCAAAAAATCTACAAACAATAAAGGCTGGAGAGGGTGTGGAGAAAAGGGAACACTCTTGCACTGTTGGTGGGAATGTAAATTGATACAGCGACTATGGAGAACAGTATGGAGATTCCTTAAAAAACTACAAATGGAACTACCACACAACCCAGCAATCCCACTACTGGGCATATACCCTGAGAAAACCATAATTCAAAAAGAGTCACATACTACAATGTTCATTGAAGTTCTATTTACAATAGCCAGGACATGCAAGCAACCTAAGTGTCCATCAACAGATGAATGGATAAAGAAGATGTGGCACGTATATGCAATGGAATATTACTCAGCCATAAAAAGTAACGATATTGAGTTATTTGTAGTGAAGTGGATGGACCTAGAGTCTGTCCTACAGAGTGAAGCAAGTCAGAAAGAGAAAAACAAACACCGTATGCTAACACATATACATGGAACCTAAAAAAAAAAAAAGGTTCTGATGAACCTAGGGGCAGGACAGGAATAAAGACACAGATGTAGAGAATGGACTTGAGGACATGGGGAGGGGGAAGGTTAAGCTGGGATGAAGTGAGAGAGTAGCACGGACATATATACACTACCAAATGTGAGATGGATAGCTAGTGGGAAGCAGAGCACAGGGAGATCAGCTCGGTGCTTTGCAACCACCTAGAGGGGTGGGATAAAGAGGGTGGGAGGGAAATGCGAGAGGGAGGGGATATGGGGATATACGTATGCATATAGCTGATTCACTTTGTTATACAGCAGAAATTAACACAACACTGTAAAGCAATTATACTCCAATAAAGATGTTAAAAAAAAAAGGTGGGTTTTGATCCCTAGGCAGAGAAATTAAAGGGAATTCTTGGAATAAAAATAGTATTTGTTGAGCACCTTCTCTGCATCAGGGGCTGTCCTAGGCTCTTTCTAGGTACTGGCTCAGTTAATCCTCACACGCAGTGTTATAAGGCAGGTTACACTCATCTCAGTTTAATGACAATACCGAGGCTCAAAGAGGTGTGGTGACTTGCTCACATAGGCAGCAGAAGACAGAGCTTGTCTGTCTTCAAGTTGTCCTCCTCCTTCCACATCACACATTGACACTTGACTGCAAAAGGAGGCCCTCCATAAATGTGTGTGGAATGAATAAATGAAGTCCCAGCAAATCCAGTTTATGACGCGGTCAGCCATCTGCGTTTTGCCCATCCCACGTATAAGTAACTCCCAGCTATAAAAATGACTATTCTTGATTTGGGAGATCAGTTTTACTGTCTGATGACGAGCTATCCTTTCTGCTAATAATTGTGGAAGAAATAATACCAGCTGTCAATGCAAATCATCGTATTTACTTCATTTGTTTGGATTAATGAAGTTCTATAACTTTCTGGGCATGGGAAGCTCTCAAAGTCTACTAGTCTACAGTCAATACTTTTCAATATCTGAAAATTTACCATACACCAGGCACTGTTTATGGCCCTTCGTAGGTACTGTTATATGTAACTCCAGTACAACCTTGTGAAATATGAATTATTATGTGCATTTCCCGGAGCAAGGCGAGTCGCAGAGGACTTGAGTGACTGGCCCGGTGTTGCTCAATGATGAGACAGTGGCGGAGTCAGGATTTATATCCAGGCATTCTCCCCAAGCCCGGCACTGAACGACCCTGCTAGCAGGCCTCCGGGAAGCAGGGGAGTTGGAAAAAATACGTAGGATGTGCGGAAAGTAACTCAGGAAATCTTTACGCCTCCTCATCAGTTCTCACAAATCCCTATCAAACCGAATCCAACAATGAGAAATAATTTTTCCCCAGAGTCTGACCCCCAAATGCTTCCAGAATGAACTCGTTGCTTCCCTCACCACAAAATTATTCAAGTGCTCACAAGACAATAGCTGGCCTCTGGAACCCAATCTCAGAACCTATGGAGGGCCTCAAGGATGGTCCTAATGATATTACCAAGTGGTTCTTCCTATTTTTGGCATCCGTCAAGAGTTTATGTCCAAAGATTATTCCACCAGACGGATCCTGCGGATGTGATGGGATTAGCCAAATTTCAAAGCTTTTTTTGACCTCCAGCAGAAAATTGAGCACATACGCTCATAAAGGCCATGGGGACCATGGGAGAACATCAAGTTGATTCATCAAATTAGCTCAAACATAATTGTCCTGCATGACTGACTATAGAACTTGTCAGCTATAAACCTGTCAAAAAGCCATCCACTCTCATGTTAAATAGAGACACAAAGTAACGTTGTTCAGAACTTGACATTTGTTGGACTTTAGCCTGCTAGGGATGCTTTGTTTCCTCTTGGAGGAATTTATCAAAAGATGCACAAAGTAGATGGATCAGAGCAGAAAAAAGGAACCCATACTAGTTTTTAGAAATACCAGCTTGTATGATCAGACCTGGAACTTTATCCTTTTCTTTGAGAGACCTATAAAGGTTAAAGTCACACATTTTGAACTTGCGTGTGTGTCTGTGTGTTTTACTAATCACGCTGCATACGGATCATTTGCCTTTCTACAACTGAGGCTATTCTCAGAAATGAAGATGATGCATATACCGTTCAAAATCTTTGCTTATTTGCATAACACATTCTCTTGCCCCTGCTCCCATGGGGTGCCACGGAATGCAAAATCTGGAGATTATAAATTTTCACAGAGAAAAATATACACAGTGTCAGGGCAAGATTTAAGATTAATTACCATCTAGCCACTGTTGAAGATCACGATTCCCCTTTACGTACCCGATCATCTCAACCTTACACGCTTTTCAGTTCCCTTGTATGCAGTGAGCACTTTCTCTGTGCCTAGCTCTGGGTGCTCGCCCAGGCATTCAGGAGCTGGATGCTATAAGCCTTTCTCTCTAAACCCAAACAATTCAAGTTCACCTGATGCACTCCACTCCGATCAGAAATTCTTTCACTGTTGTCTCGCTTGTCTGCTTTCAGTGACTACTTGTCTGGTTCCTAATTTTTATGCCATTTTGGGGTAATTTTTCCTTTTTTTTTTTTGTTATTGACAAAGACAGAGGAGGCCTCCTATAATTTGTGGGTGACTGACAAGGCTGAACGTTGTTAACTCAAATGTTTTGATTTACATCAGAGGGGACCTCTAGGCCCCAGACGTGACAGACTGCACGATAGCTCATTCAAAGCTAGTGAATATTAAACCCCAGTAAGCAAGCCCTTTATGTGCTAGTTAATAGATGTGCCCTTCTAGGGCAATTTAGCACTGAGTATTAAAAGCTTTAAAATAGGCATGATCTCTCACAATTCCACTTCTGGAATTCTATCCCAAGGAGATAAGTAGACAAGTGTGCAAGGGTATGAATACAAGGATGTTCATCTCAGTGTTATTTAGAGTAGGAAAAAGCTTTTAAAAACTACATGTCCAGCAATACTCTACATAAAGAATCCTAAAGATGCTACCAGAAAACTACTAGAGCTAATCAATGAATTTGGTAAAGTAGTAGGATACAAAATTAATGCACAGAAATCTCTGGCATTCCTATACACTAATGATGAAAAATCTGAAAGTGAAATCAAGAAAACACTCCCATTTACCATTGCAAAAAAAAGAATAAAATATCTAGGAATAAACCTACCTAAGGAGACAAAAGACCTGTATGCAGAAAATTATAAGACACTGATGAAAGAAATTAAAGATGATACAAATAGATGGAGAGATATACCATGTTCTTGGATTGGAAGAATCAACATTGTGAAAATGACTCTACTACCCAAAGCAATCTACAGATTCAGTGTAATCCCTATCAAACTACCACTGGCATTTTTCACAGAACTAGAACAAAAAATTTCACAATTTGTATGGAAACACAAAAGACCCCGAATAGCCAAAGCAATCTTGAGAATGAAATACGGAGCTGGAGGAATCAGGCTCCCTGACTTCAGACTATACTACAAAGCTACAGTAATCAAGACAGTACGATAACTGGCACAAAAACAGAAATATAGATCAATGGAACAGGAGAGAAAGCCCAGAGATAAACCCACGCACATATGGTCACCTTATCTTTGATAAAGGAGGCAGGAATGTACAGTGGCGAAAGGACAGCCTCTTCAATAAGTGGTGCTGGGAAAACTGGACAGGTACATGTAAAAGTATGAGATTAGATCACTCCCTAACACCATACACAAAAATAAGCTCAAAATGGATTAAAGACCTAAATGTAAGGCCAGAAACTATCAAACTCTTAGAGGAGAACATAGAACACTCTATGACATAAATCACAGCAAGATCCTTTTTGAGCCACCTCCTAGAGAAATGGAAATAAAAACAAAAATCAACAAATGGGACCTAATGAAACTTTGAAGCTTTTGCACAGCAAAGGAAACCATAAACAAGACCAAAAGACAGCCCTCAGAATGGGAGAAAATATTTGCAAATGAAACAACTGACAAAGGATTAATCTCCAAAATTTACAAGCAGCTCATGCAGCTCAATAACAAAAAAACAAACAACCCAATCTAAAAATGGGCAGAAGACCTAAATAGACATTTCTCCAAAGAAGATATACAGACTGCCAACAAACACATGAAAGAATGCTCAACATCATTAATCATTAGAGAAATGCAAATCAAAACTACAGTGAGATATCATCTCACACCAGTCAGAATGGCCATCATCAAAAAATCTAGAAACAATAAATGCTGGAGAGGGTGTGGAGAAAAGGGAACACTCTTGCACTGCTGGTGGGAATGTAAATTGGTACAGCCACTATGGAGAACAGTATGGAGGTTCCTTAAAAAACTACAAATAGAACTACCATATGACCCAGCAATCCCACTCCTGGGCATATACCCTGAGAAAACCATAATTCAAAAAGAGTCATGTACCAAAATGTTCATTGCAGCTCTATTTACAATACCCTGGAGATGGAAACAACCTAGGTGTCCATCATCGGATGAATGGATAAAGAAGATGTGGCACATATATACAATGGAATATTACTCAGCCATAAAAAGAAACGAAACTGAGCTATTTGTAATGAGGTGGATAGACCTAGAGTCTGTCATACAGAGTGAAGTAAGTCAGAAAGAAAAAGACAAATACCGTATGCTAACACATATATATGGAATTTAAGAAAAAAAAAATGTCATGAAGAACCTAGGGGTAAGGCAGGAATAAAGACACAGACCTCCTAGAGAACGGACTTGAGGTTATGGGGAGGGGGAAGGGTGAGCTATGACAGGGCGATAGAGAGTCATGGACATATACACACTAACAAACGTAGTAAGGTAGATAGCTAGTGGGAAGCAGCCGCATGGCACAGGGATATTGGCTCGGTGCTTTGTGACAGCCTGGAGTGGTGGGATAGGGAGGGTAGGAGGGAGGGAGACGCAAGAGGGACGACATATGGGAACATATGTTTATGTATGACTGATTCACTTTGTTATAAAGCAGAAACTAACACACCATTGTAAAGCAATTATACCCCAATAAAGATGTTAAAAAAAAAAAAGAAAGAGAAAGACAAATACCATATGCTAACACACACACACACACACACACACACATATATGGAATTTAAGGGAAAAAAATGTCATGAAGAACCTAGGGGTAAGACAGGAATAAAGACACAGACCTACTAGAGAATGGACTTGAGGATATGGGGAGGGGGAAGGGGAAGCTGTGACAAAGCGAGAGAGTGGCATGGACGTATATACACTACCAAACGTAAAATAGATAGCTAGTGAGAAGCAGCCGCATGGCACAGGGAGATCAGCTAGGTGCTTTGTGACCACCTACAGGGGTGGGATAGGGAGGGTGGGAGGGAGGGAGACGCAAGAGGGAAGAGATATGGGAACATGTGTATATGTATAACTGATTCACTTTGTTATAAAGCAGAAACTAACACACCATTGTAAAGCAATTATACTCCAATAAAGATGTAAAAAAACAAAACAAACAAACAAAAAAACTACATGTCCAGTAACAGAGTTAAGTAAATAGGTTAAGTAAATATGGTACATCCATACAACGGAATGTTTATAATCATTAAAATTTCTTATGCGCATCTTTACTTATTTATTTTTTTCATTTTTTTAACATCTTTATTGGAGTATAATTGCTTTACGATCTTTACTTATTGATAGAAAAAGATATTCACCATAAATATGAAGGGAAAACTAGATTATAAAACTCTGTTGTATTATACCATCCTCTATGTAACTGTATCATCTGTATTATTCGTGTCTATTTAGGAAAAGCTTTTGAAAACGCATAGTCCAAACATTAACAGTGGTTATGTCTGTGGGTGATTTTTAATCTCTTTCTTATGCTTCACAATGCATGTGTATTCCTTTTTACAGCCAGAAGAAACTAAAGGATTTTTATTTTAGAAAAGCAGTGTCCATTGACTTAAGAGAGAAATTTTTCATATACTGTGACCCATTTAAAAATACCTTTATCAAATTAGAGTTGATAGAGTTGATTGTAAAGGGCCACCAGAATAAAGAAATTGACCAGAAGCCCAGAAATCCTTCTGTCGACTCTTGCTGACCACTACTGTGTTTGATCTCAGCTTCTTGGCCGGCTGAGTTAGAATTTTCTCTTTGAAAGATGAAACTGTGAACTTCCTGTTAGACAAGGCCCAGGGTGATTATTTCTTAAGTCAATGTCTACTTTTAGTGAAACTGAAAACCTTAAGAATGATGTCATCTGTAAATTTACTGTGGATGCATCTTCACCAAAACCCAACCGTTCAGGGCGAGGATAAAGAGGCGGGTTAGCATCGTGGTTAAGAACTTGCAGGCAGACTGCTGAAGTCCAAGTCTTAAATGTACCACTTACTGGTGGTGTGGCTTCGGGAAACCATTTGCTCTCTCTGCGCCTTCGTGTCCTCATTGATAAGATGGGACTAATATCAATATCGATAATGCTATCTGCCTTACAAGAGTGGTCATGAGATTTAAATGAGGTGCTCCAGGTGACTGCAGCATGATGAGTGCTTTACAGATGTTAATTGCTGACATCACGTCAATTCAGCTCTCTCCTGAGAGCAGCGCGTGGAGGTGCCGGGGCAAAATCCCTAACTCATATTGTTGGCGTCGTCAGCCTGACTTGCAGCTCACCTGCTGTGTGCCCTGCTGTTTCCTCTGCTTCTTGAATCCTGATGTGTTTAATCACGATTTGTTCGCCTCCTGAGTTAGAATCCTCACTTTGAATGGCCCAGCTCACACAGTTATCTCATCCTTATTATTATATTCTGCAGCTTTTAGTTTAAATCCCTTCCAGACCCATAGGTCTGAAAAGATAGCAAAGCAAGACAGTTCTGACCTCTTACCCCATGAGGATGACAAAACAAGAGTTGATCTAAGGCCTCAGAGCAAAGGTCGGCAGCAAAGAGCTCCCAGGAAGAACTTCATCCAAAGACACATTTTGTTTGGCATACACAGTAGTTTCTAAATGCAATAGATTAGTTTCCAGCATTTAAAACATTGGCATGTATCACAGTAATTCTTACTCTCCAGAATTCCTTAAGAAAAATGAAAGCTTCTCTCCCTTTGAACTTTATAAGAAAATATTATCATACTATAGTCTATAACTTACTTTTGTTACTAAGATACACTCATATGATTCACAGAGCTATGGTTTATTCAGCTTCATGTGTGTATGGTATCCTATTGTATGAATAGGACAAAATTTATTTTTACTTCTCCTATTAATAGATATTTGGTTGTTCCTAGTATTTGGGGCTAATGTAAATAATGTTTCTATGAATATTTTTGCACTTGCCTAGCGCATTCGTAACAGTCTATTCGATTGAGTGGTAGGCTCCGAGGTATTCACTTTATTAGCATGCTTGATAATTCACACATATATTTTATATATATTCTTTTGTAAGATTCCAATTAAAAAAATATATTTTTGCATGAGCTAAAAAAGTTGAGAAATCTAGCAACACTGGACCCACACTTTCACAGCTGCCTCTGTTAAGAACTGTCCAGTTCAAGACAGTCCTACCATGTCACTATTATATTATATCTGTCTGTTTATTCATTTGTGTTCCTTGCCTGGGCCCTTTAGGCACTGGGGTTAATGATCCCAGCCCTAGAAGACGATATAACCTGTAGAGTCCAGGCTGGAGGAACCCATTTCACTCCCCACAGAGTCCTTCCTGGAACACGTAACATGTGAAACATGCATCCAGCACTTCTCACACTCAGAAAGGTCACGTGGTAGCCACTGAGACACCTGGCCCAGCATCCACTGTAGGTCCAAGATCTCCATGCACCATCTCAGCCCCAAAATGTGACACCGAATTAAAGCAACTAAGCAAAAAAAGGAAAATCAAAACAAAGCAAATGAGCTCATCTTTCACCTCCTGTCTAGAAGTCATAATTTTCAGGTCAAGGAAACACATTCCCAACATGCAGCTTCAGCGAGCATCAAACGTTTCTAACAGGATTCCCACCACAGGGCTCTGTTGCCCGATCTCTTCACTGAAACAAGGAGACGGTTTAAAGATGGTGACAGGTAGGATGGGTTTCTCACAGGAGTTCATTCTAAGGAGGAACCTACATTATTCTCAGCGTTGCCTAGAAAAGCCACTTGTGCTGTCCAGGTGAAGTAAGATGTGGTGATAAGTTCAATGAGCTTGGCTTTCATGGATATGATCATCTCCATCCTCCCAGGATTTACCTTACAGGTGAGCAATTGCCCCATATCTGTTATCTACCATCAACATTTCCCAGTGAAACCCTTAAATTGAGCCAAGGTGTAGAGCTCACAGATGGCCTGCAGAACTGCTTCCAGGTCCCCACCTCCTGCCCCTCCCTCCACCTGAGCCACAGTCCCCTCTCACCTGGATGACTCAGCAGCATCCTCACTTCTATCCTAGCTATAGCCTTATGTCACCCCAATCAAGTTTCTGTCTTGTGGCCGTTGTGATCTCCTCTACTTAAATTAAATCTTCAATGGTCCCCACTGTGCTGTTTGCAAAGTATCAAGTCCATAGCATGAGTTTCAAGCCCCTTCATGGTCTATACTCTTTATTTCCTGCCCAAATCTTCCTTTTCTATCTGCACTCCAGTCAATTCAAACTATTTGCAGGTCCCTTGAACCCCACACACTTTACCCCTTCTAAACCTTCATACGTGTTGTTCCTTCTACCTGGGAAGTTCTGTCCTTTTTCACCATCCCTCCTTCTCCCACCGGCGGTTACTCAGGCTTCACAAGTGTAGCCATCAATTTTGTTGAGAAACAATTTTTTTTCTCAACTGCCAAGATTAGATATGGTACACATGCTAAAATAGCATATATGGAAGCACTATATGTATTAGATGAAGCTATTTCATTTCATGTATATATGAATATATATGTGTGTGTATATAGATATAGCTGTGTGTGTACACATGAATGTATAGACACATACATGCATCTAATTTAAAATAAGTACGAAAAGTACATCCCAACCCACAAACACATCCTTTGGCCCAATAATTCTACTTTTTAGAAGTTATCCTAGGAAAATAATTTTAGATGTGTTCGAATATTTAGCTATAATTTTAAAAATTAGAATTACAATTTTTTATTAGTGGTCGTGATAGCAAAAAAGTTGGAAACAACCTAAAAATCCAACAATAGGGGACGGATTCAATAAATTAGAATATATCTACTCAATGAAATGTGATTTTGTGATTTAAAATGAGGTTCTATAGTACTATTTGGAAATATGAAAAAGTCTTAAGGATATATATTTAACCAGGGGAGAATATTACAAAATAATACATAACAATTATAGTAATGTTTTGGTTTAAAAAAAGAGCTTAAAAACGTACAGAAAGGCAAAACAACTAAGTGTCAACAGCACATTATGTGTGGATATGAGAGTTAATTTTTACTTTATTGTTTGTCTGAATTTTCTAAGTATGCCACAATATGACTTTTTTTGATATAAGAATAACAATCGTAGTTTTGTGGGCTTATCTTTTTACTATTATGATTTTTAAAAAGAATATGAGAGGATGCTTAAGGATCCTATTTCTGCAGGAGTCTTAGGGCTCACAGTTGTTGGGAAGTGAGGTGGTGTTACAGAGAGAACATGCAGACAAGTGATGGAAGCGTGGGCACGATGAAAACCCAATTTGCCTTCTCTCAGACTTGATCTCAAGCCGGCTCCAATTATGGTTGTAGTCAGGGACACTGCCTGTGTATTCAAGCAACCTCTGTGTGTGTTGGGAGAGAAAGCTTTGATTTCACTGACTCAGGGCCGGAAGTAATTTCCTGCTTAGAGAGAAAAAAAAGTGACAAAGAGCAGAGCACGTAAGACACCTCTAAGCAGGAAGCTACCACATCACAGCCTCATTCAGGCTGAAGGGCATCCATCTAATTAGTCTCTTTTGGGGGTACTTGGTATGTACCCCAGGGGTGCAAAAGAGGATCCATTTTAACACAGGAAAACGTATGTGAACTTGAATTTATATTTATTTCTATCTTTTGTGTGTGTATAAGAAATAGGAAATTTTATCTTAAAATAAGAAAACATACATTGACCTCGGTGCCCTGATTCATTCTAGATGTGAAGGTGTCATCTATCAGGTGAATGACCCTATTCTGAAGGGGGAGGGAGATTCACTGAGGTGCAGAGTTGATGTGACCCTTCCCTCCTTCCTTGGATTTTAGCCTATCGCCAGGCAGGGCAGCTCAGGTGTGCCTGTGCAGGCAGATTTTCTCACCTAAGTTTAACCCATTTGGATCCTTGCATTTTTGTGTATCTCAGCTAGGACAGTCATTTAAACCAAGTAACAACGACAACAAAATTTACAACCAGACAGCTGAATCAATATACCATGAAGCGATAAACAAGACCTTCAAAAATTACAAACCATATTCAATCAGTTTTCTCTCACTATAAAAATTTTAAAAATAAAAGCCAGAGTTTTAAAAAATATATTAAGTAGGACAAAAGTATATATATACACATAGATATATATAACTTTATATAAGTATGAAATTATATAAATATAAAAATTAAAAAATTATATATTTATACATACACGTATAACAGAGAATATATTAGATATACTGATATATAATATAAATACATTATTTATATCTCAATCTTTTAAAATTTCCATTTTGTTCCTATTTTAATGAAGCACATTTTCTTGTGCTTGCCCGGTGGTACCTGCATATGATAAACGTATCACATACGTATTCTGGAGTTGCATGCTCTACGTTTACCTGCAAGGCACAAAACATTAGGAAACCACTGGCGTAATGCCCTTTTCCCACCTAGACCACGAGCTCTTTGAGGTCAGGGTCTAATTACCACGTTTTATGTATCCTGTTATCACATACGCCTGTTTCTGAGGCACAAAATAAAAGTTTATCCAATGAAGGAAATTTCCCTTAAAACACAAATCAGGAAAAGCCAGATTAAAAGGTGAGCATATGATTTGACTTCCCCTAAAAACATGACGTTTTGGCCTGACCCATAATAATCACCCCTCTACACCATCCAACAGTTCTACGATAATTCTGATGTATTTACTTATTTTGGTAAAACATCAAACCATATGCTCTGGTTATAACTACAGCCATGTTGTTTTCACTCAAAAAATAAGAGAAGGGAATGAATTCTCTCCTTCCCACCCACACTTACTTCAGTAAGAAACAAAAGCCCCCAAAACCAAAAAAACAAATGGTCTCCCCTTTACAGCAATCTGTAGCCTCGAGCCAGGTTTCAGGGCTGAGTAATAAATCCCAGAAAAACAGTGACTACAATGGAAAGGCTGACAGACACTTGACACTAATGATGCAAACAGAGGGCACACAGGAAAATACCCTCGTCAGACTCCCCACATTGAATGTCCACAGATCGCTCACTGATGTACTATTTTTTAGTGAACAGTCTGCCTCTTCATTAACAGTAGAGAATTTCCAAAGTACCAGCAAACCCTAGAGAGAGGAAATTTCCGTGATATTCCTGTTCCCACAGGTTTGGTTCTATACTAAATATTCACTTCACCTGCTTTTGCTATTGTTGTTTTTAACTGTAAGGAAGAAAAACGACATTTGAACCATGACAACTTGATAACGAGTAAAAAAAAAAAAAAAAGAGACAAAGTATAATACTGCAACTAAAACTTGAACTAGGATAGCTTTATGTTAATGTCACTGTCACATCTTCCAGCACTTAAAACATCTAATTTTCTGAATATAACGCACACCTCTGTAGAAGCTTAAGATGTAACTTACAAAAACCATTTGATTAATATTCAGGATACCAAAGGGGGAAATAGCTCTGAACCCTGAGGTTTATACTGAGACCATAATACTTAATTCAGAGGGAAAATATTTGGATGAAAGGCTGCCTCCACCTGCAGTATCTATTCTTTCCCATTGGGTTAAAGGCTCCATCGTTTATATCTGTGACCGTGAGGATAGGAACGAACCTCAGAAAGTCATGCACGCCAACCCTAAGTGTTTCACATTGGACATTCAAAGGTTCTTACACATGCAGGAAAAATAACACACCCAGAAAGTAATGCATCCATTGACAAGACTTTTATAATTATAGCAAGCCTTCCCTCCTGAGATTTGACGAATATGGAAGAGTGTTCTAGGATGGAGGAGAAATAGTCCCAGGTGGTAAGAATTCACTTTTGGATGGAATGGGGGTAATTGGGGTCATTCAGAGGAGTACAGAGGTACATTTTCCAACAGAGCCCTGGAAACCCAGTTTAGACAAGAAGGCAAGTGATAGCAGCCAACAATGCATCTCTATGGTAATAAAACCATTGGACCTATTCATGTAGTTATTCCACACAAATATCGAAGATGTAGGCAGAGCAAAAATGACATTTTATCATCCCAGTTGATCCTTTAGGCTCACTCACAGCAGCTCTTATTTTACTCAAACATTTATATTCTGTTAGATTCTGTATTATTCATGTTAGATTTGTGTACAATTAGATGCATGGACAGTAAGGTACACAATTTTGCATCAAAAACCTGGGTGCCTGTATGTGAAAGGAGCCAATAAGCTTGACATTTTTAAGAGCAACGACGGACTTTGCAGACAGATTTACATTAGAAACTTTCTAAGGAAGGATGGGGACTGGAGAAAATGGTGTAGATATATTTTTAAAAGATGCTTCCAGCTCACAAGGACTCAGTTTTGAAGCCCACTCAGGCATTCTGCATGTACAAGCACTTTCTCTCGGTATAATTTAAGGGCAGTTTGAAACTTTGGCCCAATTTGATCAAATATTAATAGACGGCCCAGTAAAACGAGGTGGGAAGCAGCTACTTTACTGCACATTGACACTGTAAATTTGAAGAGACACTGTCAACCTGCTGAGTTCTGAAATTTACTTCCCTAAAAGGCAGATAAATCCCATGGCTAACACTAGAGATCTGTGTAAATATACATACTCATGTACCTTATGGAAGGTCCTCCATGATAAATTTCTCTTAAGAGTCTAGTCCTAGGAAATAGTTTGTCTTTCCTGATGAATGTGTCTGCTTTCTTATTAGAGAACAGGGGCTCTGTGACTCATCATGTTTCTCTTTTTGCCTTGGCAGCCAGGAACCTCTGAGATTCATTCTGCGCTCAACTGAAGTAGCTCTGCTTAGCTGAGGTTTTCTGGTACAACTGATGTGTCCCTTCATCTTGAGCCTCTTATTCTTCCCCCCCCCCTCACTTTCATAATTTTATTTTATTTCTGTCTTTTATTGAGTGTCACAACACATTCTTTTTGGAAGAAGGAAGAGAAATGGCTGAAAACATACTCAGGTCCTAAGATCCCTTCAAGTAACCTCAATGAAACTTTGTCTCTTTTACTTGCCTGAAACAAACCAAATCCCTATACATAACTGTCACTAGGCATCCTCTCTTGCCACCTAGCACCCAGTTTAGTTGGCGAGATAGATTAACCTGCCGTCAAAACTCAAGGCAAGCCTACCAAAATGTTACTGGACTCCTGATGAGTTCCTGCTGTGGCCGCCAAAGGCCCGCCACACTTCACACCTTACTGGGCTTTTAAAAAATGGAAAGTGGAGATGCATCTCTATCGTGAGGAAGAATTACTGGAAAAGATGCTTTTGCTCCCCATGGTGAGAGGGAGAAACTCAGTTCTAACTAGGTTAACCTGGACTTAAGTAAGGGAGGAAAAGGAAGAAAGAAGGCAAAACCCAACCAGACTCAATGTCAGCAGAGTTAAAACTTTCACTTAAACTGGGGGTTCTCAGCCTAGCAGACATCAGAATCATCTGCAGGGCTTCTTTAAAACCCAGATTGCTCAGCTCCATCTCCATAATTTCTGAGTCAGTAGGTCTGGGGCGGAACCTGAGAGTATGAATTTCTAACCCGCTTCCTGGTGACGCTGATCTCCTTAAACACCTTCACCTTTGCTCCCGAAAAAATCCAAAATGGTTCAATTATTGCCCTAAAACCTTCCTTATGCCCCTTATTCAATCCCAGTGCTATTCCACAGCTTTAGAGGAAGAGAGAGAAAGAAAGGGAAGAGAAGGAAAGGGAAGGGAAGCGGAAGGAGATATAAATGTGTGTCAAACAGCGATGGTGGATTCCAGCGTTTGTACCAGTCACAATATTAACAGATGATTTTGTAGCGCTTACTCTGTCCGTGCCCCAGGCTCAGTGCTTCACAAGCATTATTTCATTTAATTCTCATACTAATGCCACGAGGTAGAACTTATATTAATAATTTCTCATCTCCTATTTACAGATGAGAAAACTGAGGGGTTAAGTTACTTGCTGAAGATCACCTAGCCAAAGTTAAGTGGTGTGCCTGGGGTCTGAGTTCACGTCTGTGTTCCAGAGCCCATGAGCTTAACTACCAGCCTGTGGAGATTTCTCTTGAGGTAGGAACAGAGACATAGCAGCCTCTTTTCTTTTCATAAGACTCTTCATCCAGACACACAATACCAGAGTGGAAAACTGAAGCTGCTCCTTGGTCTTTGGGGCTCAGCTCCTCAGTCTTCATGGCAGGTGTGACCCCTCCACTTAGATGGGCAGAGCAACACTGCAGGGCTTCCTGCAGGAAGTGAACGGTGGGGCTCACCGGTGACCTGAGAGGCAAATGGCAATTCGTTCCATTGGAACGTGGCCAGGATTTTAAGACTAAGGACCTCTTCATGGGACCGACAATAGTCAAAGAGGCTAGTGGCTTCTGGTCTTCTTAAGGTAGAAGCAATCAAGATGGTATTTCTCAAACTCCAAATCCTAGCTTGTAGGGTGAGCTGAGACCCAGCAGGTCAGCTCTCTGAGGCTTTTTTTGGCCATACAAATACTGACCATCACCTAGTCTGTGAGGATACTGTGAAATGTGCTAAATAAAATGAAATGAGACTAAGAAAAAAGGAGATTAGGGAAAGGAAATGACTTGTATAAAAAATGAAAATGGATCTAAAATAGTAGTATTAATAATAACAATGGTAGCAATGATGATGATGGACAGATCAATAACCAACCTTCACGAGGTTTTCCCTGCTGGATAAGCCCTGCGCTAAATGCTTTGTCAACTCATGTTCAATCCTCAAAACGAGCCCTGATAGATGCTAATACTATCCTTATTTTACCAACAAGCACGGGAACCTGGAGGAAGTAAGTAACTTGTCCACGGTGACATAATTACCAAATGGTGGAATGTGGATTCACATCCAGCCGGAGTCCTAACCGTGACATGACATGAGCTGACAGCATGGGGGTCAATGTCACAGGCACCACGTGGGGACATTCAATGGTAGCACTCCCCTTCCTCAGTAAGAACCTGTAAGCGGTCCCCTCTCCCCTCTCACAGAAGCCCAGGACGCTGCTGAGTTGGAGTCCTGACACAGTAGGGGTTGTAAACACAAGTGATGAAACTTCCAGCCAATTGTCGTCATATAGGACGGTGGCTCCCGTGTCTTCAAATCAAGTTTTTAAAGAGGCCCTACATCTAGATTTGGCTGTGAAATATCCTGAGTTTTAAAAGCGACCTCCCATTAAAAAAAAAGGCAACTCATGCTAATTTATTTTAAACACAGCGTGGGCTGAACAAACCGAATCTGTGGCTCTTATTTGAACAGCAAGGCCGGCATAGTTTGTGACCTCTAACCTATGTGCTAAATGGCCAAAAAAAAGTAGGATACATTTTGCCCCAAATTCCACAAGTATAGAGTTGACCTTTTCCCCCATTTTTCTCCCAATGTTTAGATTTGTAGAAAGAAAGCCTGAGAGGAGAAGAGCACTTTAAATAAGGAATCAAATATTGAACAAATGAGAGAAAAGAATAAATGTGTTTGAAAACAGTCTCTCAGCACTAATGACTAAGATCTAAAAATAATCCCAACGTATTTTTAAATTGGAAGAACACCCAGAGAAATAAATTGAAAGATAAATCGGGGAAGACGTTTTTAACAAGGTGAAACAAAACAGGATTCAGTGTAGACTTGGGAACGTAAGAATTGCGTCCTGAATTAAGCTTTTTCGTGATCTTTGTTGTCAGCAAAATGAAACCAGGAAAGGGGGCTGGAGAGCAGAGTACCAACATAAAATCCTGTAGAAGGGAAATGCAGCATAAGGAAAGGTGCCGTAATGTTCTATCCTGTACTGTTAGGTAACCTGATTTAAAGGCACTGGCAGCCTGTGGTGGGGCAAAGACAGTCACCTTGAAGCAATCGCTTTCAAGGTAACGTGGGGGTGTTAACTATTAGTTACAAAATGCTTCATGTTCACTGGAGTCAAATTCATGCTTTTCGTCATCTGCCTCATCTGCCTGGAGTGACTAGTTGCTGGCTGCCTTCAAACACCCTTCCTACACCCCCCTCCTACTAGCTCCTTGTTTCCATTAGAGACCCACAGGACTCTGGGAACCGAGACCCCACTTCCAGGTCTGGCCGGGGAGCAGGTGACCTAGGCTAAGCGCCTAATCAGCCCATTTCATGTCCCTGAAAACTGAGATTGGCTTGGGAGCTTGGCATATGATGGAAGATGTTCTAATTACAGTGATTACCCACACGATTTCTGGGAAAGATGGGAAAATAAAACACTTTCTCTTTCCTGATATGAGTAAGGAAGTTTATAACTCCAGGTCTTTCTAGCCACTGTCTTAGGGCCACATGCAAAGGTAGCTTTAGGAGACAGAAAGAAGTCGCATTCTTGGTGACACTGTTGCACTACTAGATCAAGCCTTCCCTCTGGGTTTTTTGGTGAAATGAGCTTATAAATTCCCTATAAGCCATTTGAATCGAACATTTTACTTTATACTTACAGCAGAATCCTACTGATACAATGCTTATCTCTTACTAGACTGCAGATGACTCAAAAGTAAGGTCCATGATTTTATTTAAACATATCTACCTGGGCCAGGGGTTGGAAATATCGAGATCAGTAAAGCCTCATGACAGGTCCATAGTCTAACGGGGAAGATAGATATGTTATATAACTACTAGACAATATGATTGGTCCTAAACTCTACAAGATGCTCCTGAAGCCAAAGAAGGAAGTTCTTAACCACTGGGGTGGGGATGAGTTAGAAGGAGGATGATGGGCACTTCCCAAGGCAGGTCATGTTTGAGGATTCTCCAGGCCATGAACAGTCTTAGCAAATATTAGGCTGTTTAATTGACTCACTACATGAAAAAAATCAGTATGTTCAAACCTCCATTAATCGTGTACTACTTCCACATTTTTCTCGTATTTGTGTAGTACTTTTATTAGATTTACCTAATTTTAAAAGTTGACTATTTTTAAACTTAAAAATTTAGTTAAGCCTCAACTTAAGCCACAATACCCATTAGATCATGATTTGGCTATGTTAGTTACATCTTTCTCAAATACACATTACAACAAATATGTAACTATTAAAGAAAAATGTTGGCTCATGTGCTTCCTAAATGTTGCGAATTGGGAACAACCAGTGTGACATCCACCCCATTTCCTGAGATCCTGAAGGGAAAGACAGGAGGAAACTTATTAAACAAGACTGGTAGAGTGGAGTGGAGAAGCCTGGGCAGCAGAGTTGAGTGCAAAGCCAGCTCTGCAACCAACTAAATCGGACACTGGGCACGTTGCTTGATAACTCTGTGCCTCGTTTCAGCAATGAGTTATAATGCCCTCTACTTTACAGAGTTGCTGTGAAAATTTAATGAGATAAGGCACATACAGCGATAAGCACAGATCTTGGCAGTCAGATCTCAATAATGGTATCAACTACTGGGGTGATGATGATGATAACTAGGGATAGGCACTGGGATAATAAGCAGGGCTGCTCACATCATTTCCGTTCTCTTTTCCTCCAAGTTCATGGTAGGAAACAACTTCCTCATCTCATTAGAATTTAGTGATAATGATGAACAAGAGCCCGCTACCCCCAACTCACATTTGATATATAGCATGAGTAAAAGGCAAGCTTTTGTTGCAAGTCATTGTGTTTGCGGGGTTTGTTTATCATGCAGGGTCAGCTTCATGGGCATTCAGCCTGTGCAGCCACTACCCTCAACTCAATATGTAGCATGAGCAAAAAGTACATTTTTGACGTGCTAAGTCACTGTGACCTGGGAGCTGTTTGTTACAGCAGCAAAACGTAGCTGATCCTGTCAAATAGAGGCAATAGAAAATAGTAGGTTGTCGTTTTGTCACTTATTTAATTTCCATTTCTTGATTTCAAAGCCTCTCGCAAAAGTTTGGAAACCATAAAGAGGAAAACCGTTTCTCTGTGGACCAGGAATGCTCGAACGGGGGTGAACCGCGTTGTGGAAGGATGTCTGGGCTGAGGATGGGTGGAGGAAGGGTAAGGCTCTGTTCACTTTAATTGCTTTAGTTCCACTAATCAATTAACATACGGCTAATAATCCCTTTCAAATGAGTCATTCTTGCCAATTAAAGGCTGATTTGTTGCTAACTGCACCGGCTCACAGTGAACCTACCTTGTTCCTCTGAAACTGCTTACTGGATGCTTTAATGGGAGTTATGGCTGTGATAGACTCTCTCTAGACAGTGACAAAATAAGTCACGAGGGGTGGGGAGGTGGGAGGTGAGAGGAAGGCAGAGAAGTCCTAGGCAGTGCTCCTCTGAGTGATTGAATTGGAAAACAAGCCATTCCTCCGGTTAGCAAATGGTTCTTCATCAGGCAGCCGACTACTAAGCACTCCTAGATAATAAACGGATGATTTTCACAGTCATCCTGCGAGGTCCTCATATTTTCCATTTTTAAATTCCATGTTACTTTTAAAGGATTCATCCATTACGATGATTTACATCGCTAGGCTGAGACAATGATGCCCTTTAATGTCAGAGGCAGAGCATGATTATTTATCATTAAATCAGGCTTTTTATAATTCTTCCTTTCCTGGAAAAACCTTTGAAAAATGTCATGACACAGGTAGGTACTATCCTTACTTTAGTTCCTTGAATCGGGGCGGGGGGGTTGGCCATGTGCAGCTCACAGCATCCTAGGGATAGAGACGAGAGAAGCAGCCCCCTCCCCAGTTCTCACCCTCTCACCCTGTCCCAGCAGCATGATCACTCGCAAGTTAACAGAATCGTTTTACTAGAGAATGTTTAATGGCACAGCACGGAGTTCAGATTCCCTTTATTCAAAAAATAATAAGGTAGAAGTCCTCATGTCATGTTTCCCCCCTATATTTCTAATATAGTATTTTATTTATCCATGTCACAAACAGTTAGAAGAGTACTCTGTGCCAGGCACTATTTGAGACGTGAGACTATAGAGAAAAACAAGACAGAACTCACCCTGTCCTCATAGCACATAGTCTAGCCCAAGGGTTCTCCATCTTGGCAGTACTGATCGTGGATCAGATTCCGTATCAATAGAATGCTTAGCAGCATCCCTGGCCTCTACCCACCCATTAGGAGCCAGTAACACTTTCTTTTTAGTTGTGACAACCAAAAATATCTCCACACATTGCCATTTCCCTGGAAGGGAAAATCACATCCCACTTAAGATCCACTGTCCTTACAGAAACAAGAAATGAAATATATACACCAAGAGGATTTCACATGATTAGTGGAAGAAAATTCAATCTGAAAAGGTTGAAAGAGGATGGCTAAGAGGAGGCCAGTTCAGTGAAGTAGTCAGAGAGGGCTTCTTGGAGGAGGTGACAGTGAAAATGCTGAGGAGAAGCCAGGCAAGGGAAAGAACCAGGGAATGAGCATCAGAAGTGAAGGTGAAAACAAGCCCAAAGGCTGGGAGGGTGAGACAAATGGGCTGTTTTCAGAAAAATAAGGAAAGACAGAGGTCACTGTGCAGGCTGGGGTGGGGGCATGGTGAGGGAGGCAACAGTGCTGTCTGATGCTGGAGAGGTGTGGCAGTGGGCAGGGGAGAGGTCAGGGTAAAGAATCAGGCTTTAAGTACAGTGCCAGAAGCCACTGGGGGTTTTAAACACGGGAGTGACATTCTAAAATGTACCCATTCATTCCACACGTATGAACAGTATTGAAGAGGATCTATTCTGTGCAAGGCCGTGTTCTGGGGAGTGGGGCTTGAGGGGCAGGGGAGGGGTGCAGAATTTGGTAAGATACAGAAACAATTAAGTTCCTGTCCCTGACCTTGAGGGTCTCTGAGTCTGTTGGAAGACAGCAACTTGTAGCAAAAAATAGGTAGATATAGATAGATAGATAGATAGATAGATAGACAGACAGACAGAGATAGATAGATAGTCATAAATGCTAATACACAGATAGATACAAAATGCTGTGGGCACATTTCCTAGAATGGAAACAAGAAGGGGGAGACTTTTGGATGAAGGAAAAATGGAGCTTTAATCAGGAGAAGAAGGGAGGATGGAACTTGAGACAAGACAGAGAGTCCTGCCTAAAAAACCCATGACTGGCAGGAATCTGGGTGCATCAGGTCACCACTGTGTCCCCAAGTTCCAACAGTTTTCCTGGTTAGTAGATAATACTTGATAAATAGATGGCAAGAGAATGAATTTTTGTGCCTTTTCCGTGTGTAGGGTACTTGTCAAACCACTTCACATGCTGCTATGAACTGAATTGTGTCCCCCAAAATTCATATGTTGAAGCCCTAACCCAAGTGGCATAGTGTTTGGAGGTGAGGACTTTGGGAGATGATTAAGTTTTGAGAGTTGAGCCCTCATGAATGGGATTAGTGCCCTTTTAAGAAGAGACAGCTTGCATTCTCCTCTCTCTCTCTCTCTCTCTGTCTCTGTCTCTGTCTCTCTCTCTCTCTCTCTCCACTACCTGAGGAAATCAGGAAGAGAAGGCCTTCACCAGACTCCTAACCATGCTGGCACTCTGATCCTACAGCCTCAAGAACTGTGAGAAATAACTGGGTTTAAGCCACCCAGTCTGTGGCACTTTGCTAGAGCAGCCAGCTGACTAATACATGCAAGGTCCTTCTTTCATCCTCACCTACCCCCTGAGGCAGGTAGTGGAAAGTAAGTTCCATGCCAGCAGGAAGTGTTCCTTTTTGTTTTCATTCCTTTATCCCCAGTGACCTTGACACTATTTGGCACACAGTAGGTGTGTCATAAATATTGCTTGAATGAATGAATACATGGGCCTGCGTGCAAAGCAAGGAGTTGTTTTTTTAATTACACAGGCAATGGAAGCTATCATCAATAATTAAACCAGTTTCATTATTTTTATGCTTACTCTGTGCTTAGGACCTCTTACAATTAATCCTCACCATTTTTGTGTTAGGTTCTGGAGGGAATGTCATGGTGAACAAAACAGATGTGGTCCTACTGCACTATAAGTGAGGGGGAAATATGAATAAGTGGATGATGGGGCTCTCATTGAGTCTGGAGGTCATGGTCAACACTCTTATAAATATTTGTTAAGTTGGCGTAACTAAGAACTGCTTTCCGTTCATACAGAAAACAGCTGAACTCCCAGGCTTGTGTCCTTTCGCACAGTACTTTAGTACTTTTTCTCTACATGGCTCCCTTCATAGAGCTGGGATAAAAGGGTTTGATCTCAAAAATTATTAAGGGCTAACATGAACGTGACATTTTCATTTTCATACAGGAAATGGCCAACTTTCAGTAATGAGCACAGCCTTTTGGGAAGTAATTGTTAGGAAGTCACTTCCCTTGCCTCAGTTTGGACATTAAAAGCTTTCTGGGAATAGGTGATCCAAAGGAGAGAGACAGGTCTGGACCCTGCCCCCAGCGTTTTCAGTACAACATAACAATGGTTACAAAATCTGAAGTGATCCATAAATATTAGTCTGAGAGGCTTTTTCATAACTTTTTTTTTTTTTCTAATCAAGCCGAGGTGAAACAAGAAAAAAATACTGTGAAACAAGAAAAAACAAAAAAAATTGTGAATTTTTAAAGTATTCAATTAAATACCCCATCCTTTATTCTGAAATTATGAAGGGATAGTTTCAGTTGATCGTGGCTTGTTTTCTTATTTTATTTTAATGTTTTTATTTGGCAAAATAAAAAGGAAAGCAACCGGGAGCTAATTTCCTCAACATTTTGCTGTTCTTTGAAATCTAAAAGAGTGGGACCCAATGCTGTGGAGAAGAGTAATCTCAGCTGGAACTGGGCGGTGGAAAGGGCAGAAAGAGAAGCTGGGAAGGGCCAGGGCAGGACTGAGAGGGGAGGAATTGGAGAAAGCACCCCTTTCCCTCCCAAACCAAGGACATATTCTACACTGGCTAGCTGCTTGGCGTTCTGCAAGACAGGCACCAGACCCACGCTTCTCAAAGTTTAGTGTGCGTTTGAATCACACGGGGATCTTGTTAAGAGGAAGACTCTGATTTGTTAGGTCGGGGAATGGCCTGAGAGTCTGCATTTCTTACAAACACAGATGATACCAACGGTGCTGGTTTGCAGACCACATTCTGAGTAGAAAGGAGACATCTATGAGTAAAGAGCTGAAGAAGGGTGACTGATTGGCCACCTGGAGAGAGGGGAAGAGAGAAGTAAGAATGGAAAGTGATGGGAGGTGATAGGGTCAGACAAACTGACCTTGAGGAGGTTACTGGATATCAAAGCGACCCCGCTGCTGATCAGGATGCAGTCTACCTGCCAATGCTGGGTACCACTGACACATTAGAGGGCTGTTCATCCCCAAATATTTGACATTAAAGTATAAATCTATGCAGAGCAGGTCTCTGAACAGTCATGGGCCATAGTGCAGCAGCCAGGAACACTGGCTTCAGAACCAGACCTTCTGGGCTGAATCCCAGCCACACCACGTACTAGCTGTGATGCCCTTATTTCTCAACCTCCCTATGCTCTATCTTCTCATCTGTGATGTGGTGATCATTGTACCCGCCTCATAACTTTGTTTTGTCAAGTGCATGGATTATGTCAGGCATGGAATAAAATAACGCTGTCGGGAAAGCAGATGGGAACTGCCTTTAGAGTGATTCAAAAAGGATGTGTCTCTTTGGCCAAAAGACACAGCTTCAAGAGGCAGCTGTGGGGTTGTTTGGTTAAAGAAAACTGCTCTTAACATGGACCGTGGGGAGCTTACAGATCCATTTTCCTTATTCAAATACAATATGTGGACGTTCAGCCATCTGTATATTCAATCAACCATGAAACAAATATTTGAGACCCTACTACGCTCCTACACCAATCCTTCACGTGCTCCTCAGTGCCACCTGATGTCCACGAAATTCGTCTTCAGAAATGTGTTTTGTTAACACACTCTCCCTGGTGCCAAATTATATTATTCTGCTAGTTTGGGACTACTGGGATTATACAGCATACAATATGGTGTGTCAACAATATAATATGTTGCATTGGATGAATGAATAGTGTTGGTCTTATTTTATTTAAAACTCTGAATTTATCTATCTAGCTATTGTTTTGTTGGAAATAAAAGTATTCAATCATTTGTCTTTGGTATTAGCAGTGAGATTCTCAGCTAATGCTGCAATATTTGAAGCTGAAATCAAACGAGGACGCACAGGACTTAAACGGTAGCTTCTGATACAGGGCAGCCACGCACAGTGCCCATGATGGCTCTGCCAGGCTCAACAACTTAAAATACGGCAAACAGAGAATTTTACACAGCAAAATCAGGCCAAGCTGGATCAGTGCATTTCCCTGAGAATTTAAGACACACTAATAAAAAAGCTGTCTGAACAAAACTTATCAAACATGATATTCACTTTTTGATTTTATTGGTATTATTGTTTGTAAGTATTTCTGTTTAAATGGCCAGATTTAAGTTATAAATGTGACTGTTTTATGATGCTAAGTAAGTCTTGCAGAGAATATGAATAGGGAAAATGTCCAACGCTACAAAACAAAAGTTTTCTAGAGGGGAAGATAACTCTAGTTTAAGCTTTCAGTTGGTTGGAAAATAAGGCTAATAAAATTGGAAGGATATCAATTAGTGGCAATTTGGGGGAAATCTTTAGCTTCTCAGGTTGGACACTTCTAAAATATGTTCATGGTCTTCAATTTACAATGCAATAAAATTGTTTCATTCTACGTACATAACCATATTGGTGGTTAATTTGCATTGTTTTTATGGTCACTGCAGCAATAAAGCTGTCATTTTCCCCCTTGTGACATGTGTCTTGGTTTGTCATAACTCAGCAGGTCGGCATTTTATTTTGTTTTGTTTTGTTTCCAACCCTGTTGGCCAAGAAAAAGAAGACCACTGACCTCCCTCCTAAAGGTCGGAGGCCGGGCACACGTGGAATCCAACCAGAGGAACTTGCAGCCAGCTGGTCCTAACCACTGGACGGCAAAGTCACACTGTCCGCTCTCAGTTACTAGTGCTGTGTGCGGGCAGATTTTTCTCTGCTATGCTTCCTTCAGAAATGTGTGCTTAGCCACGGAGAATTGTGGGGTTTGATGATTCAATCAAAATGGGGAAATATTAAAAAGTCAGTCTTCTCTCATTCTGCCATGTGATGCAATGTGGTGGATGGTTAGGAATTCGAATTCTCCGCCTCCACCCACAGGACTGTGGTATCTGGCTTATGGTAATAGTTGTTGAGTGACTTGTTTTGCTGATGAAGGAGGAGATGACCAACATCTGCTTAGAAGCATGAGGCAAGAGTGGGAGGGGGGAGTGTAGACTTTTGGGTGAGAGCCTTTTGTACAGATCTCTAGAAGACCAAGAGAATCAACTAGGATGGTGATGGTGATGATGATAACATTCACACATCCCAGAGGCCTGAGGTCCATGGAGTCACAGCAGCAAAACCAAAACCAAAACAAAACAAAAAGAAGTTCCCAAAGCTCCTGATTCAGGAATTTTGTACCGAAGGATTCCTACGTGGATGGAAATAATCAGCTGTTTTTGGTGACTGGTCCAAAGGCCTGACATTTGTCATTGAAATAATGTAGAAATTTGCCTTCGACAAGATATCCTTGAAGTCTGAATTTGAACAAATTTTTTTTGGCTGGGAAATTCTCTCCTTGGAGTCTCCTAAACTCTTGAGTTAAAAATAATATCATTGAAAAATTTTGCAACTATTTGTCTCTTCTTATTATTAAAACACAAATAATTGATCCCTGTCACCCTTGCTTAATGTGGCCCTTATACTGACTACTTTTTCTCTAAAACTCTTCAAATTCCTTATTATCATTTCAGCCCTGACTTTGAATTAAAATTGTGACACTAAGCTCTGTTTTTGACATTCATTTTGAAAATGCTTTAAGTAGCAAGTGTCAATTCCCTATAAAAAAATGACTTGTTCATTAGAATCGTTTTTTAATTTCCCCCCTTTGCTGAAAATATGTAGTACCCCAAAGTTCTCCCTTCTGACTGCCAGGGGAACAGCATTCACTCAGACTCTTAAGCTATTATAAGCCTATCAAATGCCTCCTCCCACCATTTTATTCAGCCAGGAGAATTTTCTATTTGCCCAGGACAAGTGAGCAATTCATTATTCCAATAACTGCCCTGCCCATGTCATTCCTGAAGAATAAGAAATGAATTAACCACAGGCTTAAGTTCAAGTGACACCCAATCCCCAATTACCCAATTAACTATATCCCTGAAATGCCTTTACTTTCTTTCATCTCTCTGTAACTAGTGTGTTTTCTCTTTCTCTCTCTCTCTCCCTTTCTTTTTTCTTCATAAAGACTAAACACGCCGTGTACATCCTTAAGAAAACTATGCTCAAAACTAAAAATTGTGCTTTCATTCTCAATTCTACATTCAAGGCTAACTATGTATTGATGTAAGTTAATAATTTAGCCTTGAATGGGACTTCCCTGGTGATGCAGTGATTAAGAATCCGCCTGCCTATGCAGGGGACACGGGTTTGAGCCCTGGTCCGGGAAGATCCCACATGCTGAGGAGCAGCTAAGCCCGTTCGCCACAACTACTGAGCCTGAGTTCTAGAGCCCACGAGCCACAACTACTGAGCCCACGTGCCGCAACTACTGAAGCCCGCGCACCTAGAGCTGGTGCTCTGCAACAAGAGAAACCACTGCAGTGAGAAGCCCGCACACTGCAACGAAGAGTAGCCCCCGCTCACCGTAACTAGAGAAAGCCTGCGTGTAGCAATGCAGACCCAACACAGCCAAAAATAAATAAATAAAATAAAATAAAATAAATTTAGCCTTGAATATCAGTATTAACCGCCACAAAATTCGATGGAATTGGTTCCGTGGTGTGAGATACAAGGTGCTTTTCTCTTCACAAATAGGCTTCACATAGTAGACACTCTTACACTTAATTTATAATGATATAAATTAGTTTTGTGAGTACAAGGAAGATAGAAGCACCGCCAGTAAATCTGCTGTGTTGTGTTCTTTTATTATTTTTAAATTATTTTAATTTTCCTCTCCAAACCTAATTTGGATATTAATCATTAACCACGTCGTGCTCACACTCTGGAAATACTCAGCTGGGTACGTGCATATGCCATTTACGTGTGTAAGCACACATACACACGTACACAGAGACAATATAAACATACCCACACACACCCCTTTTCATTCTCCTAGATGACTCTATCATTCTTCTCTGTCTTCCAGCACATTCCTCAGGATGGTAGCTAATTGTTCTACAACAAAGTTGTCACCAAGAAATTATTTTATTTAACACGTTTTCTATGACTTCCTGCCTTTCATTTTGGAAATCCTATACCCATGCCATACCCCTCCTCTTTTTTTTTTTTTTAAAGCTCTCCATAGCTCAGGTACTATACTGCAAGTATTCTTTAACAAAAGACCAAACACTTTATGTGTCCTTGAGGTCCAGTAGGATTTCCCAACTCCCTCCCCTACCATTCTTTCCCTTTCTTATGTGATCCAGTCATGCTAACCTTCCTCCAGTCCCTACAAGCACCCTGTGCTCTCCCACCTCAGGACCTCTGCACCCGAGGTCCTCTTGGCTGGAATTTCCTTGCTCCCACCAGGCCTCTTCAGTCTGGTCAACTCCTCTTCAGCCTCCAAACATCAGGTTAAATGTCACGTCCTCCGAGAAGCCTTTTCAACTCCCAAGTAGACTGTTAGCTATGCTCAGAGTAGCCTTTACAGCACCATCACAATGGCAATTAAGGAATTACTGAATAATTATGCGTTTGTGAGCACTGTGAGGGTACTATCAGCTTTGTTCACTAATGTGTTTTTAGTACCTGGCACTTAGTAGGTGCTCAAATATTTACTGAATGAATAAATGAACAACATTTAAGCTCTGTATAAAATATAGGTGTCCATTCTTTTATTTTCTCCTCTTACTATCCTAACGCCTACTCAATTAACTCAGAAAAATCCTATTTTTCTTTTTGGTTCATGCCAGAGCCAAAACAAACAAAAATAACACCTCTTCTCCGCCACCCAGTATGACTTCTTAGCATTAGAACAGTGTTACTTATAGATCTGTACCAGAGAAAATGAAAAGAATGAAGAATAAAGGACTGCATATATCTCTAAATTGAGGTCACAAAGTGGCAGTTCCCAGCTTGAAATCATGCACCGCATGTGTTTTATTTAACCTGTACTGTTTTAAAAACACTTACTTTGAAATTTAGGTTTCTGAATCCTTTGGAAAACTGGAAGACACAGCAACCCAGATGACGTGTTCCTACATGGTGACCACAGGCTGGAGCTGAGTAGCCACTGCACATTAGAAGGGGCTGGAGCTTGTAGTGTTCCATAGTCCCCACCTCTCCCTATTGCCTGGTGCTCAGTCTGTCTGTCATTTACTTCCATGCCTAGCACACATGGGTATATGAGCTTGTGCTCCTGTTGCAAATTCTTCAAAAGTACATGGGGACCTCATTCAGAATGGCTACAAAAATTTGTATCTATTTTTCCATGACTTTTGGGGCATAAATGCTAAAGGTTGGGGGGAAAACTTACTATTTTTTTTTTTTTTTACTGTTTAATGACTACTATTTCAATAGTGATATAATTTTCACACATTTAATTTAACACAATTTTATACAATTTTTTTTTTGAGGCAAACTTGC